>NC_143501.1:14050714-14725000 GCF_051622355.1 Phaseolus vulgaris
GTTCGTATTGAACCGGGGGAGGACCTTCGCCCTTTACCTCTCAAAGATGATCATCATAAGACACATATCAACACTTCTCTCAAGTCGGACAAAAGCAAACTAGTAAGCCAAACTTTAATCCACAATGCTGACTTGTTTGCTTGGATAGCTACCGACATGCCTAGAGTCAGCCTGGATATTATTACTCATAGTGGCTGAGAAGTGGCTCATTTGGTAGCCCAAAAAAAGAGGAAAATGGGCGAAGAAAAATGTAATGTTGCGCGACAAGAGACTGAGAAGTTGTAAAAGCCGACTTCATCAGAAAAGAACATTACACATCATAGTTGGTCAATGTGGTCTTGATCAAAAAGTCAAATGGTAAGTGGAGAATGTGTATAAATTATATTGATCTCAACAAAGCATGTTCTAATTCTTATCCTTTGTCGAGCATTGACCGACTCGTCGATAGGATTGAAACGAGAACAGAAGAAAAAAGCTCACATGAACCAATTCAAACGGAGCGCGAAAGGATACAAATGCTTTTAATTTTATTTGTTAGATCCAAATAAAAAATTGCACAAAAAAACACTCAAGCACAAAATGAATCAGATGAACACAAAACAAATTCTTTTATTTAATTCCGAAAACATATCTAAATTACTATTCACACCACTGGATTTCTTTTCGCACCACATATATATTTACAGAAAAAAAATTTAAACTGAATTTTGATGAAAATGATAGTGGAAACCTAACTCTAAAGAAATCTTCTAATGATCTAATAACAATTTAAGAACTCAAAGATGAAAATAAAAAGCACTAAAGACCTCTAATTTATGTGAAAATTTGAGAAAAAAAAATAAAAAAAAGCACAACTAATGGAGTTTACGACAATTTTTGGAATAAACATGATTCTAGACAAAACATTTATGATTATAAAATCAAAATGACTCAATTATAAGAAAATTTCACCAAATAAGTTTGAAGAAAACTCAATAAAATTCAAAAGAACACATGAATATGAACACCATAACACCTAAAAGAGCATACATGAAGGTTCAAATAAGAACGATGAATTTGAACCAAACAAAAGGACAAAAAACACAAAGTCAATCGGTAAACATGGTCAACACAATCAAGAAAAATATGAACAACATGGAAGTTATGTTGAACCAAGTGGTGTTCATGTTTTGAAGAATCCAAATCCTTTGAAGGATGTTGAAGCGTCTACTATGCTTGATGTTGTTGTGCTGGTTTAAGCTTTGTTCTGGGGTAGTTTATATGTTGTAATCCACCCTGTGATTAAATCTAAAGCATTAGCATTCTCAATCTTTGTGAAAGTAAAATGTTTTCAAACTAAGTTAAAACAACCGATTGTTTTGTCGAAACAACCGATTGTTTATACTTAAGTGTTTTGAGAAAAAGATTGAAAACTGTTTTGAATGGTTGAACTGTTAAGTACCAAAACAACCGATTGATTCGAGGAAACAACCAATTGTTTGTTTTGGGACCATAACAGAAAAACTGTTTTCTTGTTGACTGAGCTTTAAATGTTTTAATTGCTTACGCTCCAGTCATTAAATGCTTTGACCAATCTTTTAATGCAATTTAAGAGTTTGTTAAGATTTGATAACAAACTACATCTTTGAATAAATTCAGAAAAACAGATTTGACAATTAAGAATCTTTGACAAAGTTTTTCAAAAGAGTTTTTTCAAAGTGCTGAGATTGCTAAGAGTTTGTGATTGATCAAAGTGTTGGAATAGGATTCTGCTTGTATTGATTTCAGATTATCTTCTGTAACAAGTGTAATCCTTGTACTCTGTTGAACAATTCGTTTCTGTGTTTGCTGAGATTGGCTGTGTGTTCTTGAGGTGTTCAAGATCAGCAATCTTAGTGTTGGCCAAGGAGAGTGTGTTTCTTGAGGTGTTCAAGGTCATTCTCTTGGTTGTTGTGTAAGTGATCAAGTGGTGATTGCTTAGTGGATATCCTCAGGGTTTCTGAGAAGACTGGATGTAGCTCTGGTTTGGAGTGAACCAGTATAAACAACTGTGTACAATCTCTCTATCTCTAACTCTTTAAATTCAGTTTATTTCTTGTTTGCTGGTATAAACAACAGATTGTTTCTAAGAAACAACCGATTGTTTTTCTGGTACTATAGCTTTTGCTTGCTGTTTTGGCTAACTGAATTGCTGAATCAATTGGTTCCTGAGATAAATTCATTCTAGTTTTGAAAAGTTTGCGAAAACCCTTTTTAAACAATTCACCCCCCTTTAGTTTAAAGCCATCTTTTCTAACAATTGGCATCAAGAGCTTGGTTCTTGAAAGTTATTCAAGTTGAACCTAAAAATCTTTTTAAATGGCGGATAGACTACCTTTTTGGGGAAGGTGCTTCAATTAACAGACCACCTTTGTTTTGTGGTTTGAACTACCAGTTTTGGAAAGTAAGAATGAAAATATTTATGGAATCTCTTGACAAAGGAATTTGGGATGCAATTGAAAATGGTCCTTTTATCCCAAAGTTTGAAAAGGATGGATTTGTCATTGAGAAGCCATGGTCTCAATGGACTGATGCAGAAAGCAAAAAGGCCAAATTCGATTGCACTGCCAAAAATATTATAACCTCTGCTTTAAATTCTGATGAGTTTTTCAAGGTCTCACAATGCAAATCATCAAAAGAAATGTGGGACACTTTGGAAGTCACTCATGAAGGAACAAATGAGGTGAAAAGAGCTAGAAAGCATGCTCTCAATCAAGAGTATGAGATGTTTAGAATGCTTAAAGGAGAAACAATTGCTGAAGTGCAGAAAAGGTTTACACACATCATTAATCACCTAATGAGCCTAGACAAGACCTTTGATAAAGAAGAGTTGAACATCAAGATCTTGAAATGTCTTGATAGAGCATGGCAACCAAAGGTAACTGCTATTTCCGAATCTAAAGATCTAACATCATTAAGTGTTGCTTCTTTGTTTGGAAAGCTTAGGGAACATGAGCTAGAGATGAATAGACTCAATGTTCAAGAGAGTGAAGATAAGCACACAAGGAGCATAGCCTTGAAAGCATCCAAACACAAGGGAAAGCAAGATTCTAGTGATGATAGTGATGAGGAAAACCTTAGCTTGCTGTCAAGAAAATTCAGCAAATTCCTAAAGAGAAACCGCAACAAAGACAACAACAAGGATAGGTATGGAAACAAGAAACCCAATGAATTCAATTCAAATAACTATACTTGTTTTGGTTGTGGTGAGCAAGGTCATATAAAGGCAGATTGTCCCAACAAGAGCCTACATAGCTTGGAACAAAATTATATTTGTGAAAAAGTTAGAGTTTTTCTTTTTGAAAAAGCTATTTATTTGTGAAACCTAAGCTCTGATTACCATATGATACAATCCAACTTTGTAGCCTTGCATGTGCCTTGTGTAGATCTTCTTCTTCAATGTTTTTTATTTTAATTTCTTTAATGGAAGATAAATGATTGCAGAAGTGTATAAAAATTCAAAGAGAATATGGAAATTATGAGTTCAATCTAAGTGAGATTTGACCAACACTTAGTTTCTAGAGTGAAGTTGGGCCAACACTATTATGAGGAGTCTAGAAACTTTTGTAGCAAGAAGATAACTCTAGAGAGAACTTTGAGAAGTATAAGTGTCTCAAAAATTGGAAAAAAATTCTTTACTCAATTCAAAGTTGAAAATACATGCACAAGAAACTTTTATTTATAGGAGAAAGTATCTCAAATCCTCTCAAATGAGAGTGTTACAAGTGTCACCTCCTTATTGCTACAAATCCTCTCCATCGGGAGTCTGACAAGTGACATGTCTTCATTCGAGGAAAATTATCTCATTGAGGAGAGGACATGTGGAATTTCATGTCATCCTTGACCATTTTCTTATTTACACCCTTTCTTTTCCTATTTGCACCCCACTCTTTTTTCCTATTTACACCCAAAATACAAGGCCCAAAAATAATTCCTAACTACTCTGTACAATTTTTACAAGGCTAAAAAAGAAGAAAAAGATTCGTCAATTTATGAGTCTTCCTCTCCAATAAAGCTCGATCTTCATTTATGTTCTTAACCTAAAGTTTCGAGGCTAGATGGTTTCCATCAAGTTCCAACTCTTCCATTTGTCGAGCACTTTGGACGTTAGGGTTTTGGGTCCAGTAAAAGGAAAATACCTCTAATAGAGATAGATTATGACTAAGATCTCGTACTTTTAAGAAGTTACCCTTAAAATGTTTGTAAGATTACAACAGGGTGATGACCTTCTCCTTCCAGCTTTGTGTATTTTATCAAATGAGGTGGAATATGGATTGGATTAGAGGTTGCAGAAGCTTAAGAACTCCATAGGTGTTTCGGATTTTGAAGTGGAAGAGAGCTTAAAATGGATAGTGAAAGGTTAGTCATATTCATTAGGAAAGAGTTTAGGGAAGTCTATCAAGGAGACTACTCTAGAGAGTGAGCTTAAGCAAGTGTTTAGGCTGAAAATTGGCAGCATAACACTATCATTGAAAAGATAATTTTGCAAGAGGCTAACACACTTATTTATAGAGTTAGGATCAGCTCAAAAGAGATTCAAATTTAGAAAATTCAAATTCAAATGAAAAACCCTAGATATAAAAGAGCTAATGAGAATGTGACATGTGGCTAGTCACACTCTCCATGCCTTCCCCCATGTGAACCACATGTTAAATGATTTTTGTGTGTAACTATCGCCCTTGCGTCTAACCTCTCCTTTTGGACGTTTTAGGGTTACATTTGGGCTTCCTTAAGTCCAAATCTAACTCTAGATGGTTTATGCCATCATATTCCAACCTTATTCTACCCTATGCCCAAAACCTACATTACTTGGCCCAAATACATGGTGCAACTATTCTATACCACTAGGACCAATACGTGGCCCATGAAATCATAAACTACTTTATACCATTATTTAAACTAAAGTTTGGCCCCAAAATGATGTTGACTTGTCTCCTCTGAAGTCAGTTGAAACTTAGTCTTCTTGTATTTTTCTAACAAGGCTCTAGTTGATATTTTGACGACTTGGAGTTCTTCTTGGATATGTTATGTACATTCCTCCATCCTACATTTGTCCTCTTGATTAGGCTTACAAAGATAAGCAAAAACTCAATTAGGCTCATATGTGAAAGAAAGTCCATAAATAGACTCTAGGTCTCTGTCCTCCTTATTTTGTGGATGTTTATGTCTGGACGGTTTCCATCATAGGGTCAGGAAACCTCAATAACTAATGTTATTTAGGGATGCCCATAGTTGGAGAAAAGAGGTTTTAATTCAAAAAGTAAAAGAACATGTTGAAGGTCTGCCAAAGTGAGTAGATAAGATATGAAAGGCACGAAGGAATACTCAACTGTTAGAATGAAGTTTAGAGATAAGTGCCAAGTATTCTTGATTTCTATATACATTTAGGCATAGAAATTTAATGAATTGAACAAAAAATGTCATGAAAAGAGTGTTCCTCACTTAGAATCATGCTTGACCTAAGTGGAAACATTTGTATGCAATATTTGATGGATTCTTGCAGAAAATTGAGAAAAAATAAATAAATGTTGAGCACCGAGGAATCTATTACGCAAATTTACACCAGAAAAAGGGCCTAAAACATGGAATTTGGGTTGTTGAGCAAATTCATAGGCGCTAAGCGAAAAAACTTCTTCAAGGTTAAGGAAACCAAGAATTTGATAAGTTGGTCTTAGAGTAGGCTATGAGCTAAAGGATTCTTCAAAATTAAGAAAGCTTTACTAGGCTACGCTTGGAGCTGGCTTTCAGCCAAAAAGAATTCTTCAAGATGAAACCAAATTTCACTGAGCTTGGCTTGAAATGAGCCAAAATGATGGAGGAAGAGTTGCTCCATAGAATTCCAAGCTAAATTGATGGAAGGAGGCTTTGAGGATTTGCAGCGGAAGATGTTAAATGAAGGAAGAATTAATCTAAATTGGAGGAAGTAGAAGAGTTTCATGTAAAGCTTGATGAAGAAAAAGCTTCTTCAAACCTCTTTCCCCTTCATTGCACCTCGTCTCCAATTCGATGCTCCTTCTTCAACCTATTTCCATTGCCACTCCAACCAATCCATCAACCACAAGCTTGGACTACATCAGGTGGATTAGAGCACATCAAGATCTTTCAGCCAAGCTAAGTCCAATTTCACAAAAATATTTTTTTTGTCAATTTGTGTTTTTCACGGTTCTTGCTTGTTTTTGCTTGATTCTTCCATAAATCTTTGTTTCCACCGTTTATTTTCATTGTTCATCACTTCTATTTTTTTTCCACCGTCTAATATCAAATTTTCACCATTTAATTTTCTCTTAAACACTCATCAAACACTTGTCTGTTGTCTGCTGCCAAATCTACTTGTTCTTCACTATTTTCTGTTGATTCTTGCATTTTCTTCAAGTTTTCCTTGATTTCCATCGTTTATATTCATCCTCCACAGTTTATAAATCATTTCCACTGATTAAAACAACGAATACACCATTTAATTTCATTAAGACATTCATCAAACAATTTTTGGTTAGTTTCGCTGCTTAACCTCCTTTGTTCTTTGCTGTTTTGCATGTTCTTGTTGTTTTGTCCATTTCTTCATTAGTTTTCCATAATTCAAGCATGATTCACTGTCTAAATTGTGTTGTCTTTCATTTAATTGTTTAATATTGTGTTTTGTTCGGTAAAAGTGATTCAATCTGCCTCAAATTCCATCCACATTCAAACCTGCCACACTATATGTGCTTGTTGTTTTCTCTCAATTCAGTATGTGTTTCTTGTTGTTTGATGTGTTTAATTCAGTGTTTGTGTGCATTTAGGTGTTTTTTAGGGTTCCTAATCCTTCCATTGTCACATCCAAATATTACTTAAATTTGTCAAAATCATTCATGTGTTCTTGTTGTATGCAATGTGTTTGACATTTTCTCTAGCGCACATAACCTTTTTGATAAAAGTCCTTTTGTGTTTTTATGAGTCTATGCTTTGGTGCTTGTAGTCTTTCCTTATTCTTCAATCTAATAACTTACTATTAGTTCATTAGTGAGTTTCTTTCATTAATTTACATTTTTTGTCTTGTAGTTTTGTTCATTTCTTCATTGCTTCTTTAGGTTTCTGTTTCAGTTTCCAGATTTTTGTGTTTTTCACTTGGTTTCAAAAATTTATTGCATCCAAACTTTGCAATGTTTTTGTATATGCACCTTAACATGTCCACTAAAACTATTAAATAAGGCAAGTCCTGATCTCAAGCATTTACCATATATTCCTTCATATGTTACTTGCTGCACCTATTTTACTTGGTGTTTTTGCCTAAAATGTTTACCATATATTCCTTCATATGTTACCTATATCCACTTAAAATTTCAGCTTAAAATTCGCCATAGAAAAATTACCATAAATTTTACACTCTACTTGGCTAGTGCCTACCCTAGCTTGCATGATTGCCTCAAATTGCTTGCAGTTTTTGCACACTTTTTGCATTTATTTCTCTGTAAATACATAACCAAATGGCTTCAAATTTATTGCATATTGTTCCTTATTGAGTGTAGAATATACAATATAAATTTCAGATTTAAATCCTTTTTTAAAAACTATATATAAATTATGGAATAGTCTCTGCCAGTCCCTTCTAGAATTTTTGTTTCTACTCTTTTCTATAGCTTTTCTTAGGTCCTTTTGCTTGTGCTTCCTTTTTTGGTTGCTTTAATTTTTTTCTTGTCTCTTATTAACTCCCTGTTCTTGTTTGTCACATATTATTCCCTTTGAGTTTAGCTTTTCAAATTTTTCCCTTTTCTTGCTTTATTTCTTTGGCTTCCTTTATTACACAATTTGGTGAGTTAGTGATGCTTAAAGTGGTGTATCAAGAAGTGGTTTGAATCAACATTCCTTGAGTTCTAGTTTTGTCTTCAGGACTCTCTATCAAAAGGAGAAAGAGGGATCCAAGAGAAGCATTTTCGGACTACTTCAATTCACACAAGCAAATCAAAACAATCTTTTTAGTGCTTTACAAAACACTAGATGCTCCTACTTGTAATTTTTTTAGTATCACAAAATTTTGTGTCCTTTACATTTTGCTAGTGTAATTGCTTTTATTTTTAGTTGTTTGGTAAAATGCTCTAACGACAATTCCACTAAACTTTGTAATAATTTCCGTGCATTAGTGTGATAGTGAGCTCTTAGTGTTCATTGCACTATCATAATAGTACTCATCTAGCATTTCATTTGCATTTATTCTTTGTTGTCTCTATTGTTTTCTTCCTTTCTTATTTTCCTTGCTTATACATCTCTGTGATACTCTAGGGTTTTCCATTTTCTTGTGATTAGATAACCTTTCTTTGTTTTTTAAAAGCATTTTCTTATATACATTTTTCTCCTGTGTTCCAAAATTGTTTTGAATTTTTCTTTTACAAACTTTTGTGAGATCTCTTTAAGGCAAGCTCTGGCTAGGAAAGCCTTGGTACTTAAGAAGTCTTTGTGACTCACCTCGCTTTTCTGGGAGTGAACTTGAACCTTTCTCACTTTTTTTTCCTTTGCTAAACTTCATCCAAATTATAAATATTTTCTGATTAAAACATTTTTGGGTCTCACTTTAGTTGAATTTCTTTTACCTTCACACAATGAGTGACCCATATCATTAATCTAGTGTGCATGGCAATTTAAATAATCAAACTCCAATGCATATCACTGCGCAACTTAAAAACCATGATTTGCAATTTGCTAAAATTAAGAATCTTTTGCATAAACTTGTGATAGACCGCTATAAAAAACATCATAGGTCTAGAAGCCGAAATACAGAGGGTTCTCATAGAACTACCAGTGTTCATCATCCTAGTCCCCCTCCTAGTCATGCGTGTTGGGTCTATTAGTGTCTAAGTTCAAGAGGGGAGGGGTGAATTGAGCTTATAAAATTTTCGTAAGAACACACAATTTTTCAGTATTCCAGAGGCAAAAAGAACAGATTGTTTTTACGTGAAACAAATTGATTCTTCAGAGCAGTCTTGGCACAATTTGAATTTTGTTCAATGTAAAATTGTTTTCAACAAAGAATTATAACAGAACCAGATCAGCTTAATATTGTGAGGATGAAGGATACAACTATGCTTAGGAATCAATCAAAAGTTGCACAACACAAGATTTCAAGAAGTATGATCCTTTCTTAGGTTTTAATGAATGATCAGTTTGTTCACAATTCACTTAAACCATTATATGCAGCAACCTTGTATATGATCAGAAAACTTCAACAAATCAGGAAGAACAGTTTTCACTTAACCCAGAATTAACAGATTCAATTTAAAAAGAACAGATTTAGTTCTTGACAGAATTAAGCAAAAACCAGAAAAGAGTGCAGGGATGAGAATACAAGATACACACGTTTTTATACTGGTTCACTCATACAGAGCTACATCCAGTCTCACCTTACCCCAAGGTGGAATTCACTAAAAACAGTACCAATCACTTACAAAACCAGCAGTTCTTGAACACTACAAGAACAACACACACAATGCTGAAAAACCCTATTTCAGCACACCTTGCACTCCAAGAAACCCTATCAAGGAGTGACTAACACTTACACCTTTACAAAACAGAATAAAGGAAAGATTACACCTGAAAAGAAGATGCAAGAACTCAAAACCAGTAGTTCAATTTGCTGCAGAACTGCACCAGCACCTTCACCAAGATCAAAGGTTTCCTAGAACAAGCACACTTGAAAATCTCTTTGGAAAACCTTTCAAAAACTCTTTCAATCCTTCTTCTCACATGGAAATTGTTTGATCTCTGTAAAAAGCGTAATTCCTCAGCACTTGTTCATGTGAGAGAGACATTGTTTATATAGAAAACAGTTTCTAACTTCTTTTCAAAAAACAGTTGAAAAGCAGTTAAGAAAACAACAGATTCAGTTTTGAACTTAACAGATTTATTTTGTGAAAACTGCCAACTCAGCTTAACAGAAATAACTGTCTGAGTGGTACCTTTGGTGCCCTAACTAACTTGTGAAAAACCTTTCAGCACACCAAAGAATAAACCTGTTCTTTCGCAGTAAAACAGAGTAAAGTATAACACACAAGCCAGCTCATCTTAACTGAAATAACGAACTGAGCTTTCCCTTGGTGCCTTAACAGAAATTTAGAAAAGCCTTTTAACAGAGAAGAAATAAACAGATTCTTTCTCCATAAAACAGATTTATTTGTGTACTGTTTTAAAACTGTTAAAACCATTTTAAAAAGCTTTTCAAAAACCATTTAACGAAAGCCTTTTTAACAGGGAAGAAATAAACAGATTCTTTCTCCATAAAACAGATTTATTTGTGTACTGTTTTAAAACTGTTAAAACCATTTTAAAAAGCTTTTCAAAAACCATTTAACCACATCATGTGCTTGATCTAGACTTGGTTAGGCATCTAGGATAGGTTACACAGCAAAAGGCAATCATACACACTTACAAGCCTAATTACAAATGAATCTAAAAACCTATTACAATCTTCAAAGCACTCAGGCCATTTTCTTCATCAAACACACATCAAGCCTTGGTAGGGAAGAAGCTTCCTCCAGCTTCAACAATGCGGATTATAATATCCACCATAATATTGACTATTACCAGCAACCTCCAAAATATCTTAAAAATAAACACCATTCTACTTCTAGAGAACCAAAAATAACCTTTCCTCCTTTTTATGGACAACTAGTGTAGACGATTACTTAAGTTGGGATATGAAGGTTGAACAAATATTTGAATGTCATTAAGTTGAGCATGAATGATAGGTAGTCATAGGCACTCTTAGTTTCCAAGAGGGTGCCATGACTTGGTGGACTACCTATTCTAGAGACCTTATTTTACAACAAAACCCTCCAATCAAATACTGGAACGAACTCCGCTCTTCCTTAAGAAAAATATATAATCCTTCTTATTATGATAGAGATCTTATAAACCAATTCCGTCAGCTAACCTAGAAACACCTATTTGTAGACCAATATAGGAAAAAAAAGTAGTTACTTATGTTACTGGCAAGCATTCGTGAAGAACCCATATTAACCATAGCTCGATTCCAAAGTGGCCTAAATTTTGACATTAGGGATAAATTTGAACTTTTACCTTATAAGATCTTAATTACCTAGTTCAACTATGCATTAGGGTAGAAGACCAACTTAACCGCAAAATTTCTTTCAGAAAATCTTTTCCTTATTCTTCCCATTGCAATAGAGATTTTCGAAAAGATATTTTTGACAAAAATAGGTCACAAGAAAAAGAGAGGGATAATCCAAAAAGTAAATCTCAAGATAAAAAAATAGTTATGTATCTTCGTCTAAAGAAGCTAAAACCAAAATAGTTCAATGCTTTAAATGTCTAGAAAAAGGACATTACTATTATGAATGTTCACAAAAGAAAAGTTTACTTTTAGAAGATAAAGACATTCAAAGGATTGATCCTTCACCTTCTGCCTTTGAGGTACAAAAAGTTCCATCTTCTAACGACAAATGTCATCCGTATAAAAGGGAATTATTCATCGTACAACGACTTTTTCAAAATTGGCCATTAGAAATAAACATTTCACAACCTAAAAACCTCTTTCATACTAGATATAAAATTCTCGGTCATTTATGTTCTTTAATAGTTGATAGTGATTCTTGTTGTAATTATTGTAGTTCTAGGTTAGTCAACAAACTATTAATTAGCTTTATCAAGTTTCCTCCATTCATTAATTGTATCAGCGACCTACATATAATAATATATAACTTATAGATAAACCAATTCTTGGATAATTAATCATATTATCCAATAAATATTGTAAAAAAAGATAAATATATCATTCATATATGTAAATAAACTAAATAATTTTGCAACCTTAAAAAAAACTAAAATTTGTTGTACACTAATGTATTCTATATTTTTATCTCTATTGAAAATAGAGATAAATAGTTAAATAACTAAAAAAATTCACTTTTTACCAAAGAATCCGAATTCCTCTTAGCATCATTGGTGCTTAGTCCGCAACAAACGAATGGAAGAAACAAAAGTATTAACTTTAGGAACAACCAATATTAATAATTTAGATCAAGAAAGACTCTAAACTTTATAGATCAATTAAAAGCATGAAAGACTTGTTTGTACATATATTTAGTAATTGTTTCTCATAATTTAAATTTAAAACACAAATTTTAAAAAGCCTCTATTAAAATTCAATAAAATAAGAAGTTAACTAAAATGCTTTTTTGATACTATCATAGATTTTAATATAATAAAACTATATAGTTTATAATAATAATTATTTTGATAAGTTATATCTAAAATGTTTATATGTCCTATCATAGATTTTGATATAATAAAACTATATAGTTTATAATAATTATTTTGATACGTTCTTTCTAAAATTATATATAATTGATTGATACAAATCAAAATAAATGTGTGAAGATTCTAGTTAGAAGAAAGATGCTATAAACACAAAAGGACTCTCTAGTTGTTCTCATTTATTAAAGAGAAAAATTGTCCAATTAAAAGATGACATTAAAAAAAGTTATGAATTTGGATATCCTTTATATAACGATATATATTATAGATTAATAGTTATAAATAAAATAAAATTTGATTTAGTTTTACTTCTATCCGATTATTTTATTTCTGTTGTAGTTCTGGTTTATGTATCTTTCTTTATTTTTTTAAAATTATTTTCTTTACCTTTTTACCTTAACCCTTTCCATAAAATTCCTTACAAATGATCCTCTTCTGTGGGTAAGCAGAACATCATTTTAATGCTAACTGGTGTGTCCACAATTTTTAATTAAAATTATACATACCACAAACAAATAAACAGAAAGAGTTATTAAAATAGAAAAAAATAGCACTAACAGTTATACTAACTAATAAATATAAAATTATACAAAATATTTACAAAATAAAAACATTAGAAGTTAAAATAGTTATTAGATTTTTTAACAATTATTAAAAGTGGTATTACTTTATATGAAAAAGTTATACAACTGAAAACTAAGATTTTGAGTCTCATAGTAAACGAAATCTAAAATGTTCAGAATCCATAATAAACCGGTAAATTGAACTAATAATTTAAAATGTTTTCTTCTAATTTTTAAGATTTAATTTAAGAATTAAAAATAAATAAATAAAATTATTTATTAAGATTTAAAATGTATATAAATTATTTTTTATTAACAATATAATTTAGTTTCTGTCTTAATATGATTTTATATCATATTAATTTTTTTTTAATTTGTTTGTGTCAATTAATATTATTGTAGTTTTTAATTAACATAATTATTATGAAATATTTTATTTAAATTTTATATTTATTTGATAGGTTCAGAACTAAATACAATTATATCTTTTAGAATTATAAAATTATGATATTATATATAATTGGATTATTATTTATTAAAACCATTTAACATTAAACTTTGAAAGGGTATCTTGACTAGTTTAATAACGGTTCAATTGCTAAATACAGTTGTTAAAAGTGGTATTAACTCTGTATATTATTAGTACAGAAAATAAAATAAAAATAAAATAAAATGTAATGCCACATAAATACTGCACACCACACCAGCAATCAGTGAACAAAACAAAACAAAACGGTTTAATTCTGTTCAAAAATCAAAACTTACCTGCAAACTCGCTTTCTTCTTCTTCGTCTTCTTCTTCTTCCCTTTCTCTTGAGAATGGAAGACCAAGGTGGTGGTGGTAGCACGAAACAGACGAACAATGCTTACGTGGACACGTCGAAAGCGGAGAGAGCAGTGTGGCTGATGAAGTGCCCTCCTCTCGTCTCTCGCTCCTTCCGCGCCCCTCCCTCCGACCCGTCTCGTCCCGTCGCCAAAGTCGTTGTCTCTATCGACCCTCTCAACTCCAACGACGACGATTCTCCTCCTCAGGTTCTTCTCCTTTCCTCTATCTACAGATAATGAATGTGTGGATGCCATGCCTAATCCACATTGTGTGAGTGCAAATGTTGAGACCTAAAAATCAAGGACTCTGGTCTGGTAGGATCACTTTTCCTTGAATTAGTCCTCCGGATATCTGATTAATTGGAAGGTGGAACGTGAATGGATATTCCTTTTCAGTTGCTTGGATTAACGACAGAGCGTAGAAAATAACTCGCTTTTAATCAGCTGCGTTGTTTCGCTGAAATGATTTTAAAAAAAAATTAGACAGATACGTTTCTGGTTTTGTTCTTCGACTAGGTTTTGAATTGCGGTGGCGGTTTCATCTATTCTTGAAATTACAGACAAATGTGACTGATGCAGCCACAATTACGGTTGCATTGCTGCCTCAGACACTAAAAAAACATTATGTGCAGCCAAAATCATAGTCGCAAGCTGATTTGTTTTAGAACCTTGCTTTCAATCGGATTTGAAGTTTTATTTAATCTTGGTAGTTTGTGTAATGAATCTATGTATTAAAAAGCAATCGAAGTTACTAAGGTGAAACAATAATTGTGATAGAAGAATAGCACGAACAAAAGTTTAATCTGTGAGAAATGTGGCAGATGCAGTCACAGTTTCAGTTGCATTGCGGTTACGGACACTGAAAAACCTTGTCATTGCAGCCAAAATCTTAGTTACAGGTTGATTTATTAAACCTTGGTTTCAATTGGAATTGAAGTTTAATTTAACTTTGGTAATTTGCATGATAAAGATATGTAGTAAAAATCAACAGAATTACTAAGGTGAAAGGCTTTTATACGGAACTTCATCCAAGTTTTGTCCTTTGTCTTTTTGTTTAGGAAAAGGATATGTTTATTATACATGTATTGTGTATCATATGAAAATAGTTACATTTATTGTAGCTATTAGTGACACTTTTCCCTGTGATTTTTGACCTTTTAAATTGATTGTTTAGTTAAAATACTCAGTTTACAATGGAGTTGGCTGGAACTGAAGCTGGACATATACCCAAATGTTATGTTATGGATATGTCTAAAGACTTCATTCCGATGTCTGTGTTTTCAGACACACCACAAGGTAAATAATTTTCATCTTTCGGTGACCATTTGCCTTAAATGTGACTTTGGTGGACAGTGAAGCTCACTGTTATTATATCTCGGTTTGGTGTGAAGTAGCTGTGATTGTTTGAACATTCTGAAATGTATATTACTTTCATATTATCACCTGGTAATTTTTGGTACTTGTCCATATTCCTCTGCCATGATTACCCGTATCATGTAGCTGCTTATTGAAATGAGGGTTCAAAAAAGAAAGAAATGAAGCTGTTCATTATTTTAAAATCTCTAGGTTAAAATGAGTGGAACTCATGTGTTCCTTGAATCATATGTTTGAAACAATCAGAGGAGTTTAAGTTTATGCTGGTATCTATGCTTTTGGTTGTAAAACTTTCAAGAATGTTTTTCTTCAATTGTCTCTTATTATGAGACTGAGAGGTCTCCTTGGTAATGCTTGGCAAGGGGTTATTCTAGGGGGTTTCTTTGTTAAGGTTATTCTAGACAGTATTTGGTTTGATATCTAAAGCATCATAAATCTCCTCTATCAAAGTTAATTTAGCAAAATGTAAATCCAGCTGTTGAAATTTCTGTTGTATTGTAGGAAAGATCTCTGTGGAGGGAAAAATACTGAACAAGTTTGACATGAGGCCCCATAATCAAAACCTTGAACTCTATGGGAAACTCTGCCGTGAAAGGACAAACAAGTATATGGTCAAAAGTAGACAGATTCAGGTTTTCTAATGGCTCTAATTCTCCTTATCCATTGAGTTAGGCAAGCAGTTCCATTATCTTTGACTTCTGCATTCTATTTTCAGGTTATTGACAATGATAGTGGGGCGCACATGAGGCCAATGCCAGGGATGATCAGTTTTTCAACTTCTGGACCCCCTGTAAAATGGCTTATTCTCCTTCCTGTTGCCAATTGTAGTTCTCAATGAATGCATGCTAAGAGAATCCCCTTGTTTTTTTGCATAATGTCACCTCATCATCATTTTATAACATAATGATCAAATCACATCTACCCCCTCCCCTCCTCCGTTTTAGTTGATAATGAAATAAAAATGAGAGAAGTTCCATATATAAAACTACTGGCAAGTGACAAGTGCATTGGCTGTGTAGCTGAGAGATATAGGGTGTTGAAGAGACGGTGTTGAGGACTATTTCTACGGGCTTGTTATGTAGTTCAATATTTTTTATTAATTTATACTTCAGTTGTAACAGAAGTTTGTCTTGGATTAGGAAAAGAAGAAAACGCCTGCTAAAGCAACGGATACAAAGAGAACAAGAAGAGACCGTGGAGAGATGGAAGAGATTGTGTTTAAGCTATTTGAACGGCAGCCTAATTGGAGTTTAAGAAACCTCATACAAGAAACCGACCAACCTGAAGTATGTGCTTTGAGTAGTTTTACTCTTAAAATCTGGCTTTCTTGGACACTTGCACTTTTACAAGCTAAAATCTCAAATCTCTATATGCAAAATGAACTGCAACCGTAAAAGTTTGTTGCTTCTAGTGGCTATGCATATATGGTGAATGCTCAGACTTGTCCGATATAATATTTTATGCAATTGAACTAATCTATACACGATAGGTTGATAAGTTAATATGAGTTGTATACATCATTTTCAGAGAATTTTTTAGATTAAGACTGTACGTCTGTGTCATTTATGTTTTTTTCTTTGAGAAGATGAAGATAACGATGTATATTATACTTTTATTGCTTACTAGGTATGCCTCAACAAGCCCACACACGATTATGATGCAATATACTTTCAAATCGACATTTATTTGTTTGTAGTTATTAATTTAGTAAAACCTGTTTTAACTAATGTGGTGGATTTTCACATTTTTACAGCAATTTCTGAAAGATATACTAAAAGACCTTTGTGTCTACAACAACAAAGGAACTAATCAAGGAACGTATGAACTGAAGCCTGAATACAGAAAATCTGGCGATTAAGCGACCTTCAAATAGGTTTTATGTGTGCTCATCCATTTGTTAACCTCATTCAAATGATATGTAGCTTACTCATTTCAGTTTCTTCATTAAGTTCAAGTTCCAAAATAAAGCAGCATGCATCTTGTTAGAGCCTTTTCTGATCCTTCTGCACGTGTTTTTTTTTGCAGATTTTGCTACATCACAATTTATTTGTGTTCCTAAGTCGAAAAGCAGAACTAGATTAATTTTTGAACGATTTACGGTGTCATTGCAAAATTAACAAAAATTACAATGTGAAATTGCGCCAAAAATGGCAAATGGCACGAGAGGTTGAATTTTGCTGCTTTGAATTTCCTAAACTCTTTCTGAAACATAAACAAGTTTATGCAACTTTGGATGCATGTAAGTTATTGGATGCATTTCTACTACTGCAAAGGTTGTAGATGTTTATAGTCATTAAGTTTACGCTACTTTGGATACATGTAAGTCATTGGATGCATTTCTTCTACTGCTAAAGGTTGTAGATGTTTATAGTCATTATATTGCCTTGTAGGGCTCAGTTTGTGAAGTTTGCCCTTTTCTTCATATTCGAAATATGAGAATGTTTGGAGCAAAACCGTTTTGCAGAAACTTAGGAGAAAAAACTTTTTTGGGGTCTTCATACATGGTCTTTACAGTGTCACGATTATGCAATTTTTGGTCCCTTAATTTTCGATTGCACAATTTTGGTCTCAAATTGTGTTTGGACGAAACAATATTACAATTTCAGGAATTTTAAATGTTTGAATTTAAATTATTTTGATTTAAATTGATTAAATCAATTTTATTTTTTTTCAAATCTCAAATTAGTTTGTACAAGATAATTTAATTTATACTACAAGTAAAACATAAATTAAATGTTTTTGAAAAGTTGAAATTTAACTGTAAATAATTACATTAATGTTCTCGTCGGTTGACTTTGGTCGGTCTTCGAGTTGAGCTCTGTTTTGACCTGTCTTCTCTTGATGCTTTGAAATGTTGCTCCACTGAGACAAAGTGGACTCTATCTGTTGATCACACTTCGACAATCAAGTCAGTGATAACATTCAAACTATAAAATTGTTCAGTCTAAAGTATTTAGAAAACGTACCTTTACCTATGGTCTCAAACTCTTTTTATAGACATTTCTTCAACAATTTTCATCAATGAGAATATAATCTCAACAACAATAATATCATTCAACAATAACAATAATTTGTTTCTCGTGTATCTATTACTTTCGGGTACAAACATTCTCAATCGTTTTTACTTGCATTTAATAATATCCTTCAACTGATTCGATTATTCCTTATGTTATTTTTAATTATCTTTTCCACGTAGTCTTACTAAAAAAATCAGGGTTGAACTCGTATCGAACTACCTGACCCATACCTAGCCTAGACCAAGTTAGGCATGACTCATACAATCGAGCTGACCGCACCTAAGTACTTGGGTCGAGGTCCCGAGCACTTCTAGCCAATACACAAGCCTCCTAGGCTCGAGCAAAGCTAGACTAGTGCCCCCGGGAGAGGCTTGCTTACCCTTTTCCAATCATCTTACAAGAACTTTAAAGGTCGGTTTGTCAAAATCCGAGCCTCATCAGGGGATCCATCCTTACTGGATGGATTCCCTTTATACTGGTCTCCCAACTCGCGATTCCAAAGTGCTTGGCACCTGTAAGACCTTTCCCCAAAAGAGAAAGGCATATGCGAATTTTTGGAGGGTCTTAAGGTTGTCTTCGACCCATCAACACTTATGAATAAGGAATACCTCCCTGGCGCTCTCAAAGCCTACAATGGAATTTCCCCTTTCTCGCCTTTGAAAAGAAAATTTGCTTCACGTCCTAATAATTTGTTTGTTTTGCAGGTAAGATGCTCTCTGGTATTAGCAAAACTGAGATGGCTGAGCGCATCAGAAAGATGAGGGCGGCTGCAAGCATGAGCAAAGACTCATTATCGCAAAAGAGGAAAGTCTCGGTCAAGGTTACCCAGGTCCAATATGATCAGGATGAGCAAACCAACTCGGGCCTTGTCTTCAGGAGGAAAAGGCGAGAGATATCGAGCACTCCAACTTGGACGGCCGAGCTTCCCACCAGGAGATCGTCACTATCCAAGAGTACGAGGCTGAAAGTTCGCAGGGGAAGAGCTTATGGCACCCCGACTTCGATGTCCCAGCTCATGGTAGGCCTTTCTTCCTACCTAACGAAGATAAGGCTAAGCTAACAGCTCATGACGAAGATCACCTTCGTCATGATACCTTGAAGCTACTTGGCCAAGCGTTCATCTTGGCTTGCGTGGTTGACGTCAAGGCGCAAGATCGAAAGGCGCTTGAAGACCAAAAGACCAAGGAGATCATGGAGCTCTGCGAAGGAATGGAACATCTTCATGCAGAGGTTAACTGATTGAGCAGCCTGCACCAAGAAGCTGAGCGGCTTCGAGCTTAGAAGACTCAAGAGGCGTTGAGCCTAACTGAAGAGAAGAGCAAGCTTTTGGGCGAGATTGAAGGCCTGAAGAAAGAGATGGAACTCAAAGAGGAAAACTCTGCCAAAGTCATCGATTCTCTTAAATAAGATGCTACCCAGTCTTTCCTTGCTGATTTCGAAGCCGCTCTAAACCAAGCAGTGATAGTCCAACCCACTATGGATCTCTCCGAGCTAAACCCGAGCAAGATCGTGGTCAACGACAAACTAGTGGGAGATTAACTTTAAGTTTTATGGACTGTAATATTTGTTCACCTACCGTACTTATCTAATACTTTGAACCTTTACTTATATTGATTTAGCGCTTTTAAACTTTTTGATGCATATTGTCTTTTGGATTTCTAAAGAGTTTATTTTCATTTCCACAAATGCATGTACCAATGTTTTGCCAACTTACTTAACCCATTCTTTTCATCATAACACAATTAATATAACAGTTTTTTGCTAACTTAAGTGTGGAAAGTAATAACTTATTTCTCTTGATAGAAAGTCTAACCTTTACCAAACAATGCATTTGTGGTTAGGACAACCTTTCACTTTAACTTGACAAACATCCTTTTTCCATCTGGGCATTCATTACATGACTTTATTTCGCCAGTTGGGTAAAGGGTATGACACCTTGAGTTCTTTGGATTATTCCAAACTCGGGCATGGTCGAGCCACCATGGCCTCCGTGTTTGCAGCATGAATATTGCATCTATTGCATGATGTCTTACTTCACAAAGCACTTACTCAGATAGTTGCACCTGCTCCGAGCTCGGTCGTCTTAACATGCACTATCTCAAATGATTCCTCTATTTAAATAATACCTATCGCAGGGCGCTTATACCTGAATAGTCGTACTTACACCGAGCTAAGTTGTCTTACCATACGCCAAATCAAATAATTCTAATTTATTCAACTTGTAGGGCACCTATACTCGGGTACTTATGCCGAGCTAGGTCGTCTTACCACGCATCATATCAAGTAATTCATCAAATCTATTCAACTTGTAGGGCGCCTATACTCGGGTAGTCGTACTTACATTGAGCTAGGTCATCTTATCATGCATCAAATAAAGTAATTCATAAAAAAAATCATCTCACATGGCACTTATACTCAGGTAGTCGTGCTTTCACTGAGCTAAGTCGTCTTACCATGTACTTTATCACATAAATTCATCTTCATAGGGCGCCTATACTCGAGTGACTTTATTCATTCCGAGCTAGGTCGTCTTACCGTGTGCCAAAACAAATAATTCATCATACTGATTCATCACACAGGGCGTCCATGCTCGGGTAACCATGCTTACACCGAGCTAGGTCGTCTTACCGTGCACCATCTACGCTACTCAATTCAAGCTAACTTATTTCATACACTATCTTCCAATAACAAATTTTTTACTAGATAACCTCGTTAAAAAACCCTTTTTGGGGTAAAAGAGAATCACCTCAAAAAGCATAATTGTTCAAAGGAAAAGAATAAAAATTCAAATGTCTTAACTGAAATAAAACTTGAGGTTTGTTGCGTTCCACGTTCGTGGGATGGCTCCTCCCCCCAGGGTTTCCAGCTTATATGCGTCCTTTCCTAGTACCTCGACCACGTGGAACGGGTCAGTCCACTTTGGAGAAAACTTGCTCTCAATCTGGTAAGGGTGGGCCTTCCGCATTACCAAGTCGGAAACCTTGACCTGTTGAGGCTTCATTTTAGTCTTGTGCCTTAATTCCACCCTTCTCTTCAAAGCTTTCGAGTTTATACGGGCATGCACGTACCTCGTCCAGCAAATCCAGATTCACCTTTCTTCCTTCATTGGATTCTTCAGCGACAAAACCTTGAAACCTTGGAGAACTCTCTTGTATTTCAATTGGTATCATGGCATCTAACCCATATACCAAACTGAATGGCGTCTCCTTCGTAGTTAATTGCGGGGTGCTGTAATAAGACCATAAAATTCTCAAAATTTTGTTTGACCAATTCCCCTTTGCCTTCTCCAAACACTTTTTCAATCCTCTCAGAAGGACCCTGTTTGCCGACTCGGCCTGCCCTTTTGTTTGTAGGTGCTCTATCGAAGCGAATACTTGCTTCATTCCAAGCTCTGTGCACAGTTTTCCCAATTGTTGACTAGCAAATTGGGTTCCATTATGAGATACTAAATGTCTCAGAATCCTGAAGCGACACACAATATTCTTCCATACAAAATGCTGGACTCTGTGAGTAGTTATCTGCACAAACGACTCAACTTCAATCCACTTAGTAAAGTACTTAATGGCGACAATGAGGTACTTCATTTGATGTATGGCCAGAGCGAAAAGGCCCCAAAATATATATTCCCCATGTATGGAAAAAGCAGGGGTTGTAGATCAATCGCAGTTCCTCGGTTGGTCCATGGTGCCAGTCAGCGTGCCTTTGACATTGCTCACACTGTTGGACGTGTTTCCCACAATCTTCCTTCATCGTCGGCCAATAGTACCCTACTCGAATGATTTTCAATGAGAGAGCTCGTCCACCAATGTGGCTGCCGCAAACACTCTCATGAAGCTTGGACATGATCCGAGTGCAATGGTCCTCACTCACACAAGTGAGGAGTGGGTGAGTATAACCGTAATGAAATAGGTTCCCATATATGAAGGTGTACTTTCCCGAGTTTCTCTTGACAATTTTGGCCTCTTTGAGCCCATAAGGGAGTAATCCATGAACGAGGTACCACTTATAAGGTATCAACAAGGTCTCCTCAATTCTGACCTGCATGACCTCATTATGTTCATCTTCAAAAGATTTGTAGATAGTTATCCTCGGGACCTTCAGCGTTTCCTGGACCATCGAGCGATGTTTTCTCCCTTGCTCCGAGCTGACTTGCAAATCTCCAGGTGATCCACCCTTGACAACTCTTTTGTAGTTGTCCTGGGCGACTTCAAGGTCTCTTGGATTACCGACCTCTGCCTACCTCCCTTATTCGAGCTAGCCAATTTGGATAGTAAGTCTGCTCGATAATTTTATTCCCTGGGTACATGAACAAGGTCGAATGCAGAGAAAGTCGCTCTTAAGATTCTTACATACCTGAGATATGAGGCTAGCTACTGGTCCTTGGCCTGATATTCGCCTATGACTTTCCCAGTGACGAGCAATGAGTCACTCTTCACCAACAAGCTTTGAGCTCCTAATTCCTTGGCCAACAACATCCCCGCTATCAAGGCCTCATACTCAGCTTGATTGTTGCTCGCCTTAAATGCAAACTTGAGGGTTTGTTCGATCAAGAGCCCATTTGGTCCTTCCAGAATGACCCTGTCTCCGCTTCCATGCTGGTTGAAGGATCCATCAACAGAAAGGACCCATTGAGAACCGTTAGGGTTAGGTTGGGAATCATCGGATGTAAGTTCTACCATAAAATCTGCATATACTTGGCCTTTGATGGGCCCTCGTGGTTCATACTATATGTCGAACTCAAACAACTCGACCACCCAACGTACCATCCGACCTGCGATGTTGGGCTTCTGAAGCACATTACGAATGGGCAGGTAAGTCATTATGATCACGGTAAAGCTTTGAAAATAATGTCGCAACCGTCGAGCTGTGAACACCACAGTCATAGAAGCTTTCTCAGTAGCTTGATATCGAGTCTCTAGTCTCTGCAACACTTTCCTCATGAAATATATCGGCTTTTGAATTTTCTCCTGATTTTTCAAAATGACCGAGCTAATAGGCCGATCTTTTACTGAGAAATATAGTTGAATGGGAACTCCCAGAATTGGCTTACCAAGGACTGGGGGACTAGCCAAATACTCATTGAGCTTGATGAAAGCCCTCTCACATTCATCGAAACACACGAAATGGTTATTCTTCTTGAGACATTGAAAATAAGGATACCCCTTATCTCCACTGGCTGACAAAAAACGAGACAGGGCGGCCATGCGCCCGGTCAGGTGTTGCACCTCTTTCACATTGGTTGAACTCCTCATCTTTATAACTGTTGCACATTTATTCGGGTTCGCCTCTATTCCTCTCTTGATTAACAAAAATCCAAGAAACTTCCCTTCTTCAACACCAAACACACATTTTTCAGGGTTTAACTTCAGATTGTACCTTGCCATGTGGTGAATAGCTCCTCTAGGTCGGCAACATGTTGATTTTCCTTCTCCGAGGTGACAACCATCTCATCCACATATTCCGGGACGTTACGCCCGATAGGTCGCGCCAGCATTTTTCAGACCAAAGGGCATGACCTTGTAGTAGTAACTGGCGACCTCAGCCATAAAAGTTGTCTTGCACTCGTCCTTCGGATGCATACGAATTTGGTTATACCCTGAAAATGCATCCAGAAAACTTAACAGTCGACATCCTGAGGCGTTATCCACCAAGGAATCTATGCTCGGTAGAGGTAAGAATCCTTGGGGCAGGCCTTATTCAGGTCAGTGATGTCAACACACATCTTCCACTTTCCATTTTCCTTTTTCACCAACACAACATTCACCAACCAGTCAGGGTATTGGATTTTCTTGATGTGGCCAGCTGCCACGAGTTTCCTAGTCTCTTCTCGGATGATGAGACATTTTTCTTCATTGAACTTTCTTCTTCTCTTGACCATGGGCTTGACCTTTTCAACCATGGTAAGCTGATGGCACAAAAAGTTGATCTATTCCAGGCATGTCTGTGGACGACCATGCGAAAACGTTCATGTTCATCGAGAAAACATTGGCTATTCTATCTTCTAACTCTTTGTCCAGCGAGGTATCGATCTTGAATTTCTTCCCCTTTATCTCCCTCTCCTGAACCTCTCCAGCAGTTCCAAGTCATCTTTCATCTCTGCCTCTGCTATCCACCCTGGCTCTCCGGGCTGGATAGTAACTAAGTAAGTTCCCCTACGATTTTTCAAACGGCTCTTGTAACACTTCTGTGTTGTCCTCTAATTGGCCTTTATAGTGATTATCCCTCCTTCCGATGAGGACAACTTCATTTTCATGTGGGCAGTTGAGGCTACTACACCTAACATAGTAATTCTAATATAATATTTAGCGAGGTTGAAACTTTGACAAAATAATAAAGTGGAAAGATAACAATACTACATAAGTTTTTGGGATTGAAATAACTTTATGAATCTCTTTTGTTCATGTTACATATAAATGTTATGTTTATCCAAGTTCAATGTCCCTTATGGCTAAACCAAGTCAATTCATTGCATCAAAGTTATCTAGAACCATAAACTATCATAATAACTTACTTTTGCATTAAGATGGAACAATTAAAGCCAAATACTCAACTCCATTCCTTGCAGTTAACATATATGGTTGATTTGATAAGGTTCACTTAGATACATGAAATTACCTTCTGACTTCATTCATGTTCCATAGGCATCAATGGTCATTGCTCACAATCAAGCATTGAGTATAGTATTAAACCAATGGAACTTAAATTTCAAATAAAAACATGAATTCATAAATAACAATAACTCTAGAAATATCACATTGCTTTCCAATCCCAAAAGGATAAGTTTAGCAACTCATGGTAAATCTTACAATGAAGCACAAAAATGAGAAGCTAAGAAAAACAAACATGGATCCTTGAATGTTGTAGTTCAGCTCAGGCTCAAATCTTCCACCTTAAGATTTGTCTCTGTTTCAACCTTTGGGATTTGGTCTTTATAACTTAATGTATACGTATTTGCCTCTGTTTGAGTTTCATTGCTTTGAGCCCCCTAATGAGGTGCCAGGACCTTTCTATTTATAGAGTTTAGCGAGGAGCTTAAGCAAATTCAACTTCCTCTTAACGCAGGGCCAATCCGTATAGCTAATTGGCTTTCTTCATTCTAAAGAAACCTTTATATATTCAAGATCCTTTTTGGGCTTCAACAAATTCAAAGATTCTTGGTTTTACAGAGATTCACTTCAAGCTATGCGTAGCAGAATCCTTTCTTGACTATGAAGTCTTTTTAGACTTAGGATTGGCTTCAAGGCAAGCCTAAGCAAATATCAAACCTCCTTCCTTTAGTTCAGATTAACTTCAAGCCATTTCTAAGCAAATTTGAGTATTCTTCATTATTAAAGAGTCTTTTCAATCAGCCCATTGGATTTCACTCTCAACCTTCTAAACTCAATAAATTTGTGATCCATCTATAAATTTGGAGGTTTTTCAATGCTTATTCTATGTTCCTTTTTTATCCATATGTTTGTTTGCTATTTTCCTTCATTTTCTGCAATATTCTTCATATTCTTTTTCTTTTCTTCTTCTTTTGAGTCAAGTTCTTCTTTGTGGGGAATTGCATACCTTTTAGACGATTTTTCCATGTTTTCTACTCTTTATGCATACCTAATTTATCAAGGTGCCAGAACAATCAAGCTTGAAATAGAACTTTGTCTTCTTAGTAAAGCTTGAATGCATAAACCAAAAATTGAACTCACTGCCAATGACACATTGTTGATACATTATGAGTGCATTAGTCTGTATGTTCCTTTTATGAAACATCACTTGAAGCATCATTTGAAGCTCAAACAAGTCAATATGATGATTCCATTCTTCAAAATCTTTACTCTTCTCTTGAGGGACAGGATCTCGAATAAAGCTCAAATGAAATATGCGTGTGATTGAAGGTGATTTTCATTTTTATTTCATGACAAGTGAACTGAGTTAACTGTAGCATAACTCATAAGAGGGGTTTTCGTATCCACATGGACTTAAGATAACCAAGATAGAAATATTATTTTTTTCTTATTGGATAATACATTGAGCCTTCTAAGATGTTGAACCAAAGTTGTTGGTGAAGACCGAATTTCTTCTTGGAGGATTACCGAGGTTTATCACCGGTACCGAGTGGAAGTCCACCTGCATAAGAATTTTTTAAGTGTTTGTAGTGGTTACTTGTTATTCATAATTGGTATTGAATTTATTGCATTGTTAATTGCTCAAACAATCATAAATTTTGATAAAGTAGGATTGAGCCACATAAAAAATGAAAGTTACTCGAAATTAGGCAATGAACCACATGATCAATAGTCAAAGGGGATTGGGTTCACCAAAATTCCAAAAATTCACCCTTTACTATGATTTTTTTATTTATTTATTTAGTAATTTTTAGGTGTTTTTGAGTATTTATGGCTTTTAGTTTACCTACACTTGTAAAAAAATTCCACAATTATATTTGTTGCTCTCTTGTATTAATTAGACATTTATCAAACCATTACATTTTCAAAATTTAACTATGTTAACAATATGTCCCATGCATGGGAAGAAACATTCCAATCAGTATATGATACAGGAGTGCCTCCACCTAATAATTTAAAAATTTGTTGTAAAGTTGCTGGAATTAACATAGGCAAAGTGTATGGGCTTGGATCTGAGTTAAACAAAGAAATTGGGAAATCCTATCATGATTGTACTTGGATTTTATGTTTTTAATGTTATTTTATTATTTTCATTGAATATATATATATATATATATATATATGTCTGTGTGTGATCAGTTAGAAGACCGATATAATTTGTTCGGATGTATAACCGACCTTGCAAAATCTAGCTCGACATTTTTTCGATGAAAAGGTGAATTCGTAGTCTTTGGTTATTTTCTATAATTAATCCAATATTTCAGGGATTCTTGTTTTGTTCGTTATATGAAATGTTACTTGGCAAATATACTTGAAATGTGATGTCGTGGGTATTTTTAATGGATTTTATCCCTGATGAATGAGTGATTTCGATTTTGTTGTTATATAAATCTGTTGTTATATGATTCCCCAAAAAGAGGGATGAGCGGAAGATGTTATAAAAAGGGGATGACCCTCAACGAGTAAGCAAGTATTATTTTATGCAATACATATGCTCTCACTGACTTGATCGTTAGAGTATTTTCCACAGGTGGACGTCCTCTCATCTCATTGTGACCTGCAGACATTCAAAAAGATGTAGACCAAAGGGATCACCGTGGTCAGAAAACATAGGGAACATGAGACAAGGAGTTTAGACACAAGATGGAGACGATGCACCCACCCTGGAATGGATAGTGGAGACAATGCAAGCTCTTCAGTATGATAATGAAGAGACGAAGAAGCAAGTTGAGGAATTCCGTTAAGAACGGGATCGTCTACGTGAGGAAGCCCGAACCAATCATGAATGACTTCAGGGAGAGGTAGATTCTTTCAGAAAATTGATGAAAGACACCGTTCAGATAAACGAAAAGCTACAAAAAGCAATGAAGAACTGTAGAGAACCATGCATAGGCAAGTAAGGAGAGACGTATGGATTCATTCCCCATATATGTCATGAAAGAATAATCCTCAACCGTTTTTGTAAGCAATCATGGAGGAACCAATTCCACCACATTTTATTACACCAAAGGTCACTTCTTTTTCTAGTGCGGAAGATCCTAAGAGTCATCTGAAAGCCTTCCGAGCTCAAATGATAATTACTGGTAGGTCGAATGTCGAACGTTGTAAAATGTTCATGGGCGCATTCACTAAGTCAATCCTTCAATGGTTTAGTGGAGTCCCAAATGATTACATTACCTCATTTTAGGAATTCTCTAGGGTATTCAAGCAACAATTCTTAGCCAACAAAGTGTAACCCCTCCGCTAATAGACATGTTCGACGTAAGACAATAGGAAGGAGAGTCCTTTAAAGAATATCTGATTTTTTTTATTTTTTTTTTGCGCAATTTTGATATGCCTCCAAAACACGAATGAAGAGATGGTGGTGTACACGTTCATGAAAGGACTCCAAATTAATCTATTTAGCGATTCATTACTTCAAAACCAAGAAGAGTCTATGATGCAAGTATGAGAACGAGCTTCAGTCCATATTGAGGCAAAAGAGGCGATTCGAAGTAAAAAGACAAATGAATAGAAGAAATAAGTAATATAGAAGGACAACAGACGGGATCATCGATCGAAGAGTAATGAGATGACCTCTAGTCAGCGATCTGATAAGGGGTATATTTTGTGTGTGGCCAAGAAGGACAACGCAAGAAGGACCAATCAGATTATGACTCGCCTCACCAGAAATTGAACACGTCGTGTAGGTCACTAATGATGAAAGAAAATGTTGTTGTTAAGTTGCAGCTCACGAAAAAAGATTGATCGCACACTGGGATGGTAGAAGGAAGCTTGGTGCGAGTTTTACCAAGCCCATAGTCACGATACCAAGCGATGTTTGACTTTGTTCTATCAACTCGCCGGGTTAGTTTAAAAGGGATTTTTAGCAAATTATCTTCAAGATCCCCAAGAGAAGGAACGAGAAGGTGAAGACCAGCCAAAGAGACCCGACCACAAAGCGCCGATCTTAGGCGATTTTAATACTATATTAGGAGGTTTTCTAGGGGAGGGTCTTGGGTATCTAGCCGAAAGTGCTATTCTAGGGCAGTTTTGTTTTCAGAAACCCGTGCGTCCAAGCCCCCTTCGGTTCCCTTTCTCTGTTTTACACCTGTTGATTCAGAAGACATTTTTTTCTCACAAAGATGACCATGTGGTTCTATCTGTAATCACAATGGGTCGCAATGTACATCGAGTATTGATTGATCATGGGAGTTCACCCGATGTGATGTTTTGGTACATCAAAAATTTACTGAGGACAAGAGCCTCGGTATAAAAGAAGAAACTCACAAATTGGTGGAAGCTAGCCATATCAGGGAAATCCAATTTCCCCGAATGGCTAGCAAATGTGGAGATGGTCATGGTGAAGAAA
This sequence comes from Phaseolus vulgaris, assembly GCF_051622355.1. NCBI lineage: Eukaryota > Viridiplantae > Streptophyta > Magnoliopsida > Fabales > Fabaceae > Phaseolus > Phaseolus vulgaris. The sequence continues at coordinate 14,079,714 of NC_143501.1, forward strand.
TAAAATGGGAAGTGGAGGATCTGTGTAGATTTCACTGATCATAATAATGCTTGTAAAAAAGATTCGTACTCATTGCCTAACATATTATTTGGTCGACAATGCATAAATATGTGGTTTGCTTAGCTTCATGGATGCCTTCTCGAGGTACAACAAAATCTAAATGCACCTAGACATGAAGAAAAAACTACATTCATGGTCGAAGTTGCTAACTATTGTTACAAAGTTATGTCCTTCGGTATAAAGAATGTAGGGCGATGTACCAACGGTAGATGGATAGGATTTTGCAACCCATATTAGGATGAAATGTTCAAGCGTATGTCGATGATATGGTAGGAACCTCTGAAAAGTTGGAAACTCATGTCACCGACTTAGAAGAGTTGTTCAGAACGATCGGTAAGCATTGGCGGAAGCTCAACCCAGAGAAATGTGTTTTTGGTGTTCAAGCTGGAAAGTTTCTTGAATTTCTTCTAACAGAGAGGGTGATAGAAGCAAATCTCAACAAGTGTACGATGATAGTTGGCATCAAAAGTCCCAGTAACATAAAGGAGGTGTAACGTTACCCGATAGCATGGTTGCCTGGTCAAGATTCCTTTCAGCCAGTGGAGATAAAGGGTATCCCTATTTTCAGTGCCTCAGGAAGAATGACCATTTTATATGGTCGACCGAGTGTGAGGAGGCCTTCGTGAAGCTTAAAGAGAATTTGGCTAACCCACCAGTGCTCAACAAGTTATCCCCAACGATTCCTATCCGATTGTATTTCTCGGTAACCGACCGAGCCATCAACTTGGTCACTGTGCAAGATGAAGGGAAGATCCAGAAGCCCATATACTTCATCAGCAACGTGTTACAAGGCGTTGAGTCATGATACCAAGCCAATGAGAAAGCCTCTCTAGCAGTCGTTTTCACAGCCCGACGATTACGACATCATTTTCAGAGTTTCACCATGATCGTTATGACCGATCTCCCCATCAAGGAAGTCTTTCAGAAGCCTAATATGGCAGGAACGATGGTCAAGTGGGCCATTAAGTTATCGGAGTTTGATATCCACTATGAGCTGCGTGGTCCGATCAAAGGACAAGTATATGTTGATTTCATTGTCGAACTCACTCCAAAGGAGTCTGAAGAAAATGGGGAAACCTTTAGGTGGATTCTTTCCATAGATGGATCATCTAACCTTAAGGGAAGTGGTGCAGGTATCATCCTTGAAGGGCTCAATGGGGTACTTCTCGAACAATCTCTCAAGTTTTCATTTAAAGTTAGCAACCACCAGGCTGAATATGAGGCTCTTATTAATGGGATGTTTTTGGCAAAGGAATTGGGAGTACGTCGGCTGCTAGCGAAGAGTGACTCGCTACACATAACAAGACAGGTATCCGGAGATTACTAGGTGTAGGATCCTTAGTTAGCTTTGTATCTCAAGTATGTTAAAACTCTAGTAGAAATTTTTTCTACTTTTGACCTCATGCATGTTCCGAGTGATTAGAATTCTCGAGTTGACCTACTATTTGAAAAGCTCAAGAAAGGGAGGAGCGCATCACACAATGTCACAGAAAACGCTAAAAGTTCCAAGAGTAACAATGAAGGGAGATTCTTGGGAAGACCATGTAGAAATTTTGCAGGTATCAATGAGAGATACTTGGATGACTCCATATGTTTGTTATTTTGCAGACACATTGCTTCCTTCCGATCCAAGGCAAGTAAAGTTTTTTCAGAAGAATGCAGGTTAGTATACTTTGGTGGATGGTTATCTTTTCCGGCATGGTTATACCCATCCTTTGCTCACTAGTTTAAGTGAGAATCAAAGTGAGCAGATATTAACTGAACTTTATGAAGGAATATGTGGCAACCACATTGGTGGACGAGCATTCTCTTTGAAGATAATTCAAGCTGGATCTTATTGGCTGATGATGAAAGAAGATAACATGATTTACAATAAGAGGTGTGAGCAATTTCAAAAGCACACAAACCGGAAGAGGTGTTGCATTCCATAACCAGCCCATGGCCTTTTAACACTTGGGGAATCGACATTTTGGGTCCTTTTCCCTTAGTTGTTCGCCAGTTGAAGTATCTAATTGTTGTAGAGGAATATTTCACCAAGTATATTGAAGTAGAACCTGTAATGTTGATAATGGCTCAAAAGATTCAAAATTTTGTATGGAAGGACATGGTATGTCGCTTTGGCATCTCTAAACACTTGGTCTCAGATAATGGAACTCAATTTACTAGTCGACAATTGGGGGAGCTATAAGGAGAGCCCAAAATCCGACAAGTTTTTGCATTGATCGAACATCCACATATGAACGACCATGCCAAGTCAGCTAATAGGGTGCTACGAAGAGGCTTAAGGAGAAGGCTTGAGAAGGCAAAGGCAGTGGCCTGATGAAATTCCCAGAATTCTATGGTCTTATCACACCACTTCCCAATCTACTACTTGAGAAACACCTTTCAGCATGGTATATAGGACTGACACAATGATTTCAGTAGAAATATTGGAATGCTCACACAAAGTGCAGAACTTCTCCGTTGAAACATCCAATGAAGAACGGTGGGTGAACCTGGACTTACTGGATGAAGCTCAAGATAAAGCTCAGATACATTTTGAGGCACTAAAACGAAGAATTGAAAGGTGGTACAAAACTAAGGTAAGTCCTTGGCAATGCAAAGTAGTTGATCTAGTGTTGTGAAGAGTTCACCATATCACATAAAGAACAAGTTATCTCCCAAATGGTCAGGCCCGTACCGAGTCATAGAGGTATTGGGCAACGAAGCGTACCGACTCAAAATTGTTGATGGTGGAGTCATCTCGAGGACATGAAATGTGATTAATCTTAAGTTCTACTTTAGTTGAATTCTTATTGAATTTAATTACTTGCTTTATTGCTTTGAAAGACAAGTGTTTTGTGTTTTGGTTGAATGTTTTGATGACGACACTCTTTTTAACCTAAAATAGGTTTATAATGAGGTCGTTTTTTTTAATAAAATGAATATTATTTAAAATATATTTGATTCATCATGGCGAACCAACTTAGCCGACAACCTCTACAAGCGGATCAACTTTGCCGAATACCATAATCAGACCAACTTGGCTGATGACTTCTACAAGCGAACCAACTTGGCCAAATACCTTTCTGAGCAAACCAACTAGGCCAAAAACCACGATCAGACCAACAACCTCTATTAGCGGATCAACTTTGCAGAATACCACGATTGGACCAACTCGGTCGACGACTTCTACGAGCGGACCAACTTAACCAAATAACACAATCATACTAACTTGGCCAACGAACCTTACGAGCGGACTAACGTGGTCGAATACCACAAGCGGACCAACGTGGTCGAATACCACAAACGGACGAATTTGGTTGAATATCACGATCATACCAACTTGGCCGATAACCTCTACTAGCGGGCCAACTTGACTGAATACCATGATAAGACCAACTTGATTGACGACCTTTACGAGCGAACCAATTTGGCCAAATATCACAATCGTACCAACTTGGCTGATAACCTCTATAAGCATATCAAATTAGTCGATTACCTTTACAATCAGACAAATTTGGCCGAATATCACGATCAAACCAATTTGGTCGAATATCACGATCGGATCAACTTGGCCGACGACATCTACGAGTGAACCAAGTTGGCCGAATACAAAGTTGGTCGAATACCAAGATCGGGATAACTTGGCCGACAACCTCTACAAGCGAATCAACTTGGCCGACAACCTCTATAAGTGAACCAACTTGGTCCCAACCTCTATGAGCAAACCAACTTGGTTATGACTTCTACGAGCGAACCAACTTGGCCGAATACCACGATCAGACCAACTTGGCCGACGACCTTTACAAACATACCAACTTTCACGAACACTATGATTGGACCAACTTGGCCAAATACCATGATTGAACCAACTTGTTGATGGCTACTATAAGAAATATACTCTGGCAACTGACGACAAACCTGTTTGATTGATGCTTCAGATCAAGTTTATTTCACTGGATATCAATTAAATTTCACTCAACCATTTGAACAGAATCTCTTCCAGCGAGGTCAGTGTTTAATTTAAAAGATGTTTTAGATATCAAGTAGGTGAATTTCCTTATTGTTTGCTTACTGAGTGAGCTATTTGTATTTGTGCATTGTTCTATTTTATTGAGTTTTTTTGCTTGGTAAATTCAAGTGATCAAATTATATGTCGATAAACTTTATTATGGGTTACTCAATTGAATAAGAAATACGTATTTTGTTGAATTTATTTTGATTTTTTTTAAAAGGGTTAACAAAAACCCATTAATGTTTTCTAGTAAAGACTTAACAAAAAGTTTGGGAAAGACTTGGCGGAATTATAGTAAAATAAAATTGGCGAAGTTTTGCAAATATTCAAATTACAGCAATAAACTCATGTTAAAAACATAGCAAATGTATTCAAACTTGAATAAATAAGAAAGTGGGATAAATTATTCATGGGGCGAATGCCTGAGCTAGAAAGTAATCAAGGGGCCTTTATTAATTTTCTATTGACCGCCATCTTGCAAGGATTTATCTCTGATAGATCATTAAAAGGGTGGACCACGGCAGCCTGTTTCAAAGCGGTTTTTGATGTTGGCTAGCCAAATCAACTTTGCTAAGCAAAGACAACATTTTATCTACAAACACAAGGAAGTTTACAAATAAAATTATAAAATTTATGCAAAGTTTGTAAAAAAAAGGTCTCGTACCAATATAGGTTTTTTAATGCCACAACTCAATATTCTTACTTCAAGATTAAAAGGTGTCAAAAATGACATCAAGGTTTTCCCAAAATTCACAAACTCCCCACTCTATGGGTCAAGGTCTTCCAGTTGGCGAGCACTTTGGAAATGAAGGTTGTGGGTCCAATAGTGAAAATCCATCTAAAAGGCTCGGGTCACTGACCGAAGGTCAAATTTTTAGGAAATCACCTTTGAAATTTTTGTATGATGATTGGAAAAGGGAAAGTAAACATCTTCTGTCGTTACCATTCATTTAACAAAGTATATAGTTTCCTATTTGAACTTTTGAATTCGAAAAAAGTAAAAGAATATATTCAAAGACGAAACTATTCCAAACAGGGCATAGAGAATAATTAAAGGCTCGGATAAAGGTCCAGTTGTTCGGATGTAGTTGGGTCGATGCACATTCAGTTCCATCAACAACTCTTTTTCAAACAAAGTTAAGGGAAGACGTAAACCTAGTTTAATGAAGACTGTATCGTAAAAGAAGCATAACAAACAGATGGGGTCAGTAGATTCATCCCTGCAAACTAGCTCGTCCTGGTCAAAAACAATTAATTTAATAAGATTTTCGTCTATATTACTCATAACTCTCTCAAATTTCTAATCTTATCTCATGATGTATAAAGAGAGGTTTCCTTAATTAAATTCTTTTTTGGCCTAGGGATAAGTATAAGCATAATCCATTTTTTTAGGAAAATGCAGAAACGCAAATACAAAATGAAAAAGGAAAAGCAATTGAAATAGAAAAATGCAAAAACACAAGCAGACCAACCAAAGGAAAAGTAAAACCACCACTGGAAGAGTATTTAAAAGGACAAAGTAAGGGTAAAATGTACCTAAATCACAGTAAGGAATGGAGGATTAACGTTGGTGAAAAAGAAAGTTGGACAGTGAAATGGCAGGGTCAGGGTCTGAAATGAAAAGGGAATGACTGAGGTTTCTTTTTTAAAAAGGGAAGTTGAAATGTTTGTTTTTGTAGTGTTGGACATGAGAATTTATAATTGATGGACCCACGTCTTGTCATAAAATGTTTTGGGACACGTGTGAAAACTGCCTTTTGTACATAAAAGTTTTTTCGTGTAAGTGCAGTAATCCTCATCGCCTCGCTCGGCTCGAGGCTAGGGATTGTGTACTGTCTAGATGTGATCGGTTAGAAGACCGATATAATTTGTTTGAATGTATAACCGATTTAGCAAAATCTAGCTTGACATTGTTCCGATTAAAGGTGAATTTGTATTCTTTGGTTATTTTCTATAATTAAGCCAATATTTTAGGGGTTCCTTTTTTTTTGTTATATGAAATATTACTTGGCAAATATACTTAAAATGTGATATCGTGGGTATTTTTAATGGGTTTTATCCCCGATGAATGAGTGATTTCAATTTTATTGGTTATATAAAAATTTTTGTTATATGATTCCTAAAAAAGAGAAATGTATGGAAGACGCTATAAAAAATGGATGACCTCAACGAGTAAAAAACGTATTATTCTATGCAATACATATTACATTGATACATTTTATGCTCTCGGTGAGTTGATTGTCCGAGTATGGTCAACAAGTGGAGCTCCTCTCATCTCATTGTGACCTCCAGACATTCAAAAAGCTGCAGTTGCAAAGGGATCACCTCGGAGACCACCTCCAAGCTCCCGACCTCCAACTTGCCGAATATAATAACAATATCAACTTTTTTTAGATGCTAGTATTTAAAAATATCCATGTAAAAAATAAAATTCCAAATAGTAAGCAATTAGTGATCGATTTAGTGACGAAAACAATATTTTAGAATCGGTCACAAATTTCAGTGACAGATTGAGTCACAAATTTCAATCACAAATTTCGGTCACTAAATCAGTCACATATTTTTGTCACTAAATCAGTCATAGATTTCGATAAGTAAATCATTCACTGTAGTATCAGTGACCAACACATTAGTGATCGATTTTGGTCATTTAGTGACTTTTTTTGTCATTATTTATAGTTTTTCTTATAATGAACACTCAACTCAGAAAGAGTATAATTATATATAAGTATTAAATTAGTATCAAATATTAAGTTAGTGAGAAATACTCCCAATAGTTGTATTTATAGGCTTGAGAGAACCATGACATGTATTAGTAATCACTTCAATTACAAATAGTTGTGTCGAGCTTTGTGATCAGTTAGTGTGGTTATAACTGCTTTAGAATGATTACCATCGAAATATATGGTTAACTGTAGGTGGTTAATATCCATGTTGTTAATGGATATTAACTACTCCACTTATTCAGGATCAGGTAGTATGCAAGCACTCAAAAGCTCGAAAATTCGAGTTTTAAATAGATCTGGTTTGATCAATTCTATATAACAAACCTAGGTTGACCTTTGAAACAATTTACAAATCGATGGCCCGAGCTTGTTTAACTTGTGGCTTGAACTTAATGTAATAAAAGTTATCATAATCAATGTCAAATAAAAGTTAATTGATAATAGCAAAAACCTATACACATTAATGAGGAGTTTTAAAGCTAATGATTATGTGCGCTTTTTTGAGGAATTGAGATTTCGTTTAAGTTGAAACAAAAAGGTCTTGTCTGAACCAATCTGATCCTTCGGTGTTTATTTTATTTTATTTTATTTTGGGGGAAAGGACACGTCGTCCTAGAAACATTTCACAAGAAGACCCTTTTCACGCACAAATAGTTTCGTGGATAATTTTGACTTTTATAAAAACATTTCCCTTTTGATTTCATCATTTCACCTTACTTTGAGATTTCTGGTGCTTGTGGTGCTGGTGTTTCTTTCGGGTCTTGCTCCTCCTTCATTTTCATTCGCGTATAAGTTCTTAAATTCCTTTTTCTTAGGTACGTACCAATGTCTTCATCTTCTTCTTCCTCTCAATCCTACACTGCTAGTGGGGATAACCCCTTAAACAATAGGGATATTAACCCAATTGGGGCAAGCTCTTCATTGGGTTCTTCTGACTTGTTCTATATAGAAGGTGACTTTTATGGAGATTAAATCTCTTCAGACGTCTATGGTGGAAATCTCGCTCTCGTCGTTCTCGTCTATTACGAAGTGGACTTTAAGCCTAACTCAACCCCATAAAACCGGCTCAATGGGGTGAGGTTTGCATCCACTTATATACAATGAAAGACTCTAATCTCTAGTCGATGTGGGATCTCCAACACACCCCCCTCACGCCGAGAGTGATAGATAGAAGCTCGTGCGTGGGACTATATATTATGGGTGGTCCGATAGCGGCCCGATAGCGGGTGGCCTGATAAGCCCAACAAATACTCGCTAGGATAGGCTCGAAATGGCTCTGATACCATATTACGAAGTGGACTTTAAGCCTAACTCAACCCCATAAAACCGGCTCAATGGGGTGAGGTTTGCATCCACTTATATACAATGAAAGACTCTAATCTCTAGTCGATGTGGGATCTCCAACATACCCCTGACTGAAAACCTTAGTGGTGTTCTTAAGGTTTAGGCAGCGAAGGGTAAGTGCAAAGTGCAAAGTCTCCTCTAAGAAAACTGTGGGAAACCATAAGACCACAATGATGAACGGGCTAGGAAAGGTAAGTTTCCCCCAATTTCTAATCTTGAGTACTCTTGGGTACTCGGTGAAGTGAATCACTATTCTTCCATGTTCACTTCTAAGTCAAAGATTAGAGAGTCATTTTGTCTTTCAACATTTTCTCGGATGTTTGGCCCCACTTTGTCTTTGTCCAACCCTACTCTCCTTCTGATCGGGTTTTTATGAAATCTCCTCCTAATAGGGAAGATTTCACTTTAGTGTATAAGTACTTTTTTAAGGAATTAGATATTTTTTTTCCATTTCCCGACTTCAAGTGTGGCATGTTGACATCGATTAATGTGGCTTCTTACCAACTTCATCCTAATAATTGGGCTTTTTTTAAGGCCTTTCAAGTCTTGTGTGGTCACCTCCTTATTAAATCGAGTGTTAATGCCTCTCTATTTCTACCAATTGAAGCATGGTGTCGAGGTTGGTTAGGTCTCTTTAAACGGGCCTAATATGGATTGCTCTTTAATGTATATACTTCCTCATTTAAAACAAAATTACAAATAGATATTTTTAAACTCAAGAGCACGCCACAAGATACTCATAAGAGACTTCTCTTCTACTTGAATTTTATCCCTCGCTTTCCCTTATACTGGCAACGACCCAAAAAATTAAAGTCTAGGGCTTATAACCTCCTCTCCCCTAGTGGAAAGAGGAGCATTGAGCTCATCAAGGACTTGTCAATGCTTATAAATTGCAAGAGTTTCTTTAACGTTTCTCTAGTCTAGGACCCTGCGACAATGTTTATAGGTAATGCCCGTATATTTTAGTTGTTCATAAAATTAATATTTTATTTAAATCTAATGGATTTTCTATTTTTTTTTATAAAAGTCATGGTCAAGGGGTTTTGATTTGAAGAAGTGATGACCATGCCTAAGGCCTCTAAAGATGTGAGGGAGGTCAACCTTGCTAAGGTAGTCCTCAAAACCCTAACAAGCATCAATGGGTAGAAACGAGATAGGCTGACCCTTCCCTGACAAAGAAAATAACAGAAACTACTAAAGACATGTTGACCCAAATAGCTTCTCTAAACACCTCGACCCCATCAATGAATCCCATTGTGGGACTGAGTCAAGCTCAAGAATCTTTGTAGTCGATTAATGTGGTGGTGAGCATCCCTTCTCCGATGGTTTACGCGGGCCCCCTAGGTAATCTATCATGGCAAGAGCAACTTCTCGACTATTTTAGTGGTCCACGACAGCGCGTGAGTCTCGGCAACGGAAGGCAAGTCTTGTGGGGTTTGATTGGAGTGCCTCAGCGGTGGTGGTCATCGGAGAAGGCACAGTCATCATTGAAGAAGAAAGGTGAGCTTCCTTTTTGTGAATAATGTTGGCTTCTGGATAATGTTGTCTAGTTTGTAAGTTAGTAGGTGTAAGTTCGGAAGTGTTTTGTATATGTAAATCCAGAATTTTGTTTGTCTTATTTCCTTGAAACTTGCTTTCATTCATATCTGAGGCCATATTTGAAATGCATAGGAACATGGTGAGAAGTAGAAGAGGAGAGATCTTCTAAGGTGGACCGCGTGCGACCAACTGCATCTCTGTGAGAAGAAAGTGTGGGCATCCTAGTAATTCACTTGGAAATGAGGATGCTAAAGCTACTGTTGAATATAAGAAGTGGAAATTAAGGATGAAGGCTATTAAGGAGAGTAGTCATTGCTGGTTAATTATGAAGAGTATGTGACAAGACAATTATCGGATGGTTTGGTAAGTAATGAAGATTTTATATGACTGGTTGATTAAGTGTGTTATGTATGTATTATAGTAAAATTTTGAAATGGTATTTGTTGATTATTGTACGATCGGGGTGACCTTAAATCCATTTCTAATGGGAGAAAGGTGAATAAGTTGGGAGCACCACATGAGTGCATAGATGTTGTAGTATAGATGTCTGACTTAGGTGGTCTCATTCATGCAAGCTATGAGAATGTACACATAGGATTGCTTTGTGCATTCCTAGAAAGGTGGCTTGTAGAGACTAACACATTTCATTTACCTATTGGGGAGATGACCATCACGCTTGATGATGTGTCAAATTTGTTGCATATGCTCATTGTTGGCCAATTTATACAAATCATACCTTAGATGTAGATGGAGCGAATGACTTGTTGGTAAATTCCTTGTGTGTTGACCGTGGAGCTGCAACTAAAGAGACAAGGCACTGTCGGGGTGCTCATGTGTGCCTCAGCTAGTTGAGGTGTATGAGGATGCATGCTCAAGAAGGCAATGGATTGTAGTTGTGATACAACCCAACTCGACAAAAAGAAGACCAAGGACACAACATACACTTCACAATTAGGTTAGTCATCTCAACATACAAGACAAGGCCCCACCAAACCTTAGAAGAGGGAGAATTAGACATAAACTAGAATACCAATTGTTCTTCCTTCTAGTCTTCTTATAAGACAAATTAAGTAAATAAATTGGATTCACTTTGGGCTTCTATTTGAATAAAAGTTAGAAAAAAGGGTGTACTTAGTATTGACCTAAGATAAAAGGCTTGTGCAAAACACAGCTTAACCTAGCTTTTAGAAACACACCCATGTGTCACCCATGTGCCCACTATTGACCTAGTTTCTAGAAGCTTGTAGTCATTTACACTCCTACCCTTTCTTTCTTCCTCTCCAAGGCACTCTTATTTGTAAATAAGGTGTTTCCCCTCTTGTAAATCACATTGAATTTGGAATAGAAAGAAAACTTTGTCAGAGTGTTTTAGTGAGTCTTGAGTGCTCTCTATATTGGGTCTTATCTTGAGTGCAGTGCACTTCAAGTGGCGGCTCTGCACCACTCATCTTGGAAGCTTCCATCCTTCCAAGTGGCGTGAATCATCTCCCACTCCATAAGCTTTCTATTTCATCTTTCTCTTTGTTTTTCCTTTCATTCCTTACGCATCATCTTTATTGTCTCTTAATTGTTTTATCTTCTTTTACATTCGGTCTCTATTGCTTCTTTATCTTATTCCTTGTCTTTAATTTTTTCCAACATCATCATCTTCACACAATAACTGTGTTTTCTCTTTTGCTCTCTAGAAGAGAACCTTCACACTTACTTAACCACTTGGTTAAGTTCGTGTTTAGTGACAATTTTCTTTGAGCTTATCACCATATTCTGTTTAATTCAAAAATCCTAAACAAAGTGCAACCTCTAAAATGTGCAATCCTAAAACCAACTCACATCAAGTTGCCAGAGCATATTTACTTCACCTTGTTGGTTGCACCATCTTCACCGACAGAAGTGCTACTTCAGTTAGTGTCATATACTTGGCTTTTTGTAGATTTGAGGCTAACAAAGGCATATGCATGGGCGGCAGCCATGTTAACCCACATGTATGAGAAACTAAGAGATTGTAGCTACGCAGAGACTAGACAACTAGTTGGTTATGCAACTTTGTGGCAAGGTTTGATCTATAAGCATTTCCCTCTATAGGCATGAGACGTGTGCGATCCGAGTATTCTAAAAAGGAACCTCGTTCTATGATGTATGAGGTTGGGAAAGTTGCTTCAGTTGCATTTGGGCGTTGCAGCTAGATACAGTTACATTACCTGGCATTCGATTTTACACATACGAGGAGAATTGGGAAGAACGTCCATTTGAGTGGATATCCTTATTCTCGGGTTATATTAGGCTTGGAAGTTAAAGACAATTACACTTTCCTAAACGTATTCTCCATCAGTATGGATATGTGCAGAGGATCCCTCCACTCCCATTTGTAGTTAAAGATGGTGATTTGACTACAAATGAAGTGGACCGACGATGGTTGCATTTCAATGATTATGTCATACAAGATATGGACTTAGCACCTTATCCCGACGCTTGCGTTGAACAATATATGGAGTGGTTTCGATTTGTATCATATTCATATGTGATTCACATGGCTAAGGATGATCATATGGAGTCATACCTCCAGAAGCACCTGCACACGGAATCATTAGTTTTGGTGGTCTTAGCTTTTACCATTTGGATACATAATTAACAACAATTAAAATGTAAGAAAAATCAGCAAATTAGGAAAGGATCTCATGAACCCCAAACATAAAAAATTTCACAAACAATTACAGGATGATGTGCCTTTTCCTTCCTTCTAGTAATATTGTCTCTAGCTCTTTGGCATATCTCACATCTTGACACAAATATTTGTGCATCGTTGAAGATTGTTGGCTAGAAAATCCATTGTATAACATTCTTCTTGCTATTCTTTAAAGTCCGAAATGGCCTCCTACTAAAGTGTCCTACAAAATATCTTGAAACTCATGGTTAGGCACACATTTTCTATCAACTTGATCACTTACTTAATCTCCATAAGTATGCATACCCCCAAACATATAATTTAGCAACAAATTTCAGTTTACCGATTTGAGATTTAAAAACATGAGGAGGAAAAACAATATAAATTAAGTAATTTATAAGAATAGAATCATGGCACATCATGTATGGAATTCAAATTATATAAAAACTCATCAGGAAAGGAAAGTTACCAGAAAGTGTTAACGGGTCTATTGTCCCTTTAATTCTAATTAAGTAATCAACAACTTGGTTCAAAACTCTACTCTTAATCATGGCACATCATGCTTTTTACGGTGTTTATTCCATATATTGTTAATGGCTTTACAAGATATTGACCGATCAATATCAATATCATCTAAACCCTCCTACACATCAACCTCATGATATAATCCTTGGTCAAACTTTTGGTATTCTCCATATTCCTACAAAGTAACATGTTACCACAAAATTCCAACAAAACATTAAAAAAGACAACAAAACGTCACAAACTTGTTACTAGAATAAGAGATTTTAAATCCAAATAAAATCATTCTGGATTGTCCTATCTGGTACACTTTTTTTGAATTCCAAATTCACCTCACGGGAAGTAAAAAAATGTGTAATGAATAGAACGATCCGCAATGGTTTTATTTGTTTTATGGATCTCCTACTATGGAAAAACATTGGTTTACTGAACACCCCTTCCAGAATTCATTTTGCTACCTTATAGATTACTCAATCCAAAATTTATTTTTTCTCTTCCAAATTACTTCTGAAAGCTAATCTCAGAAAAAATTCAACGCAACCCATTTTTTACCACCAACGAAGCCTTCGAAAACACACCACCATCTTCGTCGTAGCTCCACTGACCTCGATGTTCCATGCACCAACCCCAACGATCACAGTAGCAAACTCACCTCTGTCGTGGAAGCCATTCAAGTTGTCCTTTCAAATAGAACTTGCAAGGGTGATTTTGTTATTTTGAAAATTGTAGGGGTGAAGAAAAAAATACCTAGCTTATAATCTCTAAAAAAAGAAAGATATTTCTTTCTACACCCTATCACTCTTCTTCCTGCACCTACAAAAAAGTGAAATGACAAAAATGATCTTGGGAGGTTTTAAATATGCCCTTTAAGTGATTTATTGTATACTGCAGTGTATAAGAGGGCACTCCAATTATTAGAGGCAGTGTGTGGATCCGATGCTTGTACGAAAGAAAATATAACTTTTGTTTTTTGATTTTACTTTGGGAATCTCTAATCCAAAATTTCTGCAAGAGTACATAATAGTAATTAACAGTAGTTTAGCTTCCACATTAATTAACAAACCAAACCAAACTTGTGAATGGATAATGAAGCACTAGAATCGGATTTTGGATATTAACTATTTTAAATTAATTATTTTTTACGATATTAAAATATGTTCTATTTTATAAGCATAATCACTTCTTCGTGTTTCGTCTCTTTTGACAACTGATGTTTGTTACTGAATTAAAAAAAAAATTAAATAATGCATGGATATCTGAAGAGAGTAAAGATAGGTGAAAGAGAAGAGAAAGTAAAGGATACCTAATACATTTTATGTTGTTACATAATGATTTTTTAAAATGAAATGTGAAAAAAAAAAAAAGTTGTCCTGTAAGGTATTATAATTTTGAAGCAATGAGACTGATGGGAAAAACGCATGCGGAAGCAACACACAATCACGAATCAACTGCAGAAAAATAAACAACACAAGATTTAACGTGGTTCGGTTGCCAACTGCAACCTACATCCACACACGGGCAACTATTAGGTTTACATTATATCCTGTTGCACACTAATTACAAGTACAATGATCTCTTTAAATAGAGATAATAAAAGGACACAATGATTAAGCCCACTCACTAAAACATGGTGTCTACTCAGCCCAACCCAATTGATCCTGGCTTCATACCCAACAATCTCCCACTTGAAGTCACGGAACAATGTTCATCAGCCTTCTTAATCATTTTGAAAACTTCGTTAAAACTTCCCTTAGTTTCAACACGTCAGTCACTGACCCGTTCTCTGTTCCTACCGACTCCCACTTACAGGAACTGCCGGATCCTGGAACAACCTGAGTTTCAACACGTCAATCACTGACCCGTTCTCTGTTCCTACCGACTCCCACTTACAGGAACTGCCGGATCCTGGAACAACCTGAGTTTCAACACGTCAGTCACTGACCCGTTCTCTGTTCCTACCGACTCCCACTTACAGGAACTGCCTTATCCTGGAACAACATGAGAACAAACACTCTCCATATTCAACAAGAATTTTTCTGGAGAAGTTTCAACCGCTGGAATACTGGTTCTCCCAACCCACTGTCGTCTAGGAACCTTAGCTGAAGCGCAACCCGTGCTCGCACTGCCACAAGTACCTCTGACTGGTCTACCTGAACCTTTCCATGCTCGTTCATCCTGAATCTGACCTGTGGCTCTGGGTTTCTCTCTTGTAAAGACAACCCTCTTCTGCCCACGAGATTCTGTGAACCAGACTTTGTTTATCTTCTGAACTGGGATGGTCACTCCCTCAAACACGGTAATTCAACCATATACAACGAACCTCTCTTTCTTTCGCAGGCCATGACAAGATTTCCCTTTACAACCTTCCACTGCTGATTTCCGAACTTCACCTCATGTCCCTGTTCGTCCAACTGCCTAACAGAAATCAAACTTTTCCTCAAGCTTGGAACAACTCTGACATCCTTCAAAGTCCAAAAACCAACTGGTGTCTTCAACACTATGTCACCCATGCCCGCATAACATCAAGAGTTCTATTGTCCGCTAGTCTTACCTTTCCAAAGTCTCCAATAACTAGATTCTGCAATGCTTCAGAATCCATGACCCAGGAATCCACACTGCTATCCGCGCAACAGACTAAAAGGTCCTCGTCCGCGAAGTCTTCTGCAATGTTGACTTATTTATCATTAGGGCATTGATTCCTGAAATGCCTCACCTCCTTCAGCTCCAACATGTTACACTTGAGCAATCCCAAGTCTTTGACTGACTCCTTCTTTTGTTCTTGCTCCCATTATCTCTGATATTTCTCTCCTATGATGACATATAGTGATTCACTAGATAATTCTCCAGAACTCCTTCTTTGGACATCCTTGCCAAGAATGAGATCACGAATCTTCTCAAAAGTGAATCCATCGGATCCCGCTGAACTGGTAACTGTTGTAACCGTTCTGGACCAACTGTCAGGCAAAGACGATAACAGTAGTAAAGCTTGAACTTCATCATCGAACTTAATGCCCACTGACATAAGTCTGGCTAAGATCGAATTCGTTTTATTGATGTGCTCAGTAATTGAACTGTCTTCCTTCATCCTTGTGTTTACCAATTCTCTAATCAGAAACACCTTGTTTGCAGCAGATGGTTTCTCGTACATGTTAGACAATGCTTCCATGATACCTTTCTCTGTCTTCTCCTTCAAAATGTTGAACGCAACATTCTTACTCAAAGAGAGTCGGATAACGGACATAGCTTTCCGATCCAAACCTGCCCACTATGCATTAAACATCTTTTCTGGCTTGTCATCCAAAGCCACGTCCAAATATTTTTGAACTAGCAAATCCTCAATTTGCATTTTCCACCAACTGAAATCTATACCATCGAATTTTTCAATTATGAACCTCCCTTCTTCTGTCATCTCAAATGACTAGACGAGATACTCGGTACAACTGATTTCAGATCTTGGCAATCTTTTTTAAAAAAAAAAAATCAAGAACATAAAATTTGCATCACCCAAAATCACTCACCAACAGACCTGGTCGCAGTCCCCACTGCCCTTGCGCTCCGCACCACCACTGTCGCTGGTCACCGCTGTTGTGAAGCAGATCTGGGAAACCCTAAGCCTTAGGACGCTGCTGCAACCCCTGCAAAACCCTAGCTTTGGGATGTTGTTGTCGCCTCTGCGAAACCCTAACTTTGGGACATTGTTGCCGCCTCTACGAAACCCTAACTCTGGGACGCTACTGCAACCGCAATTTTCACATCTCGTCGATTAATTTCTGCTGATCGTATCTCTAGTGTGTAAACGAACCAAGGCTCTTGATACCACTTGATGGGAAAAACGCACGCGGAAGCAACACAGACAATCACGAATCAACTGCAGAAAAATAAACAGCACAAGATTTAACGTGGTTCGGTTGCCAACTGCAACCTACATCCACACGGGCAACTATTAGGTTTACATTATATCCTGTTGTACACCAATTACAAGTACAATGATCTCTTTAAATAGAGATAAATAGAGATAATAAAGGGACACAATGATTAAGCCCACTCACTAAAACATGGTGTCTACTCAGCTCAACCCAATTGATCCTGGCTTCATACCCAACAACAGAGTGGCAGAAAATAGTTATATTAATAAATAGAAATAAAGAAATGAAATGGTTTTATGAGACAGAATAGTGAAATTAAAAAAAAAAAATAACAGTATGAATGAAGGATGTTAGAATAGTTAGAATGTTTTGGCAAAAAAAACACCCAATAATTTGCCGTGCTATGTGTATCGACTCAAATTAATAGATGCCGAGAATTTACTTTTTTTCTTCTTTTCCAAATTTATAATACATTTAATATTTATTTATAAAGTTTTACTTTCCATGCATATGATAAAAAAATTAAATCCTAATTAACCTGTTTAAATTTTTTAATGATTTTCTATTTCATCAAAGATATTAAATAAATATGATCTTCTATTTATGAAAAATATTATATAAATATGGTACTGTCTTCGTATTCATAATAACTTTTTTTTCATCGTATTTTTAATGTTTAAATACCGACAACTTTTAATAAGGTATGTTCGAGATAGTTTTAAAAACTAAATACTTCAATAACGGATAATATTTATTGATTATAATTGGAAAAAAAATTGTTAAAGAAAAAAACAACCATATGCTCAGAAATTCTAGCTACTGAGAAAAATACAAATTATCTTCCCAGTTAACTGCTGCACAAATTGATTTTGTAGGAACTTCTTCGTATAAAACCTTTCTAAAGTTTTATGTTTTAACCCAAATACAAACTTAGTTATTTTATTTAACTTTTAAAATTTTCTTCTTTAAAAGTGCTTATGAAATATCCCACCCATATAAACCAGTTATCCTAAACATACAAGTGAAATTACAAACAATTTTTTAATCTAAAAAACAACTAATAATTTTTCTTTCGGATATATAGGACAAAAGAAACTATTCATGAAAGAAAATTTGCAGACAACATAAAGAAACTACTTGGGCAAATTCATCTGCAAAATAATTTATGATATACGTTTACTTTTCATTTTGGATGGATAAATAATTCCTAACATAAGATAGTTTGAAGTAATAACAAATTCTAAAACAAATATGGAAATAAGGCTAAAAAATGCAAATTAGAAAATAGAATTCCAGAGAAAATTCTGACTGGGAGCAAGTCCCTTGAATTAAAATTAGTTTAAGATAATATACATGATTTCCATGACTTAGCCATTGGTTTCTTGTAATAAAATTAAAACACCACAGAAACCAAAATTACCTTCAAAACTAATAGGTTACATCCCAAGGATTTCTTCCAAAATGACTTCTACTCATGGGTTTGTTTCTTGAAATTACACTTTCGGCATCAGCAATCATTTGAGATAATCTAAAACGGAGGGCGGGGTTATCATCTCCAAAAGATCATCAAGTTGGCTTCTTGGTCTTCTTTTTCGTTTTGGCAATAGCATCACAGAACTCTCTTTTTCTTTTGTTGTTGTTCTGGTTTTCGTTGCCACCTATGCTTCCTGAGTTCTTGCCCTGCACTTCTAAAGCCTCCTTAACAAAATATTTTAACCTCCACAAGGTAGACTCACTCTGCTTAAGGAACACAATATACACATTAGCCAACTCACTAACTCAATTGTGACAAACAGTTGTATTCAATCCAAAAAGAAACAAAAACAATCTTATTTATCTGGTTATATATTTAGACTTTAAGGAAAAATTGAATGTCATGACACTTTGAAATGAACACATAATGACCTGAGCATCCATGTCTAGATCCACCTCTTCAGCAGTTGCCTGGAAGCTTGGATTGTTTTGAGCAACAATTTCCAATGCTTTGCTTAGATCTTCAGGTGACAACCTGGTAAGAGCATCTCCAAGCTTTCTCTTTTCTTCAGTAGACATTTTTCTGCAAATAATTTTCTCAAATTTATCTTTCTAGAAATACTAAGTTAGGGGACATATATGAAGGGAAAAGATTATTAAACAATCACACGAAGTATTCTTAAAAATATTATTAAAGGGAAAAGAAATACAAATATGTGGAGGGTCAAACCAAACCCACTAAGAGATACGTAAATGTGGAACAGCATCCTATCCCAACAAAAGTCAGAAACAATACAAATATCACCAGTACAATTCAACAACTCATGTTGTTACCTTTTCACCAATTCTCATGAAAAAAAAAATGTACTGGAATGGAATGCTCGGGACCTCAGTCCAGGTATTTGGGGGAGGTCCGCTTGACGTTTGGGCTCTAGAGGTGGGTTGGGAGCTCAGCCCAGGTAGGGGTCGACCCAAAAAAGATAATTAAGATAAAAGATAAAGAGATATTTTATCCGTTGTGATATTATTTTAAAAATGAAATATATAATTGTTATTGTTTAAATATGTTATCATATTATTTTGAAGATAAAGTGACATTTTATTTGTTGTGATATTATTGTTTAAATTTGTTATGATATTATTCTAAAGATGAAAGAGATATTTTATCTCTTGTGATAATATGCAAGTTAGTTATATATTAATTAATACATGTTAGTTACATATTAATTAATAGTTGTTGACAATAAAAAAGGAGCACCCGAGAATAATGGTACACTTGTTAAACATAATGTTTTCCTGCTGTTAGCACTTGAAGATAAGTGGTGCCCGTTAGTAGTTGGTTTTCCTTATGATTAAATGGTCTTTTGTTGAGATTACATTATTGACAGAAAAAGTTGTTTGCGGGATATCCATAAAAGGGGCTTGAGAACCCCAGTGAAGGTACGCTGTTTCTGAATACTAAGACTGAAACTGATTTGATGATTTAATATCTCTAGTACTCTGTCCAATGGAGCCGAGTGCCAGACTTTCCAGAGAAGACAGATCAGAAGTGGAGTTCACCATCCAGTCCACCTGAGGTCAACCGGCGAGAACATTTGACACCCACCATGGAGCCCGATAAAACCTGATCTCATCCACAGTTGTGTTTGAGTTTTCTGATGTGATGAGGAACACGAGGCAAGCACCGTTGGGATCCGAAGGAAGCGATGCTCCCACCTTACAACAACTCATGGAGACCATGAGAGCCCTCCAAGAAGCAAACGAAGAAGCCAAGGCTGAGCAGGAAAGGCTACGAGCGGAAGCCTGAGTTGAGCAAGAGCTTCTGCAACAACGCTTGATGGCAGAGATCGCGGCCTCCCGCATGGCTATGGAGGAGAATGTATGAGCCAGCAAGGAGCTGCGTAAAACCAGTGAGGAGTTGCGAAGGAGTGTGCAGCAACATGACCGACGTTCCACCAGGGAACAAACTTCGAACTTAACCAGTAAGGGAACACTCCCAAGCCATTCTCACAGGCGATCATGGATGAGGCCGTGCCACCTCACTATAGCACACCCAAGATGGCCTTTTTCACGGGGGTAGAGGACCCTAAAAGCCATCTCGCGACGTTCAATGCTCAGATGATCATTTCAGGAGGAACAGATGCCATTCGATTCAAGATATTCACAGGCACTTTTACGTGTACAACCCTCCAATGGTTCAATGGGATCCCTATCGACCACATTACCTCTTTCTCCCAGTTCACCAGGTTGTTCAGAGAACAGTTCTCTGCCAACAAGGTCAACCCTCCAAGGCTGTATGACCTCTTTGGTGTGAGGCAAAGGGACGGAGAGAGGTTGAAGGAGTATCTGAACAGGTTCAACACACTGACAGTAAGACTTCAACACACGATGAAGAGATGATGATCGCCGCTTTCAAGCAAGGGATGGCAACAGGGCCATTAAGTGATTCGTTGATCAGGAACCCAGCTGAGACGTTTTCTGAGGTGCGTGAGCGGGCTATCGCACATATTGAGGCGGAAGAAGCCATGCTCCGGAAGAACGGATGCTCGCACTCTAGGCAGCCTAAGCCTAAGGAGAGCAGCCGAGACCGACCTCAGTGGGTCCTTGAAACCTCTGCTGAGAAGAGAACGGACTCAAGGTGTGTGCCTTATGTGGCCAAGAAGGACGAGTCGAGGGGGAAGGCGAGGGAAGAGCCGCAAGCTCAGCCCAAGTTTTGTGTCCTACAAAGAGCTCTTGGGTATGCCAGGAGTGGTAGACAAGTTGAAGTTTCCCCAGAAGACGGAGCGAAACCTAGGGTCACAAAAAGATGCCTGGTGCGAGTTCCATAGGGCATTCGAGCATAACATGGAGCGATGCATAGCCTTGGGTCACCAACTGGCTGACCTAGTCAAGGATGGGTTCTTAAAGCAGTATCTCGAGGACAGCCAGGAAGGACCGCAAGGTGAAGTTGTCCTCATGGAGCCAGCACATGAGACACCGATCCACGGGAAGTTAAATACCATCCCTGGTCCAAGTATTTCGGTATGGTCAGCTCGATTTTGGGCCCAAAGGGCGAGTCATGAGCTCGGCCCAGTTTCATTGGTAAGCCCGGTGGAGAATAATTAAAAATAGGGAAGATAATAAGTTTGGTCAAATGCTAATATAAAGTTGTTAGTTAAATATATGTGTTGATATATATTAAGTTGTTAGTCAAGTATATATGTTAATATAAGCAAAGTTGTTAGATAAATAAATAGATGCATAAAGTTGTTATTTGAATATATAGAGATATTAGCTAAGTGGTGAGCACCTAAGAATAAAGGTGCACGAGATTTTCTTCTGTTGTTACTGTGAGTAAAGGTGCCTGTAGGCAGAATATTGTTTTTGTTATGCTTTCAGTTGAGATTATATTCTCGTGAGAGAAAATTGTTAAAGGGATAACTATAAAAGGGGCTTGAGACTCCCGGTAAAGGTATGCTGTTTCTGAGTGCTAGAGACTGAAACTCGTTATTATTTTGTATGCTCTCACTGACTTGATCGTCAGAGTGTGATAAACAGGTAGAACCCCTTCTGTCTATCTTTGTTCCAAGGCACCAATGGGCATTGTAACTACAAAAAGCATGTATAGGTATGCCAAATAATGTTTGATTTCATTAAAAGTGTATGAAAGTACGAGAAGGACCACACATGTCCAAGTCAACTAAGGAGAACAAAGATAAATGTGTATATCTAACTAACATGACTCACTATTCAAACTAGATATTTGACACCATCTTTTGCGATTTGGTCAAACCCAAGGTGTCCTAATTGTGCATGAATCGTCATTGGAGAAATAATAGACACCAAATAGATAGGTGTTGATGGAGAGAGATAATAGAGGCCATGCAACTTATATCGAACACCAATCATCATCCCAATATTTGATTACACAAGGTAACAATTTTTTATTGAATTTGAAGAATAATGTCATTGGATTTGGTTAATCGGGTGACAGAAAGTAAACTAAATGAGTAGTTAGATACACAAAGACAAAACCAACACTAAAGGATAGAAGGGGTTGGGTAGTGTCAATGACTCAAGCTTGGGTTTTTAAATCATTGGCAATGGTGATAGAGGGCAAATTGTCAGTAGTATTAAGGGAATAGAAAAGAGAACTATTACCAGACTGATACCATATTAGGAAGTGAGTTTGAGCCTAACACATTTTCACAAAACCGACTTATAAGGTGAGAATTGCCCTTACTTATATATTATAAATTGATTTTTTCTCTAGTTGATGTGGGATCTCCAACAACAATATTGAAAACCTCCAACAACAATATTGAAAACTGTTAATTTGTATGATATATATTGTTTTTATCATATTCAGAAGGACATCAAATTGGTTCTTTAACTTAAAAGGACTTAATTGATGTATATATAGGCACTTTTTACTATGAACTCGAGAAACTTGACATAATATCCTAGGAATTTAATCAATTGTTACTGGAATCTACATTTCAGTATCAATATCTGCTGCATTTTTTTATATTTTTTTTTTTCTATTTCTTTTGTAGTGTGCGTGTCTTTGGGGTTTCCACTATGCTCCACCATCCACCATTAACAACATTGGATCAACCTCCTTCGGGAGGAGGGAATGATGCACCCAAAGGGTTGAAAAGGTGCTTGTTAAGTCTGTGGGGTGGATGCAATCTACATCTAAAGAATAAATATTGAAATTAAGTATAGCTCCTAGTTTTACAAAACATGACAGCAAAATGGAGTATGCACAGGAGGAAAGAGAAACAATCTGATACCATCTTGAAATTATAAGGTTTTGGGCATAGATGGAAGAAAAGAGTAGAGGCAATGGATTTTATTATTTGTAACCCAAAAGTATCACCCCAAGCATGCATAGAATTGCATCACAAAGCATACAAAATATTTAGGCCAAACTATATCACGTTATATTTTGAATATGTTTTTCAGGAAACATATGATACAACAGCTAACCTGCATCTTTTAAGAACCGTCTCCCGTAGCTCTTCTAGAATCACATCAACTTCATACAGCTGAAAAATATAGAGTACACCTTAAAAAATGTAGATATAGTTCAATATTCCCAAATCAAGTGTATCTTTAATATACTTGAAGAAAAGATATATGGATCGTTTGATTAAATTCATGGTCCCATATTATAGATTTAATAAGGTTGTAAACCTCTTACAAATACCTCATTACTTAAGTCTCTAGCCATTTTAGCTTGAGCTGCTTCCTGAGCAACTTGCAATGCTAACTGTGCTTCAGCTTCTTCCTCTTCTCGTCTAGTTTCCTACAATTTAATAACCTCATGATAACAGGTATCAAGACAATGTTGCCAAAAATTGTAAGACGTTTACACTATGAAATAGGATCACAAAATTTCTGAATTAGTAATGTTCCATCCAACACAACAATTGGTCTCAAACAATTAATTCAAAATAAGTTACCTCTTCAGTAACTTTAGGCAGAAGTTGCAACCATTTCTCCTCAAACCTTGCCAACAATGTTTTTGCCATCACATGAACGTCACTTCTTTCGTCATTATACTTCATAGCATTCTTAAAAACCAGCCTCACATCAGCACATATTTCTCGAATATGCTTATATCCAGTACCGTCCTTAGCCTCCATTTGATTCTTAATCGTACTAAAATCCATGGGCTTGTCAATGACCTAGAAAGCAGCATATACAACAGATCAATCAAAGCATGGAAAGAGAATTGTATGGAAAATCAGATCCCTGAACACCCTGTTCTGAATGAAATCAGTCATTCGCAATCACAAAAATGTAATCTATTAGGGTTTCAAAATAATTGTTCTTTCTTTGCAAAGTATTTTTGAGAAGAGATAAAGAATTACAATGATAAAGAGTATGTAAATATTGCAATTAAGGAAATTAGGGGATATTAGGTACTATATGCATGTAACTAAGTAAACTGCGCAAACCGCTATTTAAAGTATTTATAAATCTATAAAAAAGAGCCTCCACTTTGTAGCTTAAATACATGGAACTCATATAGAACCTGAGAAAGAGACAAGCCTACTCCATGAACACCATTCTTGTTAGGATCAAAAGATGTACTAAATCGCTCGTGGGAACATTGGTGTGTAGGACTGGAGTATGATTGTGATTTCGATTGAGTTATTGAACTCCCAAGTTAACTAGTAACTCACTTGTTTACAGGCCAAGAACAACATAGCAAGTTCCTAGAGTGTGGATTTAAGCCTAACTCAAACCACAAAACAAACTTCTTATATACTTTTTTTTCATACTCCATTTGTTGATGTGAGACTTGGTTTTTCACAACACACCCCCATCATGTCTAATTCTATTGAGCATGATATGTGGATAGCATGAGTAAGTAACCTTTTTTATGAATCTAGAATAGGCTCCAATACCATTTTTGGATGTGGGTTTAGACTTAACTCAGCCCTATAAAATTGGCTTATAAGATTAAAATCACCTCCACTCAAACTCTTTCAGGCTCTACACCAGTTAAATTGGACACAGTTTTTAGATAAAATTCCATAGGCTCGCACGACTACATCAATACTTTTTAAATAAAATGGCATTAAACTAGTTGTTTTGGGTTTCTAAGAATAGCATAAAATTAGGTTAGTAACTCATGCCTTTTCTTTCTTACTATAATTCTATGCAAAATTTATTCCCTTCTTTCTCACATTTCGAGTATGCACACAATTTTGATTCCTCATGCGATTTGGATTGTGAATGCACACAATTTCTTCTCTTTGTGTATGATTTGAACATCAACAACAAGGATATGACCCCCATTTGAAGGTCAATTCCCTTTCTCCTCATTGATGGTTTTTTATTGTCTCTACCTTAATGCATTGTAACATCCACAACATAAGTTTTTATTGTCCCAAATTTATAATTATGATTTTCTAAAATCGTATTTTGAAATTTATATCTTAGAACTGCAATTTTTATAGTTATTTTCCATACTGTTATTATACATTAATATTTCAGTACCATTTAAATTATAAAATGTCTAGGAGTGGAACTAGATCAAATTCAATTTATAGCAATGCAACTGTCTCGAGTTTCTAAAGCTAGAAGGAAAAATCTCCAAACATGTCAAATATTGGGTGGAACCATATAATAGATATTCAAGGAAACACCTGAAAAGTTAAATCTATGACTGTTTCTCATAACCATGAGTGTAGGAGTTTTGAGATTCAAATGTTGCGTAGATGAGATTAGAAAATATTCTGAACATTGTGCTACCGGGTCGGAAGAAATTAAACCATTAATGATGAAAATATATGCAGAAGCTAAAGATGCATCATTGGGAAAAAGAAAATTCAATATTATTGAAGATAAAAAAAAGAAAGTGAAATGATGTGATGTCTGCTCCCAAGTGAGGGGATGGGGATTTTTGCAAGTGGTGTGAGACTTTGTTAGGAACAAAGAATTGAAAAGAGAAATTTTAATGAAAAATAACAAGTAGGAGAGCATTCTGTTGTAGACAACAGATTATTAGGATAAAATATATTCTAAATACCTCTCCATAGTAATTAAGAAAAAATATCTACAAAATCTCCCTATTCATTTCAGCATGTTTTTATTTTCTTTTTTTTAAACAAATGGATATGATGAGAATGTAATTGGTGTAGCAAGGGGTGGCGTCTCATTTGACTCTGATTTGATTTTGTTGCCAAACAGGCATTTTCTTGTTACGAATCAAAGCAATAAGGGTTGAATATATATTATCTCTTTGTTTTGTATTATTCAATGTCTAGTATGAAAGTTTTTAAAGAGGAACTTGATCATTTGAAAACAATGAATCAATGACTATGTCCTACGCTTGTATACCCTACCCATGAAAGGTAAGAGTACATTCAATAATAAATATTGGCCCTTTGTCTCAAGGTGTTTGAATTCAGAAGCCACTAATCACATGACTCTTATTCCTAAGCTCTTCAATTCTTACGTCAAAATGACCAAAGAACAACTCATTACAATTGCAAATGATGGTAGTGTACCCATATACAAATCCGAGAATATAACTTTATTTAGAATCATCTACTCTATTAAAGGATGTGTTATATGTCATTACAAAAAAATTGAATTGCTCAATAACTTTCTTCTCTTATTGTGTAATTCAGGACCTGGACACGAGGAATATGAGTATAATTGCTAAGGAGCAATGTTGTGAAACTCGAAGATCGTAACTCGACTCGTAAGAGCTACTACTATTTAAAAAAACTAAAACAAAAGAGGAACAGTTCCGAGGCTGAAATCAACCTTTTGGCACATTTCCCACTTCACAACCTTTTCTCTCTCCTCCACTAACCCATGGCAAGGTAGTTTAACACAAGATTCAATTCAAACTCAAAAAGGAGATACAGAAATCATAAATTGTGGAATCAAAACACAAAGCATAAGATTCAACAAATTACACAATATACATATATATGTATATATGCACATAATAGCATAGTTAAGAAAAAAAAAACCATGTAACACACCAATTTTAATTAAGCCTAAATTTAATCATAGATTCATAAGCACAAGAAGCTCATGACTAAACCCAATACAGAACTCATAACTAGTCATAAATGATAAGCAAAGCAACTTAAAATACTATAGTACTTCCAAGTGTTGGAGTTACAAACAAGTTGGTTCTGGGGCTTAGGTTTACAAAAGCACATAAATAAAGAAATTTCACCCAATGCTAAAAGTTCGCAGACAAAAACATGATCCAGATAAACCTGAGAAACACTCCAATTCCACTGTTTTTACGATCTTGCACAGCAGGTCTACTGATTCTGCTCAGCAGCAGTTCTGAGCATGGATGAACATGCCAAGGCATGCAGAAAAGTAAAATCGTGTGATTCTAACTACCATGATGACCCCTGGTGAATTCAATCCTTCTCATGGCAAATGCCTCAATGTTTCTACCCCTCTCTTTTTTAACAAGTTGGACAGGAGTAACTATGGTTCTTAGGCCTCCAGCATCAAATTTTGGCTTAAAGGCAAAGGTTATATTAGACCATCTTACCACAAAGGACAAATTTATGGTTGTAGAAGACCAATCTAAGTGAGGTAAGCTGAAGTGTGCTCAATACTGAGGAGTGTTAAAGATTATGCAAATATTTTTGAGATTATGCAAAAATAGTATTTACGAATATTATGTGAGATCAACAGTAGTAGTATGTATGTAAATGTATGTATGTATGTTTGTAATTCTGTAAATTTGGCTTCATGTTAATTTAATTTATGATTCATTCTAAATAAGAGCTTATATCGTATAAGTCAGACACAGAATTTATCAAATGTATCGCATTTTCTCTCTTAACATGCATTACACGATGAAATGAAATATACGAAAACCTCAAAAATTAAAACGGAATATAATGAACCTCAGTCTCCAAACAGTAGCAACAAAATACCCCAATAAAGACCATACTAATGCAAAAGTAACATGGGGGAGTTCATATATTAATCATACCTCATAATAATCATGTAAACCAAGCCCCTCTACATCCACAGGCTGCATAAAAGGCCAAGCCCACTTGTGTTGTGTGATCTGGCAGAAGAGACACCAGTTATTAAAGAAATAATTTCATAATTTGAAAGGGGACAGGCATTCCCTAAACTAAAGTCTAAAGTAGAGTCTAAACTACTCAATCTACAAACAAAAAAACATTACATAAAAAAGCTTTTACAGGAAAATCAGAGATAAATTGCAAGTAACCAAGCCACATAACATCACCAAATCAAATGAAACAATACTTTGCATAGAATGTTTTGTGAATAGAAATTTTATATATTGAAGCATCTCAAGAATGAAAGTTGATTTTAACAAGTGATCAAGTATTTTATCAGTAAAAACCTAAACCCAGGTAAGCCAGAGAAAGAAAATTGCTCTATCTACTTCGTAAAACTTGCATTAATTTTGAAAAAAAATAACTCAAAGTTGGTTCAATTTCCAAATAGATTAAACTAATAAATAAATAAATATAGCCTTGATATAGATATTTGACAACTCCCAATCAAAATCAACTAGAATCCTCCATGGATGTTATAATTTTCAATTCAATAGTACAGGGGCAGTAGCCTCACTTGTCTCATTGCAAGCTTCTCCTTTTTTCCAACAGTCCACTCACTTTTCCTTCGTCTACAATTATCAAGCTTGAAAGTTGAAACCACATTTCACTATAAGGCATTTGAAGTTGTCAATATATCTTTCAAATATTGAAATTTCTATTTTTTAACATCTAGTATTGGTTTTTGTTGGAAATCTCACATTGACTAGAGATAAGGCTAGATTATATTATATAAGTAAGCACAAACCTCACTTTAGAAATCAATTTTATAAGGTTAAGTTAGACTTAAAATTTACTTTTTAAGACTATATAATAGTCTATCCTACAAAGGTTTGTTGACCATATCGTGTCACCCGCTATCAGACTACCCACAAATATCTAATCTCATGCTCGAAATGTTAAATCATGGACGTGAAGCCTATACAATTTATAAGTGGGTACAAACCTCATCTTACAAGCCAATTTTGTAGGGTTGAGTTATGTCTAAATCCACTTCCTAAGATTATATCACAACCCTACAAAACCGATCTGTATGGTAAAATTTACACCTACTTGTATACTACAATTTAGTCATATCTTTAGTCAATGAATCTCCAACAATTTTCAGTGATTATATTAGGAAATATGGGAAATAACTCTTCACAAATGTATATACTGAAGAAACTCATGCATGACCAGCACGTTACACTAAATTGTTAGAACTAAAAGCCTATTAGAGTGAAATTCAGAGAGTCAATTTTGTATTATTTCTAATAGATTGTACAAGTGAACTCAGTTTTGTTACATAATGATCCCACGAATGTCACAAATAAATAACATCAAAATAAACAGACAACTAACATGTTCACACAGCTGCACTAAAAACAATACGATTCAAAGACTGCAGCATATCAACACAAACACCACTGATAAATGAAAAGTAGTTGCCTGGCGTAGTATTGTGCCGAACTGGCGCATAAGATCTTGCATTCTTTTTGAAGCAGCCACTTCTCTACGTGAGGCATCCTGCTGTTGCTTCTTAATACTTGGAACATGTTTCTCCTTATCTTTATCCTTTGTAGCTGAATTACCTTTAGGCATGTTTGTTTGCTTTTTATTCATACTCGAGTAAAAATTGTCCACATCATGTACTTTCTGCTCAAGCTGATGGGACAAAAACAATACACAGAAAAGTTCTTGAACTCTAAAATCAAACAAGAGCAATTGTAAACAGACATGATGTGACTGACATACAGATTAAAATCAACCTAAAAGCCTCTTGAAGGTCAGAGAACACAGGCAACTTTTCATTCTTTAAATATTAAAATAACTATCAAATATCAATTAAAAATCAAGCCAAATGAGTAATAGTATTTCCTTAAACCACTTAAGGAGAGGCAAACATTAAAAATAAAACTCAAATCTTATCTCATCATTATTGATACCTATATAAAAGTAATCAAAATCAGGTAAATTTATTACTAGTGAATTGTCTCAGGAACCAACTACATGAATGGATTCCAAATTAAGAGGAAATCAGGTAAAAGCTCAAAGAGGGGTGACAAAATATAACCTCAAGTATAACTCAATGTTGAAAAGTGATAGGAGACTATTCATGGAATGGGAAGAGTAATAAGGAGCAAAAGACGGTTGTGGCTGTACCTAGCAGAAATGTACTAAAAGTCTGTTTGATACATAGCTATAAGTGCTTTTGGGAATCTCTATTGGAAAAAGCTCTACATTTCCAAAAAAGAAGCTCCCAAAAGCACTTCTAGCTTGTATTCAAAGAAAGATAGAAAAAGAAAAACAAAGGAGGGAAGTTTGTGAATTGCGGGAGAGTTCGGGCACTCTCAATCCAGCCAAAGTGTTGTAAGGGCTTTTCTTTCCCTTTAGGCCACATTAATCCAGGGACACTGTTCCTAGTAAGCAACTAAGCACCTCTTTTCCAAAGAACACCAATTGAGCCTACCAAAAGCTAACAAATAACGACGATGCACATGATACACAATTGCGTAATAATTATTTTAATAACTTTACTTGCCTTATCAACCTTTGAAATTATGTCATCAACACGTTGCTTGAAACCCTCCATTTCAACCGTACCGTCATTGGAATTACCTGTTGCAACATTCCTGACCTCTGAAATCGATGCACCAAATGTTTCCATCTGACATAAGGGTACCAAATGTCACCAAGTGATAGATGGCATTTCAGATTAACATTCTGAATAATACATGTATATACAGAGAGAGAGAGAGAGAGAGAGAGAAAGTATGAAAATAACAAAAGTAGAGTAAGCACCATTCCAGTTCCAGATAACAAATTTCAACCAGCGGAAACAGCAAGGAAGTGAGTGAAAAGTCTACAGCCAAGGTACAAAAAATCACGATCCAAATCGTGATTTTGCTACCTATTTGCGAGTTAGATCAGGAGCAGGATCTTTTTTTGGTGAAATGGGTAAAATTGTGGAAGAAACTCGTGAATTCATGCTTTCCCAAGTCACTCTGCCAAAGAAAGAAAGAAAACACAGATTAGGTTCGAAATCCCTCTTTCCTCGTATAAACCCTAATTTATCTACTCACATTCGAACCTCTTTCTGTATTATCTGTCTTTCCTGCAACTCCGGGCGACGTAAAATGGTTGTTGCATAAGGAGGAGGATGGATAGAAGAATAACCAAAGTTTTTTTTTTCTTTTAATTACTCTTTGGTTCAGTAATTGTAAAAATTTTGTACCTTGTTCTTGTTCTTTAAAAACCTTAAATCCCTACACACTTTTTTAGAACATAACTTTTTATCGAATTAAGAGTTTCTTTTTACAACTAGCTTTTTTTCATAACCTTTTTTTCTAAAAATTAAATAAATTTTTCATATATGTTTCTATACAATTTTCTAATTGTCAATATAATTTATATATAAATTAGTTCTAATTTATAAAAAGATTTATTTCCTTTTTATTTTTTTATAATGAATTATGGAGAATTTTATTGAAATTATCTATATGTCTAGAGTAAAATTGTGTAAAAATAACTGGTCACAGATAAGAAGCTTTGAGAACATTACTTTTTTAGAACATAGCTTAAATTTATCTGAGTATACAGCGGTTTTTGATAGTATATATCAAAATATAATAGGTATGATTACTTTAATTATTTGTTTATTTATATTATTAATAAAGAAAAAAATATTTATTCCTTTTATACAAATTCTTACTATTTTAATTTTTTCGTAATTCGTTTTCTAAATTTAAATAACTACTTTATTTATAATAAAATTTAAAATTGTTCTTGTGTGAGGGTAGGGGCCAGAGAACTATTGAGAGGATTCGCTTTCTTCCTTTCTATCGGTCAGTTGTACCGGCCTTCAACTTCCTCCCTTGTTCCTTCCTAGCCTTGACTCTCGATCTCCTGGTGATTCCTGAATGGAGAGGTACCTGCAAGCCTTGACTCTCGGTCTCCTAGTGATTCCTGAATGGGGTACCTGCAGAAGGCACTCGGACGCAATAAAAGGGTTTGACACTCGACTACTAGAGTACTGTAGGCGTATCTGTTTCTTGGAATATGCGCTATTTATATTACCTGTGATGGGCTTTCCTTATTGGGTCAGGTTAACGGGTTGGACCGTGTTTAAGACTGAATTACCTAGCTCCTAACCATGAATTAGCTTTGTTGACCTTAGTTTAGTGTAATTAGACATGAGCTATCGGTTGGTCCAACGGACGTGTGCCTTGACTACATTCGGTTGGCCCTACGTCGGGGTTCGAGACGTTACATCGGTCGTGCGGTCCTCACCAGTACACTTGCCCCCAGGCTCGATGATGGTTAATCTGAAGAGTCTTATGAGAGTGATGTGTCGATCGGCCTTCTAGGTTTGGTGTGACGATTGAGGTGCTCGATGTTTGACGTGACGTCAGGCGGCGGTTGACGTGACCCGCATTGATGAGGGGTGGGTTTTGGGCGGGAGCTGACGAGGACCGTTGGATTGAACAGATCTAACGGTTGAGATGGTTGCGACATTTCACCTCCTGAGACCTTTGGGGGTTATAAATAATGGTTCCAACAGTGTCGAGACACTACGCTATTACTCAGACATTTGCTCCGAGAACCGAACGGTATCACCATCCTAAGTTGTTGTGTGTTCGGCTTTCGTAAGGTTAGTCAGGCCTTCCCTGTCTCGGCCTACCTCCTCTTCTTCTTCGGCTTCTTGTCCCCCTCGTCCAGCGTGTCCTTCGTCTTCGTCTTCGTCTACCTCTTCTTCTGCCTCTGATTCTTCCACGACCGAGCCTATATCGGTCGATGCGATCCAAGTATTGCACCCTGTTGATGTGAGTTGATTTTTAGATGGTTCCATTTTATGGTGACACTTTACTTAGAGTTGGGATTTTAGCAATTTAATGGTGAAACCTAAGGAAGATTCTCACTGGACACGAACTTAACCAAATGGTTAAGTAAATGTGAAGGTTCACTTCACAAAGGCAAAAATGAAAAATCAATAATAAGTGATAGATTGAATGCAATATGGAATGGAAATGGAAATAAGAAAAGCATCGATTGTGGTCATGGCCGAACCAAATGATGATCCATGAGCACATAACAATAACAAAACCAAGAGCAAGAATTCAAGACAAAGACATATGAAAAATGGAAATGGAAATGAATTGAAAAGAGTGAAGGAAGATAAGCTTATGGAATGGTGGTGAGAGTTTATGAAGATAAGCACATTTCAATCTCCCTTGGTTCACCTTGCAATCAAGGTTGAATCTCAACTTGCAAAGAAAAATGCTTTCAAAAACTCTCCCAATGATGGTTACTACAATAACTCTTAGAAAAATAAAAAAGCTTTTTCAAAACTTCCTTCTAAAGATTGTTCTTTCAAACCTAAGGAGTCTAAGTCTTCCACTTCAACTCCTAAATCACCAATCAAATCGTCTAGTAAGAAATGCTTTAAATGTTTGGGATATGGTCACATTGCTTCTAATTGTCCTTCTAAAAAGAATATGTATGTTCATAATGGTATAGTAGTTAGTGAGCATGATTCCGATTCATCTAAGCATTTTTCACCTTTTAGGCCATCAAGTGAGCATGAGAGCGAAAGTCCACTTGAAGGAGATTTGTTGGTTGTGAGACGTCTTCTTGGTCAAGTTTTACAACCCTTTGATGAAAGTCAAAGAGAAAATATTTTTCAGACAAGATGTCTCATTCAAAACAACATTTGTTCTTTGATAGTGGATGGGGGTAGTTGTGCCAATGTGGCTAGTATAAGAGTAGTTGATAAGCTTGGATTATCTACTATCTCTCATACAAAGCCCTACAAATTACAATGGTTAAGTGAGGTGGGTGAGATCATTTTTAACAAACAAGTCCTCATAAATTTCTCTATTGGTAAATACAAAGATGAGGTCTTGTGTGATGTTGTGTCAATGGAAGCTACACATGTTCTTTTGGGTAGGCCATGGCAATTTGATAGAAAAGTTTTTCATGATGGCTTTACCAATAAACTTTCTTTTGACTTCCATGGACACAAGGTCATATTAAAAACTCTCTCTCCAAGAGAAGTCCATGAGAACCAAATTCTTATGAAGAAAAAGAGGGAGAGTGAAAATACAAAAAGCTCTAAGAAGGCCCTTCTTATATCTAGCCATGCGGTCAATAAGGTAATAGTTTCTCACAATCCTATCTTTTTAGCTATTCCTAGACCTCTTGAGTTCGAAAAACTTGAGGATAGTCTACATTGTTTGGATAATTTGGTAGAGGAATTTCATGATGTGTTTCAAGATCCTCCTAAAGGACTTCCACCTTTAAGGGGGATTGAACACCAAATTGATTTAATTCCGGGATCTTCTTTACCAAATCGTCCCGCATATAGGACCAACCCAAGTGAAACTAGAGAAATTCGCCAACAAGTAGAAGAGTTAATTGCCAAATGGTGGGTTCAAGATAGTATGAGCCCTTGTGCCATGCCTATCATACTTGTCCCTAAAAAGGATGGGTCATGGAGGATGTGTTCCGATTGTAGGGCCATAAACAACATTACAATTAAATATAGGCTTCCCATCCCTAGGCTAGATGATTTGTTGGATGAATTGCATGGTTCACAAATTTTCACCAAAATTGATCTTAAAAGTGGGTATAATCAAATTCGTATTAAACCGAGAGATGAATGGAAAACCACTTTTAAGACCAACTTTGGCTTGTATGAGTGGTTAGTTATGCTTTTTGGTTTAACTAATGCACCAAGTACATTCATGCGTCTCATGCATCATGTTTTAAGACCATTCATTGGCAAGTTTGTGGTTGTTTATTTTGATGATATCCTCATTTATAGCTTGTTTTTGGGTGACCATAAGATGCATGTTAGACAAGTGTTAGAAACCCTTAGGAAAGAACATTTGTATGCTAACCTTGTTAAATGTATGTTTGCACTTGTCATATAGAATTCCTAGGGTTTGTTGTAAGTTTTAAAGGGGTGCATGTAGATCAATCAAAGGTTGTAGCAATTCAAAATTGGCCAACACCCACCAATGTGAATGATGTACGAAGCTTTCATGGCCTTGCTAGAAGGCTTGTGAAAGACTTTGGTACAATTGCCGCACCTCTCAATGACACAGTAAAAAAGGATGTGGTTTTTAAGTGGGGAGAAGAGCAACAAAAGGCTTTTGACATTTTGAAAGAAAGATTAACTAATGCTCACATCTTAGCCCTTCCTAATTTTACTAAAACATTTGAGATAAAATGTGATGCTTCGAATATAGGCATTAGGGATGTTCTCCTTCAAGAGGGCCACCCCATAGCTTATTTTAGTGAGAAATTGAAAGGTAATCATCTTAATTATTCCACTTATGATAAAGAATTATATGCACTTGTTAGAGCTTTGTATACTTTGCAACATTATCTTTTTCCTAAAGAATTTGTGATTCATAGTGATCATGAATCTCTTAAATATTTGAAAAGCCAAAACAAGCTCAATAAGAGACATGCTAAGTGGGTGGAATTCCTTGAGCAATTTCCTTATGTGATCAAACACAAGCAAGGAAAAGTTAATATTGTGGCCAATGCACTTTCTAGACGCTATACCTTGCTCAATCTTTTAGGTACCGAATATCTTGGGTTTGATCACATCAAGGAACTTTATCATGATGACCTTGATTTTTCTCTTATCTATCAAGAGTGTGCTAAGGGAGGACACAAAGATTTTTTTATACAAGATGGGTTTCTTTTTAAAGGTAAAAGACTTTGTGTGCCCCAAAGCTCTATTAGACAATCTCTTGTTAGAGAAGCACATGAGGGTGGATTAATGGGACATTTTGGGGTAGCCAAAACTTTAGATGTTTTACATGACCATTTCTTTTGGCCTCATATGCGAAAATGTGTTCATAATTTGTGTGATAAATGTATTGCATGTCGTTCTAGAGTGCAGCCCCATGGTTTATATACCTCTCTTCCTATCCCTACAATGCCTTGGGTTGATATTTCTATGGATTTCATCTTAGGACTACCCAAGACATCAAAGGGTAAGGATTCCATCTTTGTGGTAGTGGATCGTTTTTAAAAAATGGCTCATTTTATTCCTTGCCACAAAGTGGATGATGCGTGTCATATTGCAAATCTCTTCTTTAAGGAAGTTGTTCATTTACATGGACTTCCTAGAAGTATAGTATCCGATAGATATTCAAGTTCTTGAGTCACTTTTGGAAGACCTTGTGGGGGAAACTTGACACTAAACTTTTATTTTCTACTACTTGTCACCCCCAAACTGATGGTCAAACTGAAGTGGTCAATCGAACTTTGGACCAAATGTTGTGATGCTTTATTTCCGGGAATCCAAGGGTTTGGGAGAATTTACTACCACATGTTGAGTTTGCTTATAATAGAGTAGTAAATTCTACCACATCCCATTCTCCTTTTGAGGTTGTGTATGGGTTCAACCCCCTAACACCTTTTGATCTTCTTCCTATTCCTATACTTGATGATTTATTATGCAAGGATGGTTGTGAAAAGGCTTCTTTTATAAAAGATTTGCATAATAACATCAAGTTACGATTGAGAAGAAAGTTAACAAGTATGCTGAACATGCCAACAAAAAGAGAAAAGAATTATTGTTTGATGTTGGTGATTAGGTTTGGCTTCACTTGAGAAAGGATCGTTTTCCTAATCAAAGGAAGTCCAAAATTATGCCTCGTGGTAATGGACCTTTTCAAGTCCTAAAGAGGATTAATGATAATGCTTATGAGTTAGATATGCCTGATACGTTTTTTGGTAGTCATACCTTTAATATCAGTGATCTAACTCCTTTTTTTGTAGGTCTTCAGGATTCGTGGTCGAATTCTCTCCAACTCGGGGAGTATGATGGAGATCAAGAAGAAGAAGAGAATGAGGTTGAATTTGAAGATGCTCAAAGACATATTAGCTCATCATCCTTTTTTCCTCAAAGGATTACAAGGAGCAAAGCTAAAGAGTTAGAAAGTAGGCTTCAAATGTTTTCTCTTTTTGTAGTTTCTTTTGTATAAAATTTAAAATACATAGAGTAGTGTTTAGGAAGGTGCTAAAGAGGGAAACCTAAGACACCTCTTGTGTATAGCATCTATAGGCGTTAGCTTTAGGAAAAATCTAGAAGGTGCCTCTTCACTCTCCATTTTAGGCGCTGGAATTGGAAGAGTTATAGGCTACCTTGTAAAGCTTCTCTTGTAAGCTTCTTTTGTAATAGGTGATCGGTCCTCCTCCCTATAAAAGGAAGGCTTGGGTCTTTGAAATAATAGAATTAATTTTTGAGTAAAGAACCTCTCCCTAATTGGTGAGTGAATTGAGAGAGACTTGTGTCTTCTTCTCTTCTAGTCTTATCTTGAGTGCATTCTTGGACTCTCAAGTGGTGGCAACTACACTCATCTTGAAGCCTTTCATCCTTCAAGTGGCGTGCACATCTCCAAGAGCTCCAACCATATAAGTTTCATTGTTCTTTTCATCTCCTTCTTCCATTTCCATTCCTAAACAAACTCTAAAACATGTCTTTGATGTTTCTTGTCTTTTCAATCGGTAGAACTAGTTTGTTTTGTGTTTTTATTCGATAGTTTCTCCTAGTTTGTTGTTCTTGTGGTTTTGGTTGTGTTTCCTTGTGTTTTAATCGGTTCAATTGTGTTTTCTCTTGTTTTAATCGGTTCATATGCCATATTATGGGTTTCTATATGAGTTTGGCTTGGTTACTTGTGTTTTGGTGAGTTCTTGATTGTTAAGAACATTGATCCGATTCTTAAAAAGTGTCTAATCATATTCCAACTCTTGTTGAATCCATAACATGTTCATATTATATCTCTTTCATGTTATTGGAATCATATCACTGGGTGGACCTTAGGGTAACTAGGTTCACATCCACCTTTACGATAGAGACCTCCGTCACAAGTTTTTGGTTCTGAAGGCGGATGCCAACCGTGATTTCTTCCAGGTCGACTCGTGCTCAGCGATCGAGACCATTTGTCTCAGTCCGTCTCCTACTGAGTCGCCTTTCTTCTACATGTATGCGTGTCTTTTCTCAGACTTGCATGTTTCCTTACCGT
Source organism: Phaseolus vulgaris (assembly GCF_051622355.1). Lineage (NCBI taxonomy): Eukaryota > Viridiplantae > Streptophyta > Magnoliopsida > Fabales > Fabaceae > Phaseolus > Phaseolus vulgaris. Next base: position 14,117,500 of record NC_143501.1, read on the forward strand.
TTGATAACTTCACGATGGGCGTCCTTAAGGCCCTCAACGTAGCTCCTACTTAGCTCCATCCCAATACTTGGGCGTCCATTCAGGCCTTCCGTCTGATATGTGATGTTTTGCGCTTTCATCCCACTCCCTCTTGCTTTCTAAGTTATTATACTTCCCACCCGTCTGAGCCTGTTCTATGGCATTCACTGATTATTCGGTCGGGCAACATACTCTTCAGCTCCTTCACCACCTCATATAAAAGATTAAGGAGTGATTTTTCAAAGTTTTTGTTTGTCCGGGAACCATGTCGTATTTCTTCGACAAAACCGATCGGTCGAGGTTTCCGATGTCTTGGACTAGGATGCCTCTGAAGTTCAAGGGGTGGCCTCGACCGACCGAGAGGACCGAGGAGTTAAAGATTCTTTCTCTCTTCGATGGGCTCCCGAGGAAACTTCCCACATGGAAGCTCATAACTGTGTACACAAAAACGGCTCGCTGGGTGGCCTTTAACGGTATGCTGGTTTTTTCTAGCTTCGGTCGGTAACTTTTTCTTAAATTGACTTTTCTTTTCTTCATTGCAAAAATAATGGTTCAAGATGCTCCTTGGGTAAAGGGATTGTTGGATGCCTTCAAAGAGAGGGCAACTCAGCGCAAGGGTTGACCGAGCATTGAATCGGTCAGCCAGTGCTAGCCCCTCGGGGAAGAGTAAGAAGAGGTCGAGGGAGGGGGGCAGTATAGCCACGACAACCCGCTCACCTAGGACGATGCTAACACCGACCCCCTCCTCGTCGGTTGCCAATTGATGTTGACTCGTCGCTGACTGATGACTTCAACCGGCTGATCACCCCTCCTACCCCTGAGCGTACCATGGAGGTCCGTATGTCACTCCTACGGTGTCGGGGGGTGACTTACAATTCTCAAGGGGGTCAAGATTAGCCTTCCAAAGCCGACCCGAGAGCTCATCCGGGGGGTTCCCTTAGAGGAACTGCTGCAAGGTAGCATCGAGATGATGTGCCGTGCGCTTGCCCTGACCCGCCTAGATTCTGAAGACCGGGGCCACCATGCCGAGGAGATCTCTCGGTTGGAGCATGAGTTCTCGGAGGCTTCGGGCAACCTGAAGTAGTCTCTCGCGGCCAACATTGAGTACGCGGAGAGGCTTGCTCGGGCATACGCTTTGCGAGAGATTACGGAGGGTCGGGCGACCGAGCTTGAACGACAAGTCGCTCAGATGGTCCGCATGAAGAAGGTTGTGGAGGAGGTAGACAACAAGAACTCGGTGCTGCATGCTGAGAATTCTGAGTTGAAGACCAAGAAGGGAGCGGTCGAGGCAAAGCTGGATAGGAATATTGACGAAACTTTGGAGTTGTTTAACCAAAGTTTCTTCTAGGCCTTCTGACAGGCTCACGTCCTCTACAACGGTCCACCGTCGTTTGGTGAGTTCGACCCTGAAGGTGAAGTGTTTGAGGGTCAGATCTTGTCGAGGGCCGAGGTGAGGGTCTTGGAGAGCGTAGCTCAACCTGCAGCGACCGAAGGTGCTGAAGGCGTAGATCAATAGGTCTTAAGCTTTTAGTAATTTGTTTCCTTCAGGCGGAATATGGTTTTTTTATCACTTTTCCTCCGAGATCGAGGTATGGCCTCCTCCTTCCTTTCTTCATGAATACAATGATCGTTTTGTTTACATATTGATTAAGTTTGGGTGGTCGATCGGATAACTTAATTTGAACAAAGAAAATTTGAACAAGTTAAGTAAGTGGACGGGTAACTTAATTGAACAAAGAAAATTGAACAGGTTAAGTAAGCGGTCAGATTGCGCTCGTAGCTCGTTTTAAGGTTTAGGCTTGGTTTTGACCTAACCAAGTTTGTGAGGTGTCGGTAGGGTATGCCGATTAAGGCTACGTCTAGACCAAACCGAGTATGTAAGGTATCAACAAGGTAGGCCGGTTAAGGCTACATCCAGACCAAACCAAGTTGTATGTGGTATCGGCAGGGTATGCTTATTAAGGCTTCATCCAGACCGAACCAAGGTGTTTGTGCTATCGGTAGGGCATGTCTGTTAAGTTTATCCAGACGGAACCAAGGTTAAGAGATGCGCGAACTTAGATTACCAGTAGTTAAGACAATCGCCTCGTTAAAACCTTCTTAGGGAAAAATGGTCAGATGAGGAAAGAGTGCGTAAATTTTATTAATCAACTGTAATAGAATTTGAGGTGCATGACATTCCACGTCCTTGGTACATTTTTGCCCGACAACCATTCTAAGTGATATGCCCCCCCCCCCCCCCCCCCCCCCACCTGAAACTTCTCGGATCCGAAAGGGCACTTCCCAATTGGACGAAAACTTTTCTTCATTCTTCCTTGCGTCGCTCCTCATTCTATAAACGAGAGATCCTTTCTTAAAGCTCCTTGGTCGGACCTTTGTGTTGTAGCACCTTGCTGCCCGAAGTTTGCATGTTGCCTCTCAAATCATGCTCTTGTTGCAGAGCTCACTGACCAAATCTAGGTTGACCGAAAGACTTTCTTCGTTCAAGGTCAGATCAAACATCTGCCTTCGGATGATAGGCTCGCTTACTTCGACTGGGATCATTGCTTCAGTCCCGTACGTGAGGTTGTATGGTGTTTCTTGGGTGGACGTCTGGGGGGTGCAGCGATACGCCCACAAGACCTCTAACAACTCTTATGTCCATCGACCTTTTGCTTTGCTGAGTCGCTTCTTTAGCTCGTTCAAGATAACCTTGTTAGCAGTCTCGACTTACCCGTTGGTTTGGGGATGCTCGACCAAGGCTGTTATGGATTTGATGTCGATGTCATCATAGAAGGATTGGAATCCTCGGTCGATGAACTCTCGGTCGTTGTTGGTTATTATCGTGTGCGACACTCTAAACTGGTAGACGATACTTCGCCATACGAAATTTTCCACGTTTTTGGCAAAGATGGACACGAGTGGTTTGGCCTTGATCCATTTGGTAAAATAGTCGACTCCGACCAGGAGGATTTTTGTTTGTCCCTTTCCTATGGCGAAGGGACCGATAATGTCCATCCCCAGATGGCGAACGACCATGGGGATGTCGTGCTCTGCATCACTTCTGGCCTTAGGTGGTGTAAGGGACCGAACTCCTGACACTTGCTGCATTTCTTCACATACACTGTGCAGTTTCCCTGGAGGGTCGGCTAGTAATAACCAACCCTGAGGAATTTGGCAGCCATTATCCTAGCGCCCGAATGACTGCCACATGCCCCTTCGTGGATTTCCTTGAGGACATACTCGGTCTTATCCTTAGTGATGCACTTCAGCAGCAACGTCGAGTAGCCCCTTCGGTAGAGGTCTTGGTTGATCATTGTGTACCTTGAACATTGCTGCTTCATGGCTTTTTCCTCATTTGGCTTACACGTTCCGTGTTCAAGGTATTGGACGATCGAGGTCATCCAAGTCTCGGTCTCGATGTTGGTGACTGCTAGGCATTCGACCTTTATCACACTAGGTTATCTCAGCCAGATATGCATGATCGACCTATGGTGGCTTTTTTTCTTCGTTGTTGATAGCCGAGAAAGTGCATTAGCGCGCTTGTTCTCCTGTCGGTGTATGTGCTCTAACGTTGCCCCCTGGAACCGAGCCATGTTGTTGCGGATCGTGTGATAATACCTTTAGAGCAAAGTCTCTTTAACTTCATATTCACTCTTGACCCGATCATGACTTGGGAGTCGCTCTTGCAAATTACCTCGCGAACCCCCATGTCGTATGCCAGGTTCAGCCCGGCAAGGAGAGCTTCGTACTCAGCCTGGTTGTTGGTGGCGTTGAACCTAAAATGGAGGGCTTAAGCCAAGAGGAGGTCATCGGGTCCTTCTAGGACGACTCCTGCTCCACATGCGATCCTATTTGAGGAGTCGTCCATATACAGCGTCCATGCGGCTGAGGGGTCAAGGAGAGGTGTGAGCTCGGCGAAGAAGTCGGCCAAGCATTGGGATTTTATGGCACCTCTCGGCTCGTACCGGATGTCGAATTTCGAAAGCTCGACCGACCAAATTATTCTTCGTCCTGCAAGGTCGGGCTTAGATAAAAAATTTTAAAATGGGGTAATCGGTTCTTACCGTGATGGAGTGGTTTTGGAAGTATAGGCGCATCTGCCTGGTCGTCAGGACTTGATGTGAGTTGATTTTAGATGATTCCATTTTAGATATGGCACTTTACTTAGGATTGAGATTTTATAAATTATATGGTGAGAACCCAAAGAAGATCCCCGTTGGACACGAACTTAAACAAGTGCTTAAGTAAGTGTGAATGTTCACTTCTAGAGGCAAAGGAAAAATAGAAGTATATGTTGATTGATGATGAAGGGCGAAAATTAAATGAACATGGAAGAAAACTTAAAAGCATGATGGAAACCGAATTGATAATGGAAGACAATAAGAACATAAGAACACAAAGATAAATGGAGTAATGAAAAAAATGGAAGAGATGAAGGAAGGAAAAGGCTTATGTGGTGGAAGAGAAGGTGGTCACGCTACTTGGAGTGTGGTTTTCCTCCAAGATAAGTGTTGATGGCCGCCACTTGAGAGCTCTCCAATCACTCAAGATGAGACCTAATGCTAAGAGGAAACAAGCCTCACAAATACCTCACACAACTTGTCTAGAGTAACTTTTCTATTCAAATTCAACATGTAAATACAAGGAGGAAGGCATCATCCTATTTATAGGAGATGGTGCCTTGGAAAACAAGAAGCAAGGGTATGATGGTAAATGGGTGAGGGGGGCTGCCTTTAGGGTTTGACTAAGTCAAAACCACACCTTAGGCCAATTCTTCTAGAAACTAGGTTAAAAACAAGCTAAAATGATAATTACACCCCCTATTATGCTAAAGGCCCCTATTCTAGCCTATCTTGTTATTTGGACCCCTAAAGTGAGCCCAATTTATTTACAACTTGATGTGATTCCACTAGCCATGTAGAGAAAGGTTCTTGACCTTCTTAGGAATCACCTTGAGTTGGACATTATAGAGGCACTTTTCTTAGAGTTGGATCATTTGTTCTAAGACAAGAACTCACCAAAAACTAGTACCAAATCCCAAACTCATTTGGATGAACCAATTTTAGTCAAATTGAACCAAAAAAGAAGAGAAACTAAAAGGAACCGAACAGAATTGAAATTAAAAGGTAAGAACAGAACATAGGTGCTGGAAAAACAGAAAAACCGAACCAAAAAAACTCAAGAACACAAGACAACATGAACAATTGAAAGAGAAGAAAGGAAGGAGAAGAGAGTGCTCATGAAGATGGAAGAATGTTGGATGATCTCGCCACTAGAAGTGTGGAATGCTCCTAGATGAGAGTGATGCCGCCACTTGAGGACTCCAATGATCCATCAAGATAAGACTAGAGAAGAAGGCTCCAAAAGCTCTCCAAAGTTCACTCAAAATTTGAGTAGAGTTTTCTTAGATTAATTCCAATCTGAAATTTACAAAGAGAGCACCTCTATTTATAGCCTAAGGTGCTGAAATATAAGCTACACAAATTCAAAAAACTCCCTCCCAAAAAGCTTCTAGAATTTGCGCCTAAAACAAAGCATGAGGAAGGTGTGACCTCTTCCTTCACTTTGGCACCTCCTTTTCTACTCCTACACCTATCTACTAACACACCCCCCTAAGACTCCTAACTAAAGACTAAAAGATGCTTTAACAATAGAGGTTTCTAATGTTTCCCTCTAAGCACCTTTCTAAACAATATTTATTTAATACTTGGCCTTGCCCTTCATGGGATGAACATTTGGGCTTTTGTGGGCTTTGGTCTTCTTGGGCTTGGGCTTGGGCTTTATCTTTTGCAAAGATTAACAAGAAAAACTTTAAATGTGAAGGCGAATGATCTTGTTCTTCATTATAAAAAGCCACCTTTAGTTGATTCTCATTACAACTTGTTTTATTTTTAAGAAGACCAACAGGAAGAACATTAGATGCTTTGGTTTGTGTTCATTTCTCCCTCTGGTGAGGTGTGTTAGATCCTTGGTGAGGTCTTCACTTGATTGTTGAGATGACTTCTCATAGTGTGAATGGTAATGTGCATCCTTTGTCATCTCCTTGTTGGCTTGGTTTGTATCATGCCCTCTAGGTTTGAGAGAATTCAACCTCGAATTTAGAACTCCTACAGATAACATAGTTAGTTTGTTCATATATAAGATAGTGTAGGGTGTGGGATGTGAGACAAACTTATGTTCTTTGAGCTTGGGGAGTTTAAAAGGGCAAGCTCTTCTTACAAGCCATGCTGGGAAAGAATATTTGGGGATGAAAAGGCTCAGTGATAAAAATCCTCTCAAAAGGTGAGAACCCTTAGGAGGTGTTTGATGGACATCCCAAATTTTCTTTGTCCAAGATGTCAAGTAATTAGATTTATTTGGTAATGAAAAAGACAAAGAAGAAGGACACCTTGGAGGTGCAACTTGAAGCATGGCACGATTCAACATGACTGGTTTAGTTGTGTAAGATGATATTTTGTGACTCAGTTTATCTTTTCTTTCTTACTCTTTTTCATTTTCTCTTTTGTTTTTCATTTTTATTTGGTCCTCATGAACTTCTTTGGATGAGAGGGGTTTTAAGATAACCTTGTGCCCTTGGAAGTTAAAAGAAATGTGATTAGTTAGGCCATCATGTAGAACTTGTCTATCATATTGCCAAGGCCTTCCCAAAAGAATATGTGTTCTATTGGCACAACATCACATAAAACCTTATCTTTATATTTTCCTATAACAAAAGTTATGAGGACTTGTTTATTAACCATGATTTTCCTCTCTATACTAAGTCATTGGAGCTTGTAGGGCTTTGCATAAGAGATGGTGGATAACCCAAGCTTTTCCACCACTCTTGTACTTGCCACATATGTGCAACTACCCACATCCACAATTAAGGAACACAATTTGTTATTGATAAGGCACCTTGTGTAAAAAATGTTTTCCCTTTGACTTTCATCACAAGGTTTTTCAATTTGACCAAGCATGTGCCTTATCACTAACAAGTCTCCATCACATGGTAACTCACACTCTTCCTCACTTTAGCTTTTGGAAGAGGTAGGGGACTTAGACCTTTGAGAGCTATGGTCACTCATGACAACCCCCCTTTGACCACCATGGTTCTTTTTTAAGGACAATTGGCTGCTATGTGCCCAAAACCTAGATATTTAAAACATTTTTGACTTGAGGTTTTGGTGGGTGACTTAGGTGTAGAGCTTGATGGTTGAGAAACTCTAGGTTTGTAAGTGGTATCTTTCAAAAAATTGGAAGGAAAAGTTTTTGAAGAAGTTTTATTTTTGTCCTTCCATGATCAGTGGTAGAATCCATCATTATGAGTAGTTTTGAAAGAACTTTTCTTTAAAATTTGTGATTCAACCTTGATGGCTAGGTGAACCAACTATTCCAAAGAGGAATACTAAAAAAGTTCTACCACATTTTGGGTTTCTCTTCTTAAACCACTTACAGATCTAGCTATCTTTGACTCCTCATTTTCATGCATGTCAATTTTAGTCAAAGTAGTTTCAAGATCTTTAAAGTACTCATCTACACTTTTAGGTCGTTGTTGAAGCCGTTGGAGCTTCAACAAGAGTTCCTTCCTAAAATGAGGAGGAACAAACCGTGCGCACATGCATAACTTTAAATCATCCCAAGAGACCACAGTTGGCTTCTTGTTTAGCCCAATGTCCATTACAACTTTGTGCCACCATTGCATGACATAGTCTAAAAATTTTAGGGAAGCTAACCTAACCTTTTGGTCATCTTGGACCTCATACACATTGAAAATTTGTTCTACCTTAGCTTCCCATCCTAGATATACATTGGGATCACTTTCCCCATTAAAACTTGGCAATTTAATAAAAGCGAAAGAGGGCTTGGATGGTTGGTGTGGGTGGCGCCTTTCATCATATTGGTGCATCCTCCACTCTTGCTCTTCTTCTTGGCTATCATAATGGGAGTAACTCCTTGGGGCTCTCTTTTGCTCCACCTCCTTCCTCTTGGTTGTCTTGTTTGTGTCATTTCAAGCCTTTGCAATCTCTCTTCCAACTATTGCATGTCTTCTTCTTTTTGGGCTAATTCTCTTTTGGTTCGCAAGCTCACCCATAAGAAAGGCCTTTTGGGGAGATTGAGGTTTGGATGATTCCCCCGAAGAAAGATTAGCCATAAAAAAATTGCACAAAGAGAACAAACAATTAGTGAAAGAAAAGTTAATAACTCTCTCCTCACTTATGTCACTCTTTTGTGTAGCAAAGAGAATTGAACAAAGCCCTCAAAAAGAAATTTCTCTCAAGAAAGGTCTATCTTGGTGTTGCAAGCTCTCAAATGAAAAAGGACAAAGCCTTAACACTTGATCTCAAAAGAATCACAACAAAACTAAAGAATTTTTTTAAAAGAGAAACAAGAAAAGCTCAAAACAAAGAAGCTAAACCAAGTTGGAAAAAGAGATGATGACAAAACTTTAAAAAAGACAAGCAAGAAAAGCACACAAAAAGAATCTAAGACACTTACTAAACCTTTAACAATGAAGTTTTCTTTTCTTTAGAACTTGTCAAAGAAAAAGGATAAAAATTCCACAATGTTGAAATCAATTTGCCAAATAAAATGAATCCACTATTTTGAAATATTTCTCTTGAAAAGATTTGAACAAAGTAATTTGTGCAACTTCTCTTCTTCTTTTTTATACTTGCTTTTGGTTTACGGAAATAAGATGTCCATAATTTTTGTCATGCATATTTTCATTTACCTCCAATTATCACAAAAAGTTTGGGATTCAAATTAAATGAACACTTGAAAACTATGTTTAGAACTTAAATCTACTTCTACTCAAACAAATTCTAGTTACTTTTATACCTTCACAATTAAAAGCAAGTAAGTAGAAGCAATTAAGGACTCTTAGAAACACTAAGAACATATGACTCAAGCAAAAAGAGTAAGAACAAAAATGGACATAACATAAACATTCAAAAGCAAAAAGGAAGTCTTAATGAATAAAAATTCTGAAAAGTAAAGATAAGAAGAAAGTAAAGGCTGGATTTAAATTTGCTTACTGTAAAAGCAAGAATTTAAATTTGCTTGAATGTAAAGGCAATAATTTAAATTTTGCTGAATGTAAAGGAAAGAATTAAAAGGTGCAAGAAAAGTAAAGTGCCAAATTAACTCAAAGCAAATATGCTCATAAAACCAAAGCTCTGAATACCACATGAAGTGAGTTGATTTTAGATGATTCCATTCTAGATATGACACTTTACTTAGGATTGAGATTTTATAAATTATATGGTGAGAACCCAAAGAAGATCCGCACTGGACACGAACTTAACCAAGTGATTAAGTAAGTATGAAGGTTCAGTTCTAGAGGGCAAAGGAAAAATACTAGTATATGGTGATTGATGATGAAGGGCGGAAATTATATGAACATGGAAGAAAATATAAAAGAATGATGGAAACTGAATTGACAATGGAAGACAATAAGAACGTAAGAACACAAAGATAAATGGAGTAATGGAAAAAATGGAAGAGATGATGGATGGAAAAGGTTTATGTGGTAGAAGAGAAGGTGGTCACGCCACTTGGAGTGTGGTTTTCCTCCAAGATAAGTGTTGATGGCCGCCACTTGAGAGCTCTCCAATCACTCAAGATGAGACCTAATGCTAAGAGGAAACAAGCCTCACAAATACCTCACACAATTTGTCAAGAGTAACTTTTCTATTCAAATTCAACATGTAAATAAGAAGATGGTAAATGTGTGAGGGGGGCTACCTTTAGGGTTTGACTAAGTCAAAACCACACCTTTGGCCAATTCTTCTAGAAACTAGGTAAAAAACAAGCTAAAATGATAATTACACACCCTATTTGTTGAACCAAGTGGTGTTCAAGCTTTGAAATATCCAAACCCTTTGAAGGATGTTGAAGTCTTGGCTGTGCTTGCTGTTGCTGTGCTGGTTTAGTCTAGTTCTGGGGTAGTTTGAGTGTTGTAATCCACCCCTTGATCGAATCTAAAGCATAGGCATTCTCAATCTTTGTGAAAGTAAAATGTTTTCAAACTAAGTTAAAATAACCGATTGTTTTGTCGAAACAACCGATTGTTTATACTTAGATGTTTTGAGAAAAGATTGAAAACTTTTTTTCAAATGGTTGAACTGTTAAAACCAAAACAACTGATTGATTCGAGGAAACAACCGATTGTTTGTTTTGGGACCATAACAGAAAAACTGTTTTATCTTTGACTGAGCTTTAAATGATTTAACTGCTTACGCTCTAGTCATTAAATGCTTTGACCAATCTTTTAATGCAATTTAAGAGTTTGTTAAGATTTGATAACAAACTACATCTTTGAATATATTCATAAAAACAGATTTGAGAATCAATCTTTTACAAGTTTTTGCTAAGAGTTTTTGAGTTTTTCAAAGATCTGAGATTGCTGAAAGTTTGTGATTGATCAAAGTTTGTGGAATAGGATTCTGCTTGTATTGATTTCAGATTATCTTCTGTAACAAGTGTAATCCTTGTACTTTGTGAAACAAATTTTCGTTTCTGTGTTTGCTGAGATTGGATGTGTGTTCTTGAGGGGATCAAGATCAGCAATCTTAGTGTTGGTGTGTTGGCCAAGAAGAGTGTGAGTCTTGAAGTGTTCAAGGTCACTTTTTTGGTTGTGGTGTAAGTGATCAAGTTGTGATTGCTTAGTGGATTTCCTCAGGGTTTATGAGAAGACTGGATGTAGCTCTGGATTTGGAGTGAACCAGTATAAACATCTGTGTGCAATCTCTCTATCCCTAACTCTTTAAATTCAGTTTTGTTTGTTGTTTGCTGGTATAAACAACCAATTATTTCTGTGAAACAACCGATTGTTTTTCTGGTACTGCTGTTTTTGATTGCTGTTTTGGCAAAATGAATTTCTTATCAATTGTTTCTTGAGATAATTTCATTCTTGTTTTAAAAGTTTGCGAAAACCCTCTTTAAACAATTCACCCCCTCTAGTTTACAACCATCCATTCTAACAATTGGCATCAAGAGCTTGGTTCTTGAAAGTTATTCAAGTTGATCCTAAAACTGTTTTTAAAATGGCTGATAGACTACCTTTTAGGGAAGGTGCTTCAATTAACAGACCACCTATGTTTTGTGGTTTGAACTACCAATTTTGGAAAGTGAGAATGAAAATATTTATGGAATCACTTGACAAAGGAATTTGGGATGCAATTGAAAATGGTCCTTTTGTCCCAAAGTTTGAAAAAGATGGATCTTTCATTGAGAAGCCATGGTCTCAATGGAATGATGCAGAAAGCAAAAAGGCCAAATTCGATTTTATTGCCAAAAATATTATAACCTCTACTTTAAATTCTGATGAGTTTTTCAGGGTCTCTCAATGTAAATCATCAAAAGAAATGTGGGACACCTTGGAAGTCACTTATAAAGGAACAAATGAGGTGAAGAGGGCTAGGAAGCATGCTCTAATTCAAGAGTATGAGATGTTCAAAATGCTTAAAGGAGAAACAATTGCTGAGGTGCAGAAAAGATTCACGCACATCATCAATCATCTCATGAGTCTTGACAAGACCTTTGATAAAGAAGAACTGAACATCAAGATCTTGAAATGTCTTGATAGAGCATGGCAACCCAAGGTAACTGCTATTTCCGAATCTAAAGATCTAACATCATTAAGTGTTGCTTCTTTGTTTGGAAAGCTTACGAAACATGAGTTAGAGATGAATAGACTCAATGTTCAAGAGAGTGAAGACAAGCACACAAGGAGCATAGCCTTAAAAGCTTCCAAGCACAAAGGAAAACAAGATTCCAGTGATGAAAGTGATGAGGAAAACCTTAGCTTGCTGTAAAGAAAGTTCAGCAAATTCCTAAAGAGAAACCGCAACAAAGACAACAACAAAGATAGGTATGGAAACAAGAAATCCAATGATTTTAATTCCAATAACTATACTTGTTTTGGTTATGGTGAGCAAGGTCATATAAAGGCAGATTGTCCAAACAAGAGCAAGAAGAAAAAGCCTAGCTACAAGGAAAAGAAAGGCAAAACAAAAAGAGCCTACATAGCTTGGGATGAAAATGAGGTGTCATCATCAAGTGAAGATGAGAAAGCAAACATCTGCTTGGTTGCTGAAGATGATGATGAATCTTGCAGCTCAAGTGAGGTAAGTTCATGTGCTTCCTTGAATGAACAAAATTACAGTGAATTACTTGAAGCTTTTCAAGAAACTCATGATGAAGCTAATCGATTGGTTCTTTCAAACAACCAATTGAAAGATCTTAACAGCTGGCTAGAAAAGAGAGTGAAATCACTTGAAGATGAGATTGAAAAATCTAAAAATGATTTCAAAAATCTGGAAAACCATTTCAAAAATGCTTCTTGCAAGTGTGACACTCTCATTTGCGAAAATTGTGAAAATCTTGAGAAAAAGGGTCACTATCTTGTTGAAACTGTGGACAAGCTTTCAAAGGGGAAATCTAACTTTGAGAATGTCTTGGCATCTCAAAGCTGTGTTTTTGGAAAGGCTGGTTTGGGTTTCAATCCACAGAACCAACAAGATAGGTTTTCAAAAAAAATTTTAAGAAAGCCAGTGAAACAACTGATTGTTAAATCGAAACAACCGGTTGTTACATGCTTTTATTGCATGAAAAATGGCCATTCGGTTAGATTATGCAAAATAAGAAAAATTCTTTGTTCCTAGAGGCTACATGAAATGGATTCCGAAAGGATGTGAGGTTCCAAATGAGAAAAAGAAATCTATTGGACCCACATTTGTGAAGGGACCAAATTTTGTTGCTTGAATTCATGTTTGTGCAGGAATTCTAAGGAAGTGTGAAGGACTAAGTCATGTGATCAAGTTCTTGGAAGAAAAAGATAGTCATTGAAGCTGAATCAATGCTATGCATCTGTTCAAAGGACCTTAACAGTGAAAAGAGGCTTCTTGATCATAAAGCACATGGCTCATTGAAGAATTAACATAAGGATAAGACTTTCCTTTATTTGTTTTTAATTTGTGTTTTAAAGTTCTTTCTCATGGATAAAAATATTTTTAATACGCTTAATATCATCTGCTTTGAACTCTTTCTGCTCATAGTTAAAATTTAAAATCAATTTTAACTGCTGCAGAAAAACAACCGATTGTTTCTTCGAAACAACCGATTGTTTTGTGTCTGACAGCACTGTGAAGAAATCTTTTTAATTACTATTTTAAATTTCTATCCGTTGTAGATTAATTCAAAGAGAGAATCTTGGTCAAAAAAAAAAAAACTGTGTTGAAAGTTGATCACGTTCAGAGAGAAGTTACCACAGTCATAAAGGAATATATTCCAAAATCTTGGAAATTCAAGAGCCTTAATGACTAGTCAAAGATCGCATGTGAAGACCATGTGATTTTCAACTTTTTTTCTGACGTTTTCTGTGCAGGGCAGAGTCAAGTCCTCTCTCTCTGAAAATCAGGTACCCACTCATAACATTGAATGCTAATTGATTCTTTTTCTTTTATAAAATCTGGTGCAGCTGATCTCTTCCACAAGAACAACCAATTGCAACATCTCTTGCAAAAATATGTGAAGTGAGCTCTTCTCTGTTTTCTTCTCTGCCATCACAGAATCAACTCCTCCCACCTCAAAGAGAGTCAAAACCAAGGCTGTAAGGTTTGGAGGAAGGCTAGAGGGCTGGTTTTCTGGAGACAATGATCTTATTGAGAGATATAGGTATGAAACAAGTATAAAAAAGATAAACATTGATTGACTGAAAAGTCAAAAGCTTGATAATGTAAGAAGGCTGCTCAAGGATCAATCTCTCAGAAAGTTCCTGGAGATGAAGGGAAACATTTATCCAGATTTGGTAAGGGTGTTCTACACAAATCTAAAGTTTGAGGGAAACAATATAGTTTCTCATGTAGAAATGGAGATAACTCATGAAGTATGGACTGTTGTTGCTGGTCTCAAGTTCTCTGGCCTTAGAATCAACAAGGGAAACCTTGGAGTAGTGGAGGATTTTAACAAAATCCAATACTACAAGAGTTGCTTGAAGAATCAACATGCTCAAGTGAGAACATGCTCGGTTGGAGGTCTAAAGCTTGATGAAAGATTGCTTACTCTCATTATGACTTGGATTTTAACTCCAAGGGGGAGTAATCATTCTGTTCTACTGAGGAAGATCTGGTATATATCTCCTGCATCATGAAGAAGATCAAAATCAATTGGATCCACATCATCAAAGAGCACATGCAAAAGGCTATGAGGTTAAGTGACTATCATTATCCATATGCTGTTTTGGTATCTAAATTTCTACTCTATTTTGAAGTGAACCTTGAGGATTGACTGAGCTTTAAATGATTTAACTGCTTACGCTCCAGTCATTAAATGCTTTGACCAGTCTTTTAATGTAATTTAAGAGTTTGTTAAGATTTGATAACAAACTACATCTTTGAATATATTCAGAAAAACAGATTTGAGAATCAATCTTTTACAAGTTTTTGCTAAGAGTTTTTGAGTTTTTCAAAGATCTGAGATTGCTGAAAGTTTGTGATTGATCAAAGTTTGTGGAATAGGATTCTGCTTGTATTGATTTCAGATTATCTTCTGTAACAAGTGTAATCCTTGTACTCTGTGAAACAAATTTTCGTTTCTGTGTTTGCTGAGATTGGATGTGTGTTCTTGAGGGGATCAAGATCAGCAATCTTAGTGTTGGTGTGTTGGCCAAGAAGAATGTATGTCTTGAGGTGTTCAAGGTCACTTTCTTGGTTGTGGTGTAAGTGATCAAGTTGTGATTGCTTAGTGGATTTCCTCAGGGTTTTTGAGAAGACTGGATGTAGCTCTGGATTTGGAGTGAACCAGTATAAACATTTGTGTGCAATCTCTCTATCCCTAACTCTTTAAATTCAGTTTTGTTTGTTGTTTGCTAGTATAAACAACCGATTGTTTCTGTGAAACAACCAATTGTTTTTCTGGTACTGCTGTTTTGGATTGTTGTTTTGGCAAACTGAATTTCTTATCAATTGTTTCTTGAGATAATTTCATTATTGTTTTAAAAGTTTGCGAAAACCCTCTTTACACAATTCACCCCCCTCTAGTTTAAAGCCATCCATTCTAACACTATTATGCTAAAGGCAACTATTCTAGCCTATCTTGCTATTTGGACCCCTAAAGTGAGCCCAATTTATTTACAAATTGTTTTATTCTTAAGAAGACCAACAAGAAGAACATTAGATGCTCTGGTTTGTGTTCATTTCTCCCTCTAGTGAGGTCTGTTAGATCCTTGGTGAGGTCTTCACTTGATTGTTGAGATGGCTTCTCATAGTGTGAATGGTAATGTGCATCCTTTGTCATCTCCTTGTTGGCTTGGTTTGTATCATGCCCTCTAGGTTTGAGAGAATTCAACCTCGAATTTAGAACTCTTACAGATAACATAGTTAGTTTGTTCATATATAAGATAGTGTAGGGTGTGGGATGTGAGACAAACTTATGTTCTTTGAGCTTGGGGAGTTTAAAAGGGCAAGCTCTTCTTACAAGCCATGCTGGGAAAGAATATTTGGGGATGAAAAGGCTCAGTGATAAAAATCCTCTCAAAAGGTGAGAACCCTTAGGAGGTTTTTAGGGTTTTTGCTCATTGAGCGGGAGATAGAAGCAAACTCTGATAAATGCGCAACAATCATAGGGATGAGGAGCCCTACTACCGTAAAGGAAGTACAACAGTTGACTGGGCGAATGACCGCCCTGTCTCGATTCTTGTAAGCAGGAGGAGATAAGGGGTATCCTTATTTCCAGTGTCTAAAATAGAATAACCGCTTCGTATGGACTAGCGAGTGTGAAAAGGCATTTCTTAAGTTGAAGGAGTACTTGGCCAGCCCACCTGTTCTTTGTGAGCCGTTGCTTGGTACTCCCTCCGCCTCTACTTCGCAGTGACAAATCGAGCGATCAGCTCGGTCCTTGTACAGGAACAAGATCATGTTCAGAAGCCGATATACTTTGTGAGTAAAATGCTGCAGGGTCTCGAGGTGCGCTACCAGGCCTTCGAGAAAGAATCCCTGGCAGTTGTATTTGCAGCTCGACAGCTCCGCCACTATTTTCAGAGCTTCACAGTGGTTGTCATGACCGACCTGCCCATACGAAAGGTCCTCCAGAAACCTAACGTGGCAGTTCGGATGGTACGCTGGGCATTCGAGTTGTCCAAGTTTGATGTGCAATATGAACCTAGAGGACCTATCAAGGGCCAAGTTTATGATGACTTTGTGGTGGAGCTCTCCTCGGAAACTCCACAGGTAGATGGTGGGGATTTCCAATGGGTTCTTTCCGTGGATGGCTCTTCCAACCAATAGGATAGCAGGGCTGGAATAATCTTGGAAGGACCAAACAGATTCCTGATCGAGCAAGCCCTCAGATTTGCCTTCAAAACAAGCAACAATCAGGCTGAGTATGAGGCGTTGGTAGTTGGGATGTTTCTGGCCAAGGAGTTGGGCGCTCAGAGTTTGTTGGTAAAAAGCAACTCGCTACTAGTGGCTGGGTAGGTAACAGGTGAGTACTAGGCCAAGGATCCACAAATGGCCTCGTACTTAAAGTATGCCATGCTATTGAAGGAGACCTTCCTTGCGTCTGAGCTAGGGAATGTCCCAAGGGAACAGAACGCGCGAGCAGACCTGTTGGCCAAACTCGCCAACTCAGGCAAAGGAGGTCACCAGAGGTCAGCTATTCAAGAAACCTTGAAATCACCCAAAACCACCACAGGTTGTGCGGGAGCGGTCTAACAGGTGGAGACTTTAGAGGGTGGAAGAAGAGGGCACCGATCATTGACGCAAGAAACACTGAAGGTGCCCAAGGTCAGGGCCCATGGTTTATCGGGAGAGGAATTGTTGGACATATGTTAGGTCGACATGGGCGAAAACTGGATGACACCGTATAGGTGTTACTTTGCTGATGGGATGCTCCCAGTGGAGCCCATGGAGGCTAAGGTGGTTAAGAAGAACTCAGGAAGGTATACCCTGGTAGATGAGAAGTTGTTTAGACATGGCTACACACCCTATCCTCACCTGCGTGAGCGGGATCAGTGTACACTCATCATGGCAGAACTCCATGAAGGCATCTGTGGGAGTCATGTTGGGGGACGAGCTCTCTCCCTAAAGGCTGTTTAGGCGGGGTATTATTGGTTGACCATGAGGGAAGACTGCATGAAGTACGCACAACGATGCAATCAATGTCAAAAGCATGTGGATTGCCATCATGCACCCCTAGAGGAGTTGCGGTCCATACATAGCCCCTGGCCTTTCCACACGTGGGGAATAGACATCTTGGGCCCTTTCCCACTAGCGATTCGTCAGATGAAGTACCCAGTGGTGGCCATTGAATACTTTACCAAGTGGGTAGAAGCTGAACTAGTGGCAAAGATAACTGTCCACAGGATTTAGCACTTTGTGTGGAAGAACATTGTCTGTCGTTTTGGGATCCCAAAACGTTTAGTGTCTGACAACGACACCCAATTCGCAAGCCAGCAGATGGGCAAGATGTGCACAAAGCTCGACATCAAGCAGGTGTTCGTCTCGGTAGAGCAACCTTAGACAAACGGACAGGTTGAATCCGCCACAGAGTCTTGCTCAGATGCCTAAAGAGAAGGTTGGAGAAGGCTAAGAGGACCTGGGCTGATGAAATACCTCAAAATTTTTAGGCATACCACACTACTCCACAATCCACCACGAAGGAAACGCCCTTTAGTCTGGTATATGGTGTTGAAGATGGACGAAGTCTCTTCTCTACCTAGTGTTGTGTGTGTTTGATGTAGAAAAATAGCTAGTTTGCTTTGAAGTTTGTAATAGGTTTAGATGATCTTGTATGTAGGCTTGTAATTGTGTAAGGTTGCCTTTTGCTGTATGACCCATTCTAGATGCCTAACCAAGTCTAGATCAAGCACATGATGTGGTTAAAGGGTTTTTGAAAAGCTTTTAAAAGTGCTCTTAAAATTTTTAAATCAGTACAAAAAATAAATCTGTTGTATGGAGAAAGAATTGGTTTATTTCTTCTCTGTTAAAAGGCTTTTCTAAAATTCTGTTAGGGCACCATAGGTAAAGCTTAGTTAGTTATTTCAGTTAAAGCTGAGTTGGCTTGTTTGCTATACTTTAATTTGTTTCACTGCGAAAGAACAGGTTTATTCTTTGGTCAGCTGAAAGGTTTTTCACAAGTTAGTTAGGGCACCAAAGGTACAACTCAGACAGTTATTCAGTTAGCTGAGTTGGCGGTTTTCACAAAATAAATCTGTTAAGTTCAAAAATGAATCTGTTGTTTTCATAACTGCTTTTCAACTGTTTTTTGAAAAGAAGTTAGAAACTGTTTTCTATATAAAGAAAAGTCTCACTCACATGAAAAACAGTTGAGCAATTATGTTTTTGACAGAAATCAAACAATTTCCATGTGAGAAGAAGGATTGAAAGATTTTTGAAAGGTTTTCCAAAGAGATTTTCAAGTGTTCTTGTTCTAGGAAACCTTTGATCTTGGTGAAGGTGCTGGTGCAGTTCTGCAGCAAATTAAACTACTGGTTTTGAGTTTTTGCATCTTCTTTTCAGGTGTAATCTTTCCTTTATTCTGTCTTGTAAAGGTGTAAATGTTAGTCACTCCTTGATAGGGTTTCTTGGAGTGCAAGGTGTGCTGAAATAGGGTTTTTCAGCATTGTTGGTGTTGTTCTTGTAGTGTTCAAGAACTGCTGAGTTTGTAAGTAATTGGTACTGTTTTTAGTGGATTCCACCTTGGGGTAAGGTGAGACTGGACGTAGCTCTGTATGAGTGAACCAATATAAAAACTTGTGTGCCTTTCTTCTCATCCCTACACTCATTTCTGGTTTTGCTTAATTTTGTCAATAACTAAATCTGTTATTTTGAAATTGAATCTGTTAATTCTGGGTTTAAGTAAAAACTGTTCTTCCTGATTTGTTAAAACTTTCTAATCACAAACAAGGCAGTTGTATATGATGGTTTAAGTGATCTGTGAACAAACAACCTATTCATTAAAATCTGAGAAAGAACCATTCTCCTTAGAACCTTGTGTTGAGTAAATTTGTTTGATTTCTAAGCATAACTGTATCCTTCATCCTCATAATATTCAGCTGATCTGACTCTGTTGTAATTCTCTGTTAATCACAATTCTACATTGAACAAATTCAAATTGTGCTAGACTGCTCTGAAGAATCAATCTGTTTCATGTAAAAACAATCTGTTCTTTTTGCCTCTGGTATACTGAAAATTGTGTGTTCCTGCGAAAATTTGATAAGCTTAATTCACCCCTCCCCTCTTGAACTTAGACACTAATAGACCCAACAATTGGTATCAGAGCTAGGGCTTGTATTTTGCTCAAGTGTGTGCATGATGTCTGAGTTTAAAATGCCTTTTGCTGAAGGTGCGTCTATTAATAGACCTCCTATGTTTGGTGGTGTTAACTATGCTTTCTGGAAAATCAGGATGAAGATCTTTATGGAGTCTATTGACATGGGAATCTGGGATGCAGTGGTCAGTGGACCTTTTATACCTATGCAGGTTGTCAAAGATGAAACAATAAAGAAGCCTTGGTCTGAATGGAGTGAAACCGAGAAGAAGAAGGCCCAATATGACTCCTTAGCCAAGAATATCATCACCTCTGCACTGAATATGGATGAGTTCTTTAGAGTCTCTCAATGTAACTCAGCAAAGAAGATGTGGGATGTACTAGAGGTGACTCATGAAGGAACTGATGATGTGAAACGAGCAAGGAAGCACTCACTAGTTCAGGAGTACGAGCTGTTCAGAATGCAATTAGAAGAAAGTATTGCAGATGTGCAGAAACGATTTACACACATTGTAAATCACCTCACTGGCCTTGGTAAAGTCTTTGACTAGGAAGAGCTTAACATAAAGGTGCTAAAATGTCTTGATAGGAGCTGGCAGCCTAAGGTAACAACAATCTTAGAATCCAGAGATTTATCCAAGATGTCCACTGCTGCACTTTTTGGAAAGCTGATAGAGCATGAAATAGAGCTGAAAAGATTGAAAGAACAAGAAATTGTGGAGAAGAAGGCCAAAGGAATTGCTCTGAAAACTACCATGGAACATGATACAAGTGAGGAAGAAGTTGATCTTGAACATGATGAGACCATGAGTCTGCTCACCAGAAAATTCAGCAGGTTTCTTAGAAAGAAAAACCGTGACAGAACTCAGCAAAGAAAGAGGTATTCCAAACAACCTAATGATTCAAATTCTTCCAATTACACGTGCTTTGGATGTGGTAAACCAGGTCATATAAAAGCTGATTGTCCAAACAATCAAAATAAAGAAAAATCAGCAAGCAAGAGGAGTGACAAAGGCAAAGGTAGAAGAGCATACATCTCATGGGAAGAAAATGATGTATCCTCATCTAGTAATTCCTCAACTGAAAGTGAAGAAGCAAATTTGTGCTTCATGGTGAATGATGAAGGATCCAACTCTGACTCAGTAAGTGATTTCTCCACAAATTCTGAAAACTATGATCAGCTGTTAATAACTTTTAAGGAAACACATGATGAAGCAAACAGGTTGGCTATAATGTGCAACAGATTGAATAGAGTAAATAGGATACTTGAACCTAAGGTCAAAGCTCTTGAAGAAGAACTGCACAAAGCTAAAACTAAATTGGTTAGCCTTGAATTAACATGTTTGCATGCATCAGTCAAAACCTGTGATAATTGTAAGAAGCTGGAAAAACAGGTTGAATATTTGTTAAAAACTCTCTCAAATTTCACTAAAGGAAGAGAAAATCTTGAAACCTTATTAGGTTCACAGAATGCTGTTTTCAATAAAAATGGTTTAGGATACAATCCTGGAATGAAAAGTAATGTGAAAAAGCTGTCTAGTTTCTTTGTTCCTTCCAAAACAGGTTTTTCCTCTCTTAGTTTTTCAAAAACAATGCATACTGCAACATGTTTTTATTGTATGAAGTCTGGTCATGTATCTAGAACATGTAAAGCTAGGAGGTACCTTGTTCCTAAAGGATTGGCCAAATGGCTTCCTAAGGAAAGGTATTAATCATGCTGAACCCTAGACTAAAGGGGTACCATATGTGCTAAATCTGTTTTGTTGCAGAAAAACAGCAGGAGAACCCAGTGGTACCTTGATAGTGGCTGCTCAAAGCACATGACTGGTGATGTGACTCAGTTCATAAATTTGAAACTCAAAGCTGAAGGGCATGTCACATATGGGGATAACAATAGAGGAAAATCCTTGGAAGAGGAGATGTTGGTACTAAAGACTCAACCACTATTGAGAATGTACTGTATGTTGAAGGGCTAAAACATAGTCTTCTAAGCATTAGTCAGCTGTGTGACAAGGGATACAAGGTCAATTTCGAAGCCAACACTTGTACAATTTCAAATGAAATTTCTGGTAAGGTGTAGTTCACTAGAAAAAGGGTAAATAACATCTATCTCTTAGATATTATAAAGAGTTGTTCTGAAAATGAGTGTTTGTTGTCTAAAAATGATGAGTCATGGCTGTGGCATAGGAGGCTAGCTCATATTCACACAAATCACTTGAATAAGCTAAGGTCTAAGGAACTTGTTTCTGGTTTACCAAACATAAAGTTTCAAAATAACAGATTGTGTGATGCTTGTGTAAAGGGAAAACAGATTAGAACTACCTTTAAATCAAAAGATATGGTTTCTTCAAATAAAGCTTCGGATGTTTTGCATATGGACTTGTTTGGACCATCTAGGACTGCTAGCTTAGCTGGAAATTACTATGCTTTGGTGATTGTTGATGACTTTTCAAGATATACATGGACTTTGTTTCTTGCTTCTAAAAATGATGCATATAAATCCTTTAAGAAACTAGCTAAGGTTCTGCATAATGAAAATGAAAATAGGATAAAACAGATTCGTAGTGATCATGGAGGAGAATTTCAAAATGCAAAGTTTGATAAATCTTGTGAAAAACATGGGATCATACATAGTTATTATGCTCTTAGGACACCCCAACAAAATGGTGTTGTTGAAAGAAAGAATAGATCACTAGAAGAGTTAGCTAGGACTATGCTAAATGAATCTGCTTTACCTAAATACTTTTGGGCTGATGCTGTATACACTGCTTCTTATGTGCTTAACAGAACATTGATTAGACCAATTCTTAAGAAAACTCCCTATGAATTGTATAAAGGTAGGAAGCCTAGCATTAGTCATCTTAGGGTGTTTGGCTGCAAATGCTTTGTTTTAAATAATGGTAAAGATAATCTAGGGAAATTTGATCCTAAATCAGATGAAGGAATACATATTGGATATGCTATAAATGGTCATGCTTATAGAGTGTATAACAAAATATTGCTTGCAGTTGAAGAATCTATGCATGTTGTATTTGATGAAACAGATTTTTCTGTGCCCAAATCTGTTATGGACGAACCTGGTATGGATGATTTAAGAACCATTATGCAACAGAATCAATCTAGTGAGCTTGATACAACTAATTCAAATTCTATCAAAGAATCTACTGTGAATGCAGGACTGCCTAAAGAATGGAAGACTCCAAGGGATCTCACTCTTGACAATGTAATTGGTAAAATTGAGAAAGGAGTCTCAACAAGGAATTCACTCAACAATTTCTGCAGAACAGTGGCTTTTGTGTCACAGATTGAGCCTAAAAGCCTGGAAGAAGCACTGCAAGACAGCAATTGGATAACAGCAATGCAGGAAGAGCTGAATCAGTTTGAATACAATGAAGTGTGGACTTTGGTTCCAAGAAAGCATGAGATGAACATCATAGGAACCAAGTGGGTGTACAGGAACAAGATGGATGAACATGGAGCTATCACTAGAAATAAAGCAAGGCTGGTTGCTAAAGGGTATAACCAAGAAGAAGGTATTGATTTTGGTGAAACCTATGCACCAGTAGCACGTCTTGAAGCTGTCAGACTACTTCTAGCATTTTCCAGCATACAAGGTTTCAAGCTGTTTCAAATGGATGTCAAGAGTGCATTTCTAAATGGCTACATCAATGAAGAGGTGTTTGTATCTCAGCCTCTAGGGTTTGAAGATCACAAAAATCCAGAACATGTGTACATGCTTAAGAAGGCCTTATATGGATTGAAGCAAGCACCTATGCAATGGAATGAAAGGCTAAGTGAATTTATGCTCTCTCAAGGATATAGCTGTGGCAATTCTGATAAAACTCTCTTTCTAAAGAAGAAAAGAGAAGATATCATACTTGTGCAAGTCTATGTAGATGATATTATCTTTGGATCCACAAATGAAGAGATGTGTGAAGACTTTGTGAAAACCATGAAAAGTGAGTTTGAGATGTCAATGTTAGGAGAAATGAATTTCTTCCTTGGACTACAAGTTAAGCAACTCAAGGATGGAATTTTCATAAGCCAAGAAAAATACTGCAAGGAACTGCTTAAGAGGTTTGATATGGATCAATGAAAAGCAATCAACACTCCTATTTCAACAAGCTGCCAGCTGGATCAAGATTTTGCAGGAAAATCAGTGGATCAAACCAAGTACAGGGGTTTAATTGGTTCCTTATTATACCTAACTGCCAGCAAGCCTGACATTATGTTTGCTGTGTGTTTATGTGCTAGATATCAATCTGATCCAAAGGAATCACATTACAATGCAGCAAAGAGAATTCTGAAATATTTGCAAGAATCACACATATGCTAATTAAATGAAAATAAAAGTTGTTGAGAATAATGTTGTTAGCACTCGAGAATAATGGTATACGTGTAAACATAATATTTCCCTGTTGTTAGCACCCGAAGATAAGAGGTGCCCGTGAACATGTGGTTTTTCTGTTGTGATTATATGCTTCTATTGAGATTATGTTCTCATTAGTAGAAGTTATTGAAAGGAAATCTATAAAAGGGGCTTGAGACCCCCGGTAAAGGTACACTATTTTTGATCGTCGGAGTGTGATCACCAGTTAGAGCCCCCTCTGTCCCAGCGAAGCGTTGTTCCAGTACACCAAGAGGAAACAGATCAGAAGCGAAGCTCTCCATTCAGTCCAACTGAGGTCAACCAGCGAACACATGTAAAATAAATGTAAACCCTAAACCCTAAGAAATTATAAGAAATATTATATAATCATATTTTTTATTATAATTTATTACATATATTTATATAGAACTCATTATTTACATAATCTTTCAAATTAAATATAATTTTTTTCTTAATTTTTATTTTAAAATTATAATTTATACATTTACTTTTTTTATTAAACCTAATAATAAATTTATTCACTTAATTTATTTTTATTACATTCATATCATCAATAAATAACTTAAATTTTATTTATAATTTTTTAAACCATCAGTTAACATTTTTTTTTATAAAATATCCAAACAATTTTATTTAATTTTTACTATTACTTATTTTGATATCTTTTTAAATTTTCTTCTATTTTAATTTTATAAATATTTAAATTCACTATAAATTTATAAATATTTAAAAGTGAAAATAGTGTTATATGAGGAAAAAAAAAAGAAACGATGCTAGATAGGAAAATAAAAATAAAAGTGTGGTGAATGAGGGAATAAAAGTAGAAATAGTGTTATTTGAGGAAATAGTTCGTGAAAAACCATGCAGTGATAACAAATGTATCTATATTTTTTTATTGTATACTTTTATAAGTTTTTATAAATATATATTTTATTTATTATTTGAAAATAAAATAGTTAAACATATTATTAACTATTGTATTAAAATTGTGTTATGATAAAAAAATTGATTGTATCTAAAAATAATGTTAACAAGTTTTGGATTTTGTATCCGGTAGGGTTTAGGGTTGTAATAAGTTTTGGATTATGTAATCCGGTATTGACAGTTGTTTAGTTAGGGTTCCAGATTACGTAATCTGGTAGGTTTGTCCAATTAGGTTCTCAATTACGTAATCTAGAAGTTGCAATTTTTGTATTTCGGATTATGTAATCCGTAGCATTGATTTTTGTGTTTGAGGTTCCAACCCACTTCGGTAAAATCATTTTTTATATTTTATATTATGTACACAACTTGATGATTATATTATTCACTATTTGTAAATAATTGAAATTCACAGTGTTGATATGGCTAAAACAAGAGGTGTTGGATCTCATATTTATGATCGCAGAAGACCGAGGGCATTCGTTCGTAGAAGAAACCTAGGTGATGTCGAGGAAAGGATTGATGATGACGTTCATATTGATAATGACAATGAACAAGGATTACGAGATGATGACCCAGTAGACTAGGGAGAAGGGTTTCCTGGAGGACCTTTTGATATGTCTTTACTGGTAAATTTTGCTGACCATGTTGTTGTTAAGCTCTGTGAGGGTGAGGTAAGAATGAAAAAACCTTCAATTAAATTGTCTCTGTTAATTATTGTTTAAATTTATTTAATTATATTGAATATATACAAATTTTATATTAAGATCAGGGAGAACTTAAATTGGTATCCCATGGTAGGAAATTATGTAAATTTGGGATGCCTCATGCTAATATTGAGCTTCTGGTACAAAATTCTGGATTGTTTAGTTTGTGAAATATAAGTTATGAGGTGGGTGACAAGAGGTTGATTTCAGCCTTTGTCGAAAGGTGGTATGGGGAGACAAACTCCTTCAACCTTCCTGTAGGTGAGATGACCATCACACTTGATGACGTGTCATCTCTTTTACACCTCCCCATTTTGGGTCAATTCCCTACATATGTGCCTTTAGAGTACAACGGAGTTGCAAAAATTTTAGCTGAGTTACACTAGGGGTGGAGGAGGCTTATGGGAAGACTGAGATGCGGCAGAGTCGAGGCGTCCACGCACGATTGAGATGGCTTAGAGATATATACGAGGAATGTTGTATTCAGGAGGCTTGGAAGTGTGCTGACAAGGCTTACTTGTTGCATCTGGTTGGATGAACTATTTTGTAGATAAAAGTGTCACCTCTGTATCTGTTTTGTACTTGTTGTTATTAAACAATTTACGTATGTATTGTGGATACTCATGGGGAGCAACAACACTTACACATCTATATGAGCATTTGGGGGATGCATACTATTTTAACATGAAGTAGTTGAGAAGTTATGCGACACTAGTTCAGGTATGAAACCATACAAATAATTAGCAATCACATGTTACATTCCATAATGTTTTGTATTAAATATTTTATAATTAATATGATTAAATTACGTTGGCATGGATTTATGATCACTTCTCGGACATGGGAAGAAGGGATATTAATCCCTCATATGACGAGGTACACCTACGGGCAACATGATACATTGTTGCCCATCAGGTTTGTGTTGTTGGTGATGTGCGGGTGCATTTGGATGAACTCACACACGATGACGTCATCTGGACTCCGAATGAGGACCACAAATTGAGCAGGCCTTTTGAGACCATTTATTTATTATCGGGTCACCTGCAATTGAGAAGCTTATCACAAAGACATATGCCCGAGCGTGTGTTGCGCCAATTTGGCTACGAGCAGAGCATTCCACCATCACTGATACTGGTTGAGGTTCCTGGTGCAAATGTCTTTGATCAAATGTGGTTGCAGTTTGATCGCTACTAGTTTGACAGTTGCTTCTAGTCCATCTGCATGTGTTCTTAAGTACATGTCTTGGTTTAGGACGGTGTCAAACCCATACATTCACAGAGGTGAGCTTGGAGATCAACCTAGTGTTGTACAATGTCGTCGCCTTCGTAGTTCAAATGCTTAGCAGACAGGTCCCTAGTCTCAAGATGAGCGTCACATTTGGTAAGTTTTTTTTTATTATTATGTGGTTAAACAATATATTTGACAAGTTTAATTTATTTTGAAGTTGGTGCAGGGTATATATAGGCGCATTGTCAATATCCTTCAACACATGGGAATTGCATTGGTGTTGGTCGTCACCTTAACCTTTCCCTTAGGAGTCTTCAAAGATGATGAGCTATCGTTTATAAAATGGATGTGATCCACATGATCAAAATATGAAGGGGTGCGTTTAGTAGACCTTTGAAATTTGTTTGCTTGACTCTTTTGGGATCCTTTTGTCTTAACTGCATTAAGTGGTGCACATAATGTTGTCATGTCTGGGTAGGCGATTTCACGCAACTTGTTTTTAATTGTCACTTTGCCACAAATATCAATCTGTTTGAACCCGGATAGAATGACATCCCATTCTTGTTAAATTGACAACTCAGAGGATGAATCACATTCAAATAAATATGAAAAACTCAGTTTTGTCCATATAACATGAACTTCATTAAGTGGAATGACACCCATGGCATATTTGGCTAACTGACAAGCGCATGGTAATCCATGAGTCTGTTTAAGTACACATCCACAACGTTCACTATCAAACCCCACATCGTTGACCCGATCAACCACTTCAGCAATGAGAATCAAAGCATGTTTAGATACAAAGCCAACCAGCATTTATACAACTGCACATTGAATGTGTCCTATCACATGTAGACTCATTTGAAAGGATGCCTTAATTTCGTTATGTTGAAGTATAATAACATGCTTGATAACATCCCAACACAAGCACATGTCTCCCATTCTATTTTGTAATTTTCGCTTCAAAGACCAATGAGCTGATTCAACCTTGTATAAGTATAAAACATAAAACAGTTAGACATTATACATGTTCTAAACAAAGTAAAGGCATTGATATACCTGTTTGATGTTGTATTTCCCAAATGCACTAACGAACTTGTCCAACTCTTCACAAACTCTTCTTTGTGCAAAATAATTAATGTGTTCTTCACATATTCAATAAGTAATGGACACGGTGAACAAGTAGTTTCAAAATTTTTAACAAACCTATCAAATTTAGCAATCTTTGTACTGTCAATGATAGTCCTCCATGAATCCATCACAATTTGACAAGCCTCGACAGAATCTACCAACATTTTATACTTTGTTTTAACATTCTTATTGATGTGAAATCGACAAAGAAGATTTGTTGCTTTAGGAAACACAATATTGATGGCATTCATCAAAGCAAGATCTTTATCACAAACAATGACTTCAGGCCCCACATGCCATGTCAAAAGTAACCCTTTAAATTTTTGTAGTGCTCATATGAAGTTCTTTTCATTCTCGCTAGATAAGAACGCAAAACTAGTAGAAAAGGACAAACTTGTACAAGTCACACCAACAATCTCAAGCAAAGGCAGTCAATATTTGTTTGTTTTGTAAATCGTATCCATCAAGAATACAATGTTAAATGCATTCAAAAGTTTCACAACATCAGGATGAGTCCAAAAAATATCACTAACAATATTGGAAACAATATTGGAAGACTCATGACACATACTCTAGTGAAGATAGTTGTCAGGGTCTAACAACACCATTAACTATTGAAATTTAGTTTTTGGTCCTCTAACTGATCTCTTGTACGAACATCTTACATTGTATACTTGTTTTATTGTTGTCATAATTATCCTCATTATTCTCCTTCAAAGTACGTAGTATGTTACTCGACTTAACCATGCTTTTAGTCATATCAACAAGCATTGAATATTCATTTGCTTTTAATTTGCCTGCATATGGATGACCAACTAATGTATCATACAAATCATGATTATGAGTACCACATATTACCTTAAGTACCCAACCTTGACACTTTCCAATAGGTTTACCTCCCAATTTAAAGGGATTGACATTTTCGAGTACCAGTTCCACTAACCAAACCATCCTTGTACTTTTTGTAACTACCTCCCCCCCACGCTTTCACAACCTAATAAGACATATGTCTTTCTCCCTTGCTTTCCATTTGCTATATCAAACCTGATAATGAAAATAACAAAACCAAGTCCATAACCAACCATACAGACCCCTTCAACCAATTCATGTTGATGCACAAAATTCATTAATTCTTCCATACTACATATCACTTCATTGGATTTTTTTTAACCAATCCAACCTCCATGTCCATACTTAGACCTTCATTCATAAAACATAAATTTTCATTTTATTCTAATTTTCATAAATTCACACAAGTATGCAAAATAAAAACAACATTCAGTTTCCCTTGCTGATTGTGTAATCCATAACTCATTTAGTATTTGTCCCTTATGGATTGGGTAATCCGTAAAGCATTTGACAACTTAAAAATGACTTCTGGATTGCGTAATCTGTAAAGCATTTGACAACTTAAAAATGACTTATGGATTGCGTAATCCAAGTTCATTTAGTACTGGATTACACAATCCGGAAGTGTGAGTATGGTTTGTTTCGAAAATGAGTATTTAAGGCACAAGAACTTACCAGAGAATGAGAATGACGAGTCAACCGTGACCTCCACAACAACATTGTCGGCACCACCACTATCGTTACCACCGCCACTACCGCATCTACCACCACAACACACCACCTCAAGGAGCACTACCACCACCACAACAACAACAAGCACCCAACACCTTTTTCACTCACCGGCCAAATGTAAAATAAAACTTCCATTTTTATCTTATTTACTGAAGGATAATTTTAGGATTTTAAAAATTTTATGGAGGTGCCGGAAGAAGTCATGATGTACAGGAAGAAACAGTCTTCTGAACATCTTGTGAATATTTTTCAGACCCAAAAGTTACACCTTTGTGTTCATCCACATAAAAATTATGAGAGATTGTCCATGAACATACATGTTCGTATTTGAGGCCTCATCCAACTTCTCAAAGTGACCCACTTGTTAAAGTTGTGGGACTAAGGAAATATTCTTTCTTTCTATATTTTTTTGACACTTAGAGTGCGAGCATTATTTTTGGACCTGAAAATTGCACTATTGTGTTTATCCATGTGAAAACTATGAGAAATGGTCCATGAAGACGTGCGTACTTGTATTTGGAGGCCTTATCCACCATCCCAAAGTGGTCAGGTTTTAAGGTTTTGTTTCAAAGAAATATTTTTTTTTCTCTCTTTCAATTTTTAAATTTTTTTGGATGTCTTCTGAGCATTTTTTTAGCCTAAAGTTGTACCGTTGTGTTCATCCATATGAAAACTATGACAAATTTTACATGAAGATTAACATACTCATATTTGTAAGCCTCATCTAACATCTCCAATGACCCAATTTTGTCAAGGTTATGGCACAAGAAAATGTTTTTAAAAAGAAATAAAATTGGCACATAGTTTAAACTTCAAAAAGTTAGAAAAGTGTTTATTATATTTAATGAAAGATTTGTTTTACTTCCAAAAATCTCACATAATTTAAGAGTTAAAATTAAAAATAATTTAAATATATGTTCCTCACTTAATTTTCAAAATTCTTTAAAAAACAAAATCAAATCTTGACGAAAACTAAAGTGAATAATAGTTCATATACGTAGTTACTATCTCAATGAACTTGAGATCCAACTAATGAGAAAACACATGATTTGATTTGATAAAAAAAAAATGATATATAGATACAAAAACAGTAAATCCTCATCATGCAACCCTTTATTTCACGCGATTTTATCGTGCATGTCATCTTCTCACAAAATAACCACTATTCCTACGTAGACAGCGTCTTCAACCACTGCCGGCTCTTTCGCCTCAGCGTTCGAATCAGCTGCCACTCCAACCCCATTTTCTCTCCCTTTTCCTGCTCGCCATCCCGCGCCGCCGTCTCCAGCACCGCGGAGCGCGCCGACTGCCTCTTCCTGATGTCCCTGAGCTCCATCT
Source organism: Phaseolus vulgaris (assembly GCF_051622355.1). Taxonomy (NCBI): domain Eukaryota; kingdom Viridiplantae; phylum Streptophyta; class Magnoliopsida; order Fabales; family Fabaceae; genus Phaseolus; species Phaseolus vulgaris. The sequence continues at coordinate 14,148,043 of NC_143501.1, forward strand.
GCACTGGAAACTTGGCCACCCCGAATAGCCCATTTGAGTAATTCCGGCTGCAGCCGCTCCGCTGCAACGGGATATACCAGATTTCCGGTAACTGCAACGAGGCCCACCGCTGGCTTCGATCCGTGGATCGAACCGGTTTCAGTTTTTTGTAAGAGTTTGATTGCGCCATGAAGGAGTGTTGTGAAGAAGGTTGGTTTTGGCGCTGGATGAGCTTGCCACCGAAAACGACGTCGCTTGGGAGCGATGGGCTTTGTGAAACTTGAAAAAACGATGCAGCCAGTGAAGATTTGATTTGTTTTTTTTTAAGACTAAAGGTTAGTAATATGGTCAACGATTAGAAAGAGAAAATTCTCTTTTTTTTGACGTAAAGAGAAAATTTGTAGTTTTAAAGATTTTTTAATGTGTTTTGATATTTAATTATAACTTTTCTTTTTTAACGTAATAGTTTCACTGGAATAAATTTAAACAACATTGATCTCAATATCTTATTCCAATTTATAGTTTAACCAAATTAAAAAAGTCTAGCATCGATTTTATAGAATAAAAAAATGTCTTATCAAATATTTATGCATACATTATTTAGTCAAATTGTGATTATATCAATAAAATAATAACTATATATATAACGATGATAATCTCACACCATTACCATTGATAATTTAATGCATCAAAAAATTATCATAAAACAAGTAATTATTATATGTCTACCATGTATAAATATTAATTATTTATAATTAAGGTAATAAAATATTCATATTAATTATAGAATAATTAGGATTCCCGTTAACAATGTTACTTCCTTAAACATTCCATTTTTTTAATGTTGTATGAATAAATTTTTCAATTAACAGAAGATTTTGAAATTGTTATATTATGACTAAAATTAATTAATAATATAAAAAATTTCCCTTAATTTTCTAGATGTTTTATTTTAAAAGTTTATGCTTAAGCGGATACTAATGTGCAATTAAGTGAATGAATTATGTCTAAGAAAATACTAATGTGTAATTAAGTGAATGTATGTAAGGTGATAAACTTCACGTTGTAAAATAACGATTTAAACTACGGGTGTTTGCGGTATAGAGGTTAAAAATACATTTAAATTAAACATAAAAGTTATATGGATTTGATTTGAATATAAAAGAATTGAACCAAATCAAACTATTTTTTTTTTCTTTTTGGTTTGAATCAATTATGGTTTATTGTAAAAAAATAATTATTAGTACATGTATTTGATTTTTTTAATGATAAATTTTGTGGTTTATTGTAAAAAAATTTATTAGTACATGTATTTGTTTTTTTTAATGACAACCTAACGTTATATTATAATAAATAGTTTTATTCTCTACTCCATTTAAATATTGATGTTCTCCAACATTGTGTATGGTGCACCTATTTTACTGTTAGACCTTCCTTTAAGTCTAATATTGGATAATATCTTAGACGAATTAATTGAACGACAATAAATGTAGTGAGTAAGCTTAAATACAAGGTAATTCAGATATCAAATTTCTCAAAAAAAATGTTTACCCCATTATTTTACCTCCTTCTACACTCCTATCCGATGAAATTGTTCTTTGATTCTCCTGTAAGTTAGCTCATAAGTTGAATGATCACCAATGGTTGAATTGAGAAAGTGTTGGAGGATTTTAGTCTTCAAACCTAAATCATTTCAAACCACGAGTTTTCCTTCTCCATCATAGTATAGTGCTTACAAGGTTGTTGTGTCGTTCGAATTTTGTCCACTACCTTCTATAATTTATGCTTTACCTTTCAAGAATCTTTTGCCTCTTCTATTAACTAAGATGCCAAAATGTAAGAGAGTTTCTAAAGTACGTTTACCTTCATTTTCGGATAAGGCATCTACAGCAATATTTTATTTTCCCTTTTGTACTCAATACTGAAATCCAATCCCATTAATTTCTCTTATCCCAAATTTTGCATAAGTGTAGTAAGAGGTTGTTCAAGGAAATGCTTCAAAACTTTTTGGTTTGTCCATATAATAAAATGCTAATTGTACCGACCAGGTAGTCGGGGGTGATGACGTGGCAACAAGCGATAATATAGGCGTGTTGAACGGAACACCTGGCTGACAGAAGGGAAGAACATCGGGAAGTCTGTGTAGTCGCCAATCGTTAAGTTGGCGTGCTCCGATCTCTAGCATATCTAAACCGGCGGTCACCAGGCTTGTGTCGTAGTCGCCGTATGTGAGCTTAGGCGACCAAGTGGTCAGAGATCGCCGAGAAGGGGACATCGCCGAAAGATCAGGAAGGCTTGTTCAAGGCTTTCAAAGGGCACGAGTACGAAGGATGAAGTTATCAGATGATCATTCCCTAGCCAGAGGTTGAGGCAAGGGAACAGTTTACCAGAACATGCACAATGAGCAAGTAAAGCAGATCGTGATAGCGGCAGGCGAGACCACAGAGAAGGTGTGCATGGTGACACCCCGTGCTCGCCATTAGAAGAGATCGCGCTCCAAGGCAGCTATGCACCGAGTTGCTCCTCGCATGAGTAACTTAGTCGAACAGCCTGAAGAGTAGAAGTGACGCTCAAGTAGAAGACGCTCCAGATGATGACACATGTACAACTGGATGTGAGCCACGTGTCCAGAGGTGTAACTGTCATGAGAGAGAAAATGCACAGGTATATAAGGAACTCTTAACAGATTCTGAGGTACGCGCGTTTAGAACACTTCTTTACGCTTTGAGAACACTTGAGTACGCTGAGAGAGATTTTGCACGGTTCCTTGAGTTTTAGCTTTTCTCTCTTAGAGTTTTGGTGATTCTGTCACTGACTTGAGCGTCGAAGCGCGATCGGCCGCAGCGGCGCCACTCTGTCTTTTTCAGGTTCTTGAGGAGAATCGAGGTTTGAAGGACGGAAGCTAGCGTGGTGCAAAGCCGATCCAAAGGGAGATACCTTTGACGTGGCGAGATTCTTGCGTTTTGGTCAACCGGCAGGATCATCAGGTGCCCACCGTGGGGCCGTGTAAAACCTGTCCCCATCCACAGCGTGAGTTCTTGAAGTTTCTGCAGTTTCTGTGTGGTTGTGTGCTAGTGCAACCATTTTCCACTGCTCGTTCGAGCTTTTGTTCGGTGAATTCGAGTTTTTCGCCGTTCGTTTGGGTTTTAATCGATAGTTTGAAGTTTTCCACCGTTCGTTCGAGCTTTCGATCGGTTTCTTGAAGTTTCTTGCTGTTTGCGCGGTTTTCAATCGATTGATTCGAAGTTTTACCGTTCGTTCGCGTTTCTGATCGGTGAATCGGGAGCTTTGCTGAAGAAGCGGTAGGTTCGTGGTGAGATTACAGGTTTTTGTGAAGGTTTCGACGTCCGAATCTGTCGGCGTGCTGTTGTGGTTGCGTTCTTGGAAGTTCTTGGGAGTTTGAGAGTTTCTGACCGATTGATTGCTGGATCGATCGTTTGCTGGTGAAGGTCTTGTTCGCTGAAGTTTGGTTTGCTGAGTTTTCATGAGAAAGATGAGAAGCAACCGTTCAAGTCCCGTTGTGCCAGTTGCTGCAGAAGGTGCCATGACCATGGCGCAGATGATGGAGATCATGCGTGCGCTGCAGGCAAATGTGGAGGCATCGCGCATCGAGCAAGCCAAGATGCATGAAGATTTGGTCGCCTCTCAGGCCAGGAATGAAGAGCTCAGCAAAGTAACTGAGGAATTGCGGCAAGCTCTTCAGGAGCAGAGAGGACGCCCAGTTGTTGAAGAGGTCGCGCCGTCGTCGCCACCGCGCGTTTTCCCAATGCCGTTTGCTCAGGCGATCACAGACACGCCTATCCCTGCGAGCGTAGTACCTGTGAAAGCTTCTTTCACCGGCATGGAGGACCCTGAGGCACATCTCACTACGTTCCACACGCAGATGATGCTATCAGGAGGCTTGGATGTTGTATATTGCAAGATGTTTGTGAGCATGCTCCAGGGAACAGCGCTGGAATGGTTTATGAGCTTGCCTACAGGTCACAACCAATTTCCAGCAGTTTTCGAAGCTTTTCGTCGAGCAGTACATTGTGAACAAGGCGCCACCTAGGGTGTCTTATGACCTGTTCGACATAAGGCAATACCAGGGAGAGTCCCTCAGGGACTATTTGAATCGTTTTGGAGCACAGATGGTCCGCTCGCCTGCTAAAGACGAGGAGATGTTGGTATACGCCTTCAAAAAAGGCGTGCTGCCGGGACCCTTCTGTGAGGCGCTGATTAAGGCTCACCCCGCCACGTTTGCTGAAGTTAGGCGACTCGCGGTGGCCCACATCGCCAACGAGAGTGAGGTCGCCGAGAAGAGAGGGAGCGTGGCCCCTGCTAGGCCGCGAGCCCAGACTAGAATCCAACCTCAGAGGGTGTTGGAGACGATGGCGGCCAAGAAGGATGAAAGGACTTGCCATCCTTATGATCCAAGGAAGAACAAGGGAAGGGGCCCAAGGCGCCCCAGGGAGTGCAATCGCCCACCAAAGTACAAGTTTTTCATGGGGTTGGCGGATCTGATCGCCATTTCCAACATAGCAGCCAGGCTTAAGGCGCCTGAGAAAATGGGCGACAAGGTGTTGGGACCAAAACCAAACGCCTGGTGTGAGTTCCACCAGAGTTTTGGTCACACCGTTGATTCGTGTTTGGCCCTGGGATACCAGCTCGACGACCTAGTCAAGAGCGGTTTTTTGAATGATTACCTGCTGGACAAGAGGACGGGAGGTGCGTCGAGCTCCCAGCCCGCGAATGGTGAGGCTCAGCAGCATGAGATGCCCACCCATGGCGAGATCCACACCATCGCTGGAGGTTTCTCGGGTGGTGGATGCACTGCATCACAGAGGAAGAAATACGCAAGGTCTGTCATGATGGTGGATATGTTCGAGGATCACTCGCCAGATGTGGACATCACGTTCACAAAGGAGGATCTTAGGGACGTTGTGCCTCACGACAACGATCCCATAGTCATCTCGCTCGTGACAGCGGGAAGGAAAGTCCACCGGGTACTGGTGGACCAAGGAAGCTCGGCAGATGTAATGTTCTGGCCGACTTTCACGCAGTTGCAACTACCCCTTGACCAGCTAAGACCCTATGGAGGGTGCTTGTATGGGTTCGCTGGTGATCAGGTGGAGGTCAGGGGGTACATTGAGCTGAGAACTACGTTCACGAATGAGGCGGCCTCGAGGACGGAGAAAATCAAGTACCTCGTTGTGAATGCCCCCTCAGCATATAACATTCTGTTGGGGAGACCAACCCTCAACAGAATAGGAGCTGTGCCCTCAACTAGGCACATGAAGGTTAAGATACCATCGATGGAGGGGGTGGTGGTCACCATCAGATCTGACCAGAAGGAGGCGAAGAAGTGCTATGAAAATAGCCTCAAGAATAAAAGGTCAGTAAGTTACATCACCATGACGCCGCCTCCCGGTGTGAAGCCCAGGCCAACAGAATGGCGAGTTGTTGATTCGGCGATGGAAGTGGCCGCCGGAGGCGATGTCACCATGGTGGATGCTGAGGTTGGGGGAGAGAGCGCTGGACGGGAAGAAGAAGCGAGGAACCGCCCAGAGGAAGCGAGGGAATCGGGAATCGCCAGGGCGGTGATCGCCAGGGAAACCAGACCCAAACCCGTCGAGGAGTGGCTCGAAAGGGAGATCGGGGGAAAGGTCTTCAAGCTGGGAAGATCTTTGGAGGTTGAGCTCCAAGACCAGATCGCCAAGGTGATAGAACGGCATTTGGATGCTTTTGCATGGTCTGCTTCAGACATGCCGGGAATTGACCCCGACTTCTTGTGTCACCATTTGGCAATGGACACACAAGTCAGACCAGTGCGGCAGAGAAGAAGGAAGTTCAATGAGGAGAGGAGACAGGCGATTAGGGATGAAACGCAAAAGCTCCTCGCCGCAGGCCATATCAGGGAGGTCCAGTACCCTAAGTGGTTGGCTAATGTCGTACTGGTGAAGAAGAGCAACGGGAAGTGGCGCATGTGCGTCGACTTCACTGACCTGAACAAGGCCTGTCCAAAGGATTCGTATCCTTTTCCGAGCATAGATGCCCTGGTCGACAGTGCAGCAGGGTGCAAGTTGCTGAGTTTTCTGGACGCCTTCTCGGGGTATAACCAGATAAAGATGCATCCTATGGATGAAGAGAAAACTGCCTTCATGACTGAGAGGTCGTGCTACTGTTACAAGGTGATGCCTTTTGGGCTGAAGAATGCGGGGGCCACGTACCAAAGATTGATGGACAAGGTACTTGCACCAATGCTGGGAAGGAATGTGCAAGCATACGTAGATGATATGGTCGTGACCTCGTTAGAGAAGAGCAAGCACGCCTCAGATCTGAAGGAGTTGTTCACCACGATTGCCAAGTTCAGATTAAAGCTAAACCCCGAAAAGTGCATTTTCGGCGTGGAGGCAGGGAAATTCTTGGGTTTCCTCTTAACTGAGAGAGGAATAGAGGCTAATCCTGATAAGTGTGCTGCCATATTTGCGATGAGGATCCCGACTACCGTGAAGGAAGTGCAGCAGCTTACAGGTCGGATGACCGCCCTGTCTCGTTTCGTATCAGCTAGCGGAGAGAAAGGCCATCCGTACTTCCAATGTTTAAGGCGAAACAACAAGTTTGTCTGGTCGAAGGAGTGTGAAGAAGCCTTCGTGAAGCTTAAAGAGTACTTGGCGAGCCCGCCGGTTTTGTGCAAACCCTTAGTAGGAACCCCTCTCAGGTTGTATTTTGCTGTGACTGAGAGGGCGGTGAGTGCGGTGCTCGCCCAAGATCAAGACCAGGCTCAGAAGCTCATTTATTTCGTCAGCAAGGTGTTGCAAGGCCCGGAGGTGAGGTATCAGGCCTTGGAGAAAGCTGCACTAGCTGTAGTACGAGGAGGTTGCGCCACTATTTTCACAGTTTTACAGTGCTGGTGATGACCGACTTGCCCATCCAGAAAGTCCTGAAGAAGCCTGATGTAGCTGGGAGAATGGTGAAGTGGGCGGTGGAGCTGTCGGAGTTCGACATCAAATATGAGCCCCGAGGATCAATCAAAGGGCAGATTTTCGCTGATTTTGTGGTCGAGCTCTCGTCAGAAGCAGGATGAGTTGAAGGGGATGATTTTCGTTGGGTACTCTCGGTGGACGGATCGTCAAACCAGCAGGGTAGCGGTCCTGGAGTCATTCTAGAAGGGCCCAACGGCGTGCTGATAGAACAGTCCCTGAGGTTTGCCTTCAAAGCCAGCAACAATCAAGCAGAGTATGAAGCGTTGATCGCCGGAATCTTGCTGGCCAAGGAGATGGGGGCTAGGGTGCTGATGGCTAAGAGTGACTCGTTATTAGTCACAGGACAAGTAACAGGCGAGTTCCAGGCCAAGGATCCACAAATGGCGGCTTACTTGGAGTATGTGCAGGAGTTGAAGAGTTCCTTTGTCTCATTTGAAGTGGTGCATGTGCCTAGAGAGCAGAATGCCCGAGCAGACTTGCTAGCCAAGCTCGCCAGTTCGGGCAAGGGGGGTAGGCAGAGGACAGTGATCCAAGAAACTCTGAAGACGCCTAGAGCATTTGTGGCAGACCACCCGGTTCTTCAGATAAGCAAGTCGACGGAAAAAGCGACGAGGAGTCACAGGTCCTTGACTCAGGAGACTTTGAGATCGCCGAGAATAAGAGCATGTCGGGGGGAGAGGGTGAACGTGACGCAGGTCTGCGCTACGCATGAGCCAGACACATGGATAACACAGTACCAGCGCTGCCTGGCAGATGGCCTTCTCCTGCTGGATCCGACGGAGGCTAGGAAGATAAAGAAGAACTCCAGCAAGTTCACCATGATAGATGGCGAGCTGTATAGGTTTGGGTTTACACACCCACTCCTAGAGTGTGTGCACGGAGAAAAATGCACTAGAATTATGGCCGAGCTCCATGAAGGGATATGTGGAAGTCACGTCGGGGGTCGAGCCCTGGCTGCAAGAACTCTCCGTGCAGGTTATTATTGGCCAACGATGAGGGAGGACTGCAAGAAGTATGCACAGTGTTGCAAGCAATGTCAGCAACACGCCGATTGGCACAAAGCGCCTCCAGAAGAGTTAAAGTCAATTTACAGCCCTTGGCCGTTTCATACGTGGGGAATTGACATTCTGGGACCTTTCCCATTGGCGATCAGGCAGATGAAGTACTTGGTGGTGGTAGATCGAAGCAGAACCAGTAGCCCAGATCACCGCACACAAGATCGAGAGTTTTGTCTGGAAGAACATCGTGTGCCGGTTTGGTGTTCCTAAGCGCCTGGTGTCAGACAATGGGACTCAGTTTGCAAGTCACCTACTGAAGAAGCTGTGCGAGGAGGTGGGAATACAGCAGGTTTTTGCATCCGTCGAGCACCCACAGACAAATGGCCAAGTAGAGTCTGGCAATCGGGTGTTGCTAAGAGGTTTGAAGAGAAGGCTAGAGAAAGCTAAGGGATCGTGGGCTGAAGAGGTACCCCGCATAGTTTGGGCGTACCATACCACCGAGCAGTCAGGAACCCACGAGACCCCGTTCAGCTTGGTCTATGGATGTGATGCAATGATTCCAGTGGAAATCCAGGAGAGCTCACCGAGATTCCAGAATTTTGTGGCGGAAGACTCGAACGAAGAAAGAAGGTTGAATCTGGATTTGCTGGATGAGGTCAGGGAGGAGGCAAGGGTAAAGGCTGAGGCAGTGAAAAGAAGGATTGAGCGAAGGTATAACTTGAAGGTGATGCCAAGGCAGTTTAGAGACAGTTTAGAGAGGGGGACCTGGTGATGAGGAAGGCCCACTAGTACGAGATGGAAAACAAGTTATCGCCTAAGTGGACAAGACCGTTCAGAATAACCGAGGCGCTCGGGAACGGCGCCTACCGCTTAGATACATTAGAAGGAAGGGCGATTCCTCGCACCTGGAACGCCACACACCTCAAGTTATATTACAGTTAAAGCTTTGTAAGTAAAAACGAACATGAAGAGATTTGCAAGCTTTCTGTTAAAACAGTTTGAAGGGGGCACTCTTTTTTCCCTAAGGAGGGTTTTTAATGAGGCCACCCAATAAAGAAGAGTTTTCAAAGAGTTTAAAGCTTCTAAGATTGCATGCTTGTTGTTTCGAAAGTTTTAGAAAAAAGACCTTATCACTCATACGTGATTCAAGGCAAGTTTAAAGTTATGCTGCATGCTTTCTAAGTAAAAGTTTTAAAGTCCCCATCGCTTTTCGGCGATTGGCGGCATCAGTTAAAGTTTTAAAGTCCTCATCGTCTTTCGGCGATCGGAGGCACCATCGATGACCAAAGACCTCAGCGCTCTCGTGCGTTTGGAGGCAAGAAAAGAAAAAGACCTCCTCACCCTCGAGCGAGTGCAGGCGAGAAAGAGTAAAAGACCTCCTCGCCCTCGAGCGAGTGCAGGCGAGAAAGAGAAAAAGTCCTTAGTGCATCCAGGGGGGAGGCGATGTACACCCTGGGCAAGTTGAGGCACCAGAAAAAGTCCTTCTCGCCGTTGAGCAAGTTCAGGCAAGAAAAAGTCCTTCTCGCCGTTGAGCGAGTTCAGGCCAGAGAAAGTCCTTCTCGCCGTTGAGTGAGTTCAGGCAGGATAAAGTCCTTCTCACCGTTGAGCGAGTTCAGGCGAGAAAAAGTCCTTCTCACCTCAGAGTGAGTTCAGACAAGATGAACTGAAAATTTAGGGGTGTTCGTGACCTTAAACGGCGGGAAGGGAAGGAAAACGCCTTTCCCCCTTTAAGTGAAACATCAATATTGACTTAGTAAGACCAGAGAAAACTTCCACGCTTGTAGGCGATGTGAGGGCAGATAAAATCCTTCTCTTCCTGAACGAGTTCAGGTATGGCGTGAAGGGTGAAAGAGGTTTAAGAGATAGCTAAGGTAGGTTCAAAGAGAACACCTCGCTATCCAGTTCTTTGTTCTGAAACTCAGGGAGGTAGAGAAGGATCCGAAAGGCGCCTCTACCGCCCAGATGAGGGAACAATAGTCAAGCGATGAAGGCAAAGAAAGCTTACATCGCCAGAACCCTATGGCGATCAGAAGAATTCCAGGCGATGATGAGGGTAAAGGCTAGCCTTGCCGGGCAGATCAGGTAAACTGTATTGTGATACAAGTTTAAGTTAAAACCTGCTGCCTAGTAAGTAACTTATTGCCTTAAGTTTGCAAGTTGTGTTAAATATCATCGTCTGAGAGTTAATAGTTGCTCAAATTTTACTTTGAGTTAACAGTTTGATAAATTGTTATAAGATTAACAGTTTGCTCGAGTTCAAAGCAGTGAACGGTTAAGCCCGAGGAATCGCTAAGTTAATTTGTTTAAGCGAGTTCTACCGGTTATGTTGGTTAATCACACAGCGAGTAAGAAGCGTTTGAGGCACGGTATTAGACAACAACATCTTAAGCAGAAGGAGTTATATAAAGCAATGTCAGTTCAAGTACATACGAAGAAGAATTACATATAAAGTTCTTACAAACAGAAATAAGCACCAAGTTTCAAAAAACAAGATCTTCAGAGGGCACGATCTTCCCATCCACCACTTCGTTGCAGATTGACACCATGGAGAGATCGAGCTTGGGATATTGGCACGAGATTTGCTCCAAAGCGGCGTCAAACCTGGCGGAAAGGACTTGGGCGAAGCTTTGTTCGAGCTCTTGAGCTTGTTTCTTCAGCTCGTCAGTTTGCTTCTTCAGCCCTTCAATTTCTTCACGAGCCCGAGCAAGCTCTTCAGCAGCCTTTTTGTTTTCCTCCCGAGCCAGGGCCAGCTCTGCAGTAATCTTTGTGTTTTCCTTTTGAGCTTTGGCGAGCTCAGCCTTGGTGTCGTCCCTCTCCTTCTCGACCTTCCCAAAGAGGACCTCCCGATCTGCCGACCTCTTTTCAAGGTTTTCCACCTTGGTCGCATCTGCTTTCATTGCAGCCTCCAAGTTGGCCACCTTGAGCCTGTAAGGTACAAGCTTACTCTCCAGCTCGATTTTCTCTTGGGCTTGGAGGTGCAGTTTTTGGCGCAGATCGAAGGCCTCCTTGCGCGCGCCTCTTAGTTCAGCATCCATGGCATCCTCCAGCCTTGAATGGTCGATTTCCGCCATCATCAGGTTGCAAGAGAGCTTCTCCGCCTCCATCCTTATCAGGCGGTTTGACTCCTTAAGCGCCGCATTCTCATCTTGGAGCTTCTTGCTCGAGTTCTTCACAGCCTTCATTATGATTGAGGGGAGATCCTTTGCCATCATCTTCAGTTTGGCTGTGAAGGGTCCCCAGATCTCTTCGATGGAGGGGGGGTGGAGGTTTGTAGTTGTTGCTGGTGGAGGTGCTGGAGGAGCTTGGTGCTGACTTTCACCACCACCCTTTTAGTTTGAAGGGCGAGGGGGGTTTCTTGGCGTGGTGGTGAAGTCGGAGACTCAGTTATCAAAATTGGCAAGTTATGGCCACCCTCATCTCCTCCTGGTGCAGCCCCAGCGATAAAGGTGGTTGAAGGAGGGCCCTCTCCAGCAGATACAAATGGCGTGGAGGCGCTTGGAGGATTCTCAATAAAATTGGGGTCGCTGCTTTCAACCATAGGGGGCGCGACAGCCAAGGGTGTTGCTTGGACTGGTTGTGTTGGAGCTGGAGGTGAGGGCGATGTTGGAGCTGGAAGTACAAGTGGTGAAGAGGGAGCCACCCTTGTTCTTTTGGTGACAAGGCCATCTTCAGTCGCCTCATCATCCTCTTCTTCTTGTACCACTTGAGGAGTTTTCCTCTTTGGCTTCCTCAAGACAAGCTTTTTTCTTTGTGGGGCGGGTAGTGCATCCGAAGGAGTTGGACCTTGGGGAGGAGTTCTGCCCTGAGCAACGGCGATCTCCACTACCGAGTTGGGCACGGTTTGAGAGCCCGTCGCCAACTTGTGAGATCGGGCGATCGCCCTCAGTTCAGCTAGTTTACCTTTTCCCAACATGAAGTCTGCACAGGGTAGAAAATAGATGAGTAAGCACAAAAGCAGAAGCAAGATATACAAGTATATGCACGTAGGAATAACGCAAGCAAGTGGCACATGGATTCAAAATCAAGACCAATACAGAACAAGCAGAACGCTAAAGAATGGAATGGTAGAAACGCTAAGTTTCTTCCAGCACAAAACAAGAGTCTTGGTGTTGGGGTAGGGGCTGACCTATGTGAGCTTTAAGTTGGCCCTCGGAGAACTCGAAGGAGATGATTGAGGCGGTAGGGAAGGTGATGTTGGCAGCTGCTACGCTCTTCCAGAAAAGGCAGAGATCTTTGTCTAGCTCGCCCATGTTGTCGGGACTCCTTGGCCTCCTGAAGCATTCTTTGGAGTCTTTGTTCCCCTTGTGTACCCAGTACAAGGGGAAACCGTCGAGCAGTGAGGGGTCTTGCTCGTTTGGGCGCACCTTGATGAACTTTCCTTTCCAGTCTTTGTAAGATTGCTGGAAGATTGAGAGGATTGACCTCCCAGCAATCCCGTTTAAGCTAATCCAGAGGCGGTCTCCGGGATTCTTAGCCTCGAACAGGAAAAGGAAGACATCTACTGAAGCCGGCAGCCCCAGGTGTGCGCAGATGATTTGGAACGCCCTTACAAACGCCCAGCTGTTGGGATGAAGCTGGGCGGGGGTGATATCGAGCTCGGTTAGCAGCTCTCTCTCGAAGCGAGTAAAGGGAAGTCTGAGCTTCACTTTCTTGAAAATGGTGGCGTAGAGGAAGCAGAACAACTCGCCGTTGTTCCCTTTGTCGTCCGCACAGATCGGCTCATCCGGGAAGCAGGGCAGCACGGCCACCTTGCTATCATGTTCCTTGTGGAAGGAGAGGTCGGACTGGTCTCCTTTCCTTAGTCAGACCACGCCCAACTCCGTGTTTATTGAAGAAGTCTCTTTTAACAAGAGTGGGGTGGCCCAAGGGTAGAGTTCCTTGTAATCTTTTGGAGGTAGGGAGGCTCCTTCGGCGATCGGTGGAGTTGCCTGAGCGGGATTGGCGTGAGAAGAAGCAGGCCTCTCAGCCTTGTTAGAAGGAGCATCAGAGGCTCGTGGTGGATTGCGCACTGGTGGAGGATTTGCCCCGGGAGCAACCCTACGAGCTTGGGGTGGAGGGTTTCGCGACGAAGAAGGAGGGTTCGCGGTGGATTTTGTGTGAGCCATCGCAGGAACTGCAAGGGAAAATGAAAGGGATGAAACAAAGCCAACAGAACGACTCGATTGAGAACGAAGAAGACAGAGCGAACGAACAAGAGTTCGCTGGGATGAACGTGACGAAGAACGAAGCCCTAAGCTACGAGAGAAGGAGAAAAGGGAAAAACAGCCCACAACGTATGCTTCAGACAAATAATGGATGATGCGAATCGGTTAAAATGCAGCAAATATCAACAGAAGAAGTAAAAGGGGTACCTTTTGATGATCGGATGAGCGTTGAAGAGAGTTGGAGATTGAGAGAGTTGAGAAGCTTCGTGAGTTCGCAGAGAAAAACTTAGAACGTTTGAGAGTGCAGAAAAATGATGGAACAGTGGAAGCGCAAGGGGTTTAAGGGTTTTTCGAACGTTTTCGGAAGCGCAAACGACAGCTGAAGACGACCGTTGATGAAGCCACGTGTCGAACGATTAGAAAAGGGGGTTTGGTGGAGCGTCAGAAAGGCAGAGGGTACAGTCGTACGGAAATCCGTACCAGTGCCACGTAGATCGACGGTGATGTGACCTCTTAGTCTTTTCGCTGGACAAGTCTCCGCTTAAGACTGGGGGGCTTGTGTACCGACCAGGTAGTCGGGGGTGATGATGTGGCCGCAAGCGATAATATAGGCGTGTTGAACGGAACACCTGGCTGACAGAAGGGAAGGACATCGGGAAGTCTGTGTAGTCGCCAATCGCTAAGTTGGCGTGCTCCAATCTCTAGAATATCTAAACCGGCGGTCACCAGGCTTGTGTCGTAGTCGCCGTATGTGAGCTTAGGCGACCAAGTGGTCAAAGATCGCCGAGAGGGGGACATCGCCGAAAGATCAGGAAGGCTTGTTCAAGGCTTTCAAAGGGCACGAGTACGAAGGATGAAGTTATCAGATGATCATTCCCTAGCCAGAGGTTGAGGCAAGGGAACAATTTACCAGAACATGCACAATGAGCAAGTAAAGCAGATCGTGATAGCGGCAGGCGAGACCACAGAGAAGGTGTGCATGGTGACACCCCGTGCTCGCCATTAGAAGAGATCGCGCTCCAAGGCAGTTATGCACCGAGTTGCTCCTCGCATGAGTAACTTAGTCGAACAGCCTGAAGAGTAAAGTGACGCTCAAGTAGAAGACGCTCTAGATGATGACACATGTACAGCTGGAAGCGAGCCACGTGTCTAGAGGTGTAACTGTCAGGAGAGAGAAAATGCACAGGTATATAAGGAACTCTTAACAGATTCTGAGGTACGCGCGTTTAGAACACTTCTTTACGCTTTGAGAACACTTGAGTATGCTGAGAGAGATTTTGCACGGTTCCTTGAGTTTTAGCTTTTCTCTCTTAGAGTTTTGGTGATTCTGTCACTGACTTGAGCGTCGGAGCGTGATCGGCCGCAGCGGCGCCACTCTGTCTTTTTCAGGTTCTTGAGGAGAATCGAGGTGTGAAGGGCGGAAGCTAGCGTGGTGCAAAGCCGATCCGAAGGGAGATACCTTTGACGTGGCGAGATTCTTGCGTTTTGGTCAACCGGCAGGATCACTAATCTAAGAAGTATTGTTTCCACTTTATTTTATTGCAAATAGAATAACAAAAAACCCCATTTCTTAAGGTATAGTAACTATGAAAAAAGGTACACAATAAGGGAGGACTAAGTTATATTTTTAAAAACTTCTAGTAGTTTTTCGCGAGTATCGTCTAAAGATGTTTTTCTCTCTTTAACTTCTTACTCCTACGCTCTCCTTTAAAGTGTTCTTTGCTCCATTTGAGCTTTTTCTCTTGTATTTCTCCCCTTATCTTTTTAACACTTCTCCCCTGCTTTTTCTCTTTTCTTCTCCCCCATATTTCATATTTCTCATATATTTCTCCCTTTTTTTAAGCATTCAAAAAAAGGGGTGGACCTTCAAATTTAATCAACTTGTTTCATCTCTTCATCATCAAATGATAACACTTGTTGATTGGAAGGAGTTGTTTCTGTTAGAGGTAATGTTTGTGTTAGAATTATAGGGCTAAACAAGAGGGGGATGAATTGTTTATAAAAGCTTTTCGCAAATATTTGATTAAGAATGAATATTTATCAATCAACCATAGATAAACAACTAAGGAAGACAATTAAACAATGATTCATAAAACTGTTTCAGAATTTTAATCGGTTAAAAATACGTTTTAACCGGTTGTTTATAGCAGCAAAAAAAAAATGAATTTACACAAACAGTTATGAGAGTTAAGAGATAGTGAAATTCACACAATAGAAGTTATATTGGTTCACTCACACTTTGAGCTACATCCAGTCTCAAACAACCTCTGAGTTCCACTAGTAATAAAAAACCAGATTACAACAACTACAACACAAAGAGGTGACTTTGAAACACCACAAAGTCTACTCACCCTCTTTACAAACACCTCAAGACAGACACACTCTGTCTATACAGGATTTCATACACTATACAGATAACAGAGTACAATTACAATTCTCTAAATTAGGATAGAAAACACCTGGTTTACAGTGCAGGAATTCCTAGGATTAGATCTTGTTACCACGGCAAAGCTTGAGAGCAATCTTGCAATTTCTTGGAAAGTTTCTTTCAAAATGAATCTCAATCTCCTTTTCAAAGTCTGTAAAAATTCACACTTTCGTTTTAAAAGAAAGGCTATATTTATAGCACTTGAAATCTAGCCGTTTAAGGAAACAAAAATGAGACATAACAAATTTGAATTAGTTAAAACAAGTATTCAAAAAGCTGTTATGAAAACATTCATTTAACCGGTTGAATGAGTTAGGTAGTTACCTAACAGATTCAAAAAAACAATTTTAAAAACCTTAAGCAAGCTAAGCGACAAACAACCGGTTATCTCGACATTTCAATCGGTTGTTTTCTCTTTTGCTTGACAAACTCTTTGTTTCTTTTAGAACTGATTGATCAAGCTTATGTAGTGATTTAGGATCTGATTTACAAAGATACTAAACAACTTAATCTAAACCCAAACAAGTCTTCAAGCTCCATTGTGGATTTGGATCATCAAAGCACCCATGCTCAACAGTTTGACTATTATTATACTTCCAAATTACCTATTGAATTCCTTGAAGATTGTTCGTTTCTTATATTTAGTCAACTCCAACATATTTTGATATTTTTCAAAATACGTGAAATTGGCCTTTGTTGGTGGATGATTTATACTGTGTGTAGTGTGTCCTTTTGGTGCTTCATTCCACAACATTAAGGTAGGGATACTTTTATACCATTAGTTTTTTATTTAGAGAAAAATGGAGAGTCAATGCACAAGGCTTCTGCAAAATGCGGTCTGGTAGGGTAGATGTTTGTTACCTTACCCTTGTAAGTGGAAAGGCTACTTCCAAGATTAATCCATGACCTCCTAGCCACATGGTAGAAACTTTATCGTTGCCCCAAGGATTAACCTCCTTTTATTCATGATAAACACCTCTAATTTTAGTCTTCTTTTTTATTTATCCTTTTGGATGAAGATCGAAGGAAGTGTGTTTGCGAAAACATTTGAATTTCATGGTTGAGTAGTAATAGAGGAATATGTGAGAGTGAAAGGTGAGGCTAACTCACTAGAAAAAAGTTTAGGCTAATTCTTGAAGGAGACTAAACTAGGGATAACTTAAAAACACGTAAAATGGAAAAAAATGGACAACATTTTATCACTAATTCCAAGTTAAAAAGGTACAAGAGAGAGCACTCCTATTTGATGGTGGTTGCATTTTCTAATTGTGTTGAGTGGTTG
Source organism: Phaseolus vulgaris (assembly GCF_051622355.1). NCBI lineage: Eukaryota > Viridiplantae > Streptophyta > Magnoliopsida > Fabales > Fabaceae > Phaseolus > Phaseolus vulgaris. The sequence continues at coordinate 14,164,839 of NC_143501.1, forward strand.
TTGAATTTGTAGATTGGATTGGTGGAAGCAAATGGATCAATGGAGCTAAGGAGAACTTCTAGAGAAGCTCACATAACCTTGGAGTGAAATAACGAGTTAGAAGAGTGATAGGTTAGGCCTAATCACGTGAAGAGGTGGAGATTGAGATTAACAAAGGAGTCTACCCTAAATAGGGAATGCATGGATGTGTATGGCTGAGAAAATTGGAAGCATACTACTAAGTTGATTAATCTTAAATTTGCCTAGCCATGAAACTTTTTTTATAGGTGAAGGATCCCGTCAAATTACAAAAGAAATGTAGGGTGATTCAGATTCAAAAAGTGGTGCCAATGCAAGTCACAAGTTCTGTGTGAGTGTCGTGTTCCATATGACTTGCTTCTAGATTAAGTTAGAGATTACACTACTTGTGTAAGAAGCTTCTTTAGCCATCAAGCCCATATTTGCCTCCTCCTCATCTCTTGATGTTGAGCTTGATGAAGAGTCATCATTGTCTTGCCATGCAATGTATGCTCTTTTAGCTTTTCCTCTTTTCTTCTATTTCCTGTCTAGAGCTTTGTCTATGTTAACAACAATTTAACATTCTACTTTGATATGTTCCCTCTTAGCACAACCAAAATAAGTATAATTTGAAGAATTAAAATTAATTGGTTTCATAGAATTATACCTATTTGAGGACTGTGATTTGTCCTTACTGGTCTTTCTTAAGAACTTACCAAACTTTCTTGTTAACGGTTGATAGTCTTGGTATCATTGCAGTCACTAGATTCTTGATCTATTTTCTGAACAATAGATGTCAACATAATCCCTTTGATTGCTTTTCTTCAGTTTCTAGCTCATTCAACCTGTTCATTTCAAGCTCGTACTCCCCTAGTTTCCCAAACAAAGATGCAGTGGTCAAGGTTGTTAAGTTCTTTGATTCAAAGATTGCAGCGACCTTTGACTGCCCTGATCTATCCAAGCATTTGAGGATTTTGATATTCAACTCCTCACTTTCAATGAGATGATTTACTATGAGTAAATCTCTTATGCACATTTGTAATGGTTTCCCTTTTCAACATTCTGAACAAACCATACTCTAGAATCAAAGTATGCTTCCTTGCTCGTTTCACATAAGTTGTTCCTTCATGAGTCACCTCTAGGATGTCCAACATTTCCTTTGCTGAGGCACATTGAGAAACTCCAAAAAAATCATCAGAACTTAATTCAAAAGTTATAATGTTCTTAGCAATGCAATCATACTAAGCTTTCTTTCCCTCAATCTCAGTCCATTGAGACCAAGGTTTTTTTTTTCAACAAACACTTTATCGCTTTCATGCTTAGGAATAAAAGGCCCATTTATAATAGCATCCCAGATTCCTGTATCAATTGATTCAACAAATATTTTCATTGTAACTTTTCAGAATTGATAATTCACTCCATAAAACAGTGGTGGTTTGTTTATGGAAGCCCCTTCACCAAAAGGTAGTTTTTTAGCCATTTTAAAAATGATTTTAGGATCGAAACTTGAATAACATACAAGAACTTAGCTCCTGACGCCAATTGTTAGAATAGATGGCTTGAAACAAGAGGGAGTGAATTGTTTTCGCAAGATTTTCGCATACTGGACTTATGTTGAAAACTCAATTAAATCAACTAATTGATTTACCTGTTCAACTGATTATAAAAACCATAACATGTATTTAACCAAAATATAAACTAGTTGTTTCTAGAATTCAATCAATTGATTTACACATACAACACTTTAAAACATATTATATAACATATATCAGAGTAAGAAAGAGAGATAATGCACAAGAGAATTTATACTAGTTCACTCTCAATCAAGAGTTATTACATCCATTTCTCAGCACACCATTGAGAATTCAATAAAAACAATCAAACAAGATTACACAAGAACAACCAAGAGTGTTAATCTTTAATCCTACAATAATACACAACACCCCTAACCACACATAGAATTCAGAAACCCTATCTGAATATTTTATAGTACAAAATAATGAAAAGAATAAAGTTCGAATCACCTGGGTTAAATACAAATGAAGAACAACATAATTGATAACCCAAAAACCTTCTTCACATTACAACAATGATCCAAGACTCAATAATAATCTCCAAGAATGATTTAAAACTTTCAGTTTTTCTCTCTATGAAAATTGTTATGTAAATGATAAGAAAACATATTTATATAAGTAGAGAAAATTGTTAAAATAGTTTGATCATTTAATAAAATCAGTTGTATCAATTAAAAAATAGTTTGATTAACATAACAAAATTTTGTTAATATCATTTTATTGATTTATGAAAATAACTTATTATTTTGTTTAACAAAAGAAATCACCAGATTATAAACCGATTCATTTATCGAAATAATTGGTTGATTTCAGTTAACAAAAAAGACAAAAAATAATTTTTTAAATCCTTTAAAAACCATAAATGTTTTCAACCGGTTGATACAATCAATCAATTTGTTAAAATACTTACTATTGTAAATAAACTTGAATAGAAGTAATTTCAACTTATTAATATATGAATCAACTAATGAAAATAAACACAGATTTTGAAAAGAAAACATTTAAAGGAGATTTCAAATTAGATTTACTTGGATCGTAATAAGATGCGAAATTACATAACAAAATCTACCCAACTAAACACACATATACACACAACAACAGGTCTTCAAGACAGATTTTGTATCATCAAAGCTTCTTTGTCCAACAAAAAGAGCATAGGATAAAAACTCTAACCCTAGATACATAGAGGTGCATGGGAGAGCTTATAGAAACCCTAACTTTCATGGCAAGCTAAGGTTTGGGTAGCTTCTCCCACACACTTTTATCCCTCGTCTACCCTATAAATAGGGACTTTGCCTCATGTAAAATTCAAACTTGAATATGTAAAGAAACTCTACTAAAATTGATTCCAAACACTCTCTCAAAGTATCACTTCACTCTTGTTAGGGTTCAATACCCTAACCTAGGGTTCTCAGAAGAAAATGTTCTTCTTCACCTTGCTTCCGTGTGAAGTTCCTCAACCAACACTAGTTCCACTCCTTCCTTTGTTCTATATCTTCCGCTGCAATTCATTCTCCACTCCATTCGGTCAAAGCACTTGAACAAAGCATAGAGTTCATCAACAAGTGATGGAAGAGGCCCAAGATGATGGAATAGGGCCAAGCTTGGGCCCTAGTTCAAGCCCAACAATTAGGTCCATGGCAAAGAGGATTCAAGAAGATTGGGACTCTGCTACTGATGGCAGAGAAATGTTTCTTTATATGTTCAAAGAGGACCACAAGAAGTAAAGCCCAAGCCATGAGAGCTAGTTTCTTTATTTCTAATTTTAGTAGAAGAGGGTTCCTTTAGCATAATGGGGGGGGGGTGTGCTTATCATTGTAGCTTAAGTAAAGCCTTTTAGGGTAAGAAGTTAACCTAGCTTCTAGAACTTTGCTCCTAGGGTGTGCCATTGACTTTAGTCAAAACCCTAACAGTCGCTCTATTGTATATTCCCCTTCCTACCCTTGCTCCTTGTTCTCCAAGGCACTTGAACCTATATAATGGGGTGCTTGGCTCATGTTTTAATAAGATCAATTTTATGAGTAAATTGCTGCCAAATATTGCAAGTTTCTACTCCCTTGTCTAGTCTCTCTAGGTTAGACACTTTGATCTTCACCTCCACCTTTCTCCAAGTGATATGGCCCAACCAATCACTCTTCATACCTTTCATGCACCTACAAGGAACCCATAGTTCTATATGAGCCTTCCTTGATCCATCACATTCATTGCTTCCGCCACCCTTTTCAAATCTCCAAGAAGAACAACCCATCATTTGGTATCTAGAGCTTTGGTTCTTCAAGAGATAAGTGTTCTCTTAATTTTATTTTTTGAGTTTTCTTCAAATCCGTGTTGTTCATCTTGCCTTGATTGTCTTGCTGTTTTTTTATGTCGTTTTAATTGTGTTGTTGTTTTAAAATTGTTGTACGGTTTTATTTTGGTTCAAATTGTTCTTGAACTTCCAAATTGTTTTTAGGTTCCATTGAGTATTTTGTGTTGGATGTTTTGTTTTCAATTTTATTTGAGTCTTATTGATATTTTAATCAATGCAAAGTTTTTGTGGTTGAGTCTTTTTTATTTTTGAATCCATACAAGTTTTGTCAAAGTCATGTTCATCCTACAAAGTCATAAATTCCTAGTGGTGCCTTTTATTGTTGATTTGGTTGCTTGATTTTAATTTTGAGTGCAGTTTATATTTCTGTTTTTGAAGCTTTAGTGCCTTTTATATTTTCATATTTGAGTTCATACTTGTGTGTTAGTTCCATACAAGTTCTTTTCCAATAATTTCCATTGTGTTTTTGAAGTTTCCTTGTTGTTTTCTAATTCTGGTTTAGGATTTCTTTGTTTTCACTGTTACTGTGCTGGATGGAATCTTTCCCAGAAATTAATTCTATGGGTGAAAATTCTGAAATTTTGGATTTGAGTAGCTTTATGTGTTGAGAAAGAGTGAAAAAAGAAGTACATCAAAATTCAAAATACAAAAAAAATGATAAATGAAATACGAACAGAGTGCAAAAATTCTAACTCTGGAAAAATGGTGATGCGGCAGTGATCTTGAAAAAAATATTAAAATTATTTGGCTCACTGTTTTGGTGAAATTCCAACGCCTATTTTGAGCTAAAACATTGAAGTTTCTGTGGTTAAAATTTCAAGCTCAATTTTGAAGTATTCTGTCCAGCATAAATTTGGGAAGTTGTGAAAAATTTACACACAAAATCTCTGTAGTGCTGTTTTGGTTTTATTCATCTATTCTAGTTTCATTGACTAGGATTCCACTTTGTGTGCCTTGATTTTTTTTATTGTCAATTTTATTGAATACTCTTTCAAGTCATGTCAAATATCAATTCCCTTTGTTGTAGTCCTAATTTTTAAATTAAGTTTTGTTGCTTTAAACTTGCTTGACCTCTCTTTGGTGGAAGTGACCTAAAAGGTGCTTTGGTGAGTAGTAGAGCTAAAATTTTGTTTTGGTGAAAGCTATATCACTAAAAGGGAGCTGGATTAAAGATTCAAGGTTAAATAACCTAAGGAGACAAAGCAAGGGACAACAACAACCTCACTTGAAGAATACACAAATATACACAAAGGAACTACAAGTGAAGGAGTGCATAGAATAAGACTTTAATTTTTGTGCATAAAAAAAAATTGTTGACCTAATTTCATTGTATTTCTTTGAGTTGCAATTTGCAAGAACTTTTATTCATTAGTGGATTAATACGCTTTAGTCGGTGAGTGTGTCTTCAAGGTTCCAAAGTGCCAAGAAGCCTCACCTTAGGATTCAACTAGTTTTAAAGCTTTCTAGATAGCAATTTTCTTGTGTGATTTATTGCTTTACATTGTTTTCTTGCATAAAAATTTGCTTTCCTCTTTGATTGTGCTCTAAGTGAATTACTTAGAGAAGGGTTTGTGAAAGTATTGTGGAATAGAATCTGGCTAGGAAAGGCTTGGTACTTAAGTGATCCAAGGGATCCACCTCCCTTTCCTGGGAATCTACCTACGATACTCCATCTATCTTTTTTTTGGTAAATTGCTTCTAACACATAACTTTCAACATGGCTTCTCATTCTTGTAGTTCAAGTGAAAGTGACAGAAAGTCTATAAAATCTCTTTTAAAACAATTAGCCAAAGACTTTCAATCACTATCACATAGACAATTTCAACATGAGGCCCAAATCATAGAAGATAAAAAAAGAAAGGGATGCCCATCTTGCTATTTTAGAAGAGGAGTTGAAAATTGTGCAAGAAAAGGATGAATACATTAGAAACTTAAAAAAATCACATGCATCTAATTCTAGGTCGAGTGACTCACATGCTGAGGGGAGGCTGAGAGTTAATGATTATTATCAACTAGAAGAGAGAGCCACAAAGAGACTAGGGTAGACCTACCTCATTTTTATGGAAAGGAAAATATTGAAATATATCTAGATTGGGAAATGAAGGTAGAACAACTTTTTGCTTGCCACCATGTTAGAGAAGAGAAGAAAGTACCCCTAGCCACCTTAAGCTTCCAAGGGAGTGCTATGTATTGGTGGATAGCCCTAGAGAGAGATAGGCGCCTCCACAAGGACCCTCCCATAGAATATTGGAATGACCTTAGGGGAGCCTTGAGACGCCACCATATTCCTTCATACTACAATAGAGAGTTAATGGACAAGCTCCAAAGACTCCAACAAAAGAACATGAGTGTAGAGGAGTATAGGCAAAAGATGGAGCTTTACATGATGAGAGCCTCTATTAGGGAGGAAGAAACCACCACCACAGCTAGGTTCCTCAGTGGTCTCAATCTTGAGATAAGGGATAAAGTGGAACTCTTGCCCTATAGGGACTTGAATGACTTGATCCAACTTTGTATAAAAGTTTAGCAACAAAATTTGAGAAAAGGATCAAGTCGCAAGGAGAGTTCTTACTCTAACTCTTATCCCAAGAAAGAGTATAGAAGAGAAAGGGAGGATAGTCTTTCAAAAGATAAACCCAAAGAAACTCCCAAAAGTGTAGGAAAAGATGTGTCTACCTCACAACCCCGCAGTAGAGATATCCAGTGCTTTAAGTGTCTTGGTAGAGGTCATATAACATCCCAATGCCCAAATAAGAGAACCATGATCTTAAGAGAGAGGGGTGAGTATAGCAGCCAAGATGATGAGTCTAGTGGGGAATAAGAGAAAGAAGATAGTGAAGGGGCATATCCTTGTGAGGGAGAATTAATGATGATCAGAAGAACCCTCAACAATCACCCTCAACAATCACCTTAGTGTGAACCATGAAACACAAAGAGAGAACATCTTTCATACAAGATGTAAAGTTTTAGAAAACAGTTTTGTTCTCTCATTGTGGATAGTGGTTCTTGCTGCAATTGTTGTAGCACTAGGATGGTTGAAAAACTTAATCTACAATTAGTACCTCATTTAAAACCTTACAAACTTCAATGGATCAATGAAGATGGGGAACTAACTGTAGACAAGCGAGTAAAACTTAGTCTTTCTATGGGGAACTATAAAGATGAGATTTTATGTGGTGTAGTACCCATGGAAGCCTGTCATATCTTATTGGGAAGACCATGACAATTTGATAAGAAAGCTATGCATAATGGTCTTACCAACGAGATTAGTTTTACTCATAAGGAAAATAAATTTTTACTTTATCCTTTAACACCCTCATAAGTGGTAAAGGACCAAGTACAAATGAAACTAAAAAGAAAAATGAGAGAAAAAAAAAAGAAAATAGAAAAATACCTTAGAGAGAAAGCTGAGGTGTGGGAGAAGAGTGTTCCTTCCCACAAGGTCATTCAGAAAGAAGAAAAATTTGAAAATAAGATTGAAAAGATACTTCTATCTGAACAACCTTCAGGCCTCCTTCTTTGTAAAGGAGCACTTACATGCACTGCCACACTTTCTAAAGTTTGTGAGCTACCTTCTCAAGTCCAAAAACTTTTAAAAGAATTTGGTGATATATTCCCTAAGGAAGAACCCATTGGACTTCCACCTGTTAGAGGTATAGGACACCAAATAGATTTAGTTTCGGGAGCTAGTCTACCAAATAGACCAGCTTATAGAACTAATCCTGAGGAGACTAAGGAGATAGAGTCACAAGTTCAGGAATTGTTAGAGAAAGGCTGGGTTCAAAAGAGTCTAAGTCCTTGTGTTGTACCTGTTTTGTTGGTGCCAAAGAAAGATGGCACGTGGAGAATGTGTTGTGATTGTAGGGCCATCAATATTATCACTATCAAATACAGGCATCCAATTCCTAGACTTGATGATATGCTTGATGAATTGCATGGGTCCACTATATTTTCTAAAATTGATCTCAAAAGCGGATATCACCAAATAAGAATCAAAGAGGGTGATGAGTGGAAAACTGCTTTTAAGACCAAATTTGGATTATATGAGTGGTTAGTGATGCCTTTTGGACTCACTAATGCACCTAGCACTTTCATGAGGCTTATGAATCATGTCCTTATGGATTGCATAGGTAAATATGTAGTAGTTTATTTTGATGATATATTAGTATATAGTCAAAGACTAGTGTCCCACCTAAGTCACCTTAGGGAGGTTCTTTTAGTACTTAGGAAAAATAGTTTGTTTGCTAATATAGATAAGTGCACTTTTTGTGTAGATAGTGTAGTGTTTTTAGGTTTTATAGTAAACAAAAATGGGGTACTTAAAGCCATCCAAGAGTGGCCAACCCCACAAAATGTAGATGTTAGGAGCTTTCATGGTCTAGTAAGTTTCTATAGGAGATTTGTTCCTAACTTCTCAAGTCTAGCTTCACCACTCAATGAGTTAGTGAAGAAAGACAATCCATTTTGTTGGACGGAGAAGCATGAGCAAGCCTTTCAAAGGTTGAAAGCTCAACTCACTAATGCTCCCATTCTAGCTTTACCAAACTTTTCAAAAACTTTTGAGCTAGAGTGTAATGCATCGGGAGTAAGAATAGGTGTTGTGTTGTTGCAAGGTGGGCACCCAATTGCATATTTTAGTGAAAAACTTCATGGTGCCGCCCTCAACTATCCCAGCTATGACAAAGAGCTTTATGCACTTGTGAGGGCCCTACAGACTTGGGAACACTATCTAGTCTCAAAAGAATTTGTCATACATAGTGATCATGAGTCTTTGAAATATTTGAAGGGTTAGCACAAGTTGAACAAAACACATGCAAAGTGGATGGAATTTCTTGAGCAATTTCCATATGTTATCAAATACAAGAAGGGAAATACAAATATTGTGGCAGATGCTCTATCAAGGAGACATGCCCTCTTTTCTAAACTTGGAGCCCAATTCTTGGATTTGAAAACATACCTGAACTTTATAAAGAAGATCACAATTTTGGACCCACTTTTGTTGAGTGCCAACATAGAGCACAAGAAGGTTTTTATGTTTCTGAGGGGTACTTATTTAAAGAAGGAAAACTTTGCATACCCCAAGGAACACATAGAAAACTCCTTGTAAAAGAAGCACATGAAGGAGGACTCATGGGCCATTTTGGAGTTGATAAAACTCTTGAGCTTTTAAAAAGAAAATTCTTTTGGCCACACATGAGGAAAGATGTCCAAAGACATTGTCACAAATGCATTTCATGTTTAAAAGCTAAATCTAAGACAATGCGTCACGGACTCTACACTCCTTTACCTTTTGCAAGTGTTTCTTGGGAATATATAAGCATGGATTTCATATTAGGACTTCTTAGGACACATAGAGGTTTTGATTCCATCTTTGTGGAAGTGGATAGGTTTAACAAGATGGCTCATTTCATACCCTGCCATAAAGTGGATGATGCTAACAACATCTCTAAGCTCTTCTTTAAAGAAGTGGTAAGACTACATGGTTTACCTAAGACCATAGTTTCGGATAGAGATCCTAAATTTGTAAGCCATTTCTAGAGAACTCTTTGGGAAAGGCTTGGAACTAAGTTGAATTTCTCAACTTCTTGTCATCCTCAAACAGATGGACAAACTGAAGTTGTAAATAGATCTTTTTCCACTATGCTTAGGTCAATCATGAAAGGAAACCACAAATCTTGGGATGAGTACCTTCCTCATATTGAGTTTGCATATAATAGAGTAGTTCATAAAACTACTAACATTTCTCCATTTGAGGTTGTGTATGGGTTCAATCCTCTTACTCCTTTGGATTTGTTACCTCTACCTAATCCACAAGATTTTGTGCATAAGGAAGGAGTAACAAAGGATGAATTTGTAAAGAAAATGCATGAGAGGATTAAGCACAAAATACAACAACAAACAGAGAAATACAAGAAACATAACAATAAGGGGAAGAGAGAAGTGATTTTTGAGAAGGGAGATTGGGTTTGGCTTCACCTTAGAAAAGATAGATTCCCTAATCAGAGGAAGTCTAAACGTAGTCCCCGGGGTGATGGTCCCTTCCAAGTTCTCAAAAGAATCAATAATAATGCATATCAAATTGACATGCCTAAAGAATATGGAGTCCATGCTACCTTCAATGTTATGGATCTAACACCTTCTGCAGGTAATGAAGATGAAGAGGCAGAAGCATGTGATTTGAGGACAAATCCTCTTCAAGAGGGAGGGGATGATGGAAGATGCCCAAGATGATGGAAGAGGCCCAAGCTTGGGCCCTAGTTCAAGCCCAACAACTAGGTCCATGGCAAAGAGGATTCAAGAAGATTGAGACTCTGCTACTGATGGCAAAGAAATGTTTCTTTATATGTTCAAAGAGGACCACAAGAAGTAAAGCCCAAGCCATGAGAGCTAGTTTCTTTATTTGTAATTTCAGTAGAATAGGGTTCCTTTAGCATAATGGGGAGGTGTGCTTATCATTGTAGCTTAAGTAAAGCCTTTTAGGGTAAGAAGTTAACCTAGCTTCTAGAACTTTGCTCCTAGGGTGCGACATTGACTTTAGTCAAAACCTTAGCAGCCGCTCTTTTGTGTATTCCCCTTCCTACCCTTGCTCCTTGTTCTCCAAGGCACTTGAACCTATATAATGGGGTGCTTGGCTCATGTTTTAATAAGATCAATTTTATGAGTGAATTGCTGCCAAATATTGCAAGTTTCTACTCCCTTGTCTAGTCTCTCTAGGTTAGACACTTTGATCTTCACCTCCACCTTTCTCCAAGTGATATGGCCCAACCAATCACTCTTCATACCTTTCATGCACCTACAAGGAACCCATAGCTCTATATGAGCCCTCCTTGATCCATCATATCCATTGCTTCCGCCACCCTTTTCAAATCTCCAAGAAGAACAACCCATCATTTGGTATCAACCCATCACCAAGGGGGTATCAAGAGCACACCTATGGTCCATTTAAGTGTTCTTAGCTTAGTTTTCATTTTTTACACTGATTTTTCTTCCTCCATTGTGTTGTTCTTTCATGTATTTCATCTTCTAAGTCTTGTTTAACGATTGAAGTTGAGTTTAAAGTAAATTAAATGGTTTATTTCCATTCAAAATCTCTTGAACATTCAAAAGTCGTGAAGTTTAGGCTTGTTCATGCATGCATTGTTGTTGTCCCATTTTTTTGGTTTTCTTGCAATTTAATCGCTTAATTCATCTTAGAATTGCTTAATTTCTAGTTTATGTTCAATGTCATGTGATTCCAAAATTGTTATGAATTCATGTTCTCCGCTTGAGTTCACCAAATGTTTAACAAAATGCCTTAATGAGATCTGTTAGTTGTTTAATGAAATATTTGTGTGTATCCTGCCTTCTATAAGTTTTGGTTCATTTGTCATTTAGTGTGCTTTGAGTTCTGACTTGTTTTAGTTCATAGAAAGTCTTCAATTCATCAATTCTCCAATTTTCTTGCAAGTATTGTTCTATAATTGCTTGAATTCCTTGGGGTTTTTTTTCCTAAAACCACTACAAGAAAACAAGTAATTAGCTTCCACATATTTGCGTGGGCTAAATGTGTATGCATTTTTCGTCGACTAAACCCACATAAAACGGATGCAAACTTAAAGAAAAAAATAATAAAATAATTTATAATAATAAAATTTTAAATTTTTGAAGGTTTAGCCCACGCTATGCCTTTGAAGCTAAGTCCCCGCTACTTAAACATTTTGAAGGTTTAGCCCACGCTATGATTTTAAAATTAAAAATAATAAAATTATAATTAATTTATTTCAAAACTTCTAGTTGATGAAAAGTGCCACTGAACTCGAATATGAGCCTGGGAGAGCCCACAAAACTGCTAAGTGTACTGAACATTTCTTCCTCCACTCCTTCTTCTTCTTTGACCGTGACCGTGTGACGGTGACCGTGCTTCGACTGTGAACGTGCGACCGTGAACATTCATCCTCCACTCCTTCTTCTTCTTTGACCATGACCGTGCTTCGACCGTGAACGTGCGACCGTGAATGGTGAGTTTCACATTTCTTCCTCTATTCCTTCTTCTTCTTTGACGACCGTGAACTTAATCTTTGTGTAACTCTAGGTTCTTGATGTAGGTTTCCCATATACTTTCTTTTTCTTACAATTATGATGCTGATTTGTGTAACCCTAGGATGATTTTTCTTCTTACATGTTGATTTAAGAGGATCCTAAGTTCTCGAATGATTTTGATGCTAAGTTCCTTGTAGGTATTATGCTGCTTTATACAATGAATAATTTGTGTAAAAAGGGTATAAGTGAATACACATTGGATTACTGAGAAAGTTAGGAGTAACAGTGGTCCTTTGCGTTATTCGATTTTGTCCCAAGTAAAATTTGATTCGCATAATGCACATTTAAGATGTGGTTTTGATTTTTCTATCAACAAGAAACAATATATACGTAAGAATCTCTTCATAGATGATCTAACCGATATAAAAAAACCTGAAACAACCTTACAACACAACACTTTCCATCCATCTGACTTTTCAAAACTAACAGTTAATTTATTTTCCTTTCAATATTTGCTTGCTACAACACATATCTCAAAAGCTTAAGATTTATATGTTAAGTACTAAAATGTTCTTTACGAAGCATGAATATTGCACATGTGCAGCAGACCTTGAACTGAAATTCAACTTTAAGAGGATAAGAATTCAAATTTCAAAACCCATTAGGGTTAACTTAGTGGTATAAGGAGTTTAGTAGATAGTTAGTGTGAGATTTTAGGTCAATCACGATTGCTGAAAACATTATTCAACACATTATATATGCAAGGTATCTATTTGTGTTGAAGCTGATGTGAAGGTATTGTGGATGGATGGAGATGATGGAAGACCAAAAGCTGACTGAAGGGGAAGACCAAAGCTAGTCAGTAAGGGGTATTGAATTGCAATCAACAATGCTTCTGATGACTAATGGGGTGTATATTGTCATGTTTTTGGTGTTTTGTAGCTTCTGGTTGGGATGGTTGGGGTTGTGGTTTTGGTTGTTGTGTGGGACGGTTTTTGGTAGCTATGTGGGCTGGTATTCTAGGTTTGTATAAAATGTATTTGCCTTGTGTAGGTGGTGTTACTCATGGAAGAAACGAAGGAAATGGACAATTGTGCAGTAAGGAGTATTTATGGATAGATTAAACAATCTTTGGAAAATGGATCGAAGATGGATGTATGAACGACTTGAACCTTCAAGGAAACTTAACAAACAATTCATTACACATATTTAATAGAAGGTTGTCTTGTTCTATCAACGTCATCATCCCTTGATGAGCTACACTCTTTCCATTTTAATTTGATCATGTTCCAAAGCCTAAAGGATTTTCAAAACCTACGAAACAGACTTTGACACACATTGAAAAGGCTAATTTATAAAATGACACTGAGACACTGCATATATATGTATATATATATATATATATATATATATATCCCCATGTATGTATATATAGAGAGAGAGATAGACTCAAATGAAATGAATAATGTACATAGAATCTAAAGTGATAATCAATACTTACTCCTTTTATATTCATCTTCTTATAACAGTAAGTCTCAGAAGAATATTAGTGAGTACTCATTATTTTGCAATGAAAGAACTGTCTCTTTTTAAAAGAATCTCAATAAGATGAAATTATAACTTAGAAGAAAAGGTATATTCACCTTTCCAAATCAACTATTTTTTTCCTATGATAATGAGCTTTACTAGAAGAGGTGAGAAAACATTAGTAGTTTGATGTCCTTCAAAGTGGAGGTGCTAGCGAGGAGTAACTGTTGAAAATTTATTTGCGAATATGGCACTTCAAGAAGGAGAGGTGTCTTTGCTTCATAGTTCAAAGCTTATTTCATCTTCTGAAATTTTTAAGCTGAAGGTATTATAAAAATAGTTTAGTGGCGCCTGCATATTTTCAGAGAAAAATATATCCTTGGGAGGGTCATTCATAGTTGCTCAAAATTGCCAAGAGATCCATTTACATTCGGATGAAGCATAACACATCTTCATATCTCAAGAAATGGAGCATGATTTGTCATGTTTCTTTCTTAAAATAGTGGTTTTTTAATGGTGTTTCCCTATATATGTTGCCATGTTTGATTTTCTTTACCATTCATTTGTGTTTTGATAGTGTATTTGTGTATTATTTGTGTTGACAGACTACAACAAAGAAGAAAATTTCTTCTGCTTTATCGTTTCCTGTTGAACTTGATATGCGGCATAGAATGTCTTAGTTGTCTCAGTTCGACTTGGTGTATGACTTGTCAGCTGTACTGATTCACAAGGGAACTGGTGCTAATAGTGGTCATTACATTGCTCATATTAAGGATGTAAACACTAGGCAATGGTGGGAATTTGATGATGAGCATGTTACTAATTTGGGTTGTCATCCATTTGGCGAAGGGTCTTCAAATTCTACCTCTAAATCCATCAAGACTGATGCAATTCATTCTAATTGTTCTCAAGCGATAGTAGCTGACAGTAATGAAAATGGTTTGCATGCCTCTCATTCAAAATCTTCACTTATGGAGACATTTTTGTCTAGTGATGCGTACATGTTGATGTACCATCTTAAACATACAAAAAATGTTTGTGAAATTGGGAGTGTAATTTGTGGTGCTAAGCATGATGAAAGAGTGGGTGGAAGTTGCTTTGGAAAATGGTGATTCTCTTGCATCTCATCTTTGTAATGAGATTCAAAATTTCAATGCCTCATATGATGAAGCTTGTCAGGAGTACAATAACAAGAAAAAGTTGGAATTGGGTCGTATTACTGGAAGAAGACAAGAGGTTCGATCTGTTTTAGCTGAAGCTCCTGTTCAACCACTGGAAAAACCATTTTATTGGATTTCTAGCGAATGGTTTCGCCAGTGGGCTGACAACATTATTCCAGTGTTAGTACTTTTCCTTTCAAACAATTATTAGAGTCAGGTTAATTGATGTATTAGTATTTTATAGGAGGCTTACTTTGCAAGGTATATGCAGTCCTCTTGACAACTTGTCTGTCCAATGCTCACATGGGAAAGTCCCAGTTTCAAAGGTTACCTCAATGAAACGAGTGTCTGCTAAAGCATGGGATACCTTGTTCTCCAAGGTAACTTTTTGTTGGTCTCCTGTTACATATTTTTTGTGGATTATTAATTATCTACATGTGGTATAGTGTTGTTAAGGTTTGTTTGGTGTTCAAGATATGATAGGATGATATTGGGATAAAAACAACTTACGATATGAATATGATAAAATCCAAGCATGATAAGCTTAAGCCAGTCAAATGTTTGGTGCACCTCAGATAATTAGATAACTAAATTATGTTACCTTTTCCTGTATTCAACATGGACCAAATAATGGTAAGATATGATAAAAATTATGTTCAAATGACAAAATTACTCTTCCATTAAAATTACATATAGTTTGTCATATTTTATTGCTTTCTAACTTAGTTTTTCCCTCTGAGGATAAGAAATGCTTTGCACGGTTAACAATGATTATGTCTTGGGAAAGGTCAAAATTGACAAGAAACTCTTTCAACCTATTTTTATGTTTTCAGTTGGGCAATACTAGTAGGAAAGATGAAAAGAAAATTTACAAGATGTAGTGGAGATAAATTTAGTTTTATAAGTGAACTTTAGAAGTTGGTGGAGTGGTTGTGTTGCCCATGACCACATTTTTTACTGGTGATGTCTGTAAGGAAACTAGTGTTTATTGGGGGCTGATGGAACATAAACTTTCTTAGAAATGCTTATGTGAGGAGGAAAATTATGTTTACTTAGCTAAATTAATTACAGTTTCTGGCAAGAGTAGAGGTCGATGTTATGGCACTGCAGACTTGGCTTCCAACATTCGCCATGGAGTGTCTTCCCTAACCCAACCTTTAATACTTGCTCCTTCCAGTGATTACTTTTCTCATAATGAACAACTTCATCAACAAGTGATGCAAGCAAATGAAAGAGCCGATCAAGCAACTCAAATAGCTGCTCAAGCAAATCAAAAGTGTGCAATGTTGGAGGATAAAATAAAGTTCATGGAGCAAAAGTTAACCATGATGATGGAGCGACAACAGGGTGACACCTCAACAAGCACAAGTCAGGTTCACCCTCACTATGCTCGGAACTTTGATGATCAACTCCTGCCTTGAGTTCATCATTTTGTAAGTTTTCTTAAAACAATATTTGTGTATGGTACTATAACTTTTCCTTGTATTAACTAGATTATGTTTCATTACCACCCTAAATTTGCCTTTGGAGAAATTACCTTCATTGATGTCGCATACTGCTCTTGATGAAGTTTGATAATGTACAAAATAATCAGAAAGTAGAAGTTTCTTTTCCTTTGGTGGGTGATTAGATAGTAGTAGATACTGATTTGTTGTAAGCATGGTAGGCTTTAATAACTCAACTTATGATTATGATTATGATTATGCAGGGGGAGTTAGATATCACGAAGTAGCTGCTAGGATTATGATGGTTTTCTGCTGCAGTTTTGGTGTTGGTTTTGCTGGTTTTTATGTTGTATAAATGTTGGTTTGCTACTGCAGTTTTGGTACTGCTTTTTGCTGGTTTTATGTTGTATAAATGTTAGTTTTCTGCTGCAGTTTTGGGGCTGGTTTTACGATGTGCAAATGCTAGTTTTCTGCTGCAGTTTTGGTACTGTTTTTAGCTAGTTTTATGTTGTATAAATGCTGGTTTATGCTGCAGTTTTGGTGCTGTTTTGATGATGTTTTTGCTGCAGTTAAAGTGCTTTTGATGTTCTTTTTGGAGTCTAGGCACTGTTGTTTTTAGGTTTAGTAGCAGGGTGTTAAGCATAGTTTGTTTGAGTGTGTGTCCTTGTTCTTTGGGAATGTTTGTAGTCATTTGTTATGTAGATGATCTCTTTAGTTTTAGGCTCTTTCTTGTTATGTTAAAACAAGAAAGGTTTCATACTGTTTAAGATTTAACTTCTCTAGGTTGACATGATCAGAAAGTAGAAGTTTCTTGGAACCTTATATAGCTCAACTTCTTTTTGTCATCAAGTTACTATTTTTTAAAGTGTGTTTTCTGTTTTCTTGGTATTTTGAAGAGTGTGAAGGTAAGCTTGTCTTGGTATCTACCAGCTCAACTTTAGTTAATTAAAGTAACTTTAGTTCAATTTCAATCAAAATATCTTCAATAAAAAACCACAAATATCATGTTTCTACCTTTTGTATTTTTGTGCAAAATTCCTAGTTTATTATCGTGGGCCTTGTATTAGAAAATAATTTTTCTTGTTCTTTTTCTTGTTCCTATTAAAAAAATATTTTTTCTTGCTCATTTTAAAAACAATATTCAATTTTCAAGACAAGTAAAAAGTATAAAGAAAAAGTTATAAATAAATTTTTTTAGTAAGAAAAACATTTCTTCATATTAGATTGCTTCCTAAAATAATTTTATCTTGAATAATTATATTGAAAAAAATGAAATAGGTAAAAAAATAGGATAAATGCAATAAGAAAAAAGAGAAGTAGAGTAATTTAAAATTGATTTATTTTAATAAAAAAATAGTTTTCTTTTTAAAATTGATTTATTTCAATAAAAATATATTTCAAACTGAAATTTTTTGTGTGCTTGAAGGCTAAGCCTACACTTTTTCAAATAAATAATATAAAAACTATTTTGAATATTTTGAAGGCTAAGCCCACGCTAATTTGTGGCCAACATGAAGGCTTAGCCTACGCTTATTGTGTGCCCCTAGTACCTAGACTCACTCTACTTGGACATTTTGAAGGCTTGGCCCACGCTAATATAATTTTGTGTGGGCTTAGCGTGGGTCAAACTCACAATTTTTTATAACTACTTGTACATTTTGAAAGCTTGGCCCACGCTAATATAATTTTGTGTGGGTTTAGCATGAGTCAAACTCAATTTTTTATAACTACTTGGACATTTTGAAGGCTTGACCCACGCTAATATAATTTTGTGTGGGCTTAGCGTGGGTCAAACTCACAATTTTTTATAAATTTCTAAACTCCTTGTAGGCTAAGCCCACGCTTCACCTACGCAAAAAAACACCCGCCATGTGTCGCCCACACCTTCTCTTTTGTGTAGGTTTTTCATACATAGCCTCCGTTTTTGGCCCACGATAATAAAACTATTTTTTGTAGTGAACCAAGAGTTGCAAGTACACTGGTTTGCAAAAATTGTTGCAGTCAATTTGCGTTGAATTTTGTTTTGAAATTTTAAACACATACACTTCATGATGTTAAGAAAACTGTGTTAAAAAGGTGCATCAAAATTATTTATACAAAAAAAAGTTATATTTCATAAAACCCGATGCTCAGTGTGAATGTTTTCAGTGCATTGTGAGTTTATTTCTCTCGTATTTTCAATTGTTGTATTTTTTCTAGTGAAATTTTTTATCTGAAACTTGGACTAGTGCTTCCTTATTGTCTTGCTCAGTTCTGATAAAAAATTGGGACTGAAATTCCTCATACACAAATTTTGACAAATTTTACAAGCTCGTGTACTCTGTCTAAGTGTTTGGTGATCGTTGAGACAAAATTACTCTTTGTGTTTCATTTGTTAAAATTTGTTTTGTGTTTCATTGGACCTAAAATTTGGCACACGTATTCTTTGGTGTCTTATTGCCTCGTGGTTAAAATTTGAGATGCAAATACATGCTAGAAAAATTGATACAAATTTTATAATATTACTGACCAGTGCTGCATATAACTCTGGAAAGTTGCACTCTTGCTTGCGTCAAGCCTTACGGTTTAATAATTGTTTATTTTTCATTTCTTTACCTTTTTGCTTCAAATTATTTTCATATATCAAAAATTGTGTTGGCTAGTGTTCATAAAAATTTGGTCTAAAAATTCGGCCTACACAAATTACTTCAAAAAATTTACTAGCCACTGTTCAGTCACTTTAGAATTTTTCTTTTTAATTTCTTCATCTATTCTAGAACTTATGGTAGGTTCCTTTTATGTGCTTGCCTTAATTTGTTGATATTTAATTGTTGATTGTATATATTTTTTTGTCATTCTTTCTGTTTTGTTCATTTTGAATCCAGCTTGTGGTTTAACTCTACAAATTTGCTTTTATTGTTTTTCATTTCTTGACCTCGTGGACATGGTTGGATAAGGACTTTTGAAACTCAAGTATTCTACTTCTAAGAAGCCTATTAACTTGGGGTTTTTGACCTCCAATCAAGGGTTAAGAGGAATACCAAAAGGAGAAATTTTAGCAAGTTTTCAAGCAATCCAAATCATCTTTGCTGACCACACTCTCGTATCACTTTAAAAAGAGAAACAAAATTGTTTTTTTTCCTTGACTTTTAGTGTCACGAAAATTTATGTAATTTTACATTTTAATTTTTTGAAACTATTGGAAAAATACTCCAAAGGCAATCCCACTAAGATACATTGTAATATTTTTTCCGATTCTTAGTGTGAAAGTGTGTCAATTGGCTGAGAGTGTCAATTGCACTTTGTCTTAGGGTTTGTATAGTTCTTTTTCAGTGCATTGATTTACTTTTAGTTTTTCCTTATTTGCTTGATTTGTTTATTGCTTTTAGGTCTCCGTGACACCTAGGGAGACTTTTCTTCCAAATTGTAATCGACCTTCTTTTGATCTCTAGGATTCATTCCTTCATTGCACAGACACACAAACACACACTTGTGTGTCAAAAATAGTTTTGAACGGTGTTTCAGACTATTTAGTGAGCCCTATGTGAGGTAAGCTCATGTACTTAATCAATCCTCGTGACACCTCGCTTTCCTGGGACTGAACTTGGAGAACTCTCATCTTGTAGTCTTGTAGAAACTTCACCAAAAACAAAATTATCTTTTAGAAACCTTTATCACCTTGTTGATTTAAAAATATTTGTGAAAACTATTTGAATTTAATAAAGGTATAATTACCTTATTCGTCCATACTTTCTGGGGAAATAGACAATTTAGTATAGTGGTTTTTAGAAAAATCAATTTCGTCCCTATATTTGTTTAAATGTATGCCAAATGGTATTTTTTGTTAAGTCGCACCAAATGACGTCAACTTGTGCTTATATTGGCACCCTCTCAAATATCTCCTCCCCACCGCCCGACCACCATCCCTTCGACACCCCCGTTACTTCGCCGCCTTCACCCACCGCCTCTCCCACCTCTTCCTCCCACTTTCTCAATCTACCCCCATTTTTCTTGTTACGGGGGTAGGTTTTGCTTGGATCAATTTCTCACCATAAAAATTCCCCCCCCCCTGACTCTTGATGCAATGCAGAGGTTGCTAAGGGAAGCTTGCATAAGTGATGAAGGATTGTTTTTTTCGTTTCTAAACCGATTGTTCAATACGCTAAGTTGGACCATGACTGGATATATTTGTAACAACTACATGGAAATTAACTTAATCCATGTGTCCAGGATTTCAAGAAGAAATATTTCTAGAAACTATTTTTTCCCAAAGCATATAAAGCCACCCTTATAAGGATGCATGTGATTTAAATGGTAATAAAATGATATTTATAGAGCTTTTGGTAACATTTGAAGATAGCTAGAGTATGGTGTTAATTCGTCTTAAATATGACCAATAGCACAATGACTGCATAATGGTGTGATGGAATAATGTCACATCTAAGACATGGTCAGGTTTAAGCTCATTTACCTTATACCTAACAACATGTTATTTCTAATTCTCCACAACTTCTCTGTGAACAGAGCCAATTTTTGGACCTATATGCAAACTCCACATTCCAACAACTTGTGAACCCAGATAACTGATAAATTGAAGTTTTAATTTTTACATCAATGAATCATATTAATTGATGCATTTGGGATGAGTGTTTTGAAGCATGCAATATGATAGTTGGAAAGCAAGAAGCTTGAAAGTAAGGGCTAAGAAAGATGATTTTCCTACAAGAGAGAAAAAAGTTAGAAATTGGAAGAGTGAGTAAGATGGAATTTCTGATGATTTTATCAGTGTTAGAATATATGACCACCTTAAGAGCACACAACATTCCTTGACAACACAACACCAAAAATACAGAAGGTTGAGGAGAGATTACACTTGTTTACAGAACAATCTGAAATCAGTACAAAATGCAATCCTATTCCACTCTCTTAGAAAACCCAAAGCTTTGATGTGAATGTTCAAATCTTGAATCAACTATTTCACAACTGAAAAACTCAAATCTATTTCTATTTTTTATTTGAAAACATAAGCAAACTATTTATATTTTCCAAAGATTGGTCAAAGCATTTAATGAAGGAGCATATTCAGTTGGAAATCATTTAAAGCACATTCAACCACCAAAACAGAATTTTGTTAGAATTTTCAAAGAAACAATCGGTTGAAACCACGAAACAATTGATTGTTTGGTTTGGCAGTTAAGTCAACCAAACTTAAACAGTTTTCAACCTTTTCAAAAACTCACAAGAGTAAAACAACCGGTTGATTCGACAAAACAACAAGTTGTTTTTCACTTAGTTTGAAAAACACTTTATTTTAAAAAGGATTTAAAACACATTATCTTTAGATTCAACAAAGGAGTGAATTACGTAGAAAACTACCCAAATCCCTCCCAAAACACAACAGCAACACAGCCTTGCATCAAGCACAAAGGATTTGGATTCTTCAAAGCATAATTTGAATTCTTCAAAGCTCTTGATCACTCTTGATCAACAATCAGCCTTGGTGATTTCGGTGACACAAGGAACAATAATAGGATTACGCAGAGGATTCAATCCCTCCAAACCAGACTTCAGTATCTTTTCCTTCCTCCAAAAACACTTTTTTAATCGACCAATAGGTCCAACCTTCTCTTAGAGGCGAAACCCTTCTTCCCATGCCCTTCAACAAAAGCACATCCTCAACGCTCTTCACCTGCAACACCTTCGAATTCATCTTCTCCTCCACCGCCATGTCATTGGAGCCAAACACGGTCATGTCGACATCCTCCAGGCCCACAAAGGGCCCTTCGTCATCGTCGTCCATGAAGGAGCTCTTGCTGATGGCCCAATGGATCACGCCCTCGTCGGTGGCGGCTTCGGTGTCTATGGCGTCCTCCTGCTCTTCCTCCCCCACGTTGAGGGCGTCGATGGTGTCATCACCAGTGGGAGGAGATGCTGCCGACGGTGATGCAAGGTTACGGACGTCGCCACTTGACACCTCACATCTCTCTTGACACCTCAAATCTCTCAATCTCATATCTCTCTGCCACATAAGCATTACTTGACACTCTAAGGTGCCACTTAACGGAAAGGACCAATTTGGATACATTTTAAAAAACATAAGGACCAAATTGATTTTTTTAAAAACCACTATACTAAACCCTAAACCACTTATAGAGACCCAAAGTTTACGACCTAGTTTCTTCACCTCGAAGAGATAAAGGAACACGTCAACAGAGGGTGGGATACCGAGCTGGTCACATAGAATATAGAAGGGTCGGACAAATGCCCAACTATTGGGATGTAGCTGGACAGGGGCCACATTGAGCTCGGTTAGAAGCTCTTTTTCAAAAACTGATAAAGGGAGGCGAAGAAGGACTCTTTTAAAAACAATGGCATAGAAGTAGCAGAAATGTCTGCTAGGGGATATGCCTTCGTCACAACACACTGACTCATCTACCTCACAAGGGTCTAAGCAAATCCAATCGTCTTCTTTGCCGAAATGGCATTTACTCTTTCTAAGAGTTACTGTTTTTTCGTGAGAGGAATAGGAAGAGGTTTCAGTGAGGAGGTTTGGCAGTGCCCAGTGGTACAAGGATTTATAATCCATGGATGGTTGCATCTAAACACAATCACACGCAGAAAGCGAAAAATAGCTCAGACCTAGCACAACATAGAAACAAGCATGGCAAGTATAAATTCATATGATAGAACGACAGAAGAGCAGAAAAATAAAACCTAACATGCATTTGGGGATTCATACGACAACATACGAGTGATCAGTATCAAGCATGAACATAAATAGATAGAAACAGAGAATGGTCCCAGGCAGAGCATGCGATTACAAAGATGAATAGGCGAGATGAGAAAAAAAAGTACCTTTTGTGGTTGGAAGAAGATAAGCTTAGAGAAACGAGAGAAATGTGTGAAGAGCTCTGAGCAATAAATGTTTCAAAGGAAGGAAGGGTGCAAGTTTGGAAAGGTTTGGCGGTTTAAATGTTTTTATGACAAAGTTTTAGAGGAAAAGGAATTCGAAACGATGGGGTTTCGTTGCCACTAGTGCCAGGACGCATGTGCATGTGGGGTAGCGTATAGTAAATGTCACTTCAAAGACGCTTCGTGCGTCACGCCCCACCTACCTCTGAGAAACGGTCACATCAGTGGCCAAAGGTACTCAGGAGACTCTTTGTTTAGCCAAAGCTCAACTCGAGCCTAGGGGGCTTGTGTACTGACCAGAGCTTGGTTCTCGGTTGTATTTTCATGACGACTCAGTTCTTTTGTGCAATAGGAGGTCAACTCGGTTGTGGGGCCTGGGTGAGACCTGCGCAGATGGCCCTTTTCCAGGGTAGGCCCAAAGCACGTAGTAGGGTTTTTATGCAAAAGTAATTTTATATATACACATCCTAACATATATGTTTAGGGCGGTGAATATAAGTTTGTTATTATTATGCATATTTGTTATTATTACGTGGCAATATTTTCCTGTTGCATGTGTTGCACGTGGGTAGTGGCTATTAACCCTAGTAAGATAGGGAGATGCATTGGTAACAGAAAGTGGGCCTACGGATAGCACCTGAAGATCATTGGTGCCCGTGGCATGTGGTTTTTTCTGTTAGAAATAAAAGTTTAATATAATTATTTTTCAGTTAAGATTCGCTGATCTCCAGGGAGAGTGGTTGCATGTTGCATAAGCGGTGATAAAAGAAGAGGAAGTCTCCGGGAAAAGGTATGCTATTTTTACGCACTTTTTAACTTGTTGCTTTTGGTGAGCCCTAGCTGACTTGATCGTCAGAGTGTAATCAACAGGTATGGCGCCCTCTGTCTCAGCGAAGCCTTATTCTAGTGCAACATGGAGGCTTGGAATTTTCTCCAGAAGAAGTAGATCCAGAAGCGGGCATTCAACCTGTACCGACCAGGTCATCGGGTGTGATGACGCGTCTAGCACGTGACTATGTGGGGCGTGCTCAGCGGAACACGTGGACAAGAGAAAGATGAACGGTTCAGAAGTGAGCATAGTCGCCGGTTCATGGAACCGGCGTTCTGTAGTGAACATGGTCGCTTGTCGCCGGGTTTATGTGTCATCGACGTGTTAAGCAATGGGAGATCAGGTGGTCTGACGCCGCCGCGAGGAGCACATCGCCGGATGATGGATATCCACTAGGAGAGGATTTTATTAATGAAGGAAGAGGATTTTCACCTACACATTTGAAGTTCTTCCTTCTAGTCTTCTCACAAATTAAAAGAAGTCAAAGAGAAGATCAAGCCTATAGATAAAGAAGTCTACAAACTCTCAAATAATAGGCTTCATATTAAATATCTCTCTTTATAGTTTCTTTTAAATTGTAAATAAATAATGTTTAGAAAGGTGCTTAGAGGGAAACATGAGACACCTCTTTTGTAAAAGCATCTTTAGGCTTTAGTTTAGCAAATTCTAGAAGCTTGGGGAGTGAGCTTAGTAAGGGGGGTGTGATCTTAGGAGTTTTTTGGGTAGCTTAGGGAATAAGCTATGTAAATGACCAGCCCTTACTCCTATAAAAGTAGGGCTTAGGTCCTTCACAGTTCAGATTGGAATTTGATAGTAGAGAGACTATACTCAATTTTGGAGAGAATTTGTGAGTTTTGAGTCTTCCTCTTCTTTGCCTTATCTTGTGAGCTATGGTGAGCTTCAAGTGGTGGCACTCCATCACTTATCTTGGTTCAAGGTTCCAAGTGGCGTGAATGGTTTCTTCCAATTCTCAAAATCCAGCAAGCATCTTCTTCTATAAGTGTTCTTCTTCCCTTTTCTTCAATTTTCCATTCGGTAGTTTTGATTCCTAGAGTTTACTTCTTTTTCTACCGTTTAATTTTGTGTTTCCGGCATTGTGTTCTTATTTCTGTTTTGGTTCAGTAGCTATCTTTTAAATTCTGTCCAGTTTTAATTCTTGTTCTTCTTTCCTTTTGTTTTGATTCAATTTGACAATACATGGACTTCCATATGAGTCTTGGTTGGTGCTTAGTTTGGTGAGTTCTTGAATTTAGAACATTGATCCAATTCTAAAGTAAAGTGCCTTTCACATCCAGCTCAAGTTGTTCCTAAGAATGTCAAGAATCATGTGTTCTTGTAGTTACATTCACATCATGTGGTATCTAGAGTCTAGGCTTGTTTTTGCTTAATTCTTGAGTTGTATTGCACTTTACTTTCAAGAGCTCTGTAATTCAAGTTGTTTACCATTCTGTTTTAGGATTTATTTTGAGTTTTCTTGCTGTTTTTCTTTTGTTACACCATGTGTTTGTGAAAAGGATTCTAGCACTCATTGTTCATATGAGTATGGTTGCTCTTGTGGAATGGCATTCTCCTTCCTAGAGCTGACCTTAAGCTTCCTTTCACTTGTGGTTATCTCTTGTTATATGTCTTTTAATTTTGTAATCATGTCAAGTTTTGTCTTAGTCATGTTATTCCATAATTGTCATTACTTCTAGTAGTACTTTTTTGCTTTACTTGTTTCTTGCTTTGGTTTACTTTCTGTTTTTTTTTTTAGTTTATTGCTTGATCCTTTGTGCATTTTCATTTTTAGATTTGAGTTCATGCTTGTATTTTCATTCTATACAAGTTCCTTTACACAATTTCCATTATGTCTTTGCTAGTTCATCATACTGTTTTTCATTCCTAAATAGGCTCCTCTGTTTTCTTACAAACGTGCTACTGTTTTCAATTTACTTCAATTAATTGGCTCATAGGAAATTTGTGAAAATTTGGATTTACATACTTCAAAGTGTTACAAAAGCATAGAAAAAAGAATCACTCAAAAATTCCGATACAAAAAAAATGATAAATAAAATACGAAAAGTGTACAATACTGCCGAAAAGAATACAGTAATTGGGCAGCAATTTTGAAAAATTTATTTCTCTCAATTGGCTTACTGTTTTTACCTCATTCCAGTGCCATTTTTGAGTTAAGACATTGAAGTTTCTGTGGTTATTTTTTTCACATTCCAGTTCGCTTTCAATCGGTACAGTTAAATCTGTAAACATCACAGTTTGCTTTTGAAAAAAAAAAAATTCCAGTAGTTGTTTTCTGTTTTCTTTCATCTACTCTAGCACTTTTCTTTAGGACTCTTTTTGTGTGCCTTCTTTATTCATTGAGTTCCTTATTTTTCTTGATTGTATTTCATTCATATTCTTTCTAGTTTGTCATACATTGCTCTCTGTTTTTGGTTTAGCTTTTATTTGTTTACACCTTTTCTTGCTTGTCTTTTTGTTCTTCTTAAAAGTTGTGTGGAGACTTGTTCTTAAGTAAGTTGGTTTGCTGTGACATATTTCACTTGAAGCTACTCCATTTCACAAGCAAGGCTTGGTTGAGGACAGAATATTTTCTTTGAGTGGTTTGAGTGCTTTCTTGGGCATTTTCCAGCACCCCATATCTCACTGTTTTTAATTGTTTAACAAGTTTCTTTCACTGTTTTGTTTTCTGTTTTTGTGTATTTTCTGCTCATGGCTCATTTCTCTAGTGGAGAGTCCTCCAAACCGTGTTCACCACAAAAGGCAGCCTTTTATGAAGACTTAAAGAATGCCAAGCAATCCAATGCTCACTATCTTGAGGTGATAAGGAAGATGGAAGCACGGCTCCAAAGTTTGGAGTTAAACCGAGAAGAAATGCATCACAACCGTGAGAGAAGAACTCCTCCGCCTAGTCGACATTCTTCAAGGCACTCCCATGGTTATTATGAAGATAATCCAAGGCCAAGACATCATCACCATGAAGAGAGGCGCCAACATGTGGCTGGCCCTTGTTCTCCAAATGTAAAACTTCCTAGTTTTAGTGGTGAAAGTGATCCCAATGTATACTAATGATGGGAGGCTAAGGTGGACCAAATTTTTGATGTAAATGGGGTTAGGGATGAAACCTAGCTATAAAGGTAAACTTAACAGAATTTGCAGAGGTACGTTTTTTATTACGGCTCATTGCTAGAGTTGTGTGCCTTTAGTACGGTTCTATAGAGCATATTTTCTCTGAGTTTTGGGTGTTCCTGTTACTGACTTGAGCGTCGCAGCGCCACCGGCCGCAGAGGCGCAACCTTGTGTTTTCAGGTTCTCAAAGAGGTTTTCTGTGGTGTGGACTTGAAGGCCACGTGGAGTCAAGCTGGTGAGGAGGTTCGGGACGAGGCAACGCTCTTCCGCTAGGTCAACCGGCAGGATCATCTGGCGCCCACGTATAAAAGGTGATTCCCAACCATAGTTCGTGTTTGTTGAGTTTTTGGTGCTTTTTGTTCGACTGCTCGCTGTCGCAGTCGGTTTCTGGAGTTTTCACCGTTTGTTTGGAGTTTCTTTGAGCTGCTGAGTTTGCTGAGAAAGGATGAGGACAACGCGATCTAGTTCAGTCGCGCCGTCGGCAGATGAGGATGTTGTGTCCATGACGCAGGTGATGGATATGATGAGGACCTTGCAGGAGAACGTGGCTGCATCACGTTCTGAGCAAGAGAGAATGCACGAGGCGCTGGTGGCCTCGCAAGCTAGAAATGTGGAGCTCAACAGGATCAACGAGGAACTGCGTAAAGCTATTCAAGAATGGGAGGAGCGCGTGGTCGGAAGCAGATCCACACCCCCGTCCCGACCGCGTAGCTTTCCCATGCCGTTTTCTCAAGAGATCATGGACTCGATGGTCCCAGCCAATACAGTGGCGGTGAAGGCGTCTTTCACCGGGGTGGAGGACCCTGAGGCTCATCTCACGGCGTTTCACACCGAGATGATGCTCTCGGGGGGGTCGGACGCGGTTTACTGTAAGGTGTTCATGAGCACCCTTAGTGGGACAACGTTGGACTGGTTTGTCAGTTTACCAACTAGCCACATTACCACGTTTCAACAGTTTTCCAAGATGTTCGTTGAGCAGTATATAGTGAACAAGGCACCACCATTGGTGTCTTATGACCTGTTCGACGTGAGGCAGTACCAAGGGGAGTCCCTGATGGATTTCCTAAACAGATTCGGAGCTCAGATAGTCCGCTTGCCAGGTAAAGACGAGGGAATGTGTGTACATGCCTTTAAGAAGGGCGTGTTGCCCGGGCCCTTTAGTGAGTCGCTTATCAGGAGTCACCCCGCCACGTTCGCTGAAATCCGGCAACGTGCCATGGCTCACATCACCGCTGAAAGCGAAGTCTCCGAGAAAAGGGGAAACGTGGCCCCAGCTAAGCCGCGCGCCCAGACGAGGGTCCAGCCGCAAAGAGTAATGGAGGCAGCAGCGGGAAAGAGGGACCAGAGGATGCGTCATCCTTATGACCCTAAGAAGAGTAAGGGGAAGAGGCCGGAGCGGCCCAAAGAGACTAATCGCCCACCAAGGTATGAGTTCGTAATGGGGTTGGCTGATCTAGTCGCCATCCCGAATATCGCTGCCAGGCTCAAAGTGCCTGAGAAGAGGATATATAAGGTTTTGGATCCAAAACCAGACACGTAGTGTGAGTTCCACAAAAGCTTTGGCCACTCCATCAACTCGTGTTTGGCTTTGGGTTACCAACTCGCCGAGTTGGTCAAGTGCGGATTCCTGAAAGATTACTTGCTGGAAAAGCAAGCGGGCCAATCAGCAGGTTCCCAACCAGCGGGCAATGAAGGACAGCAGCACGAGGTGCCCGTCCACGGCGAGATCCACACCATAGCTAGTGGATTCTCAGGTGGAGGGTGCACTGCATCTCAACGCAAGAAGTACGCGAGGTCGGTGATGTCAGTGGAAGTTTTTGAGGACCACTCGCCCGACGTGGACATCACATTCACCAAAGGAGACCTCAGGGACGTTGTACCTCACGACAACGACCCTATTGTGATCTCGCTTGTCACGGCGAGAAGGACTGTCCATCAGGTGCTGGTCGACCAAGGAAGCTCGGCAGACATGATGTTTTGGCCGACTTTTGAAAAGTTACAACTGTCCCCCGATCAACTGAGGTCATATGGGGGCTGCTTGTACGGTTTCGCCGGCGATCAAGTGGAGGTAAGGGGATATATTGAGTTGAGGACGACCTTCACAGATGGTTTGGCCTCACGAACGGAGAAGATCAGGTATCTTGTTGTAAACGCCCCGTCGGCATACAACATACTGTTGGGAAGGCCAACGCTTAACAGAACGGGAGTTGTGCCTTCGACAAGGCACATGAAGGTCAAACTACCGTCTATGGAGGGTTTGATCATCACCATCTGTTCTGACCAAAAGGAGGCGAAGAAGTGTTACGAAAACAGCCTAAAAAACAAGAGGTCTGTATGCCATGTAACCACGACGCCTCCCCCTGGCACGGGAAACCCTGCGAGTGCTAGATACGGCGTTGGAGGTGGTCGCCGAGGCCGACGTCCCAATGGAGGATATCTAGGCGAGGTCCGAGAACGCCGCCCGGGTGGAAGGGGCGAGAAACTGCTCGGAGACCGCCAGAGAAGCAGGTATCGCGAGGGCGCTGATCGCCAGTGAAAAGAAGCCTCAGCCAGTAGAGGAATGGCTTGAGAAGAAGATCAACGGCAAGACGTTTAAGCTGGGGAGAACCTTGGACAGCGAGACGCGAGACCAAATCGCAAAGGTGATAAATAGACACCTAGTATCATTTGCGTGGTCTGCTTCAGATATGCCGGGAATCGACCCTGATTTCTTGTGCCATCGTTTAGCAATGGATCCCCAGGTCAGGCCCATCCGCCAAAGAAGGAGAAAGTTCAACGAGGAAAAAAGGCAGGCGATCAAAGACGAAACACAAAAACTCCTCGCAGTAGGCCACATCAGGGAGATCCAATATCCAGAATGGCTCGCCAATGTCGTTCTGGTCAAGAAGAGTAGCGGAGAATGGCGGATGTGTGTCGACTTCACAGACCTGAACAAGGCCTGTCCAAAGGATTCTTATCCTTTGCCGAGTATAGACGCCCTGGTAGATAGTGCATCAGGGTGCAAGCTACTAAGTTTTCTGGATGCCTTCTTGGGGTACAACCAAATCAAGATGCACCCCATGGACAAAGAGAAGACTGCCTTCATGACGAAAAGGTCATGCTACCGCTACAAGGTGATTCCCTTCAGGTTGAAGAATGCGGGAGCCACATACCAAAGGCTGAGGAACGTGCAGGCATACGTTGACGACATAGTCGTGATGTCCCTGGAAAAAAGCAAGCATGTCGCCGATTTAGAAGAGTTGTTCGTTACCATCGCTAGGTACAAGCTGAAACTAAATCCTGAGAAGTGTGTCTTTGGTGTGGAGGCATGGAAATTTCTAGGTTTTCTCCTGTCAGAGAGGGGAATCGAGGCCAACCCCGAGAAGTGTGCCGCCATTTTGGCGATGAGGAGCCCCGCCACTGTGAAGGAGGTGCAGTAGCTCACGGGGCGGATGGCCGCCCTGTCTCGATTTGTATCGGCTAGTGGAGAGAAAAGCCACCCATACTTCCAGTGCTTGAAGAGGAACAACAGGTTTGTCTGGACGAGGGAGTGTGAGGAGGCCTTCATAAAGCTCAAAGAATATTTGGCGAGCCCACCAGTTCTATGCAAACCCCAAGCAGGAACGCCACTCAGGCTGTATTTTGCCATAACTGAGAGGGCAATAAGTGCAGTGCTCGTCTAGGATCAAGATCAGGTCCAAAAACCCATCTATTTTGTTAGCAAGGTGCTGCAAGGCCCAGAAGTGACGTATCAGGCCTTAGAAAAGGCGGCGTTAGCAGTTGTATTTTCGGGGAGGAGGCTGCGCCATTACTTCCAGAGCTTTACGGTGTTGGTAATGACTGACTTGCCCATCCAGAAGGTTTTGAAGAAACCGGATGTAGCTGGAAGAATGGTGAAATGGGCGGTGGAGCTATCGAAATTCGACATCAAGTACGAGCCCCGGGGATCGATCAAGGGGCAAATCTTCGCTGATTTCGTGGTCGAGCTGTCTTCCGAAACAGCTCAAAACGCCAAGGATGACTTTCGTTGGGTACTCTCGGTGGATGGGTCGTCTAACCAGCTGGGCAGCGGAGGGTCATTTTGGAGGGACCCAACGGCGTGTTAATAGAACAATCACTGAGGTTTGCTTTCAAAGCAAGCAACAATCAAGCAGAGTATGAGGCCTTGATCGCAGGTATCTTGTTGGCGAAGGAAATGGGGGCGAAGGTGCTGATGGCCAAGAGCGATTCGTTGTTGGTCACTGGACAGGTAACTGGCGAGTTCCAAGCCAAGGACCCGCAGATGGCAGCTTACCTGGAGTACGCGCAAGAGCTAAGGAGATCTTTCGCTTTGTTTGAAGTGGTACACGTGCCGAGAGAGCAGAATGCCCGAGCTGACTTGCTAGCCAAGCTTGCCAGTTCGGGCAAGGGGGGCAGGCAGAGGACCGTTATTCAAGAAACTTTGAAGACTCCTCAGGCTTTTGTCGCAGATCACCAGGTCCTTTACGTTTTTAAATCGGCAGAGAGGACAACAAGGGGCCATAGATCTCTAATGCAGGAGACCTTGAGGACGCCAAGGGTCAGGGCACACCCAGCGAAAGAGGTAAGCATGACACAAGTTTGCGCTATCCACGAGCCTGATACGTGGATAACGCCATACCAGCGCTACTTGGCAGATGGCGTGCTCCCAATGGATTCAACAGAAGCCAGAAAGATGAAGAAAAGCTCCAGCAAGTTTACCCTCATTGATGGCGAGCTGTACAGGTTCGGATTTACACACCCTCTCCTTGTATGTGTACATGGAGAGAAGTGCACGAGAATTATGGCTGAGCTCCATGAAGGGATTTGTGGGAGCCACATTGGAGGTCGATCTCTGGCGACAAGAACTGTCCGTGCAGGTTATTACTGGCCCACAATGAGGGAAGATTGCAAGAGATATGCCCAGCGCTGCAAGCAATGCCAGCAACACGCCGACTGGCACAAGGCGCCCCCAGAAGAGTTAAGGTCAATCTACAGCCCCTGGCCGTTCCACACGTGGGGAATCGACTTCCTGGGGCCCTTCCCGTTAGCGATCAGGAAAATGAAGTATTTGGTTGTGGCGATCGAATACTTCACAAAATGGATCGAGGCAGAGCCAGTAGCCCAGATCACCGCACACAAAATCCAGAGTCTCATGTGGAAGAATATTGTGTGTCATTTTGGTGTGCCCAAGCGTCTAGTATCAGACAATGGGAATCAGTTCGCAAGCCACCTGTTGAAGAAGCTGTGCGAGGACATTGGGACACAACAGGTGTTTGCTTCCGTGGAACATCCGCAAACGAATGGGCAGGTGGAGTCCGCTAACCGAGTTCTGCTGAGAGGATTGAAGAGGAGGCTGGAAAAGGCCAAGGGGTCTTGGGCTGAGGAAGTTCCCCGCATAGTGTGGGCATATCACACCACTGAGCAATCGGGAACCCACGAAATCCCGTCTAGCTTAGTGTATGGATGCGACGCGATGATTCCTGTTGAAATCCAGGAAAGCTCGCCAGAGGTTCCAGAACTTCGTTGCGAAAGACTCGAACGAAGAAAGGAGAATGAACTTGGATTTGCTGGACGAGGTCAGGGAGGAAGCGCGGGTGAAGGCTGAGGCAGTAAAGAGAACAGTTGAGCGTAAGTACAACTCCAAGATAAAGCCAAGGCAATTCAGATATGGCGACCTGGTGATAAGGAAGGCCCACCAGTACGAGATGGAAAACAAATTGTCACCCAAGTGGACAGGACCGTTCAGAATAACTGAAGCACTCGGGAACGGCGCCTATCGCTTGGAGACGCTGGAGGGAGGGGCGATTCCTCGCACTTGGAATGCCACCCATCTCAAGTTTTACTACAGTTAAGCCCTTGTAAGTAGCAATTAACTCCAACAGTTTAAGATGTATCAGTTTAAGCAATTTTTCAAGGGGACACTCTTTTTCCCTAAGGAGGGTTTTAATGAGGCCACCCAGTAAAGAAGGTTTCGAAGTTTATCAAGTTTCCCGGCTATTAAGTTTGCATGTTGTCTGTTTGCCAAGTTCGTGGGGAGAGACTCTATCGCCCTTGTGTAGTTTTAAAGAAAAATGGTAAATCCAAACCGCATGCATCCAGTACAAAATTTTTGAAACATAAAGTTTTTTAAGTCCTCATCGCCGTATGGCGATCGGAGGCACGGGAATAAAGTTTTCTATGTCCTCATCGCCATATGGCGATCGGAGGCACAGGAATAAAGTTTTTTAAGTACTCACCGCCTCTCGGCGATCGGAGGCACAAGTATTAGATTTCCTCCCAGCGAGGAAGAGATTTAAAAGACCTCCTCGCCTTGAGTGAGTGTAGGCGAGAAAGAGATTTAAAAGACCTCCTCGCCTTGAGCGAGTGCAGGCGAGAAAGAGATTTAAAAGACCTCCTCGCCTTGAGCGAGTGCAGGCGAGAAAGAGATTTAAAAGACCTCCTCGCCTTGAGCGAGCGTAGGCGAGAAAGAGATTTTAAAGTCCTCCTCGCCCTGAGCGAGCACATGCAAGTACAGATCACAAGACCTCTTTACGTGAGCGAATTGAGACAAGTTGAAAGCCCTCAGTGCATCCGGGGGAGGAGGAGATGTAACCCCTGGGCAAGTTGAGGCATCAGGAAAAGTCCTTCTCACCCTCGAGTGAGTTCAGGCAAGATGAAACTGAAAAGTCAGGCGTGTTAACGATCTCAAGTGTGGGAAAGGAGGGTTGGAGAAGGACTCTTTTCCCCTTGAGAGAGACACCAATATTGACCTAGTAAGATCAGTTAAATTAGAAGTTAAAGGGTGGTTGGGGAGGTTCGCAGAGGACACCCCACCACCCAAATCATAGTTCTGAAACTTAGGGAGGTAGAGAAGGATCCGAAAGGCGGCTCTACCCCCAGATGAGGGAACAATGGTGTAAGTTATCTCAGGGTAAAGGCTCGGAGAAGGTAGAGAGCGATCCGAAAGACAGCTCTCCTCCCAGGTGAGCAAAGATGAAATCAGAAGGTGGTCCCGCAAGGGACGTTTTCAGTTAAAAGGAAGATGACGTCGCCAGAATCCCATGGTTTGGGATTGAAGTAGAAAGAGAATCGCACGGCCGAGGCCGCGTCAGCGAAGTTCTGAGCGACGATATAGAGATGCCTTTGGCCCTTGGCAGGTCGGGCGAGAGTAGTTTCAGATGCTAAGATCGACCCAAGCCCTTATTGCTGAGTAAGTGATTTCGTATTAAACGTTATTGTTTCGAATTAACCGTTTGTTTGAGCTAAGGTGGTTCGCAAAGAGTTAAGTACCGGTTGGTACAAAGTATATTGAGTTGAGAAAAACCATCCAGTTAAACCAGTTGATTACACGATAGATAAATTAGAAGACTATATATATATATATATATATATATATATATATATATATATATATATATATATATAAATGTATGTGCACAGGGATATCAAACAGTTTGAACAGAGTGAAAATTATTACATATAGACCAAGGTAAAACACAAGAGGTTTCAAGGCGATAAGTCAACTGGGGGTACGATCTTGTCGTCCACCACCTCGTTGTATACCGAGAACTCGGAGAGATCAAGGTCGGGATATTTGCAAGCAAACTGCTCCAAAGCAGCGCCAAAGCCGGAAGTGAGAACTTGGGCAGCCTCAAGCTGAAGCTCGTCGATCTTCGTCTTGAACCCACTGTTCTCTTCACGAACCTGGGTGACTTCAAGCTCGAGCTCGTCGGCCTTCTTCTTGAGCCCGCTGTTCTCTTCGCGAACTCAGGCAAGCTCAGCAGCGGTTTCACTTAGTTCCTGGGAAGCCTTATCCCGTTCTTGCTCAACCTTTCCCAGAAGAGTCTCCCTCTCGATTGACCTCTTCTCCAGGTTGGCCATCTTTTGAGTGTCAGTTTTATTTGCCTCCTCCAGCGTGGCAATTTTCTCCCTCAGAGGGACGATCCTGTTCTCCAGCTCGACGGCGTCCTGGAGTTTGTCATGAAGTTTCTTGCGCAGTTCTTTGTTGTCCTTGCGCACGCTTTAAAGCTCGTCCTTGAGGGCGTTTTCGACCCGCGAAAACTCGAAGCTTTGCATCAGCATGTCGCACTTGGTCTTCTCGGCTTCGGCTTTCGCGGTGCTCGCCACCTCCTGATTGATCCGATTATCAAGTTCAAACTTCTCGAAGGAGTCCTTTAGCCCTTCACCGACGATTTGGAGAAGACAATCGTCAACCATGGCACTTAAGCGCACGGTGAAGGACTTCAAGGCTTCTTGAAGAGGGGCTGGGAGGCTTGAGGTTGCTGGAGGAGGCGGAGGTTGGTGCTCACCACCACCCTCACAAGGTTGGATGGCGGGGGGAGCTTCGAGGCGTGGTGGTGAGGCAGGGAGTTCTTCGGCGGCTTGGGAGGAGGCTTGCGTATCAGTGTGTGGCTCAGGAACGGCTTCCGCAACTGAGGCGTTTGAAACGAGAACATCCCCAGCGGACTCGAATGGTGTGGAGGCATTGGGGGGGTCCTCGATGTAGTTTGGGGCGGCGCTCTCAATTGCTGGGGGCTCGATCACAGCCCTCCTTTTCCTTTTGCAGACTAGCCTGTCCTCGGTGGTTTCGTCCGCCTCTTCGTCTGACACTACCCTGGGGGCTTTCCTCTTAGCCTTCTTGAGGGGTAGTTTCTTGCGTTGGGGGGCTGGAAGAGCGGCAGCTGCGGGTGGGCCAACTGGTGGAGATTGGCCCTAGGCGGCGACGATCTCCGCAACAGAGTTCGGGATCGTTTGGGAGCTCTCCGCAAGCTTATGGGACTTGGCTATGGCGCGTAGCTCAGCCATCCTATCTTGTCCCAACATCGTATCTACAAAGGGGGCCAACAATTATCAACCAGCACAGAAAATCGACAAGTAATAATGCATGGAGGAAGTTGAAACCATATGCGAAATTAGAACAACAACATCAGAGTAGAAACGAGGAAATGCAAATTCAAGCTAAGGGAACTTGAAGGCTTAAGGACAGACCTATGTGAAAGTCCAGTTGGCTTTCAAAGAACTCGAAGGTAATGATGGAGGCAGTCGATAGGGTCACGTTGGAAGAAGCGACTTTCTTCCAGAACCCGCACAAGTCCTTGTCGAGCTCCCCCATCTTTTCTGGCTCCCTGGCCTTCTTGAAGCTCGACTCTTTCCTTCCCTTGTTCACCCAATACAAGGGGAACCCGTCAAGAAGGGAAGGGTCTTGATCGCTGCAGCATACGCCCACGAACTTCCCCTTCCAATCCTTATAGGATTGCTGGAAGATGGAAAGAATGGACCTCCCAGCGACCCCATTGAGGCTGACCCATAGACGATCGCCCGGGTTCTTCGCCTCGAACAAGTAAAGGAACACATCCACCGAGGCTGGATGTCCCAAGTGTGCGCAGATAATTTGGTAAGCCCGTACGAACGCCCAACTGTTGGGATGGAGCTGGGCGGGGGCTATGTCGAGCTCGGTCAGGAGCTCCCTCTCAAAGCGTGTGAAGGGAAACCGAAGCTTGACCTTCTTGAACATAATGGTGTAAACGAAGCAGAAAGGGGCGTCGTCGCTCCCCTGATTGTCGGTGCAGATGGGCTCACCAGGAGGACAAGGGCGCACAGACACCTTGTCATCGTGCTCTTTGCTGAAAGAGAGGTGATCCTGATCACCTTTCTTGAGACGAAGAATATCACGATCAGAGTTGATGCATGAAGTCTCACCCAACAGGGTTGCGGAGGCCCACGAGTACAGTCGTTTGTAGTCTGGAAGAGGCTTCACCGTCGCACCGGTTTGTGGTGGGTTTGGTTGTGGTTGGCTAGGTCAAGAGGACACGGGTCTCGCGACTCGGTCGGAAGGGACGTTAGAATCCTTTGGGGGGTCGCGGGAAGAGGAAGGGTTTGCCCTACGGGTTTTCGTCGGAGGGTTGCGAGGAGATGGAGGAGGGTTTGGTGTGATTTTTGAACGAGCCATCGAGGAAGCTGCAAGAAGACGAAAAGGGAAGATATGAGAGTTCGTAAACAGAGAGACTCAACAGAAGAGAAGGAGATGGAAGAACAAGGGGGGCTCGCAGAGAAGAGGTTCAGAAACCCTAAACGCAGAAAAGAGAAAACAAAGCAGAGAAAACATCCCACAACGTATGCTCCAGACAATTAATGGATGATGCAAACTGATTAAAATGCAGCAAATATCAGTAGAAGTGATAAAAAATTTACCTTTGGATGATCAAAAGAGTATTCAGAAAGATGGTGGTTGGGGGAATCGGAGCGTTCGCTGGAGCGTTTCGAGAGTTTGAAGAGAGGTAGAAGATAATGAAACAGTGAAATGGCGCGAAGTGTTTAAGAGTTTCGAAGAGTTTCGAACGTTGCGAGAAGTGCAAATGACAATGAATAATGGTCGTTGATGAGTCCACGTGTCGAATGATCGAAGAAGTTGGTGAAGTGTCAAGTCAGTGAACAGTATGAGCGCCAACGCGCAAAGCCACGTAAGCCGCCGAATTTAAACCTCTTTAGTCTCCTTGCTGAACAAGTCGCAGCTCGAGACTGGGGGCTTGTGTACCGACCAGGTCATCGGGTGTGATGACGTGTCTGGCACGTGACTATGTGGGGCGTGCTCAGCGGAATACGTGGACAAGAGAAAGATGAACGGTTCAAAAGTGAGCATAGTCGCCGGTTCATGGAATTGGCGTTTTGTAGTGAACATGGTCGGTTGTCGCCGGGTTTATGTGTCATCGACGTGTTAGGCAATGGGAGATCAGGTGGTCTGACGCCGCCACGAGGAGCACATCGCCGGATTTCCCATTAAACTCAGTTGAAGCTGCTGAAGGCTCAGAAGAGTAAGTTCAAGTGTATAATTTCAGTAAGATGATTGTTGCGCCAGCATAGGGCGTGTGGGTTAAAGGGAACAGCTTGCCTATCAGCGACAGGATTCCCATAGTGGACATTCGTTGATGGCAAGGTTTCCTCAGCCGGAACATGCATGACACAGCGATAAGGAGGGTGCCATTAGCAACAAGCGATATCACAGAGATGGTGCACTTTGCTGCACCCGATACTTGCCTTGTCGGGTGGTGTTCTAGAGCATATTGCGTGCTAGCTTACTCCTTGAGTAGAGGACTTAGCCGCGCGACTGGTTACTACATAGAAATGACGCTCAAGTTACCTCAACCTAGATGACGACACGTGTAGGGTTGGATGCTACCTGTTATCCCAACCCAGATGATGACACGTGTAGGGCTGGATGCAATAGAGAAATGACGCTCAAGTTATCCTAGCTCAGATGATGACACGTGCAGGGCTGGGCACTA
Source organism: Phaseolus vulgaris (assembly GCF_051622355.1). Taxonomy (NCBI): domain Eukaryota; kingdom Viridiplantae; phylum Streptophyta; class Magnoliopsida; order Fabales; family Fabaceae; genus Phaseolus; species Phaseolus vulgaris. Next base: position 14,202,952 of record NC_143501.1, read on the forward strand.
CCTACTATCCCAGCCCAGATGGCGACACGTGCAGGGCTGGATGTGAGCCACGCGTCCAAAAGCATAACGGCCTGGAGAGAGAAGAAACCTAGCTATAAAGGTAAACTTAACAGAACTTACAGAGGTACGTTTTTTATTACAGCTCATTGCTAGGGTTGTGTGCCTTTAGTACGGTTCTATAGAGCATATTTTCTCTGAGTTTTAGGTGTTCCTGTTACTGACTTGAGCGTCGGAGCGCCACCGGCCTCAGAGGCGCCACCTTGTGTTTTCAGGTTCTCAGAGAGGTTTTCTGTGGTGTGAACTTGAAGGCCACGTGGAGTCAAGCTAGTGAGGAGGTTCGGGACGAGGCAACGCTCTTCCGCTAGGTCAACCGGCAGGATCACAACCTAAAGTCAACCGGCGACCCGGTCAACCGGCAAGAACATAAGGTATTATGGTCAAATTGCTAAGGTCATCCAAGTATAAATTATCACATAAAATGTTTTCTTGGTAATTTCCTATGTGAATGGGCACACTTGTTAGGTGTTTGACAACCACGCCATCATGTTGATTAATCCAATCTAACTTGTATGGTGCAGGGGTGTAACTTGTATGGTGAAAGGTGTGAATGTGTTTTAAGAAATAATTTATGAACTAACCTAGAACTACAACAATTGTAACAAGAACCGATATCCACAATTAAAGAACAAATGTCATCAAGAACCTTACATCTTGTGTGGAAAAGATTTTCTCGTTGTGATTGATCTAATTCTAGGGAATGACTTTGAAGAAGTCTATGAACTATTAATAAATCACTTGTACATGGTTGAATCTCTTCTTCAGAAGATATGGATTCTTCTTCCTTAAAGGAAAAAGGTGAAGTCTCAAGCATTTGAGTGTTTTGGTCTTTTAGAATCAGAGTTTTCTTTTAAGAACATTTAGAAGCATATGTCATTTTTTCCAAACACTTACAGCATTGAACTTGTTTAGTCTTAATTTCTTTAGAAGGAGGAACATAAGGATTTGTATCTTTTATCATGTGGTCTTTCTTTGTCATAAGAATAATTATTTCTTTTACAGTTTTTTGTGAGGTAGTTAGATAAAGAGGATCGCCTAAAATTTGATTTTTTTGTTTATCTGTTCCTCTACCTTAACACAAAGTTGAACTAAATCATTAAAATCATTATAAGGGAGAAGCTCAACTTTATCCCTAATTTTGAAATGAAGACCACTCTAGAAATGGGAAATTGTGAGTCTAGGTTATGTACGAATACATGCCATTAACATTAGTAACTCCATTTATTTGTCTATACTGATTTACAATAAAATCTTTGAGTTAGCCTATGGAGTTGTTGCATGAGTTCCCTATCATAATAAGATGATATATATTTTCCTAAGGGAAAATCATAGTTCATTCCAATAATTTATTGGAGGGTTGTGGTGAAGGTTAAGATCTTTAGTGTATGTAGTCCACCAAGTCATGGCAGCATCCTGAAAACTAAGGGTTGCTAATGTGACCCTCTTCTCATGATCTACTTGGTGACTTTCAAAAATTTGTTCTACCTTCATCTCCCAACTTAAGTAATCATCTATATTGGTTGAACCATAGTGAGGAGGAAGATCAATCTTAGGCTCTCTAAGCACATATTGGGATCTATGTTTATGATATCTAGGAGGATTTTGATAGTTGTTTGTATTATGGTGGCTACTATAGTCGTCATATCTAGGAGAAGGATTATGATCCTGAACACTCTGATGTCTTTGAGAACCCTTCCCATGTTTACTCCTAGACCTATAAGTTTTTTTTTATCTCGAGTTATAATAAGTTTATTTATGAGATCTTTTATTTCACAAATATTTGTTTCTTGTTAGTTTAGTCTTAAATGGATATCTATTCGAGTTTGATCATTAAGATTCCTATTTACACTAGACTGGTGAGATGGATCAATCATTTTTTAATGAAATTTTTTCACAATTGGTTTGAAAATTCAACTAGAGTGAAACACACAAAAATTTCAAAGTTAGGTAAGGAAGCTAAAGTGAGAATTCTCCAAGTTCACTCCCAGGAAAGCAATGTACGTCACAATGGAATGGTTAAGTACCAAAGCTTTCCTAGCGAGAGCTTACCTAAAATAGGTCTCACAAAAGTCTCCTTAAGAAACATCAAAACAATTTTAAAACAAAAAAGTATGTGTGTGAATGCATAGATGATCCTAAGACCAAAGGAAGGTTGATGTGAGTTGGTTTTAGGATTTTTTATTTTATGGTGTGACACTTTACATAGATTGAGATTTTAGAAATTTAAGAGTGAAAACCTTAGAAAAATCCCCACTAGACATTAACTTAACCAAGTTATTAAGTAGATGTGAAGGTTCATTTCACAAAGGCAAAGATAAAAGCAAGATATGGTGAGAATGGATGCAAAACTCAATTAATTCATGACAAAACCGATAGCATAAACCAAGGAAGAAAACAAAGACAATGAACATAAATGGAAGGAGAAATGAAGGAGAATGGAAGAAGAAAACTTATGGAAAAGGAGAGTGATGATCATGCCACTTTATGGGTGGTAACCATCAAGATGAGTGGAAGGCCGCCACTTGAGAGCTTCATTCTCATCAAGATAAGACCAAGGGAGAGGAGATAGCACTCACTCAAGCTCACACAAATTGTGCAGAGTTTCTTTACTTCTCAAAATTCAACTTATGAAATACAAAGGGGAGGCTTCCTATTTATAAGAGAATGAACCTTAGAGAACAAGGAGTGAGGGTAGGAAGGGAAGAGGAAATGTGGTGCGGCCTAGGTCATTGACTATGGTCAATGCTGAACCATAATCCTAAAGTTCTAGAAGCTAGGTTAAGCTTCCTTCCTTACAAGGCTTTGTGAGCTAAAAAGCTAGGCACACCCTCCATTTGTGCTAAAAGACACATACTCTACTGAAATTACAAATAGTGAAACCAATTGATGCTCAACATCCAAAGTTGGTGCTCTGCTCCTAGTAATCCTCTGAGGTATGGTAGGTGTTGAGGTCATGGCTGGAGAATCTTGCCTGAGTCCTAGGTCTTGGGTCATGCTCCTAGTCTTCCTCCTTAGAGGTTGGGCCGGGTTAGTAGGCACCCCCTCTCCTAGGTCTTCATCAAAGGTCTACTATTTGCAATAAAAGAAAAACCTAAGTATCATAGTGACGTAAAATTCAAGAAAGGAATATAATACAAAAAATAAAGCAAGAAAATAGATGCAAATGAAAAAAATTAAAACTAGACAAGTCCTATAGTGACAGTGAAATGCTTAGAGCTCAGTGAAATGCTTAGAGCTCAGTGGCACAATGACACTCTAATGCACGAAATTATTACAAAGTTTTGTGGGGATTGCCTTTGGACCATCTTCTCTTTGATACTTCTTTCTTCATTTGACAAAGAGTTCAAAGCTAAAGTGTCACCCGAAAATAGTTTATTCAAAGCACTCCGTGTTGCACCACTTTTAGCACCAAAATTCAACAAAGTTTTGTGCCAAGAAATAAAGCAAGATAAAAAAGCTACAAAATTTGGAAACTAAACTCAAAATGAATTTAATATGACAAACAGTCAAGGAAGGCCAACAAGTGTCAAGCAAAAAAAATAAGGCTACACAATAAAGTCTAGTACATACAAAAGAACCTATGAAATGCTCTAGAATAGATGAGAAAATAAAAATATAGTGTACTAGCACTCACAGTTGCAGAATTTGTATTAATTTTTTCACAACATTTTTTATGGTAAAACTTTTATGGTATAGTCTCAACTCAACAAGTGATAAAATTTAATAAATTTGAGGTCAATTGGATATATATACATTGAGAAACAAATCAAACAAGTTGAGAAACTGCAAAAGTATAAGGTCACCAGAAAAACAGTCTACTTTCAACGCTAACAGCGTTAGTTCTTAAAATTATTGCAATTTTTGTACTGCGAATTGGAGGCTGAAATTTTAACTAGATCAAGGAAATATACTAAGGAATATGTGATAAAAGTTTCAAAGCGAAATACCAAAGGAAATAGGTGCAATAAAATTGAAACCTAGTGAAAATATAGACTGAAATTTTTGGTCAAACAGAAATAACATTATGGTTTTTGTGATTTTTAACTTTCTTTGTATTTATATTAGGACGTGCCTTTATTACTGGGTATTGTTAACATACTAAGGCTCTTATAGTAAAATTTTCAGAAGATTTGGATGTAATATGAGTTTAGAATAAATTTGCAAAACTAGGTGAAATAAATTACTGTCAACACCTGATTTTGTTCCGATAAATAAAATTTGCGAAAGAAAAAGAAAAAATCTTTTAAATAAAAATATGTAAAAACAAAAAATAAAGAGATAAAAATTCATAAAATAATAAAATTTTCCCTATTTCTAAAAAAATGAAAAAACATACAAAATGAAAGGAAAAAAAAAACAAACAAAATTCTTATATCTTTTCTGCTTTCCACACCCCCACATTTCCTTTGTTATCACCTCCTTTTTTCATTTCATTTCTTTTTTACCCCTCAGCCCACTTTCACCATATTTTCTGCTCACACCCCCTTAGCTCACATTGTCACCTCAACTCATTGATCCAAACCATTTGATCGCTCACATTCTCCCACTCACCTTTGGAGCCCCACTCTTCGCTCACGGAAGATACGAAGAAGAAGGCCCCCCTCTAGCGACCCCTAGTGGAAGCTTCCTCCGCCGGTCGCCTCCAGCGGCTCCCTTCAGCACAACCACAAATTTTACGCCCCTCTCGAAATCGGTTCTGCTTGTTCATTTAGCAACCTCCTCTTTGCATATGTTTTAACTGTTGTTATTTTCAATTTTGGGTAAATCTATTGATAAAGAATTTACAATGAGGAAATTAATGTTGTCTCATTTCAAGGGCTTATTTACTATGTGTTTTCGTTTTAGATGCTGAAGAATCCGTTGTGTTTGCATTGAGGTTATTTTCGTGTTTACGTCTTGAACATGTGGAAAATCTATTATGTTTGCACTGCTGCTTCTGCATTAAAATCACTCGGTAAACGTTTGCAATCCACACCAAACACTATTTGTTTTTCCTAGACCCCTACACATGAGCGTTTCCAATGTTTTCTTTTTCTTTTTTATTTATCTATCTAGACATGTATGTTAATTAGGGGTAATTATGCGGGCTAGCCTGCTCAACATAGGGTCCACCTTGCGTTTGACCCAAAACATGCGAGTCGAGTTGGTCCGCTCCGTACTAGGAGCAAAGACTATTAAAATAAAAATATTTATTTTCTAATATATTAAATTCATTTTTTTAAATAAAATAAAATAAAAGTTACACTACAATAATAGGTGAATAAGGTATGTTTTTTTTTTTTAAATAAAATATTTATTGACCCGCATGGACTGCAGATTATGTGGGGCGGGCCTAAATAGGTCAACGACTAGAGACAAGTTCTTCCTACACCCAATCCTTTTTAACCTACATCTAACATAACTTTTTATTTCCAAAAATGTCCTTTATTAGAGAAATGAAAATCTGAAATTAAAAATAAGAAAAGTATATCCAGAATTCAAAATTCAAAATCTCATTCCGGATAAAAAATTTCGTAATACATAACGTTTCAAAAAAAAAATCCAAAAAAAAAATCCATAACGTGTAACCCTATTTATTAAGGGGTATTTTCGTCTTTTTATACCTGAAATTGGGTGACACGCATTGATGTCCCTAATATTAATTGGTCAAATGAGAGTACTGCAGCATGTTAATATTTTCACCACCAGCCTTTTAATCCTGTCCTATACCTTGGCCCAGCATTTCTGCTATTTGTTACTTGCGCTTTTCATACATACACCCTGCCAGCCTTTTTAAGCCCGGGTCCATCCTGCTGGCCCAGAAATTTCACTGTCTGCACCCATTTTTAATATGCACCACCCTTCCCAAATAAAGCTTCGGCCTATTCTGCTTGCCCCATATCCTGCTGTTCGCCACTTTTTTTTTATTTTATACACCCACCATCTTATAGTTTCTAAAAAAATATAATAAATATTTTAATTTTTTCTAGAATAAGTATTTGAGTAATTTTTTGAAGGTAAACGCCACCTTTTAATACACTTTTTCGATAAAAATAATAAAAACATAAAATCTAAAAGATATAAAAATATTTATAAACAAACCATTTTTTTCCAAAAAAAAAGGCCAAATCATACTGAAAAAATTACAAAATCTTTGATTTTCTATTCTTAACATAAATACGTAGAAGCGAGGTGACTCCATATTGGGATCACTTTTCTCAAAAATTTCGCTTCACTTCTATTATTTTTTTTTAAAGCCAAGTTGACGCTAACACAAACCTTCTTTTCAAATAGCTAACCCTCAGAATATGTAAATCTTGATTTTCCATTTTGAAAAAAATGCGTAGGAGCAAGGCCCAACTACAAAAAATTTAAATATATTTTCTTTACTTTAAAACATGTGTTTCTATTTCTTTCTCTTTTTTTTTGTGAAAAACAAACATTTAGAAAAACCATACTTGTTTTACACATTTAATTAAAGGTACAGTATCCGGATAGGTGTTGTAGGGGTGCTAATACCTTCCTTATGCGTATTCGACTTACGGACCCTAAATCTGGTTCACAGACCATCTTTCTGGTTTTTCTGTAGTATTTTCATAATAAACTATGGTGGAAAATCCCATATTTTTGTTTTTACAAAATTTTCTCGTTTTTTGGTTTGTTATTCGCCTGTCACGATCCTAGTTGTGGAAATTACAATTTTGGAAACTTAATAGAATTCAATGAGTGAATGAACAACAAAACTTCAAGATAAGTAATGGAATTGAATTAAGAGACTTACTACTGGACTAATAACAAGTATAAAGACATAAATATGTGAAAAAAAATGCACCAAAGCTTATACTCATATTTGACACAAAAGACTTTTCACAAACACTATGTGTGCACTAGGAGCATTTCATCAAACACTTTGCATACAACTAACTACATGAATGATTTAGACAAAATTAAACCACAATTGATCGTGACATTTGACTTGTAGTGATTAGAAACATTAGACAACACCTAAATGCACACAAAAAACAACAAGAATCAAAGAAATAGTTATTCTATAAACCCTTGTTTGCATGTCAAGTGAGGGTTTCTAGAGTGCACATGATTTATTCAACCTACTCTAGAAAATGATATAGAAATACAAGATCTGAAATAGTTATTCTACTCTTTACAGTTTTATATAGACTAAGACGTATATTTATACTGTACATTCTTTTATTCTTAGCCTTATATCTTTCATCTTCTAATTGTGTCAAATGGTTGCTGAATTTGTAGATTGAATTGGAAAAAGTAAATGGATCAATGGAGGCAAAGAGAAGTTCTAAAGGAGCTCATGAAACCTTGGTGTGAACTGAGGAGTTAGGAGAGTGATAGGTTAGGCCTAATCACTTGAAGAGGTGGAGATTGAGATTAACAAAGGAGTATACCCTAAAGAGAGAAGACATGAGCATGTATGACTGAGCAAACTAGCAACATAACACTAAGTTTATTAATATGAAATTTGCATAGCCTTGTACTTTTATTTATATGTGAAGGATCCAACCAAATTACAAAAAAAAATGGAGAGTGATTCAAATTCAAAAAATGGCGCCAATGCAAGTCACAACTTTTGTGTGAGTGCCTTATGTTCCACATGATTTGCTTCTTGGTGATAGGGTTTGCTTAGGATCAAACTAGGGTTTGATGTGGGCCAATTGAAGCCCAATTAAATCATAGGTAGGTTTAGAAACCCCAACCTAACCCTAATCCACTTGAGGCCCAAATACAAGCCCAAATCCTATGTTATTTGGCCTAATTTAAGGCCCAATTTATTTTACAAGAAAGGAAATCCTATTCTAATTTGTACAACATGGACTTTAAAGATATGCAAGAGAGAGTATCTGTCAGTCATCTCTTAGGTAATAAGAACCACAATAAAGGTATCACACAAACTAATTTGTTTGTTTTATATGTACATATCCATCAACTTTTTTTTTTTTTGTATTATCCTTATGTTCCAACTCACCAAGATATATGACTAAAAAATAGAAAAAATGTACAACATAAATATCTCTCTTAATCTGTAAAAAGTAGAATAGTTATTTTAGGTTTTGAATTTCTGGACCATTTTCTAGAGTAGAATAAAATGAAACATCTACACTTTAGAAACCCTCACTTGACATACAAGCAAGACTTTCTAGAGCACAAGAGAATAGATTAGTCATGACACCTTCATTAATTAAAAGCTCAACATGGGTTAGCTAGTCTAACCAAGGTTAAGGTAGCTTAAACCTTAAGCTACCTTCACCCATGGAAGCCTATAAATAGGTGTGCCTTCCTCTTTGTATTCCTGATTTGATATATTTTTTAACGAGTAATTTGAATTTCAGAATTCATTCTCTCCCAAATCTCCCTTTTCTAGAGAGCTAGAGGCCTAGTGAAACCCTAGGGAGTTAGCCAAACCTCTCCCTACTTCAACATCTAATTCATTTCATAAATTCACCAAAACATCTCCATTTAGGGTGTAATTCCTCCTAATTTCGCTACATCTTCACTTTAATTCATCCAAGGCACACCTTGGATTGCATCACCAACCTTCTAGCTCTCTAAGGCTTTTGCACTAAAGAGTGAGAGCAATAGAAAAGAGAGACTTGAGAGAAATTTTGATACCAAATAGTCAAAAATTCATTACAATATTCAAGTTTAAGAATTACACAAGAGAAACTTTCTATTTATAGAGCTAGAAGTCTTTTAAAGTGACTATTAGAACTCTAAAATGTTGATCAAGGATGATTTTGTGTTTTGATGTCTCCAAATCTATGAAGTTTGGTGGAAGGCTGAGTTGCTGCTTGTGTGGGTGGGTTCTGGGTAGATTAAATGTGTAATCCACTCTTTCTTTGAATCTAAAATTGATTTGAATCAAAACCTTTTTGAAAAAGATTGTTTTCTAAAGAAGTGGAAAAACAACCTGTTGTTTTGTTGTTTCAATTGGTTGTTTGACACTTAGTATTTTTTGAAAAGGGTTTGAAGTTGTTTGACTTGGTTGACTTTGCTGTCAAATCAATTCAACCAGTTGTTTCGAGAATTCAACCGATTTTTTTTTGAAAATCCATAACAGATTTCTGTGAAGTGTGGTAAATAAACTTTAAATGGTTTCTAACTATTTTGGCTCTTGCTTTAAATGTTTTTAACAAACCTTTGGAGTATATAAAGGTTGTTTTATGCTCCTAAAGGCATTGAAACAATTTAGACATTTTGAGATTGAGAAAACAAATTTGAGTTTTCAAGATTTGCATCAAGCTTTTGGATTTTTACAAAGGAATGGAATGAGATTGCTGTAATCTTTCGTTTTTTAATATTGATCAGGTGTAATCCTTTATTTATCTCTTGTATTTCTGAATATTGGTGGTGTAAGCAGAATCAGAGGGTGTTCTGAATTTTGTGGTGTTGTGTGGCAAAGGAAGTGTGTGGCTTGAGGTGTTTAAGGTCACTTCTTTGGTATGGTTGTTTGTAATATGGATTTTGATTGCATAGTAGATACCCAGTGGTTTCTGGGGATTGGATGTAGCTCTTGGGATAAGAGTGAACCAGTATAAATTGCTTGTGTGCTTTTCTCTTGCCCTGAACTCATTTACATTCTTCTTTTAAGTTGTTTTAATCACTGCTGATAAAAACAACCGGTTGAATTGCAGAAGCAATCGATTGATTTTCTGGAAAAATCAACTTAAACAGTTTTATTTTATTGTTTTCCTTGATTTCTTTCTCTATGATTTTGCATTGGAGTTCATTATACCTTCAAAGTTTGCGAAAATATTTTATAAACAATTCATTATACCGATTGATGCTGACTTGGCTGGAAAGAGGTAGATCAAACCAAATATAAAGGGTTGATTGGATCTTTGCTCTATCTCACCACAAGCAGACCCGATATCTAGTTTGTTGTATGTCTATGTGTAGAGAATGGGAGCTTTGATGTTTCAAATCCAAGATTAAGCTTGAAGCCTTGCTATTTTTGGTTTGAGCGTAGTTTAGAGTGTTTAGAATTTATGTAAGATCAGTCTTGATTCCTACACAAAGCCTGTTTTAATCTTTTTTAAAGAACTAAGTGTTTTTCCATGCAAAGGGAAAAACAACCGATTAAAGTTTCGAGATAATCGGTTGTTTCTCACTTAGCTGGCAAAGGAGTTTTGAAACTGTTTTTTTGAATTAGTTGTGTAACTGTTGAAACCATTCAACCGATTAAACCACAGTTTCAACCGATTAAATGTGAGTCTTCATAATAACTTTTTGAAAAACTGTTTTAAAACTGTTTTAGCTGATTCAAATATGCCTTAAATGGTAGATTTTCAAAGGTTATAAATATAGGCTTCTTTCAAATGTTTCATAGAAAGAAATAGACAAGTTTTAACACTCAGATTTGAGATTAAAAAGAGAGATTACAATCTGCTTGTGAAAAGAAGTTTTCCAAGTTTAGCAAGATTGTTTTTAAGCTTTGTTGTGGTTCAAGAATTGATCATAGGGTTTCTGGTTTTTTGTAATACAGGTGTTTTCTACCCTTTCTTAGTGTCTTGTAATTGTTCATATTACATTCTGTAAACGAGTTTGTAAAATCCTGTAAAGTTAGTTTGATTCTGGCTTGAGGTGTGTGTTGGTGCAAAGGGGGTGAATAGGTTTGGTGAGATTCAAAGTCACCTCTTTGTGGTGTATTGTTGTAGTCTGTGATTGATTACATAGTGGAATACTCAGAGGTTGTTCTGAGGACTGGATGTAGCTCAGGGTTGAGTGAACCAGTATAATCTGTTAGTGTAAATCTCTCTATCTCTTAACCTTCTATTATAATCTGTTTGATATTTGATATGCTATCATAATCAACCGGTTATTTTGTATTTTCAACCGGTTGATATTGTAAGAATGTATGGCTTTAAACTAGAGGGGGTTGAATGGTTTAAAGAGGGTTTTCGCAAACTTTTAAGTCTAGAATGAAATCACTTCGAAAAAACTTGATTCAGAATTCAGTTTGCCAAAAACATAAAACAATTTAGCACAGCACCAGAAAAACAATCGGTTGTTTCGCAGAAACAATCGGTTGTTTATACCAGTTCACAAATATAAACTGAATTTAAAGAGTTCAAGGGATAAAGAGATTGTACACAAAGAGTTATACTGGTTTACTCTTAAACCAAGAGCTACATCCAGTCTTCCCAGAAACCACTGGGGAATCCACTAAGCAATCAACCCTAGATTACTTACAACACCACCAAAGAAGTGACCTTGATCCCCTCAAGACACACACTTCCTTTGGCTCAGCACAAACACCACTAAGAATGCTGATCTTGACAACCTTAAGAACACACAACACTTCTCAGCTTTACACACAGAGTTTCTTCAAAGTACAAAAGGATTACACTTCTTACAGAAAAGATCTGAAATCAATACAAGATGAAAATCCTATTCCACACTCTCTTGATCCAAGCAATCTCAAAAGCAAACGTCAACTCTTCAAAAGCCAAATCTGTGAAAAACTCAAATCTGTTTTTCTTTGATTAAATCTCAGTTCTTGTTTGTTACATAAACATAACAAACTATTTATTGCTTTCAAAGACTGGTCAAAGCATTTAAAACTGGAGCGTAATCAGTTATAAAATCATTTAATGCTCAGTCAAAGCACAATACAATTTTCTGTTATGGTCCCAAAACAAACAATCAGTTGAATACTCGAATCAATCGGTTGTTTTGGTTTGACAGTAAGTCAACCATCAAAAACAGTTTTTCAACCTTTCTAAAAACACCTAAGTATAAAACAATTGGTTGTTTCGACAAAACAATAGGTTGTTTTTCACTTAGTTTGAAAACCCCTTTGAATTAAAAGGTTTAAGAATGCTTAAGCTTTGGATTCAATCAAGAGTGGATTTACACAGAAAATCTACCCCAGATCCTATTCTAAAACACCTCTGCAACAACAAGCATAACCAACCTTCCATCAACTTCAAAGGGTTTGGATTCTTCAAATCTTGAACACACTTGATTGAACAGATATTCCTGCCTTACAAATTGCTTTTATCTCTGTAACATAAACAACTAGTTAAATCGTGCTTTTAACCGATTAAAATACTGAAACAGTTTTCTTAATCTTTGTTTAATTTTCTTGCGTAATTGTTTATCTGTGATTGATTGATAAATATTCATTCATAATCATATATTTGTGAAAAGGTTTTATAAACAATTCACCCCCCTTCTTGTTTAAGCCATCAATTCTAACATTATGTGCAAGATTCCAAGGAAATCCAAAGGAATCTCATCTCAAGGCTGCAAAACGCATTCTGAAATATCTCAAAGGGACAACCAATGTTGGTCTATAGTATCCTTCTCATCTCCTATGCACTTAATTGGATAATTTGATTCTGATTATGCAGGGTGTAAGCTACACCAAAAAAGCACAAGTGGGGCTTGTCATCTTCTTGGATCAAGTCTTATTTCTTGGCATAACAAGAAGCAAGCTTGTGTGGATCTTTACACTGCAAAGGCTGAATACATAGCTACTGGAAGCTGTTGTGCACAAGTTCTTTAGCTCAAACAACAACTAGAAGATTTTGGGTTGAAGGTTAGCAAGGTGCCTTTGCTTTGTGACAACACAAGTGCTATAAATCTAACCAAGAATTAGATTCAACACTCAAGAACAAAGCACATTGAGATCCGTCATCACTTCATAAGGGATCATGTGAACAATGGAGATTGTGAAGTGAAGTTCATTGAGATAGGGATGCAACCTGCATATATTTTCACAAAGTCTTTGCCAAAAGACAGGTTTTTCTTTTTAAGAAATGAGTTAGGTACTCTTGATTTTCAAACTCTTTCTTGATTCTGTTTTACCCTTTCTTCATTCTATTTGTGAAGACAAATAGGGGGAAAAGGTGTTAGTTTATGTGTTGTGTAACCTACTGCAAACTCTGATTTGATAGGTTTAAATTCTACTGTTTAAACTTGTTTAAAGCTACTGCATACACACTGTTTTGATTGGTTTTTCTGCTCAAATTGGTTATGCAGAAAACTGGTTTATGTGCCTTCATAACCTGCTATTATATATGCTTTGTATTTGCATAGAATCTGTTTTGCAGGTGCTGGTTCAGATTCAAACAAAACAACATAAGCAACCAGGGATTTGTCTTCATCAAATAGGGGGAGATTGTTGATCAAGGATGATATTGTGCTTTGATGTCTCCAAATCCATGAAGTTTGGTGGAAGACTGAGTTTTTGCTTGTGTGGGTGGGTTCTGGGCAGATTAAATGTCTAATCCACTCTTTGTTTGAATCAAAAACTTATTTGAATTGAAACCTTTTTGAAAAAGATTGTTTTATAAAGAAGTGAAAAAACAACCTATTCTTTTGTCGTTTCAATCGATTGTTTAACACTTAGTGTTTTTTTTAAAAAGGGTTTGAAGTTGTTTAACTTTGTTGTCAAACCAATTCAATCGGTTGTTTAGAGAATTCAACCGATTGTTTTATTCAAAATCCATTAAAGATTTCTTTTAAGTTTGGTAAATCAACTTTAAATGATTTCTAAATATTTTGGCTCCTGCTTTAAATGGTTTTAACAAACCTTTGGAGTATATAAAGGTTATTTTATGCTCCTAAAGGCATTGAAACAGTTTAGACATTTTGAGATTGAGAAAACAGATTTGAGTTTTCAAGATTTGTATCAAGATTTTGGATTTTCACAAAGGAGTGGAATAGGATTGTTGTAATCTTTCATTTTTTATATTGATCAGGTGCAATCCTTTCTTTATCTCTTGTAGTTCTGAATTTTGTGGTGTTGTGTGCCAAAGGAAGTGTGTGGCTTGAGGTGTTCAAGGTCACTTATTTGGTGTGGTTGTTTGTAATCTGGATTTTGATTGCATAGTAGATACCTAGTGGTTTTTGGGGACTCGATGTAGCTCTTGGGATAAGAGTGAACCAGTATAAATTGCTTGTGTGCTTTTCTCTTGCCCTAAACTCATTTAAATTCTTCTTTTAAGTTGTTATAATCACTGCTGATAAAAACAATCGGTTGAATCGCAAAAACAACTGGTTAATTTTCTGGAAACTTAAACAGTTTTGTTTCATTGTTTCCTTGATTTATTTCTCTGTGATTTTGCATTGGTGTTCATTATACCTTCAAAGTTTGCGAAAATATTTTATAAACAACTCATCCCCTTCTTGTTTAAGGCCATATATTCTAACATAAAAGACTCTCCATTCATGGAGTGGCACAACTTAAAAACTCTCCATCGGTGGATTTCCATCTGGCAATCCATGTCTTGAAAAGCTCTTCATTAGGAAATGGACATGGGGCACAAGGGAGTGAGAAGACATGCATCAGGCGCTCCATGTGCGTCATGAAGGAAAGGAATAGTCACCTTGTGGAAAAAGAAGGAAGGGAAAAGGAAGGCGCCATGTTGGAAGCTTATATGGTGCCTTGTGTGTGCCATGCAGGCATCCCTCTTGGCTTCTCTAAAGTCCTACTATCCTAAATTAAAATGGCCCAAATACAAGGACCAAAATCCCTATACAAAAATTAAAGACTGAAATTGAAATCTTATTTACTCTATACAATTTTTACTAGGCTACAGAAGGAGAATTCTATAGAAAAATAAGTTCTGATCAAAACAACCTTATTGTTTTGGTTGCTCAGATGGTCCTCTATCATCTTAGAGTGTTTGTTATCATAAAAATGCATAGTCTGTCTAATGGGTGATAGACCGTCTAACATCTTAATAAGATCATCTATTGTGTTTAATTTAGTGAGACTATCTCTCACATTGATATTGTGGACTATCTATCATTTAACCTTTGATTTCTACGTATATGTGAGATTTGTTGTATCCTTTAACAATTCTTATAGTTTTTGTTATCATAAAAACTCATAGACTCTATTATCATGAGATCGTTTAATGGGTAGTAGATCATCTTGAAGTGATTATACTATTTATCATCCTAACAAAATCTACAATGTCTTAGAAAAAATATTTGAAGCAAATCATCTAGAAAAAATACGAAGAAATAGAATCTACAACAAAATAGGGAGCAAAATCCGAAATTTTTGGAAAGTTGGAAACAGAGAAATTTGTGAACAATAACTAAACCATAATCTAATTTTGAGATGCATGGAGTAAATAAACCTATAAATATATACAAGTTTGAAGAAAATCAAGGGGTATCGGATCAAATTACACTCTAGGATATGTTCTTAGAACAAAGCATTAGCGTTTTTTACTTAGTTTTTTTAGATGCATTAGGTAAATGGTCTCACTATATTATTCTCACAACACATACATAATAAGAGTGAGTAAAAATTTTGGAATGTAAAATATGAGGTTGCATGAAGAAAATATGGGGCTGCAGAAAAAAATTCTAGATTTTAAGTTATGTGGGCTAGCCCGCCCTGCCTAGCACTTGGCTCGTACAGACTGCGGGTTATGCGGGCCGGCCCGTACGACCGTCCCTCTTTGCCATCTTTAACAACAGTGAAACACACCAAGAAACTGTTAGAATGTGTGGCCAAAACAAGAGGGAGGTAAATTGTTTTCACAAGATTTTCACAAAGATTGGAAGTAGAGTGAAAAGTTCTGAAAAATCAACCAATTCATTTTCTATTGAACTGGATAAAATTTCAGTTTTATAAAAAAAATCAACCAATGTATTCCCCGAAAACAGGTTGTTTATACCAGTAAACAAAGAACAGTTTTAAAACCAGTGTATAAGAGAATGGAGAGGGAGATTCACACAAGGATATTTATACTGGTTCACTCTTAACCAAGAGCTATATCCAGTCCTCAACTAACCACTGAGAATTCACTAAGCAATCAAAGCTAGATTGCAAAACACACACCAAGAGTGTTAATCTTGAAACCCCTCAAGAACACACAACACTCCTTGGCAACACCACAATTTTCAGAAACTCTTTCTGAAACTGGCTTACACGTATTACACATAATTATAGTGTTCAAAAGAAGGAAATAGAGTACATGAGCTTTAGAAACCAGTAGTACAGAAGTATAGAAAACCTATATCCTATTTCACATACAAGTGATGATCCAAAAGCTCTTAATTCTCTTTGAAAACATTTTTAATAAGCTCCCTATCTTAGGTTCTTGAAAAGATCATAAAACAGTCTTTATATAGACTCAAGGAAGTGGTTAAAACTGTTAAATCATTAATCAAAAGCAGTTGAAACATTTTAAAACATTTTGGAACTCTTAACAGAATTCTGTTACAAAAACAATAGATTGTTTTACAAAACAACTAATTGAAATTATTTTTCTGTTAAGGATTTCATATAAAACAACAAGTTATTTTATCGAAATAACCGGTTGTTTCACTTTGACAATAAAGACAAAATAAAGCAAAGCTTTTTCAAAAAAATTTCAAAACCACTAAATGTCAAACAACCAGTTGTATCGACAATTCAACTGGTTGAAAAACTTGTTGTAGCTTCAAGACCTTTGAGTAACAGCTTTTTCAACAAATTGATTTGAAAAAGAACTGACTAAAATTTCACGATTTCGTTGAAAATATTTCTTTTAAAAAGAGATAAAGAGTCAAGTGAACTTGGATGATTATACAAGGTGTGAATTAATAAGTCAAAAGATACTAAACAACATACACAAACACAACAACAAGTTCTTCAAGTCTTCTACTCAGATTTGGAGGCATAAAAGCACCTTCTTCAATAACAATCCTATCTTGGCCCCAATCTAACACAAAAATACAATAAAGCATAGAAGGGAACAAATTAACCTAAAAAGTGAATTAAGAAATACAATAGGATCCCTCAAATTCAAAACAGTTGTGAAATATCTTTGACCTCAACTTAGATGATGAAACTTTTGCTCCAAGAAACTTCAAAGGTCTTTCAAAGATTATTTCTTTCAAAAACTTGAATCACAAAAGCTCTCACAAATGTAAAATTTTAAATTGTTTGAGTAACCTTTTTTCTGAAATAATGCAGACCTTTTTATAAAGATTAACAGAAACGGTTTTTTATCAAAAGGATGTTGTTTAAATAAAATCAACCTGTTAAAAAATTGAAACAATTTGTTGATTTTACATAAAAAAAAATGTAATATGCATGAAAATTGATTTTTCTTAAATAGAAAATACACAAACTTCAAATATTTCTTATGTTACATGTTAAAATATGATTTTCAGTATATAAAACGTATTTAAGAAAAATATAAAAACTTTTAATTGTTTTGAATTAAATTATTTAAAAGATAACATATTGAAAAAATGTAACTTTCCAGAAAACAATTTAAAACTAATTGAAAAAACATTTTAACCAGTTCGAAAAAATTGTTCTTGGATTCATCATCATTTCTTAAGGCAAAAGATAAATCAAGACACACAAAATAAAAACTAAACTACCTAGACACTCAAGGCATCTAGACTTCAACAATGCTTTATCAAACATCAAAGTTGGATCCTTGAGATGTCCAACAATCTCCCACTATTTGATGAAGACAAACAGTTCAACAACATGTCTTAAGTCTTGAAAAAATCTTTATCTTTTGTAGGCAGTAGTCAGTGGCGAAAAGAAGAAATAGTAGTTCTTCAACTTGCTCCTCCTAACTTGCAAAACACATATTTCTCTCCCTTTGTGTTAATTAAACAAAAAGCATGCACATAAAACATTTTAATGGATATCTAGTCCATCAAATAACAATTCTTCAACTTGCTCCCCCTAACTTGCAGAACACATATTTCTCCCCTTTTGTGTTGATTAAATAGAAAGCATGCACATAAAACATTTCAATGGATATACTAGTCCATCAAATAGCAATAAGCATAGCAAAATATAACAGTAATAACAATGCTTAAGGAGAATATAAAATGTTGAAGGCGCATAAACAAGCACCATAATACCCAAAATAAAAGCTAGAAACTTAAAAGAGTGTAAAAGATATGAAAATTAAATCGATTATAAGCAAAAAACAATAGATTAAACATCACAATGGTAGAGCTCAACCAACTTCTCTTGTACAACCTCAATCTGGTCAAGAAGATATTGAAATCTTGATGTAGTCATCTCAAAATATTGTCTTTGTTCTGCAGAAATGGTGTCCAACCTATGAAACATAACCCTTTCAAAATTGGATAAAGGTTTACCTCTCTCCATTGGTGACACATAGGCTACCAGAGCATTCATATCAATTCCTTCATAATCTTCACCAACATTGCTTGATTCATAAATGTCAGTAGCATCACCATTTGTGTTAATCCATAAATTGTTGCCCTTTTGAAAACCCATTTTTACTAATGTAGAACAATCTATTTCACTTCCTTCTTTGATGGTTTCAATTAGATAATCTTTCACATTAGCTTCAAAATATTACATGAATTTTGAAATTAGTATAGCGAAAGGAAACTTGTAATCAACAAGTCTCTTGGACTTGATCATGTGTTCCTTCATCACATAAACCCAATTTACCTTTATTTTATTCATTAGGCAGTACATCAAAATCAAATCCCTCTCGGTCAGCATAACATGGATGCTCCCCCTGGGTGTTAGCTGCCATGCAATGATATACGCTAAAAACCTGAGAGTTAGCTTGACATTACCTACATGAAACTAATTGAAGGGAGTATTTTGATCCTTCAAATAAGAGAGGTAGAATTTCATCTTGTTGAAATCACTGATTTTAGTTGTGTTCCTTTGCCAACCTTGACTCCATTTTGCTTCAGTCCAAATACATTATTCCACACAACAAGTATAACTAGCATTTGGACTCCTTTAACAATTGATACTAAATTCTTTCCATTAAAATATAGGTTAGTGTAAAAAAAATTAATCAAATCAAGATAAACATTGCCTTAACTCCAGGAAGGGCTTCATCCTCTGAAGCTTGAGAAGATTTCTTGCATCATCTAGCTTCTGCTCTTTCATCCAGGAAAACTTCAAAATATTGGGAATGTTGATTTGCTTTATTCTCATCTCATGCAGAAATGTTGCCATGACATCTTCATCACCAACAAACCAGGTCTCAAGATATCCAAACCGAGAGGTAGAGAATGATCCTTTAGATCTCTTATTCTTTTTTGATAAAGCCATTTGTTAAATTTGTATGAGAATTTGAATACCAATAGAGAGAAGAAACAAATATCTAGATTTTGAATAGTGTACCGCCCTGGTAGTCGGAAGTGTTGACGTGGCATTGAGCTATTATAAAGGCGTGTTAAACGGGACACCTGGCTAGCAGAAGGGAAGGAAGTCGGGGGGGAGGGGGGGCTCGTGTAGTCGCCAGTTATTAAGTTGGCGTGCTCTGATCTCCAGCGTATCTAAACCGGCGGTCACCGGTTTGAAGATGAAGTCGCCAGATGTGAACCCAGGCAACCAAGTGATTAGAGATCGCCGAAACAAGGACATCGCCGAAGATGAAGGCAGACAGTCATTTCCCAGCTGGCCAGAGGATGAGCTCGGGAGACAGCTTACTTGAACATATACGGTGAAGCAGGTAGGGCAGATCATGAAGGCGGCCGGCGAGACCACAGGGAAGGTGTGTACGAAGGCGCCCGAACTCGCCATCCAAAAGAGATCACGCTCCAAGGCATCTATGCACTGAGTGTATCATGCATAAGTAACTTAGCCAAAAAACCTGAAGAGTAAGAAGTGGCGCCCAAGTCAAGGAATGCTCCAGATGGTGACACGTGTACAGCTGGATGCGAGCCACGTGTCCAGAAGTGTAACTGTCTGGAGAGAGAAAGTGCGCAGGTATATAAGAGTTTCCAACGAACTTCTGAGGTACGAACGCATTTAGATTACTTCTTTACAACTGCGAGAACGAGAGTACGCTGAGAGAGAGCTTTTGCACGGTTCCTTAGAGTTCTTGAGTTTTCTCTTAGTAATTGGTGGTTCAGTCGCTGACTTGGGCGTCGGAGCGTGATCGGCCGCAGCGGCGCCGTTCCGTCTTTTGCAGGTTCTTGAGGTGGATCGCGGTGAAGGACGGAGGCTAACACGGCGCAGGAGTCGATCCAGGTTTGACGAGGCAAGGCTCCAGCGTTTTGGTCAACAGGCAGGATCAAATAGTATGATACTTGATGTTGTGCAACGTTAGGTTTTATAAAGGTGAAAAAGAATTATGAAAGAAGACAACAATTAATTTGTGTTTAAAGTATTCAACACATTTTTATAGGAAATATAACTTTTAATCAATGCATTTTGGCAGTTTTGATTGACTAATATGGAAAAAGCTGCAGTGTCATCATGCATAGCTAGAATCCAATTTTCATCTAGTAATGCTACTGTAAAAAAAATTGGCTTAGCTCGAGAAACAAATGCCATTGCTTCACAAAATTTATTGAATGAATTTTCAGTTGATACACCCATCTCAATATTCCCAATGACATTATCCAAAGTAGATCTCTGGGAGTTCTCCATTCTCTGGGCAAATCTAGATTAACATCTTGTCCTTTAGTAGAAATAGAATCAACTATTTTTGTATCAATTGATTGATTTTTCTGAAGTATAGTTCTTAAATCACCTCATTCAGGTTCATCTTTAACATGCTTATGCATATAATTATTAGTCTCATAAAAAAACAACATGTACAAATTCTTCAATAGTTCAAAGCCTTTTATTATAGATTCTATATGCATTTCCATTCAAAGTATAATGAGTAAAGATTCCTTCATCAAATTTTCCAAGATTATCCTTACCATTATTTAGAACAAAGCATTTACAACAAAACACTTTAAGATGGCTTATATTAGACTTCTTCCCTTGTACTTCTTCCATTTCTTTAAAATTGGCCTAATAAGAGTTTTATTTAAAACATATGCAATTGTGTATACAACATTAGCCCAAAAGTAGTTAGGAAGATTATATACATTTAAAATAGTCCTAACATGCTTCTTTGGAGACATATTCTTCCTCTTAGCTACACCATTTTTTTGTGAGGGTTATTGGAGAAGAAAAACTATTTGTAACCCCATATTTATAACAAAACACATTAAATCTTTCATTTTGAAGCTCTCCCCCATGATAACTTCTAATGGATGCAATACTGCAATAGTTTTCAATAAAACCTTAGCCAATTTCTTAAACACGTCAAATGCATCATTCTTAGAATCAATGAATAATGTCCAGGTAAATCTTGAGAAAACATCAACAATAACCAATGTATACAAATTTCCACCAAGACTAGCAGTTTTAGATGGTCCAAATAAGTCCATATGCAATATATCTAAAGGCTTTTTTAGAAGAAATAACATCTTTGAGTTTAAAGGAAGATCTAGTTTGTTTTCCATTTTGACATGCATCACTGATTCTATTATTCTCAAATTTTATCTTTGGAAAACCAGAAACTAAATCTTAAGATTTTAATATATCCAAGTGATCAATATTAATATGTGCAAGCAAGTCTCCTATGTCATAACCAAGATTCATCATTTTTTGAAATAAGACACTCATTCATAGAGATATTATGATGAATATTAGGGAGGTAGATGTTATTGATCCTCTTACCCGTGAAGACTACCTTACTAGTGTCTTCATTGCATATTTGACAGTTTCAACATTCAAACTTCACCTTGTATCCTTTATAAAAAAGTTGACTAATGCTGACAAGATTGTGTTTCAACCCTTCAACATATAAAACATCTTTGATGATTGTTGATGCTTCAGTTCCTATATCTCCTCTTTCAATAATCCGCTCACGGTTGTTATCACCATAGGTAACATACCCTTTTGATTTTAACTTCATCACAACAAACTGTGATAGATCTCCTATCATGTGTTTAGACCATCCACTGTCAAGCTACCATTGGTTTAATCCTCTTCCTCCTTTTGTTTTCTGCAAAACATATATAAACCGATAAAGATGGTACCCTTAGTTTTGGGTCCAGATGAATTACTACCTTTCCTTAGGCAGCAATTTTTCTAAACCCCTTGGAACAAAATAATTTTTGAGCCTACAAGATCTAGAAGTATGACCACTCTTCATGCAGTAAAAACATGATATGGAATGCATGTTTTTAGAACTGTTAAAAAAGACATACTTTGTTTTAGCAGATACAAGGAAACTAGTTAACTTCTTGATATTATTTTTCTTTCCAGGTTTATATCATAATCCAATTTTACCATTCACAACATTTTGTGATCCTAAAACAGTTTCTAGATTAGTTCTTCCTATGATAAACTTAGACAAAGTTTTCAAAAGATATTCTATCTTATCCTCCATATATTTGCAATTTTTACAGTTTTTTTTTACTAGATTCTACACATTTACAGGTTGCATGCAAACAAATCAGTTCAAGATTAACAAGCTTAGTTTGAGCATCATGCAAATATTTTTCTAATGATTTTACTTTTGATTCAATAAAGTTTTTTGCACTTTTTAACTTGTTTCCTATAACAACAAGCTTATTGGCCTCCTCGTGTGTTTCGTGAAATACAAGTAGCAAATTGTCATAATTTTCAAAATCAGTAGAACAAACACTTACTGAATCACTACTGGATGTTCCATTTTCCATGAAACAAAGATTGACTTTTTTTTTATTTTCTTCAGAGGTATCACTGGATGAAGACATATCATTATCTTCCCAAGATATGTATGTTTTCTTGCCCTTGCCTTTGTCTTCTTTTCTACCTTGTGACTTATCCTTGTTCTGATAGATTGGACAATCCAATTTGACGTGCCCTAACTTACCACAACCAAAGCATGTGTAGTTAGCAAAACTTGAATCATTAGGTTCAGAAGCATACCTCCTCTTAGATTGAAATTTGTCACAGTTTTTCTTCTTTAAAAACTTATAGAATGTCTTTGTGGGTAGACTTAAGGTTTCATCTTGATCTGAATCCTCATCATCTTCATTGGAGAACTTCTTTTGCGTACTACCCTTAAGAGCTATACTCTTGATTTACTTTTCAGAATTCTCCTGATCATTCAACTTGTTAAGTTCTAACTCATGTTCTCTGAGCTTTTCAAATAAAGTTGTTGTAGAATTTTGGTTTCCAACTTCTATCCAAACACTTCAGAATCTTTATGTTCAATTCTTCTTTGTCAAAGACTTTTCACAAGCTTGTTAAGTGATTCACTATGTGTGTGCACCTCTTCTACACCTGCCCAATAGTTTCCCCCTACTGCATTCTGTACAATTCATATTCCTGAATGAATGTGTGTTTTCTTGCTCTTTTTACGTCCTCAGTTCCTTCATGAGTAACCTCAAGAATTTCCACATCTCCTTAGCCAAGCTACACTAAGACACCCTGAAAAAATCATCAAGATTCAAAGAAGATGTAATAATATTTTTAGCTACAGAATCATATTGAGTTTTTTTACTTTCAGCTTTAGACCACTCAAACCATGTTTTCTTAACAGTTTCATCTTTAATAACATGCATAGGAATAAAAGGAACATTCACCACAACATCCCAAATACCTCTATAAATAGATTTCATAAAGATCTTCATTCTAACTTTCTAGAAAGAATAATTCACACCACCAAACATAGGAGGTTTATTAATAGACGCACCTTCAGCAAACAAAACCTTAAACTTAGCCATTTTTTAAAAACTTGATTAACTTTCAAACCCTAGCTCTTGATACCAATGGTGGAAATAAGGGGAACTTAAGTTCAAAAGGAGGTGAATTGTACTTAGAATATTTTCACAAATAATGTGTTTACAAATATTCAGAAAGAATTGTACAGATTGTTTTGCAAAACAACATATTGATTTTGTAGTTGAAATACACTGATACGGGAAAAGAATTTGTTTTATTAAAAAGATTATTGATTAAACTTTTCAATACGCATATCTTGAAACACAATCTTATAAACCAAAACTACAATTCAAAAGATCTAAATTTGTTTTAAAAGAAACAAATATTTGGAATAATTTCAACAGGTTATTTGGAATTAACGGAATCTTTTTATGATCTGGAAAGAGATTTTGCAGATTATATGATAGGTACAAAATTCAGAAGTGTCAATAAATGCTTTAATAAAATATTTGATTATATCAGAATTAATGAAGACTTATTAAACTATAAATTGTTAAATTAATATTGTTAATCAGTAATAAATACAAATTATATAAAATATATCAATATTCAATGTAACAATCAATATTAATTATCACAACAGTTTTAGTTATTACAAAGAATCAAAACAAGCCTGCAGAAAACAAAAACAACAAATTGATTTTTGAAAACATCTAATTGATTATACCAGTACAAATTATTATGCAAACATTTTATAAAGCAGATATAAAGAACATATGAAAGACACCAAAATTTTATACTAGTTCACTCACAATAGAGCTACATCCAGTTCTACCTCACACCATGGTGGATTTCACTAAAAACAATAAAATTTCTTTACAAGAAATACAAAACAGTTCTTGAACACTACAAGAATCTAAACCACCAACTGCTACACCTTGTCACAGCCGTGAAACACACAAAAACCCTATCTCAGCCCCAATCTAACAAAAAAATACATTGTAGTATACAAGGGAACGAATTAACCTGAAGAGTGAATCAAGAAATACAACAGGATTCCTCAAATTCACAACAACAATGAAATATGTTTGACCTCAACCTAGATGATGAAAGTTTTTCTTCAAGAAATCTTAAAGATCTTTCAAAGACTATTTTTGTTTTTGCATTATCCAGGGTTAAAACCTCTATTAATTCATTTACAGGGTTGCAGTTTCCCTTTTTAAACCATTCCTGAGGAACGCGTTCCTCGGGGTTTTTTTAAACCTCAGGAAAAGTCTATCAGAGCCCTTGTTAAATACCATGGGTTTAAGAACCTCCGTAAAATGCCATGGGTTTCAAAACCTTCCTAAAATACTATGAGTTTAAGAACCTCTGTAAAATACCATAGATTTAAAAATTTCTGTAAAATGACTTGTCGTCTATAATAACCTTCAACCTCATTTTCCACCATTTCTATGGATCCTCCTGACTTCTCTCTTCCACCGTAGACACATTGCTCTCTGGCACAGACTCAATGGCCGCCGCCGACAGTCCGAGCAAGGAATCACAATTCAGCCACACTTATGTTTATTATAGCTAAGGATAAGAAACACTAAACTAGGCACCATCACCTTACTGTCCCAGGTCACAAGCCACGTTTACCTAGCTCGACAACTACTAGTGTTTATCACTGCTTTATATATCCTAAATAATTGTATTATCTGTTAGATGTGGGCTTCAAAGCCATGTGTGTTCTTGGCTACGAGGGCTTCAGATATTGCAAGAGCATATTGCAAGGATAAATTAACTTAATCACTTCTCAATTTCACAGTGAATTAATTATTGAATGCATTTTTAAATAAAGGCATTAATTTGAAATATTTCAAAATTATGAGAATTAAATATTAATAATTATAACTAAAACTAAAATTACACATAAAATATACGTACATCAAAAGCTAAAAAAAATAAGTCAAGTTTTTTAAAGTATGAACTCGTAACAAAAAAACTAGAAATTATATAAGTCAACTACCATCAATCATAAGAAATATGCAAATACTGTTGAAATACTCATTATCCTAGATTAGTTGTTGAAATTCTAATTATCCAAGGTTATTTTGGTGAGTTTTTAAAATAAAATTTTGAAACTTTAGAAAACTTATTTGTAGTTTAAAGTTACACTTTCAAAATTTTAGAGAATTTAGTTATGAAATATATTAAAACTATATAGTTTTTAATTATTGATTTATAAATAGATTTAATTATATTTATTCATTGAAGTTTGAAAAATCTGGAGTGTTTTATTGAGATTCTACAATAAATCTTTAGAATTTAACGAAGGTTAAAAAAATCTCCGTTATTTTTTTGAGGTTTTAGAATAAATCTTTGAAACTTAAAAAAAGTTAAAAAGACATCCGTTAATTTATTGAAATTGTAGAATAAATCTTTGGAAATTACTGAAAGTTAAAAAACACCTCCATTATTTTGTTGAGGTTTTAGTATAAACCTTTGGAATTTAACAAAGGTTAAAAAAAACCTCCGTTGTTTTTCCTGAGGTTTTAAGATAAACCTTTGAAATTTAACAAAGGTTAAAAAAACCTCCATTATTTTGCTAAGGTTTAAAAATGAACCTTTGAAATTTAACGAAGGTTAAACAAATTTTTGTTCTTTTGCTGAAGCTTTAAAATAAACCTTTGGAATTTAACGAAGGTTAAAAAAAACTCTATTATTTTGCTTTAGGTTTTAAAATAAATCTTTGAAACTTAACGAAGATTAAAAAAACCTGCATTAATTAAATCAATTTATAGGATTATATGTACCTCCGTTAAAACTCTTTTTTCTTGTAGGGATATTTTAGAAAAATCTAAACACTTTTAAGTATTTCAATCAATTGATTTAAAAGATAACAGATTGAAAAACCGACTCTAAAAAAACAATTTAAAACCAGTTAAAAAATATTTTTTTCTTGGATTTCATCATCATTTCTTGAGACAAAAGATAAATCAAGACACATAAAATAGAAACTAAACTACCAAACACTTAAGTTACAAACATCAAAGTTGGATATTGAGATATCCGTCACTAGTAAGTGTGAATCCTATTCAGATTCACACATGAATGTTTTGCTCTTGATCTTCATTTTGTAAAAGACACCATCTAGCCAAAGAAGGTTCAACTTGCGGATCAGTTAACCAAACCTATATCGGATTTTACCTTTTGTACTGTTCAAAATAAATTCAATGTTGTAGCACCTCCACCCATAAGTGGAGGAGGGGAGGTGTTAAGTAATAACTTGAATATTCTTTTCTTAAAGCGTTTTCTCTCTCATATGACACTCACCATATCTTAGATATTGAATAAGAGATTTTGCTTGATGCATATCATGAACGAACCTGCAGTAACAGTAAGCATTTGAAGAACAAAGTAAAAGAGAGAGTGAAAAGTGATCCGTAGTAAACTGAAATGGAATTTTCCCATAAAACTGGTCCACGAGGGGAGAATAAGAAAACCAAGCCCTCAAAACTTATGCGGGTCCCGAACAAACTCACCTTTATTTTTTCTTGAGTGTAGGGCGAAGATTTTTTAGTTATGTCGAAAGCGAAACGACGTGCCTTCAAAAGGTATTGACTCGAGTATAAATAGAGTCGACCCCGTAGCTTGTCTCATAACAAAGCAAGTGGTATTCTTAATTTGAGGAAAAGAGTGTCCATTTTCCTGATTGATCATGGCTGGAGGAAGTAGGGACCCTCTGGTTGTTGGTCGTGTGATAGGGGATGTGTTGGAACCCTTTGAGTGTTCCATTCCCATGAGGGTCACCTACAGTAACAGAGATGTCAGCAATGGATGTGAATTCAAACCCTCACAAGTTGTCAACCAACCAAGAATAAATATCGGTGGAGATGACCTCAGGAACTTCTACACCTTGGTAATTCATTACTCCTTCTCTTCTTTTTCATCACCATCTTCAGTTCATTCTGTTTGCCACTCAGTGCAAATATGATTTTACTTTCACCTAACTTCAGCTTTTTCGTATTTGTAAAATGATTTCTTTGTTGGGTGTAATTAGTCAAACAGTTTTTACCTTTGAATGCTTTGTTCTTTTTAAAATAATAGAGTTTTTATACACATTATTTGTATCTCTTTGTCTTAGTTAATTTATACGATACAGATTATAAATTCAATAACTAAATAAATAATTTTCTCAAAATATGAAATTATTATTTCTGGTTCATAATGTCATCTAACACTTGTTGCATGTTTATCTGTCTATAGAAGTTCAAAAGACTATTTCAAGTGAAACCTACTGTGCAGTATATATGTGATGTGTATAAAATTCTTCAAGTTCTTCAAAATAAATATTATTAATGTAATTTAAAATAAACCTTAGAAATAAAATGAGTGATGATTTCAATGCAGTATTAGGACTCTAATTGCAATCTGGGACCAATAGGTTTTACATTGATATAGCAGTATCTACCTAAATCGATGTTAGTTTCTTTAATTTCAATGATCAGTAACAGATCGTATGTTCATTTCATTGATTTCTTTCATTAACAGATCGCAGTTGATCCCGATGCACCTAGTCCAAGTGACCCTAATTTGAGAGAATACCTCCATTGGTGAGCAAAAAATACATGAATCTTCGTCTACAAGAACTGAACTATACATTTATGAATTTTGCTAGCTTAATGTTCCAATACTTTACAGCCTTTGTCTCTCTCTCTCCAATGTATTTCAGGCTGGTGACTGATATTCCTGCAACAACGGGACCTAGTTTCGGTATGTATCATATTCGTCCATTTTATTAACCTAAAAGTGTCTGTGTTCTGGCTTAAACATATTCAAACCCTTATTTTTTACTTAAACTTAATGAATTTTATGTATGTGTATATTCATAACAAAATTAATGTTTTCTTAAGTGTATTTGTGATTTATGATTTCTTTTTTAAGTTACTCGAGTAATAAGGAACTGAAAATTTCAAAATATTAATTATTTTTAGAAGATATTGGATATTTCATGAACTCTGTATTCCTAAACTCGTTTCACCTAATTTTGGAATAAAAATGTAGGTAATTAATATGATAAGAAGCCTACACTAATGAGAATAATTTTACAGGGTAGGCTGAATGGGAAATAAAATTTGGATATTCTATAAAGGGTCCATCAACTTTTATCTCACTCAAAAGTTTATCTTTTGTCGTTAAGAGTAGTACGTATAGTTTCCTTAATATCAGTGATGTCCAAGTTCATCAGAATATATGTGGTCCAAAGTAGTACATATGAACATTTTCTTACGTTTTAAATACAATAAACATTATTTTTATTCATATTTTTATTTCTTTAGTTAGTATTTATACCTATTGTTTCAGGTTTAGGGTATCTTTATTTAATTATATTAGAATGAAAAAGACTGATTAATGGAAAGATATTAATGATTTGGATAAGAATTAAATCTTCAGTATTATAATTATATAAATAATTTTAATTGGTTTCATCGTATATATGGTTTGCCTTTGAATTGAATTTGATCTAAAGGAGTGTTGAATTCATTTTGGTCTAACATATTATGAAACACTAATATAATTTTGAAATGTTTCATACGCCAAGTATAAATTCATAGAGCTTCAGATAATATATATAGTGGAAGTGAAAAAGTGATTGGATATTATTGAACACATACTATGACATGCATATGCATATCTTAACATCAACAACCATCCTTAAATATTCTTTGCTCATAAAGAAAAACATCCTTAAATATTATGTTATGTCAAATAGGTAGTAAGAAAAACATCCTTAAATATTATGTTATGTCAAATAGGTAGTTGCATATATATAATTAAGATAAATTCAAATTAGGAGGATACTAAAAGTGAAAAAAAAATGATAGAGATATCTACATTTAAGTCATTTTTACAACTTAAAGTATTAAATAAAAACATGTTTTTGGCTGGTATGATTCAGAATATACAGTTGTTGGAGAATCCAAATTAGCCAATTACACTACGAAACCTAAAAGCATTGAACCATATAGCATCGAATTCTTAAAGTGCATAATCATGTCAGAAAAGATAGAAGATTATTCTATTCAAGATATAACACAAAGCAAGTGTTCTTTCTGAAGGAGAATATTCATATTGAATAGATTACCTTTTGTTGGCCATCTATGCAGATCACTTGACAAGATAACAGTAAAACCTTCATAGCAGGGGTCTATAGATCAGAACAGAACATCATTCAAAAAAAGCTTCATAGCCTGTTGATGCAACTGGTTTAACAAAAATTGATAAGTGAAGTGGTAGAAGAAGAATCAGATATGCTTAAATTCCACTCCAAACATCTTGACCAAAACTGAGTTAGAGTCAAATAGGGTTACTGTGAGTGACTAAACTCACCTTAGTTTTATTCCTAGTATTCATAATTCAAACCCAAGACTTGTGATTAAGTTAGAACAACTTTACACAAGTTGATTCATGTGTTTGATGATTCCTCAGTAACACATATAATTCAGTAAACTAAACAGCTTTACCACCACACCCCCATCAACCTTCTACCAGGATCTGCAATCTTCAAATCCTTCTCATGAAATCAGAAACTTTGAATCTACCAAATTTAGTGAACCCGACCTTGCTGGAAAAAAAGAAAAATATAATTCTCCTTCTATCACCAATCAGCTGTTCAAAACCAGAGCTTACCAGTAAGAGTGGTGAATGTTTCTTCCCTTCGCTCTCACGCGTTTTATCTTTCTTATAATATCTCATCCATCTGAAAACGACACGTAATTTAAATCAACACTCTCTTCATTGGTTATATTTATTATTATTGGAAGATAGGGAAAGGGACACAACATTAGCGTTTAAAAAAAAAACGCAGACGAATTTTTATCCACCCGTAGGTTATTTAGGTCTTTCACAGGAGCTAGTAGGACCTTACATATATCACTTATTAATATCTAAGCTGAAATATATTGTTTTATTTTTTTATAAAAAAACTAAAATATGAAAAATGCTACTTCATATTACAATAAGTTTATAACTATGATTTAATTAATATAATTATAAAATTAAATTTATTTATTTTTTAATTATATTTAATGTATGATATCATGAGTCTTATAAGAAAGAAGATGATAAGAAAAAAATAAGTTTTTATTATTTTATTTTCATACATCACTTCATATATAAAAAATATAAAAAATATATATTAGTATAAGATACTTTCTCTATCAAAATTTCAATAAAAAATTAAGTAATATCAACTAATCATAAGATTTTATTATTATTAAATTAATTATATATAATTTAATAATTATTATTTTCTTAATAATTTTTAAAACATATGATTATAACGAGATGATATTTGCACAGGTCACGAGGTTGTAACGTACGAGAGTCCACGACCTATGATGGGGATTCATCGTATCGTGTTTGTGTTGTTCCGCCAACTGGGCAGGGAGACGGTGTATGCACCAGGATGGCGCCAGAATTTCAACACTAAAGAATTTGCTGAACTTTATAACCTCGGATTGCCCGTTGCGGCTGTCTATTTCAACATTCAGAGGGAATCTGGCTCTGGTGGAAGGAGGTTATATTAAGCAAAAAAAAAAAAACAAAAACTTCATATTATAGAAAAAAATAAAATACTAACTACACTACCTTGGGTTTTGGAATCACCATGCGTGCCTTTTCAACTTAAACTCATCATATACCAAATAAATCGCTAGGCTAGTTGGGTAGCATCAAGAAACCTATATCTATAATAAATGGAACCAAATATGCTTCTTGGTTCATTTATTTTTTTATGTATGCTCTATTTAAAAACTTTTATATATGTATAAAGTGTGTTAGAAATATTTATGCTTTATTTCTTCTCATAAAACACATCAAAATATATCTGAACTAAATATAAAAGTTATATGGGGTATACATCAGTTTAAATACTAAAAATTCAAATCAAATCAATTTAGTTTTTGTAATTCGGTTGGAATCGGTTTTATTTTATAATTTTTTATTCTTATATATGTTTAGTCTTATATTTTTTTATATGACAGTATAATATTATATTATAATAACTTTTATTTTTTATAATTATTTTTTTCTTCAATATTGTTTATAGTATTAAACGCTAAAAATATTAAAAAAATTATTAACAAAGGAACTAAAATAAAAATATAAAATTACAAGGGGTTTTACATTTTTATATAAGAAAGAAAAATATAAAACAAAAGTAATTATTTATTTTTTAATTATGTTGGATATACATATATATATATATATTGTAATATACATACTAGATTTGAATCACATGTAATATAATAATATTTGAATAGTTGATTTAAGTTGAGTTCTCTTTGGCTCGGTTTTGAAACGTAAAATTGCTAACTAAACCCAAATTGCTCGATTTTGAAAACAAAATTTTTTTATTCAAAAAAATTAATATCAATCAATTATCATTTTTTTATTCATTTTCAGTTTTTTATCAATTTATTTGAAAATAATCATAATTTTTAATCTGTGTTAAAGGAGAAATAAGCTCTAGAAATTATGTTAAAGATATATATTCAAGTAAAAAGATCTTGATAATTTGGATAATAATATATATTGTGAAAAACACGATATATATTTAAGAGAAGTTGGTTGATGAAAGAAAAGGTTAAAAATTCAAACTCAATAAATTAAAAAAGAAAACTTATAATCTTTCCAAAAATAGATGATAGGATTCTCAAACTCAAATAGTCAATGAAAAAATTAATATGAGTTGTGTTTTTATAGAGGATGAGTTATCCTTCTTTCGAGATGTATCTATCTATTGTAAGAATCCTCGAGTTGTTCCACCGAATGATAAGAATCTTCAAGTTGTTCCACTGTGCGCGTGATGATGCACTTGCAGAAGATTCTTCGACGTTCAAGTTAGTAAAAATGCAAATGATAATTTTGTATGAGTAAATGAATAATGAGATAAGATCTATTTGAGATATTTATAGACCTATGAACTTAAATAGATACACCCAATAAAGTGACAATATAATTGTAACAGTTTTGGTTGCATTCTTTCTTATGTGTGTCATATTGTTAGGTGTGAGTAACGTAACTGCCTAACTACAAAACGAACTGTCGTAACTGTTTTAACAATTTTCCTCAATACATAATATATTATAAATCTCTATTATTTAAGTATTATTAAGTTGTATTTATTATTAAGTTGTATTTAAGTAATATGTAATAGGAATACATATATTCTAAAAAGAACATTTTCTCGGTGTAAAAATTCACCATTATAAGCAAGTTTATGTAAATACCCTACCTCAATAACTATTCAAGAAATTGAATGCATTTTGTTTATCCTCAGTAGCCTTCTTCTATCTTTATTTAAGGTTTTCTAACAGCCTTCAAATGACTGCATTCCAATTTTTCTTTGTGTTATATTCTTTGCTTAATTTCAGTTTTTCTTCTACATATCTAAATTCAATTAAATATATGATAAAAAAATATATTTATTTTTTTAAGTATTGATTTCTTGTAATTAAATAGATTGTGTTTAGTTCGCTGTCTTAAAATTTAATTATGCAGTTTGTGTTATTGTTAATGTAGTAATAATTTGTTTTAACTAAGAAATCTTATTATTTTGAAGTTTGTTGGTTAAATAATTGTCATTACATCTAAGTCACAAATGAAAGTTCATAGCAGTTAGCCATTTTTAAAGGATTCATAATTTGATTTCTGTTCTTAAGTAAAATTATTTTTTATTAGGAAATATTGTAATTTATTTTTCACTTAAAATTATATTGTCTATTGGTGATTGTATTCCTACTCTAGCTTTAGCACACTGCTTGTGTGCATGAGTTTTGAAAAATTAATTGGACTAAGTTCTATTATATGATCCAATCGTATTACCAAAAAATTATAAGATTCCAATGTATATTTTTTTTATGGTTATATTTTCCTTGTGGGAAAAGAAAATATTCTCCTGGAATCACATACTATAAGAACAACACAAAAATTTAGAATGTGAAAAGAGCTAATAAGTTGTAGAGTTTTTATGCACTAATCATTCGACACGTAGCTTTTAACGTATGCAAAGTGGGTGCAGAAAATGATCCCAAAATGATAAGGAACGCTTTCACAAGTGGCCAAATGAAATGAGTGAATCGAATATAACCTTGAATTCATCGAATGCAAGAGATGCAAAATGAAAGTACGTGGGATTCCTCGAGACATTGACTGGAATATATTCACCTTGTCCGATCTGTTTCAGTATCAACTTACAAACATTGATTTCATTGTCAGGTTCTGGCAAATTCCTCCAGTTTCGTCGTTTAATCACGAGGAAAATAAAATACACTTCAGCCAAAAATATAATTGATCTCATTAAAAAAAATTATTTTTTTATTTTTATTAGAATAATATTATATTAATTATTTATTTTATTATAATAAATAAAAAAATATTGTTTTTATGGAGAATGGATAAGAAGAATTCTAAGATAGGATAGAAGACTTATTTTGGAGGGATTATGTAGTGTTGAACGATCACTAGAAGATAAGGGATGTCCACCTGTATAAAAGAGTATAAAGAGTTAAGTTAGTACTTCCTAAAGGTCATCTTGTATTTATAGGTCTTTGTTCTATAGATTGTTGATGAAACATTAAAATTGCTATTACGAGATCATAATGTAGCCGTTTGACTGTATAAAGTTTTTTAACTGCTCAATTATTATTGAATTAAATGTATTATAGCGAACATTGTAGGTAGGTACATAACAAACTCAAAATTCGAGAAGAGATACAGGTAGATCAAATTTGAAGGATAAATGAGTTTTCAATTATAACCCGTGTATAAGTTGATGTTTGTACGACTATAAATATGCCGAAAAAAGAAAGTGGTTTCATTTACTTGTTTTTTAAATGAACAATGGTAACATTGAATGAGGGATTCATAAAGGTAATGACGAGTTTAATTTATTTAAGTAATTTATAATCATGACGATATGTCATCATTGTGGCATTTAATGTTTTGTTTTTTCATTTTTTTCCAATCACGTCGTGTTTTCAAGCCATGTGTGCCTTGGGTTTTTGCGTTTTGAAGTGAAACCATTTTTGCACTCATAGAATTTACCCATTATGATAGTTACATATTTCAGGAAAATCAATCAGTTCTTTAAGAAAACAATTGATTGTATCATAATCAATGAAAACTTATTAAACTGGTTTTGATTCAATTAATTTTGTTAATCAGTAATCAGTACAGATTGCAACAAAATAAACTAATATTCAATGTAATAACCAAAAATAATTATCACATTTATTTCAGTTTTTACAGATAATTAGTTCAAGTTTGCAAAGAACAAAAACAATAGATTATTTTTGTAAAATAACAAATTGATTATACCAGGACAAATTTCTATGCAGATTTATAACGCAAAGATTAAGGAACATAGAAAAAGACACCAAGAATTTTATATTGGTTCACTCATAATCGAGCTATATTCAATCCCACCTTACACCAAGGTGAATTTCACTAAACCAAAAACAATTTCTTTACAAAATAATTACAACTTGTTATTGCAACACTACAAGAACCAAAAACACCACACTACAACCCCTTGTTGCAGTAGAAAGATACGCCAAGAAACCGCTACCAACAATTACAGAAATACAAAACAAAATAGAAGAGAACGAATTAACTGGGTCATGAAAAAAGAATCAATTGACAATTATTTTAATCAATTAATTTTTCATTAAGAATCGTTACTTAAGCTAATTATGCTTAATTCAGTTCTAAGATAATTCATCTTATCTCGTGCAAATGGTTTAGTGAACAAATCAACTAATTTGTTTTTATGTTCCAATGAATTTTATTTCACAATTGCCATTTGAAATATGTCCACGAAGAAAATAATGTCTAATCTCAATATGCTTTGTGCATGAATGCATGATAGAACTTTTAGTCAAGTTTATAACACTAGTATTACCATAGAATAAAGGAATTTTATTCAAGATTATCCTAAAATCACTTAGATGTTGCTTCAACCATAAGGTCTATGCACAACAATTCCCTGCAACTATGTACTCAACTTTTGTTGTAGTCAAAGTCATACATGTCTGCTTCTTGCAATGCCATGAGATTAAACTTGATCTAAGTAGATGACAAGTTCCATTTGTAATTTTCCTATCTACCATACAACTTGCAAAATCTGAGTCGGAATAGCCAATCAAATTTAAAGAAACATTGCAAGGATACCACAAACCAACTGCTTTAGTTCCCTGCAGATACTTCAAAATTCTCTTGGCAACATTGAAATGTGACCCCTTTGGAGCTGATTGAAATCGTGCACACATGTACACAACAAACATAATGTCTGGTCTACTTATAGTTAGGTATAAGAGTGGGCAAATCAACCCTCTATACTTGGTTTGATTAACTAACTTTCCAACAAAATCCTGATCTAGGTGACAACTTGTTGACATTGGAGTGCTCACTGATTTGCATTTTTTTCAGCAAATCCTTACACTACTTGGTTTGATAGCTAAAATGTTCATCCTTTAATTGTTTCACTTTAAGTCCTAGGAAATAGTTGAGGTCTCCTATCATAGACATTTCAAAATCACTTTTCATGGCATTCACAAATTCTTCACACAAAGCTCCATTAATTGAATTGAAGATGATGTCATTTACATAGACTTGTACTAGAATAATGTCATCCTTTTTTTTCTTAATGAAGAGAGTCTTATCTGTCATGCCTCTTTCATACCCTTAAGATAGAAAAAAATTGCTTAGCCTTTAATACCATTGCCTAGGTACTTGCCTCAGTCCAGACATTTATTAGCCAAAACAGTTTTGATTCACATCTAAAACAGATTAACAGGTTTTCAAAAAGCTATTATGAAATGTCACAATCAACCGGTTGAAAAGACATTTTAACCAATTGAATTGGTTAGGCAGTTACTTAACCAAGTCAAAAATAGTTTTAAAACCTTTAAACAAGTCAAGTGACAAACAACCGATTATTTCGATAATTCAACTGGTTGTTTTTCTCTTTGCTTAGAAAAACACTTTTCTTTATACAAAACAGATTTGAGCAAGCTTGTACAAGGAACTAGGAATGATCTTACAAAGATTCCAAACACCCTATACTAAACCCAAACCAAAAAGCAGCATAGCTTCAAGCTTCATCATGGATTTGAAAACATCAAAGCTCTCATGTTCAACATATGACCAGCCCAGGCTAATTTAGGAGTTTTTTAGAAATCCTAATTTAACCTAGGTTGGTTTTTAGGTGCCTAATCCAACCCTAATTATTATTAAGAAAAATTACAAGTAAAATTCATATTCTACTTTTGACAAGAAAATAAATTCTACTCTACACTAGGTTTATGCCATTTTTAAACATGTATAGGAATGTTTCTCTGCCATCAGTAGCAGAGTCTCAGTCTTCTTGTATCTTCCTTGTCATGGACCTAGTAGTTGGGCCTGAGCTTGGCCTTCTTCCATCATACCCTCCCTCTTGAAGAGGATTTGTCCTCAAATCACATGTTTCTGCCTCTTCATCTTCACTACCTGCAAAAGGTGTTAGATCCATAACATTAAAGGAAGTATGTACCCCGTTTTCTTCAGGCAGGTCAATTTGATATGCCTTATTGTTGATTCTTTTGAGGACTTGGAAAGGACCATCTCCTCGTGGACTAAGCTTAGACTTCCTCTGATTAAGGAATCTATCTTTTCTTAGGTGAAGCAAAACCTAGTCTCCCTCTTCAAAAAGTATCTCTCTCTTCCCCTTATTACTATATTTTGAGTATTTCTTTGTTTGTTGTTGTATTTGATTTTCAATCCTCTCAAGCATTTTCTTTACAAATTCGGCTTTTGTTACTCCTTCCTTATGCACAAATTCTTGTGGATTAGGTAAAGGTAACAAATCCAAGGGAGTAAGAGGATTAAATACATTCACAGCCTCAAATGGAGAAATATTAGTAGTTTTATGAACTACTCTATAATATGTAAACTCAATATGAGGAAGGTACTCATCCCAAGATTTGTGATTTCCCTTCATGATTGACCTAAGCATAGTGGAAAGAGATTTATTAACAACTTCAGTTTGTCCATCCGTTTGAGGATGACAGGAAGTTGAAAAGTTCAACTTAGATCCTAGCCTTTCCCAAAGAGTTCTCCAGAAATGGCCCACAAATTTAGGATCTCTATATGATATTATGGTCTTAGGAAAACCATGTAGTCTTACCACTTCTCTAAAGAAGAACCTAGAGATGTTGTTAGCATCATCCACTATGTGGAAGGGTATAAAATGAGTCATCTTGTTAAACCTATCCACTACAACAAAGATGGAATCAAATCCTCTTTGTGTCCTAGGAAGTCCTAATATGAAATATATGCTTATGTCTTCCCAATGAGCACTTACAAAAGGTAAAGGCGTGTAGAGTCCATGAGGCATTGTCTTTGACTTAGCTTTTAAACATGGAATGCATCTATGACAATGTCCTTAAAAGGGGTGTGAGGGGATTAAACATGTACACTACCTCAAAATGGGTGTGAGAAGTAGTAGAATTAACTACCCAATTATAGGCAAACTCAATGTGAGGAATCAAGTTTTCCCACACCCTTGGGTTCCCTAAAATAAGGCATCTCAACATTTGAGCCAAAGTCTTATTGACCACCTCTGTCTGAGCATCAGTTTGGGGGTGGCAAGTAGTAGAAAACAAGAGTCTAGTGTCAAGTTTTCCCCACAATGTCTTCCATAAGTGACTCAAGAACTGATACAAACCAAGACAACAAGAAGATGACCAAGGATGCACACTATGAAAGGTCATCTCAACATTCAAGTCAAGACCTCACCAGAGGGAGAAATGGACAAAGACCAGAGCATCTCAAGTTCTTCCTACTGGTCTTCTAAGAATAAAACAAGTTTTAAATAATTTGGGCTCACTTTGGGGGTCAAAATAGCAAATATAGGCTATAATAAGGTACCTTTAGCATAATAGGGGGTGTGGGTAGCATTTTAGCTTGTTCCTAGCCCTTTTGGAAGGCATTTTGACCTAGTTTCTAGAAGGACAAGCCTAGGATGCGGGTTTGACTTAGTCAAACCCTAAGGCTGCCCATTTTTTCCCTTTTGCCATCCTACCCCTTTAGCTTGTTCTCCAAGGCTTCTTCACCTATAAATAGGAGGTCTACCTAGTGTATTTTTCAAGTTGAAATTAAAAGAACAAGAGTTACTCTGCACAACATTAGCGTTTAAACTTGAGTGAGTGTTATCTCCTCTCCCTTGGTCTTATCTTGATGAGAATGAAGCTCTCAAGTGGTGGCCTTCCACTCATCTTGATGGTTACCACCCATCAAGTGGCGTGAACATCACTCTCATTTTCCATAAGTTTCCTTCTTCCATTCTCCTTCATTTTCGCCTTCCATTTTGTGTTCATTGTCTTTGTTTCCTTCATTGTATTGCTCTCGGTTTTTGTCTTATCAATTGAGTTTTGCATCCATTTTCACCCTATCTTGTCTTTTGATCTTTGCCTTTGTGAAATGTACCTTCACACCTACTTAACCACTTGGTTAAGTTAATGTCCAATGGGGATTTTCCTAAGGTTTTCACTCTTAAATTCCTAAAATCTCGATCTAAGTAAACTGTCACACCAAAAATGAACAATCCTAAAATCAACTCACATCAAGAACTTAGAGTCTCTATTAGATACTATACTTCTAAGCAGCCCATGCAATCGAACAAATTCCTTGAAGAAAAGATTTGCAATATAACAAGCATCATTTACTTTGTAGCATGGTATAAAATCAGCCATTTTTGAAAAGCGATCCACCACCACAAAGATAAAGTCCATACCCTTAGATGTCTGGGAAGACCTAAAATGAAATTCATAGAGTTGTCTACTTAAGGCATGTTCGGGATGGGAAGAGGGGTATATAAGCCATGGGGTTGCACCTTAGACTTAGCCTTCCTACATGCTATGCATTTATCACAGAAGCTATGTACAGATTTGCGCATGTGAGGCTAAAAGAAATGCTCATGCAATGTATCAAAGGTTTTGACTGCCCCAAAATGTCCCATAAGGCCACCCTTATGTGCCTCTCTAACAAGAGATTGCCTCAAAGACCCTTGAGGGACACAAAGTCTTTTCCCTTTAAAGAGAAAACCATCATGTATGAAAAAGTCTTTGTGTCCTCCCTTTGAGCACTCTTGATAGATGTGAGAAAAATCAAGGTCATCTTTATAGATTTCCTTTATGTGATCAAAGCCCAAGTATTTAGAATCCAAAACATTTAGCAAGGTGTGCCTTCTTGAAAGAGCATTTGCAACTACATTAGCTTTACCTTGCTTATGTTTGATCACATAAGGAAATTGCTCAATGAACTCTACCCATTTGGCATGTCTCTTGTCGAGCTTGTTTAGGCCTTTCAAAAATTTAAGAGATTCATGATCACTATGTATCACAAATTCCTTTGGGAAAACGTAGTGTTGCCAATTTTGCAAGGCTCTCACAAGAGCATAAAGTTCCTTATCATAGGTTGAGTAATTGAGATGACTCCCCTTGAGTTTCTCACTAAAATAAGCTATGTGGTGACCCTTTTGAAGTAGGATAGTCCCAATGCCTATGTTGGAGGCATCACATTCAATTTCAAATGTTTTAGTAAAGTTGGGAAGTGCTAAAATGGAGGCCTTGGTCAATTTATCTTTCAAAGTTCCAAAACTTTTTTCTTGTTCTTGGCCCCATTTAAACACCACATCCTTCTTTACTATGGCATTGAGAGGTGCAGAAATGGTACTAAATGTAGAAGATGGATGTGGCTCCTTCAAGTCAATGTGTTTGATGTAGCAAAGTGTGTGCCTTGCTTTGAAACTTGTAAATTTGTTCTTGGGTAGTCTTGTATATAGGTTAGATTGTGTTTAAGGTAGCTTTTTGCATCGTGACCCACCTCATAAACATTATCAAGGTGATAAGATCAAGCACAATGTTTTCCAAATATTTTTCTCATGTTTTTTCCCAAAATATGTTTTACTGCACAGAAAATGAATTTGTTGTTTCTCAAATGAATAGAATCTTTTTAACTGGTGCCTTGTTTTTTAAAAGTTTTTGATAACTTGTTTTTTGCACCAAGTAACTTGGCTCAGCCTTTTTATGCTATCAAAATGACTGAGTTGCAACAGTTTAAAATCTCTCTTTTCCTTTTTGAAAATAAATCTATTCATTATAATTTCAATCTGTTCTTTTTATAACAGCTTTTTAAACTGTTTTTTGAAAATCTGTTATAAATCATTTCCTATATAAAGAGAGTCATATCTCACTAAATCAAGTGTTGAGAAAACGAGTTTGAAACAGAGATTAAGAATTTTAGTGAATTGAAAAGAATTTTCATGTGTTCTTGGAAGATTTTTTCAAAAGAAAAATGTGTGTTTGTTCTTGTTAGTCCTAAGTTTGGTAGGAGGTGTTGTCACTGGTTTTGCAATCTGTTCTACTGGTCTTTTCTGGATTCTACATTCTCCTTCCAGGTGTATTCAATTTCATCTTTCTATTATTTGTAATTGTGGTTGTAAGACACTTCTTGATAGTGTTTCTTGAAGTGTTGGGTGTGCTGAAATAGTGTTTTTCAGCTAGGTATGTCATGTTCTTGTAGGTTTCAAGAACATTAGGTTGTATAATTGTTTTATGTTATATTTTTAGTGGATTTCACCTTGGGAAAGGGTGAGACTGGATGTAGCTCATTTGAGTGAACCAGTATAATCTTGTGGTGTTCAATCTCCCTTAATGTCTACACTCATTTACTGTTTCGTGTGTTGATCTGACAGAAAATAAACTTGTTCAATTAAAATTGAATCTGTTCTTTTTGGGTCAATTCTTACTGTTCTTGATTTCTGGAAAACCAATCTAAATATCTTGTTGAAATCTAAGTGACTAATTTGGAGATAATTGAAGTACATTATTTTGTAAAAATTAAGTCTATCAATTGACACGATTCATTCAAGTGTGTGGTTTGATATTCGAAAAACGTTTCTTGATTCAACAGTCTGTTTTTCATCTGTGCATATTAATGTGATACATTGCCTGCTGTTAAATACTCTAAATATCTGAATATCATATAACTGAGATGTTGTCTTGATGAAGTAAGTAGAAAAATAAATCTCTTTTTTCCAAAATAAATCGATTATTTTACTCTATTTTGTGAAAAACAAGAATTTGTTTGAAATTTTAAAAGCTCAATTCACCCCCCCCCCCCCCTCCCCCCCCGAACTTTGACACTAATAAACCCAACACTAAAGTCTTTCACAAACCTCCTATAAAAACTAGCAAGGCCATGAAAGCTCCGTACCTCACTAACATTGGTGGGTGTTGGCCAATGTCTAATTGTTACAACCTTTTCTTCATCCACATGCACCCCCTTTGAACTCACAACAAACCCTAGGAAGTCTATGTGATGTATTGCAAACACACATTTTTTCCGAATTAGCATACAATTTTTCCTTCCTAAGGGTTTCTAAGACTTGTCTAACATGCTTCTTATGGTCCTCTAGATAACATCTCCTGATTTAATCCAGATTTGATTATAACTACTCTTAAGATCAATTTTGGGGAAGATTTGAGACCCATGTAACTCATCCAACAAGTCATCTAACCTAGGGATGGGATACCTATAGTTAATGGTGATATTGTTTATGACACGACAATCCATACACATCCTCCAACTCCTATCCTTTTTAGGGACAAGAATCACAGGCATAGCACAGGGACTCATGCTATCTTGGACCCAACCCTTAGCTATTAATACCTTCACTTGGTGTTGAATTTCCTAGGTCTTGGTTGGATTAGTCCTATATGTTGGTCTATTTGGTAAAGAAACCCCGGGTATGAAGTCAATTTGGTGCTCAATTCCCCTTAGAGGAGGTAATCCTTTAGGGGGATCATGGAACACATCTTCAAACTCTTTTACCAAAGGGTCCAAGCACATAGGACTATCTATCGTCGACTCACTCTTAAGGATTTTCTTTGGATAAGCTATGAAGATATCTTTTTGAGAAAGCATTACCTTTTTAACCTCTTTTGAAGAAATGAGAAGGCTTCTCTTAGAACTCTTTTTTTCTTTTTCATTTTCTCTCTTTTCTTTCATTTTGACTTGGTCCTCATGGACCTATTTTGGTGAGAGAGATTTTAGTGTGACCTTATGCCCAAAGAAGGTAAAAGAGATTTTGTTGGTAAGGTCATCATGTAAAGTTTTCCTATAAAATTGCCATGGCCTACCTAAAAGAATGTGTGTGGCTTCCATAGGTACAACATCACACAAGACCTCATCCTTGTATTTACCAATTGAGAAGGCTATGAGGACTTATTTATTTACTATTATTTCCCCCTCTTCACTAAGCCATTGGAGCTTGTAGGGATTTGCATGAGAGATGGTGGGTAACCCATGCTTGTCCACCACTCTTGTGCTTGCCACATTTGTACAACTACCCCCATCTACAATTAAGGAACACAAATTGTCATTAATGAGGCACCTTGTATGAAAAAAAAATTCTCTTTGACTTTCATCAAAAGGCCTTTGAACTTGGCCAAGCATGCGCCTCACTCATGACAACCCTTCCCCCACCCTTAACCATCATGTTTCTTTTAGAATGACAATTGGTTGCAATATGCCCAAAACCTAGATATTTAAAACATTTTTTACTAGAGGTTTTGGTGGATGACTTAGGTGTAGAAGTTGAGGGTTTAGAAACTCTAGGTTTGTAAGTGGAATCTTTTAAAAAATTGGAAGGAAACGTTTTTTAAGAAGTTTGATTTTTATCCTTCCATGATGATGTGTACAAGTCATCATTGTGAGTAGTTTTGAAATGTGTTTTCTTTAAAAATTGTGATTCAACCTTGATGGCTAGGTGAACCAACTTTTCCAAAGAGGAATACTTATATAATTCTACCACATCTTGTATTTCTCTTCTTAAACCATTGACAAATCTAGTTGTCTTTGACTCCTTATTTTCATGCATATCTATCTTAGTCAAAGTAGTTTCTAGATCTTTATAGTACTCATCTACAGTCTTAGGTCCTTGTTGAAGTCGTTGGAGATTCAACAAGAGTTCTTTCCTATAATGAGAAGGAACAAACCGCACGCGCATGCATTCTTCCAAATAATACCAAGAGACCACGGCTGGCCTTTTGTTTACCTTTTGGTCCTCTTGGACCTCATACACATTGAAATTTTGATCAACCTTAGCCTCCCATCCTAAGTAAATATTGGGTCACTTTCCCCACTAAAGTTAGGCAATTTTACATAGGGAAAAGAAATTTTAGAAGGATGGTGTTGGTGGCGCCTTTCATCATATTGGTGAATTCTCCAATCTTCATCTTCCTCTTGGCTGCCAAAATGGTTGTAGCTCCTTGAAGCTCTCATTTGCTCCCACCTCCTTCCTCTTGGTTGCCTTTCTTGTGTCATTTCAAGTCTTTGAAGTCTCTCCTCCAATTGTTGCATTTCTTCCTCTTTTTGGGCTAAAGATCTTTTGGTTGCCGCAAGCTCACCTATAAGAAAAAACCTTTTGGGGAGATTGAGGTTTGGATGATTCCCCTGAAGAAAGAAAAGTCATAAAAATTGCACAAAGAGAATAAACAATTAGTGAAAGAAAAGTTAATAACCATTTCCTCACTTGTGTCACTTGGTTGTGTAGCAAAGAGGAGAAAATAATAAAGCACTCAAAAAGAAATTTTCTCTCAACAAAGGTCTATCTTGGGTTGCAAGCTCTCAAATGACAAAGGACAAAGCCCTTAGCACTTGATCCCAAAAGAACCACAACAAAAACTAAAAAAAAATTTAAATGACAAACAAGAAAAGCATAAAACAAGGAAGCTAAACCAAGTTGTAAAAAGAGATGATGACAAAACTTTTTAAAAGGAGACAAGCAACAAAAGCACAAAAAAAGAC
The DNA here is from genome assembly GCF_051622355.1 of Phaseolus vulgaris. Taxonomy (NCBI): domain Eukaryota; kingdom Viridiplantae; phylum Streptophyta; class Magnoliopsida; order Fabales; family Fabaceae; genus Phaseolus; species Phaseolus vulgaris. Next base: position 14,247,332 of record NC_143501.1, read on the forward strand.
TCAAAGATACTTACTTAACCTTTAACAATGAAGTTTTAATCTTGCTAGAAATTGTAAAAGCAAAAGGATCAAATTTCACAATGTTGAAATCAATTTGCCAAATAAAATGAATCCACTTTTTAGAAATGTTGGTTTTGTCAAGAAAAAGGGAAATGATATTGCGCAACTTGCTCTTCTTCTTTTTTTATATCCTTGTTTATAGTTTATGGAATTAAGAAGTCCATATTCTTGTCATGCATATTTTTTTTCACTTCCAATTGTCACAAAAAGGTTTGGGATTCAAACTAAATGAACACTTGAAATCTATGTTTGGAACTAAATCTACTTCCACTTAAACAAATTTCTAGTTCCTTTTATACCTTCACAATTAAAAGCAAAATAAGTATAAGCAAATAAGGACTCCTAGAAACACTAAGAACATATGACTCAAACAAAAGAGGTAAGAACAAAAATGGACACAAGATAACATTCAAAAGCGAATTGAAAGCTAATGAACAAAAAGAATGTCGAAATGTAAAAGGCAAGAAAGTAAAGGCTGAATTTAAAATTGCTTGAATGTAAAGGCAATAATTTAAAGGTGCAAGAAAGTAAAGTGTTGAAAATCAACTCAAAGCAAATAAGCATAAAACAACCTTGCTCTGAATACCACATGACGTGAGTTGATTTTAGATGGTTCCATTTTAAAGGTGACACTTTACTTATGATTGAGATTTTTAACAATTATATGATTAGACCTAGGGAAGATTCCCACTGGACATGAACTTAACCAAGTGGTTAAGTAAGTGTGAAGGTTCACTTCCAAAGGAAAAAGGAAAAACACATTATAAGGTGAGAATGAGGTATGGTGTGAAATGTAAAAGACACGAAAGGAAACATGATAACATGAAGGAAACCGAATGGAAAAGATGAAGCTAAACAAATATAGGAAGCATAAAAGATAAGTGGTGTATGGAAAAGGTATAAGAGATGAAGGAAGAATGCTTATGGTGAGGGAAGAGAGTTGGACATGCCACTTGGAGTGTGGTTTCTCAAGATGGGTGTAGAGGGCCGCCACTTGAGAGCTCTCAACTCACTTAAGATAAGACCTAATGCTTAGAGAAAACTAGCCTCACACAATTTGTGCAGATTTTTCCTTCTTCTATATAATTCAACATGCAAATACAAGGAGTATGGCACCCTATTTATAGGCGATGGTGCCTTTGAAAACAAGAAGCAACGGTAGGATGGGAAAAGTTAAAAGAAAGGTGCAGCCTTAGCATTGACCAAGTCAATGTCGCACCACAAACCTAAACTTCTAGAAGTTAGGTCAAAATCCTACCCTAAAGGCTATGCTCAAGCTCAAGTGATAAGCGCACCCCATATTATGCTAAAGGAAACCTATTCTACTGAAATTACAAATAAAGACATTAGCTGATGTTCAGCTCCCCAAGGCTTATGCTCTACTCCTCGTGATCCTCTGGGGCAAGCTAGGCGTTGAAGCATTAGTTAGAGATTAATCCTAACCTAGCCTTGTGTCTTTAGTAATGCTCCTAGTCATCCTCCTAGAAGGCTGGGCTTTGTCAATGGGCGCACTCTCTTCTAGGTCCTCATCACCACCCTTCCGATAGATCAACCAGAGGACCTACTAGACTCAGGCGTCTCTCATTGAGACGTGCTAGTGGTGACAAGACACCAATCACCATTAACGTTAGCACTGTGGTGGCTTCTTGTCCTAATGCTCATATGTTCAACAATTATCTTAAAGTCATTGCTCGTGAGAAGATCTCCATATTAATACCTTCGTGGGATCATGTGCTTAAGTTTGGCTAGACCATGATCTGGGAGGATATCCTGGTAATGTATACATTATTATTGTTATCATATATTTTTTTAATACTAATTAATCAATTTTAAGGTTATGGTATTTTGTTGCAGACACATTTTGATATCCTTAATGTTGAGAGTCTAAGATCTAAGGTTCTATCTTCGGTCACCATTAAATTTCGCCAGTTTAAGTCACAATTGACGTCGAAATTTGTTTTTGTACCTTTTAAAGGCCAAAATCCTTGTTTAAGGTATTGCAATATTAATGAGAAGATGTGGCTTGTTTTCGTTAAAACTCATGAATCTGAGCAGGACGGTAAGTGAAATTAATTAATTATTTTATTTATTTGATCATAACACTAATATTTAATATTATTTGATTCATTTTGTTTATTCCATTTCTCACATGGTGTTGGGAAAAGAGCTCAAAACATAGCATCCAAGAATGTGACCTCGCACCTACTATCTTGTATGGTTTATCGTAAGCTTGAACAATCTTTGGTAAATGAGAAGAAGAAATCAAAATAGGAGACTACTTCTAAAAATTATACAAGGGCCAGTGAACCTCCATCTCTACCTACCCACCACCAAAAATGGAAGATGACCCGAATGAAAAAATCAAGTACATATAATTTTGAGAAATCACAAATGCTCTCAGAAAAAATTTAAGTTAGTTTCATATAGTTTTCCATCTATTTTAAAGTATTAATTATATGAAAAACATATATAATTTTGGACTTTTGCAGGATTTTGTGGTTGAGTAAAGAACCTAAGGTAACTTTGTACCTTATAGTTGTCAAGATATCCTACATGAAGTTATTGGATGACCTGAGCTCCCTGATCGTGTGGTTGCAGCAGGAGAAGGGGTTTCAATTGAAAATTCTTTGGAGTTGCACCACTGAATTCATCCTCCACAGAGCCTAGCAAAGAAATGGTGAATAAAGTACGACAACAAATAATGCAGGATTTAAGTCAAAAGATGTAATATAATTTTGACCAGCAAAGTGAGCAAATGTGCATAGAATTTGAGGAGAAGAATCGGTCATTGCGGCAGGAGTTTCTATCACAGCAAGTTTCTACTCACACTACAAAAAAAGGTGTATATTGTGACGGTTATTTTTGTATAAACTGGCGTTTATAACCGTCACAATATACGGTTTGAACATTATAGATTTGTATGGAAGAGTCATCCATGCCAATGGCAATAATATTGTTGTCTTGAGGATGAAATACAAGAAATGTAGTGCTGGTGGAGGCGGCATGAAAGTTGTCATTGTCTGCAGTTAATATTCACAAAAATTAATACGCCCGCAATATACAATTGCAACAAAAAGTGAAAGAAAGGGGTCATGGAGTGCTAAAATAAACCATCAAAGGGATGCTTAGCAAAATAATTTGTATAGATTATAGTCTGTCCATTTTGGCAGTACTGCTAAAAGGTAAAAAATGATAGGGAGTATCATAAGCACCATATGTTGTCTCTCAAAACAATGATATTAGGACAAACTTATGATATCAACAAAATTAACCACTTTCCTTGATTATGATGAATTAGGTAATTAAATCTTACAAATAAGAGTGAAATCCAGAATTGTTGATGAAGTCACATGATATTGACCATTTAATTGTCCATTTTACCTTTTTTAGCATTGAGCGTGTAGGGATCCACCCTCAATTATCTAAATCAAGCATCTCAACATCTGAAAAGCAATCAACTCCATTGCCGCCACCGACAACAAATTTTTTTTCAATCTAAAGCAGTACCAGACAAGCTTCCTTTCTTCTGGTTCAAAGAAGGGTGCATGGTCCAGTTATCATGAACAGGGTTGTATGATTCAACTGCACAGATAGAAGATAAAAGGGTTGTCAAAACTTCATCTCATTCCAAAATATAACTAATTGAAAAGCACAGCTACTCATACTTGTGTCATACCAAATATAACCATTTCCACCACCAAAAACATAAATTCCACCATTCAACCGCACAACTGAAGCATATGAACGAACTAAGTTCATAGGCTTACAAGGTTTGATCACACTCTGAGAAGTACAATACAAATCCATAGTTGCCAACCATGATTTTCCATCTAAATCTCCAATTAAAGCCAGAACAAATGTGTTCACAAGAGGCAAAGGTGACAGAGAACAGAGAATCTACCTCTGGTTTGACCCTACAACTCAATACCACATATATTCAGTGCTATGGAACATGTACCAGATTATGTATATTAAAGTCAGAACTAAATCTATGCAAAGCCAGAACTTCACCTGGTTGTAATTCTCCTAAGCAGAGAATTCCTGTGAGCTTGACCTCTGCTTCTATTTTTCCATCCTGCAAGAAAATAAAGAACTAAAGGGACAACCTCCATTCTTTATCTGTTGTTGAATACCAAGGATTCTTCAATACCTTAGTTACTTAATCTTCCACACAGTTTGTGCTATCTGCATTGTCTTCTATGTAATGCGTTTGTTATGATTATTTCGATTGAAGCACATACTTGTTATCAATTACATGGTGTGCTTTGAGATGGTGAATTACCTGATAGTTCTGGTTCTTTTGATGGGTGGTGGCAGCTAAACAAAACCTCAATCATAATAGAAGCGTCAGAGTATATCTAAGAGTTAAAGCAAAAGGTGGAAGAATTGAATCAAGACATAGCTAATGCAAAGACTTCAAGTGACCAAAATTTTTTGCCTATGGTATTTTCTCAATCACTGTAAAAATTAACAGCTTCCACATATGTATGTGTTCATTTAAAAGTTGATATGTTATATAAATGGATTTGATTGATATCGTTGAATGCAAGGAAAAAATCTAAGATACCTTGAGATAGGTCTGAATCTCCTCTCGCTCGTGGTCGTTAGCAATTCGCACGACATCTTCGATCCTCTTTTTGACCGAAGAAGTGCCTGATTGGAATAAGAACAAACGAAATGAAATTGAATTGAACAAAAATAGAATCGTGCAATTCAATTGGGAATAAAGGGAGAGAACAAAGACCTGGTTGAGCATTGATGTGGCGCGTGAGAAGAGGTTGACGAAAAACGGGTTATGGTGAAGCGGGTAAGGACTTAGTTAAACGAAGAAAGAAATTTAGAGATTTGGAATGAGGAAGAAGCAAAAGATTTTGGGAAGAGGATATCAACGGGTTTTGAAAAATTGAAACTCTGAACAAGCGTGGGAAATGAATTTTTTTAGGGGGAAAATTAAAGTAAATCTGATGGAGGGAGAAAAACGTGAAAGTAAAAATAAGGCACGTTGTATAAAATGACAGTTGAAAATGTCATATTTTAAATATGAAATGTGACGGTTATTTAAATGTCGTATTATACTGTTAATTATGACGGTTTTTAATAACTGACGTATTAAAACTGTCATTATTTACATAATTTTTTGTAGTGTCAGTCGTATATGGCTCCCATTCTCGGGAGCAGAAAGGGGAATTGTGCAACTCCTATAGCTTTAGGGGATGTCATTGGCCAGATAAGCCAATGTGAGTTACTTCTAGACGACGACATCATTCCTCTGGTTATGGCCATTGGAAAATTCTTTAAAGGTTCTACTACCTTACATAACATGCCACTCCCCCTGAGGTGGTGAAGGTGACGGTGGACAAAGTACGAGTTGTTAATGTTCGTGTTCCTCTACCTACATATGAGGTAACTATTGTGGTTGAGGCAGTTCAGACATTCATAGCCTGGCCCAGACACCTCGTTCAAGTTATTCTATAACCCCCAATAAGAATTTAATTTCATTATATTAATTTATATTTATGTATTATATTTAATTTAATACAAATTTTCTTTATTTTGTAGCAACCTCGTCAGAAAGCAAGTTCACAAAATTAGCTTCTTGTTACCACTGACGATCCTATAGCCTCTTTATTATTGGTTGCTAAGGCTATAGGTACAAACCCAATGGAGGTTCTATGGGATGAAACTTTTTTTAGTAAAAGTATTGAGATCCCTCTATACATATACATGTCATATGTGTTAGAGTTCGTATCTCGAAACTAGGAGTTCAATATAACCATCATTCAATTTTTTATGACGTAAGTATCTTCCACCTATATTTCAATTTACTTTATTATATTAAATTATTGATTATGCTTTAACTATTTACTTGTAGGTATTTGTCTGGAGTTTCTATTAATGACGGGAATCAAGATGTCTATAGAATCTTGGATCTGTATTTCATTAATCCAATTGGAGCAAAGAAAGTTGAAACTCAGTCATATATCACCAACATTTTGATTGGAGAGGTCAAATAAATATATTTTTGCCCTTATATTAATGAGTAATTTCAATTATTAGTATTTCATGTTTTAAATATTTACTAGCTATTTTCATGGATGATGTAGTGGTCACTAGCAGTTACTTGTGTTATCTATAAATGATAACATTGTTGTGTTGTTTTGTTCACTGCACAAAAAACCAACCACACATCTCAAGCAAATAGTTGAAGTGTAATTACATTATGAACTTACATGCGTATAATACTTAAATGTCTACTAATAAGGTTTTTTTCTATTAATCAGGGCATGGAATGGATATAGCATACTCAAAGATCGACCCAGTGCAAATTATCAAAAGCGGACATGGTTGAACCTAAAGGTTTGTAATTTTTGTCTTCTCTCTTCATTATTTATCAAAATATCAATATTAAATTTTAATTTATATTGAATTGTAGTGTAATAAATAACCGGGAGGCTATGAGTGTGGCTACTACATTATGCACTGGATGGTTACAATTATAAGGGTAGGCAATCAAAAAGATTAGGAGCAAGTAATAATATTTAAATTATTCTTTATAATAAAAGTATATGTACTTGAACACTAATTTGAACTTATTTTGTAATCCAGTTTTTTATGGATGATCAACCTCTACCTTGGGAATTTATGTGAGAAATATTAGGGCCACATACTTTGTTAATTACTATAACTCTAGGATAGTTAATGAATAGTATATAGGTTCTAATGTATAGGAATTAGATATATAGAAATATATACTAGTGCTTCTGTACCGACCAGTCCTCGGGTGTCGTTGACCGCTAGTAATGAGGGGGGCACGTAAGCTGAGTCCCACGAGCGGCATGGGCCAATGTCTCGCAAGGCACATGAGCCAAGGTGCCGAAGAGTGGTCAGGTGTCGATCACCAGGATGTGCTAATGTGTCCTCAGTAGTATAGTGAGGGCGATGAGAGATCAAACATCAGTGACTCAAACAGCAGAGCTGGGCCACGAGAGATGGGTCCCAGACCACACACCCGTTATCAGTTAGGGAGAAGCCTAGATCATGAGGGGTCCATGCATGTGGTGTGGATGACGCGTTCAGGCGTAGCACAAGTAAAGAGCCGCTGGAAGAGATACAGTCCGTGAGGGTCACGTTCTAGGGGTGAGCTGCATGCATGGCACGTGAACAGCTAGGACACTTCTAGAACGGATGGCCCCAGAGATTAGGTGCACGAGTTGGTACCCAGGTGGTCATCCCGTCAGAGGTTGCACTCCAGTAAATGAGCCTTACGCGTTAGATTGCACTAAGAGTGGGTAATAGCGTCTCTAGGGCACACCCTCAGAAATCCTAATTTGGGTAGCGAAAACAGCGGAAACCCTAGACTATATAAAGGGTAGTAAAAACCTAACAAGGTATGTTATTCACTTGCGCAACTTTACACACACAGTTTACACAGAGCTTTTACGCTTAACAGTATTTGTGTTTCCTGGCCCTAAGATTGACTTGAGCGTCGGAGTGCAAACGGCCTCTAGGGCGCCCCTTTGTCTTTGTGATTTCAGGTGTTAGATCGAGAGAAAGGCACGAACGAAGGCACAGAGAATCGGGCGTGGGAGTATTGTGAGACGTACGAAGGCAATCGAGTCAACTGGCAGGAACATTTGGAGCCCACCGTGGGGCACAATTTAAAACACTGTCCCATTCGCAAGAACAAGAAAGATCAAGAAAGATGAGAAACACGAGGCAAGGATCCGTTGCACTGAATGGAGGCGAAAGCCTCACCCTACAACAGATCATGGAAACGATGCAGGCGCTCCAAGAAACGATGGTTGCATCAAGAGCAGATCAAGAACGCATCCAGATAGATCTGGCTGCGTCGCTGGCAAGGAATGAAGAGTTGTAGAGAGCCAACGAGGAATTGTGCAGGGACTTGCGCGATCGGACAGGGGAGCGTGAGGTGGAAGATCAGGAACTTGCGACACCACCCAGAGAATTCCCAATGTTATTCTCGCAAGCGATCGTGGACGTCGTGATATCAGCCACGTTTGTGGGGCCCAAAAATACCTTCACAGGGGTGGAGGACCTAAAGGCTCATCTCACGGCCTTCCATACGCAGATGATGCTGGTGGGGAGCTCTGACGCGGTGCGATGCAAGTTGTTCATGAGCACACTGGTGCAAACGGCGATGGATTGGTTTATCAGCCTCCCTGATGGTCATGTTACGTCGTTCGTGCAACTTTCAAAGTTGTTCAGAGAGCAGTATATCGCAAATCGGGCTCCCCCACCCATTTCTTACGATCTCTTTGACGTAAGACAGTACCAGGGAGAGTCCCTAGAGGAGTTCCAAATCGTTTTGGGGTGCATGTGATGAGGCTGAACCTCAAGGACGAGACCATGATGGTGCACGCGTTTAGGAAGGGCATTGTGTCAGGGCCTTTCAGCGAATCACTCATCAGAAACTGCCCCAGAACCTTCGAAGAGATAAGGCATCAGGCGGTGGCGCACATTGTCGCAAAAGGACAGGTCAGCGAAAAGCGCACATGTGTTGTTCCCACGCGCCCACGAGCACCAAGTCGACCTCAACCTCTGAAGGTACACAAGGCAACGACAAAGAAGAAAACCCCAGCGTAGTAGCAGCCCTACCAACTTAGGAAGCCCCAAACCAGGGGGCATGCAAGGGAAAATGTGCCACCAAGGCACGACTTCATGGTAGAATTAAAGGACCTCCTCGCTATCCCCAACATAGCAGAGAGACTGAAGATACCCGCAAAGACCGACAAGAAGTTAGGGCCCAGCAAGAACGCTTGGTGTGAGTTCCACCAAGCGTTTGGCCACCCCATATGCAATTGTTTGGCGTTGGGACACCAACTGGACGAGTTGGTGAAGAATGGCTTCCTGAGGGATTACTTGCAGGAAACATAGGGTACCAAGGACGTGGCGGTAACAGGGGGTGACCAAGGGCACGAGATCCCCATGCATTGGGAAATCCAAACCATTTCAGGAGGTTTTTCAGGAGGAGGGTGCACCGCTTCTCAGCGGAAGAAGTATGCACAAGCAGTGATGTCGGTAGAAGTGTAAGAGGCAGATGACGCCCTTGACGTCGACCTTGTCTTCACTAAGGCCGACCTCCGGGATGTCGTCCCACACGACGACCCGGTGGTGATCTCAGTAGTAACCGCTGGGAGGAAGGTACACCGTGTACTGGTGGATCAAGGAAGCTCGGCAGACGTGATGTTCTGGACGACTTTCAACAAGCTGCAGTTGTCCCCTGACCTGCTAAGGCCTTATACTGGTTGTCTGTACGATTTCGCGAGAGACCAGGTGGAGGTGCATGGACACTTGTAGCTGAGGACCACCTTCACAGATGGTACCGCGTCCCGTACGGAGAACATCAGGTACCTTGTCGTCAACGCCCCCTCCGCTTATAACATACTGTTGGGTAGACCTACGTTGAACAAGTTGAGGGCGGTATCGTCAACAAGGCACATGAAGATGTAGCTGCCTGACTTGGGAGGAAAGGTGATTACAATCAAGTCAGATCAGAAAGAGGCTAAGAGATGTTATGAGAACAGCCTCAAGACGAAGAGAGGAGTGTTCATGGTTACCACCAGGGCACCAAGTGAAGCAGAGATCGCCCAGGAGAGGCGACCCGAACCAGCAGAAGAGGTCCTGAAGAGGGAGATTGGGGGTAGAACGTTCAAACATGGCAAGTCACCGAGGTCATAGCACGGCATCTGGATGCCTTCGCATGGTCTGCCTCAGACATGTCAGGCATAGACCCAGACTTCCTATTCCACCGCCTCACCATGGACCCCAAGGTCAGGTCTTTCTGCCAGAGAAGAAGGAAGTTCAATGAAGAGAGGCGGCAGGTCATTAAAGAAGAGACGAAAAAGTTGAGCGTCGGCCACATAAGGGAGATCCAGTACCCTGAGTGGTTGGCCAACGTGGTCTTGGTGAAGAAGACCAACGGGAAGTGAAGGATGTGCGTTGACTTCACCGACCTCAACAAAGCATGCCCAAAGGACTCCTATCCTCTACCAAGCATCGATGCCTTGGTAGAAAGTGCCTCGGGCTACAAGATGCTCAGTTTTCTGGATGGCTTTTCTGGGTACAACCAGATCAAGATGCACCCCAGGGACAAGTGCAAGACAGCGTTCATGACAGAGTTGTCTTGCTACTGTTATACAGTGATGTCCTTCGGGCTAAAGAACACAGGCGCCACCTACCAGAGGCTGATGGGCAGAGTGCTCGCGCCCATGATAGGGCGAAATGTGCAAGCCTATGTGGACGACATGGTGATGACCTCGTAGGTGAAAGATTAGCATGTGATTGATCTAGAAGAGTTATTTACGACAATAGCTAAGTACAGGTTGAAGCTGAACCCCGAGAAGTGCGTATTCAGGGTGTAAGCATGTAAATTCTTGGGTTTCTTACTCATGGAGCGTGGGATAGAGACGAACCCTGAGAAATGTGTTGCAATCCTTGCGATGAGAAGTCCAATCTTAGTAAAGGAGGTGCAGCAGTTGACAGGGCGGATGGCCGCTCTGTCCAGATTTGTATCAGCTGGAGGAGACAATGGTCACCCTTACTTCCAGTGTTTGAGGAGGAACACCAGGTTCATCTGGACCAGAAAGTGCGAAGAGGTGTTCCTTAAGTTGAAGGAGTACCTGGCCAGTCCCTCAGTGTTGTGCAAGCCGCAGCTAGGTACTCCACTTTGCATGTACTTCATTGTGACGGAGCGGGCGATCAGTTCGGTCCTTGTGCAGGAGCAGGACCAAGTGCAGAAGCTCATATACTTTGTAAGCAAAGTATTGCAAGGGCCTAAGGTAAGATATCAGGCCCTAGAGAAGGCAGCTTTAGTAGTGGTGTTCTCGGCAAGGAGACTTCGCCATTATTTTCAAAGCTTTACAGTGGTGGTGATGACAGACCTGCCTATCCGCAAGGTCCTGCAGAAACCAGACGTGGCGGGAAGGATGGTACGATGGGCAGTGGAACTATCAGAGTTCGATGTCCAGTACGAGGCCGAAGTCCTATCAAAGGCCAAGTTTACGCAGATTTTGTGGTAGAGCTCTCCTCGCCAGATGCACACCAAAAGGAAGCCAATTTCCGGTGGGTGCTCTCTGTAGATGGGTCCTCTAACCAACAAGGCAGCGGGGCAGATGTCATCTTGGAGGGACCGAACGGGCTTTTGATTGAGCATGCCCTACGATTCGCCTTCAAGGTCAACAACAATCAAGCGCAGTACGAGGCCCTCATTATTGGCATGATGTTGGCGAAGGAGATGGGAGCGCAGAGCCTGTTGGCAAAGAGAGACTCCCTATTAGTCACGGGTCAGGTGACTGAAGAGTACCAGGCTAAGGACCCTCAGATGGTTGCATACCTAGGGTACGTCCAGATTCTGAAGGGGTTATTCGCGGTGTTCGAGTTGGTGCATGTCCGCAGAGAACAGAATACCCGAGCTGACTTGCAAGCTAAGCTCGCTAGTTCAGGCAAGGGGGCAGGCAGAGGACGGTCATACAAGAAACCCTGAAGACACCTCGAACATTCACCGTAGATAATTGGGTAGGGGTGCATCAGGTCAGCACGACAAGAGGAGGGGCGAGGAGTCATCAATCATTGACTCAGGAAACACTGTAGACTTAGGGGTGGAGTAAATGTAGGTTTGCCTGGTCGAAACAGGAGACACCTGGATGACACCCTACAAGCGCTACCTGGTTGATGGGATACTCCCACTAGAACCCATAGAATCCAAGAAAATTAAGAAAATTTTTGCCAAGTACACTTTCATTAACGGAGAGCTGTTCAGACATGGGTTCACCCATCCGATCTTGGTATGTGTAAGCGGAGACCAGTGCGTACGGATAATGGCAGAGCTCCATGAAGAGATATGTGGGAGTCACATTGGTGGACGATCTCTAGCATCAAAGGCCATTCGTGCGAGGTACTATTGGCCAACCGTAAGGGAAGATTGCACGAGGTACGCACAGTAATGCAAGCAGTGTCAGCAACACACTGACTGGCACAAGGCGCCGCCAGAAGAGCTCAGGTCGATTTACAGCCCCTGGCCTTTCCATACATGGGGAATCGATATCCTGAGGCCCTTTCCTTTGGCAATAAGACAGATGAAGTACCTCGTGGTCGCCATAGAGTACTTCACGAAGTGGATCGAGGCTGAATCCATGGCCCAGATCACGGCCCACAAGATCACACACTTCGTGTGGAAGAGTATAGTGTGTCGCTTCGGGGTACCGAAGCGCTTGGTTTCTAACAATGGCACACAGTTTGCAAGCCAACAGCTGGGTAAGCTATGCTTAGAGGTTGGAATAAAGAAGGTGTTCGCATCAGTCGAGCACCCCCAGACGAATGGGCAAGTTGAGTTTGCCAACAGAGTCCTGCTCAGAGGTTTGAAGAGGAGGCTTGAGAATGCCAAAGGAACTTGGGCAGAGGAGGTTCCTAGGATAGTGTGGACTTACCACACCACTCCCCAATCCACCACCAGAGAGACACCCTTCAGCTCGGTGTATGGGTTGGACGTGATGGTTCCAGTGGAGATCCAGGAGAGCTCGCCACGCTTCCAAAACTTCATGGCTGAAGAATCCAACGAAGAAAGAAGGGTGAACCTGGACCTACTGGATGAATTCAGGGAGGAAGCAAGAATCAAAGCTGAGGCGTTGAAGAAAAGGGTGGAGTACAAGCACAGCTCAAAGCTGAAGCCTCGCCAGTTCCAGGTCGCCGACCTGGTGATGCGGAAGGCCCACCCATATCAGCTGGAGAACAAGTTGTCCCCCAAGTGGAGTCCTTTCAGAGTGACAAAGGCCCTTGGGAATGGAGCATATAGGATTGAGACGTTGGAAGGAAGCGCGATTCCTCGTACATGGAATGCAGCCAACCTCAAGTTTTACTTCAGTTAAACAGTAACTTTGTACATAGTTATTAGGGGACGCTCTTTTTCCCTTATAAGGGTTTTTTAATGAAGTCACCCAATAAATTTCGATTGAAACATTTTCTCGAATTTTTGTACAATGCAGATATGAATTGTTCAACCTTGCGTTAGAAGTCTCGAGCGTGGGAAAGGTAGGTTCGTAGAGAACACCCCCCCCCCCCCCCCCCCCCCCTCCTTCGAGTGAGAACACCAAGGTTGAGAGAAATAGTTCACCAATGAAATCCTCCTTCGCCTTTGAGCGAAGGTAAGGTCGGATACGAACTGTGCCCTTGCGTTAGAAGTCTCGAGTGTGGGAAAGGTAGGTTCATAGAGAACCCCCCCCCCCCCCCTCGAGTGAGAACGCCAAGGTCGGACGAAACAATTCACCAGTTAAATCCTCCTTCGCCTTTGAGCGAAGGTAAGGTCAGTTATGAACCGTTCGCTTGGGTTAGAGGTCTCGAGAGTGGGAAAGGTAGGCTCGTTTAGAGGACCTCCCCCCTTGAGTGAGAACACCAAGAATGAACAAGTATGGTTCACCAGACAAACCCTCCCTCGCCTTTTGAGCAAGGATGAGGTCAGATATGAGTCATTCCCTTGCGTTAGAGGTCTCGAGTGCGGGAGAGGTAGGTTCGCAGAGAACACCTCTCCCTCGAGTGAGAACGCTAAGGTTGAGAGAAATGGTTCATCAGAGAAATCCTCTTTTAAGAGGTCAGTCACAGGCTTTCCCTTGGGTTAGAAGTCTCGGGAGCGGGAAGGGCAGGTTTGCAAAGAACACCTCCCCCTCGAGTGAGAACGCCAAGGTCGAAAAGCGCAGTTTACAGTTAAATCCTCCCCCGGTTCTAAGCAAGGGCGAGGTCAGTACAGGTTAGCATGAAAACCCCACTACCCAATGAAGAGTATGCGGTAAGATGAGGCAGACAAGTGTGCTACCTAAGGTTCAAGTGTTTGTCAAAGGTATTGTTAGAGGCAGCGACGCGAGGTACAACAGTTAATAATTAAGCGAAATAGAAAAGCAATTTTCAGACAAATCAAGACCAAGGAAAGCAGCTAAGAAATTGAGGCATCCAAACAAGCAAGTTATAAGCGAATAATGTATTAAAAGAAGAACTTGTTCGTTTGAAAACCAAGTACAAGCTAGGATGGGGGAGCCCTTGGCACGATCTGCCCATCCACGATGTGGTTCGACGTCGCGAAGGGCGAGGCGTCCATCTCAGGATGTGCACAGCAACTTGAGGAAGGGCGTCCTCGAACCCCGCGATGTGCATGTCAGCGACGTCCTCACTCAGCTCTGCCTCGACCTTCTTGAAGTTTTAGCCTGTTCAGTGAGCTCAGCCTCCGCGCGACCAAGCTGCACTTCCTGATTGGTGGCTCTTTCTTCAAGCCTCGCCATCTTCACCTTCGTCGCGACCGCCTCTTCTTCCAGCTCCACCACCCTGGTGCGCAAAGGCAAGACCCTCGACACAAGATCGGTGTAATCCTGACCTTTTTCGTAGAGCCTCTTCTTGGTTTCCCTTTTAGACTAGCGGAGGCTACTCAGTTCCTGCTCCAAGGCGGTTTCGCGTTTGGTGAAGACTTGAACCAGTTGAACCAGTTCTTCTTTCTTTTTGTCCTCCGCCAGAGTTAAGTCCTCTTTAGCCTTTGCCTCCACTGAGGGCAATTGTTGCTTCAACACCTCAGCCCTATTGATGTGAGCGTTTGCTTGGGCAAGGAGCTTGCAGAAGCCAAGGCCCAAGTGTTCCCTGGTCACATCCTCGTCCGCCTCCAGTGCTGCCCCTCGCTGAAACCCTTTGAGGGCATGCTGAAGGATAGCAGGAAGCTCAGGTACAGGTGGGGTCTGCCCAGGAGCGCTCTCACCACCACCTTCAAGCGCGAGGAGGCCAGGAGGTGAAGAAGCACTTGGTGGATGCTCCCCGAAAGAAGCAAGGCGGCCAGCAGTGGTAGAGTGAGAGGTCTCATCCACCATCGCCCTGCGCCTCTTAAAGACAGGCCCTTCCGCGGAGTCCTCGTCAGACTCAACCTCTACCACCCCTTTGCTTTTCTCAAGAGGGGTTGGAGCAGGTGAGGCCTGGACGGTAGCAAGAGGAACCGCGGCGATGGGAGCGGAAGGAGTGGGGGAAAGCGCGACGGCGGCAGAGATGGGGGTGGGAGGAGCAAAGGCACCCGCGGCCCCAGGCGCCCCTTGGCGACGAGCAAGGGCGCCAACAAGCCTCGCCCACTTTTCCTCATTCAGCATCATACCTGTCAGAATGCAAGGGGTCAGCAAGGCAATATAGAGGGCGAGGGTAAACACACAATCATGAAGAGGCAGAATGTATAAAGCAAGCTAACAGACATAACAAAGTAAGTGCAGTAAGACAAAGAAGATCGGTACCAATGTAGCCCTTGAGAGCCTGGGCGTCGTACTCATGCTTGATCAGCTGGACAGTGTTGAACACTGACCCCAAACTTGAGAGAACCTGGCACACTTCGCGGTCAGGAGGGGCCAGTTCCTCCAAGGTCTTGGGTTTTTTAAGCTTGATTTCCTTCACCCAGTAAAGAGGGAACCCATCTAGAAGAGTGGGGTCATGAGGGGTGCAGCACACCCTAAAGAACTTCCCTTTGAAGCCCTTATAGGATTGTTGGAAGAGCGTGAGAAGGACTCTCCCTGCCACGCCACTAACCCAAAGATTCTTCCCGGGGTTCTTAGCTTTAAAGAAATGAAGGAAGACGTCGAGGGAAGGAGGGTGCCCAAAGTGGTTGCACAATATGGAGAACGCCCTCATGAAGGCCCAGCTGTTGGGGTGCAACTGGGCGGGAGCCACGTTGATTTCTATCAACAACGCCCTCTCGAAGCCGGTGAGGGGGAGACACAGCTTAATCCGCTTAAAGACAGTTTGGTTAAGGAAGAAGAAGGGTTCTCCCTCGTTAACCCGGTCATCGGCACACACGGGTTCGCCCTTAGCACAGGGCGAACCGACACATAAGCATCGCTTTCGCACCCAAAGAGGCGCCCTATGCAGTCAGGCTCGCCGTTCCGATGCTTCGTCACGTCCATGCTGGAAGTAAGTGATGAAGTCTTGGCGAGAAGTTCTGCAAAGGCCCACAGGTACAAGGCTCTGTAGTTTACATTGGGTGGAGGGTTGGAGGTTGTTTTCGTTTGAGCCATCTCAAAGAAAGCTAGAAAGCAAGAAAAAGAAAGAAGAAAATGAAGGTTTAGAAAAGGACGAAGGACCCAGCAAACACCGGAAAACCCCACACTCGAAGAAAACCCAGAAAAAACAAAGGAACGCAGAAAAAACAGAGAAAGCCTAAAATGCGAGGAATTTAAATAGGCTCCAGCAGTTATCAAGCAGCAAAATCGAAGAACAAACGCGATCAATGGATAAAAATCATACCTTTGATTGACGAGTGTTAAAAGTTCTGGTTTTTCGCGAAGGGAAGTGAGAGTGCTTGGAGAAAAAGAAGGTGAAGCACCTAATTCCTTTGTTGTTTTGCACTGAAACTTTTACCATAATTTGATTAGTGTGTTAACTTATTCTGGTTAAAATTTGAACTTCATATTCATAGTAAAAGATTTGGAATAACTTTTAGAACAACCATTGTCAACGCTAAAAGTAGACTTTGTTATTAGTGACTTAGCTTCTTCTTGTATATCAAACTGTTTGATTTGTTTCTCACTAAATCATTTAATCTCAAATTTGTAACATTTTCTCACTTTTTTAGTTAAGACTCTACCATAAAAAATTCACTTCAAAAAATGCTTTGGAAAAATATTACAAATTCTGGAACAGTCGGTACTAGTTTACTCTAGATTTTATTTTGTGATCTACTCTACAACATTTCTTAAGTTCCTTTTGTGTGTGCTAGCCTTTCTTTTGTAACTTTAATTTTTACTTTTCATTTTTGGCTTTCCCTTGATTTTTTTCATATTACTCTCCATTTGAATTTAGCTTCCAAAATTTTAGCTTTTATTGCTTTATTTCTCAGCTTCCATTGGTGCAAGTGCTTGTTGATAATTTTGGTGCAAATGGAAGATATCAAGATAGCTCCTTATGGTGTGATACTTTGGCCTTAAGAATCTTTGTCAAAGAGGATAAGAGGGATCAAAGAGAATTTAGCATAGTTTTATTCATAGCAACACCACAAGCATTCTTGACACAAGACTAAACATCAAGCATTTCAACAAACACTTTGCCTTCACTTTTGTACTAATTTTCCAATGAAGCTTCATGTTAGGCATCGTATCATTACATGAAAAAATATTATTAAAAAAAGAAAAGAAAAAAAAGAGAACAAACAAGTATGGGGACTAGGTCAAAACTCATACATAAGAAAGAACTATAAATTTAGACCTTTCAAAACATAAGTTTTTAACATCTTTTAAGAAAGAATCCCAAAGAGAAACTATGAAAGCAAGGACTTTTATTTCTTATTAGGAGACATCTTAAAACCTTTTTTAAGACATCCAAGCCTCTTAGTAGTTTTAACAACATCACATTCATTACCACTAAGAGGTTGTCACATATCAACCTCACCATTCAAATACTTTTATTAACACTATTCTTTTTAATTGATCTTCTCTTTTCCATTTCTATAAAAAGTATTCCAAACTTTCAGAAGAAGAGAGTGTATGATTTTCAAAAATAGTTCCTTTGAGAGATTTTTTCAATCTGTTCTTACAAAAATTTTGAAGAATTGTTAGCTTCTTTGAGGTTCTTTGAGGGTTAAATTCATCTTGTTACGTGAAGGATACACTTTTTTGTAAGGAGAAGAAACCCTGTAGATTTTCTTGTTTCTCTGTTTCATGTAAGTTAAAGCTAGAACCTTTATTTTTATTAACTAAAGATTACTTGTTTGTGTCATTAAAATTGTTTGAATCCCAATTGAACCCACAGTTCTAGCACCGCAATGACTTTGCTCCTAGCTCTATTGAAAAGCTCATCGGAGTTCACTTTGACCGTATTTTAATCTTCTGAGCTCATTCACTGGTTTTCTGTAATCAACCCTCTCTTTGTCCCTCTTCTTCCCTAAGACTAAACACCCCTCAACCAAAACAAGCATGAAGAAGTTCAATCTAATACTTAGTAAATGCAAGAGTTTGTCAAGACATCTAGGAAGATCTTCATCTTGTAATTGCCTAAGGTCCAAGTTTGTTAAGGAAGATTCATGGAAAGTGCATGACATGATGAACATTGTGAAACTATACTTGTTGGTCGCACAAGAAAACAGTATGCGATCAGCTCTAAGTATCTGAATAACCTTCTTCTGAAATCTCTAATGAACAAGTCAAATCAAGAGTAATTATTGATTAGATTTAAAAGAAATATTATTTTTATCTTTATTTAATCCTGATTGAAACGGATTTGTCACTTACACGTTGGAATGAAAATAACAGAAGAGTAAAAAATGTGAAAAGTCAAAGAGAAAACAGAAAAAAGATAGAGTTAGACTAGGAAGGATGTTATAAATAAATGATATTTTTTTAAAATAAATTATTTATAAAAATGTATTATTATTACACAACTAGCTCTCTTCAAAGAATACAGTATAGCAAACTTGGATACCAAGAGAAAGATGACCTATGTAGCACAGACACTAACACATATACAAATACGACACGGACACGGAAATACATAAAATCTCTAAAATGTAGGACATGGGAACATGGATTTATATATTATAATATTATATAATTATGAACTATATAAATTGACAATAAAGATTTATGTGCACAAGTATGTTCTAGATTATTTTTTGGAGCAGAAAGATGTTTTTCATGACTGGTTCACAAGGATTTGTTTCTTATAGAATTTCTATAATCATAATAACAATTTATACAATAAAGTTTGATTTTTTAGAAAATTAATGTTTTTTTTTAATTGTGTTAGAACCGTACTAGAATTGTCATAAATCTAACAAATACTTTTTGAATTGGACACTTCACGAATACGTGTCCTACAGGTGTCATGCGAATGTCAATTTCTGATACTCGTATCGGATACCGACACGCCATTTAAGAAGAGCGTCCGGACTTTATAGAAGATGACTGCATGAAGTGTGGTTTAAACTTAGATTCATGGTTTCTTACCGAAGATAAAATACTAATTTCATATCATGTCACCTACTCCGGACTTTATAGAAGATGACTGCATGAAGTGTGGTTTAAACTTAGATTCATGGTTTCTTACCGAAGATAAAATACTAATTTCATATCATGTCACCTACTTTGTGAATAATGGATAAGATGAGTGAACATGTTCACAACTATAGCTTCACTGCTCCATTTATCCTTTTTTTGGTATATAGGTAAAACATATTTTTCTTTTGCAATTAAATAGATACTTAAAATTCAAAAAAAACTATATTGACCCTTGAATACATTATATTTAACAAATCAAATAGGACTAAGATGATTTAATACACCTGCTTATCCTGCTTGTTAGGTCATTCAGTCATAGACAGAATATTATTGGGTTAATTAAATGTGGAGTACAAGAAAATATTATTTTATGTCCCTCTAACAATCTTAAATGTAAAACTTTCATTTCAATTTATTTTTCCTAACAAAAGAAGCCGTTTTCTTGTAAACTTCATACTTGTGCATCCATAATCATGATTTTACATTTTAAAATAAAATTTTCATAATAAAATATAAATTTATATTGCTGAAGTGCAGGGAGAAAATACGATCATTTGGAATATAGTTACTTTCCTCCACACAAATCAATAATTTCTCAAATTCCCTGGGCAACTAATATTCCATATATTCCAATGAAAGTAAATTTACTGCAAGAGTAGAAATGAAAATAAGGATCACCACCACTTCAAAAGAAAATTTATAGCAAATTTCACACCAAACTACAAACACAAATTCTATGCAGTTACTGAAAAAGTAAAGATGTATTTTTAATTCAAGCAAATCAAGATATGTTACTCCATAATCCCAAACAATTACAATATGAAACCTATCAACATCCATGGTTTTTGTTGTGTTTGTCCACAAGTTGAAAGAAAAGCTATAAGGTAATTGCACAAAACACACCTATCTCTTAAATTACTTTATATGGATTCTTTATGGTTTCAGGTTTAAACAGACAGCTACCGCTAGTAAATTCAATTAAGTATAACTAGGAAGTTGTTTAATCAGTCCATGGAGAAACATTTTTTTAATTTCATAACAAAATTTGCCCAAAAATGGATTACACAAGTTGCATGATCACTGAGTCTAGTCTATCCTCAAATTTTCAGGCTTCATTTGATTCATTCACCTGCCGCATTAATTCACTCACCAGCAGTTATATGATTTCATTTTCTTCTAAACTTCTTGGATGATTTTCCATCCTTGAGACCCAAGTACTTGTCGATATCTTCCCCATCATTATCGTCTTCACCCCTCCGTTTCTTCTTCCCTCCAGTCTCCTTCATTTTCTACACAACCAAACAAACAAACATTTGAGTACTTTCTACTATAATATTTAAATCACATAAACATTGGCTGGTGTCAGAAATCCTTTATCATATTTAATTCCAGGAGTAATGTCCTCACATACTCAACTCATACAAAACAAGTTCCAGAGTAGAACCTATGACTTATGCATTACTACCCCAACAGGGTTTTTGTACCATAATTGGATGCTCTCAGAAACTAAATAATACCTGAAAACTGTAATCAATAAAAACTAAATCCAACTAGGGCAACCTCCAACAAAATCTCTCACGTTGATTTAGTAAGCTTCTAAGAAGAAATAGACATACAAAATAGTCTAAATATAACATCTTAATACAAAATTTTACCGTGGTGGCTAATCTTTTGGCTTCACTAACACGTTCTTCCAAAAGGAGAACTTCCTCTTCCTGTGAAGGATACTCTGGTAGCTTTTTTCCTGAAGAATACATGTACTTATCAATCCCTGAGAAACTTTTGTTCCTTAAAATATTAAAGTAAAGACTGCTTAGCCATATACTACTCACCTATAAGCTTCTCTATTTGAATGTACCACTCAAGTTCATACTGATTTACAAGGGAAATAGCAACTCCAGAGCGCCCTGCACGAGCAGTTCTTCCCACGCGATGTATATAATCCTGTAGCTAACAAGGTCAGGAATCCAGAGAATATAAAAATAAATAATTCCAAAATCTTTGATCTATTTGCATGACTCCAAGTCTTGAGTTAATTTACATGTGTCATGTATTACCAAGAAAACAAATTCCAATAATTAAAGGAGACCACCTGTGAACTTTTGATTAATTGTAAATTCATAAATATAATAGAACATGTCAAAAAAGAATAAAAGAAATACATAACACATCTTACTTTGGAATTTGTTGGAATATCATAGTTAATCACCATATCTACAGTGGGAATATCCAATCCTCTGCTAGCTACATCAGTACAAAGGAGAATATTGCACTCCCCAGATTTGAACTTGTTCAAAGCTCCAAGTCTCTTTGGCTGTCAAAAGATTATTAGAATAAAAATTAGTATACTCCATTGACTCCCAGGTAAATAATGAAAAGATAAGAGAGGGTTCCTTATTCCATCCTACACCATCCCCTCCCAAGGAAAGAAGAGTTGACAACAAAGTACAAATATTAATAATCATATTACAAGATCTGTAGTACAATTACCTGGCTCATATGACCATTAATAGGTATGGCTTTTAAACCAAGATTCCTAAGGATCAATGCTAGAAGTCGAGTTGCATCACAGGTACGGGTGAACACCATTGATGTACTTCCAGCCATTTCAGTAAGGATATATACAAGGTAGCAATCCTACAAGAGAAACACATAATTACTTAACAGAGTCGTCATATGCAAAATGTCATGATTCATTAAACCCAAAATATATGAATTTCTATTAATTTCATTCCAAATAGCTAACTTATTACAAGTGTTTCATACAAACATTGTACTCTCTAGCATAGCAGTATCTATGGTATTTGATTACATAAAATACTTTCACTTGGCTAAATCAATAGAACGGTAAGAATTAATTTACAGTTAGAGTTCGTCACAAGTAACAGACTGTTTTTGGAAAAAACAAGGACAATATCAGATTTGTACTTAGTGGTCATCCACTCTTGAAATTTCTTTTGTAATACATCTTTAGTCAATAGCCTTTACAGTCTCCGCCCATTGGACCAAGAAGTGACGAGTGTTAAGAAAATTAAGAACAAATGATGGTCATTTCTTGTTTTTAAAATCCAAGATGTTGCTGAATAAGGGAGAATGGGAAGAATTAATTTACAGTTGGAGTTTGTCACAGGCAACAGACTTTTTTTAGGAAAACAATGACATATCAGATTTGTACTTCGCGATCATCCACTCATTAAGTTTCTTTTGTAATATATCTTTAGTTAGTAGACTTTACAGTCTCCATTGGACCAAGAAATGATGAGTGTTAAGAAAATTAATGTACAATTGATGGTCATTTCTTGTTTATAAAATCCAAGATGTTGCTGAATATGGGAGAAGAGAAACCTTGTGTTTGGCAGGCAAGAAACGATACTGCTGCTTCAATGTGTCAACAGTGGAATATTTAGATGCTGCTTCAATCTAAAAAGAATTAAACAATTTGAGTAACATCAGAACCTAAGAATTTATACATACAATACAAGTAATATAACTAATGATAGTCCCCTCGAGAGATGCTTAAATTTATTGCCTATACTTCTAATTTTATAGCTACACACTGTCCCTTAAGAGAAGAAATAAGCAATATTTATAGTCTATTTTAAAGTAAATGAACCTCTAAGCAATGGTGAGAAACTTTGAATGAGTCCCCACTGAACAAATTTTGAACACCCTAAGGTTAATTTTAAGATATTAATATCTCAATAGAAGGGTGTATAATTTTTCAAAATAGATGACAGGGCAAGGTAATTTAAGCACCTCTCAAAATGTGGAATGTAATCTACTCCATAGATAAACATTTGAACTATTACGATGTTACCTTCACAGGATTCCTTAAACAAACCCTTTTCAGCTTCTGCACCTGCAACAGTAAGTGCAACCAGATATATTAGCTACATAGACATAAAACTAGATGTGATGTCAGCAACCAAGTATCTGCAGCATATAAGAAGCCAATAGAAACCAACATTTCAATTTCATCCGCACCATAACTTAATTATTGAAGAACACACATGTAAACATAAGTACGAACTATAATAGATTTGTCTTAAAATAACGAAGAAAATGCTTTTGATAATCTATGAAAAGATTATACACCAACAATTAGAATTTATGTTAAATTCCAATAAACTCTCCCCAATGACCAGCCACAAATAGGGTTCCATATCTCATATTATATAAAGAAAAATACCTTCTTAGTCATTGTCGCAGAAAACAGGAATGTTCTCCGCTCACGAGGTATCATTTGTAAAATCTCATTAAGTGATTCCTCGAAGTCCTCATTCAACAACCTATCTGCCTCATCTAAGACCTGCTCAAAATAGAGTAATCATGTTAGTCCAAGCACATTTATGGCATAGAAATGCAGACAAGAGTCTCCTGGTGAAAATAGAAGGTATGCCCTCTTACTCTTTGCTTATTTTTTGAACTTTGACATAATTTCAATTTTCTTAAAAAGGAGTATTTATAACTACAAAAAACATTCACTTATATTTGTCAAAGTAAGAAAATGGAATCTAGGAATGAAGCATTCATTTGTATTCCTTCATAAAGTATATGAACATTTATGATGCAGAAAGTAATATCAAATCAATAATTCATTCATTATATATAAAAAAAAAATGTAGAAATCGTACCAAGTATTTTAATCTACTAAGAGAAAATCCTTTTGTGTTTTTTAGGTGATCTAAAACTCGTCCAGGGGTCCCAACCTGCATGAATATCAAATGCAACATAAACAAATACAGCACTCCTAAACCGTGACAGCCAAAAATTAGCAGAAAACTAAAGACAGCACTTAAGTAGAAGCACAATATCAATCTTGTACAAGTAGATTGTGCATAAACTCAGCTTTCTCTTGTTAAATGAATAATATTGTATCATTCAAGTGCAATGTTTCAACCCATAAACAGTCTCACTCAGGCACTGTAATGTTTTTTAACAAAAAGAGCAATAATTAAATATATTCTTCCTCGTGATAAAGACCTAGTTGAATTCCAAGACATAGACCAAAAAATAAGAACAGTCCAAGTAAACATAGGACTTCCACAAGATACAGGAGTTAAGAGGAACACGAACTTCAAATTAAGTCTGTGGGATGAAAATGACCAAAGTTGCAACCAGATTTCATTCATGCAATTAAATTGAGGAGGGGGATAAGTATAAAGTTATTAGTCTATTTATCAAGACAAAGCAAATATAGGATAATGAAAAATCAACTTATGAAGCAAAAAAGAATGGAATCCCTTGTGTTGTTTGAGTTGCCAATTGCACGGGGGAAATTAAAAGCATATATGACCAGAACAAAAAACTGGGAAAAAAGTGAAAAAAGAGAGACAAACCAAGACACTTTTTGAACAAGAATTTGAAATTCTAAATCAGTTTATCAATGTTCATTGTAGAATATTCAGTCCAATGAATCTCTTCAATATATAGATAGCACACCTCTAGAGGTGAAATATAAATAATATTATCCTATTCGCCATGATGAGGTTTGTTCTTCTAAGTGAACCAACCATGACATTATAGACTGAGAAGCCTGACCACACCTTGGCTTTAAGGAAGAGAATTAATGCATGACATAAAAAACTACAAGATCAGCTTAACAAACTTGGAGTCTATAATAGGACAATCCTCTTAAAATTTTCCTAAGAAACTAAAAACATTTTTAAGTTTTCAAAACATCTAAAACATGGTATTTGATCAATCATTTCCTTTGCATGAGTTAAATTTTACCAACATAACTATATTAAAGTGAGTGTTACAAGAACCATGTGAACCATGCTAAACAGCTTAACAATTATATTTGAAAGCAAACATGCTAAAAACAATAGAAGGAAAAACCAACAATATAAATTCGTTCCAGCAATAAAATAAATCTTTTTATGCAAATACTCTAACATAATTAGAATTGGATAGCTTCCCAACTACAAAACATCATACATATCTCTCTATGTATATTTATATTCGAGGTAGTAGTTTAAGAAAATAAGAACAAAACTCATCATAATTCTGTGAAAGAGAAATCATACAACTAACACAATGTTTATCAAAAAATTCTGACCAATAATGAATAAGATAAGCCAGTAATTGATTTAGAAACTGACAAACAATAACAAGAAAAAGAATGCATTTCTTTAGTGAAACATTAGTGATATATTTACAAACATATTCATGATTAAATTTTGGATCTCACTCAACTATTACCTAACTTTATCCAAGTACAAGAAACAAATAAAATCAAAGGATGCTTACAGAAATGGTAACACTTACAATAATATGAGGTTGCTTTGCTATCTTGATGGATTGTTGTACCATGTCAATTCCTCCAACAAGCTAGAGAAAAAGGAAAAGATGCCAATCAAATATATTTTTAATATTCATGTATTAAATAGAATATTAACACAGTGCCTAACCACCCTGTAACACTACGTATCAAGCTGAAAAGAGTCTGGGGAACAAACTCAAAGTTATGCAGCAAATAGGAAGCAATAAATCTCAAAAATAATGAATCAATTCAGAAAAATAGAAACTCACCACAGCACACTTCACACTGATTTCTGAACCTAGAGCTTCAAACTGCTCAGCAATTTGAATAGCAAGTTCTCTGAATTGATAAAATGATAAAAAAATAAAATAAACTTGCTAAATATCAGTCAGGACTATTACAAACAATAAAACTTGAATCATATGATGATCAAGCCCATGATTAGGCATCAAATATCGAACCTAGTGGGAGACAGCACGCAAGCAAAGAAATCTTTTGGGCGAGGTGCATCTAAGAGGGCATGCAATATAGGAAGAGCAAAAGCTCCTGTTTTCCCAGAACCAGTTTGGGCAAGCCCTATCACATCTTTTCCTAAAAAAGACAACCCCCGAAAATAAATAAGCAATTTCATAGGAGAAAATATTGAAATTAGAATGGAAAACTATTGAAAAAACAATGCAATCAATAAAAGAAATGATATTTATCTATTTATATTAATAGTTTCATGTTGAAAATCTAAGTATTATCATTTTTTTGTCTGTTCCTGTTTCACAACCAGAATTAAGAAGGTAAACACCAGATTGAATTACAAAGCTTAATAAAATGACAACCTTCCAATGCAAGAGGAATAGCTTCTGCCTGTATCTTCAGTGGAGTTTTCCAACCCAATTTTTCGCAAGCTTCAACCAGTGATTCAGCTAAGCCCAAATCCTTAAATGTTTTTATTTCTTCATTCTCTTCCACCATTCTTAGTTTCTCACCTATGGATAATTTTCAAAACATAAACATTCTCAGTGTTGTGGTGTTTCTAAACAAAAGCATTCAATAAACCCAAGAGAATTGCACTAAAATTTGAAGAAAAAAAGGAAAACAGTTTCCTTAACGAAAATTGGCTTCAGATTGTTAAAGGGGAAGAAATCAATCTTCTAGCCAAAGGAGTTCTTCGTCCACAATAGGATTTAAACTACAACAAATGGATTTAACTTGTTCAAAACCAATCAGGCTTCTGTCATACTCAAAGGCCTTAACAGTTACATGCAGTGCTAATATGTAGCAGAAAGGAATAATAGCACAAATATATGCTGTAATTGGAGAATCAAATAGGGCAAGTGCTTTCCTCAGCACATTTTTCATGAAAGTTGTACAAATTCACAATGGTGAATGATGATGCTTTCCTAATTGCTTTTCTTTTTCAATCTGTCCATACAGCTTCACATCAGAATTTTATATTATCTAATCTGACAGATGAAAGGGATTAATTATGATTCACAAAGTAGCAAGCAAGGAATTTGGCCGTGGACTAGCTATATTATTGTAATCAAACCCCTTTTTGAGTTATTCCCAAACAAATCCTATTTTGCTTAAGAACTTACAGTATCCACCCACCCACCTGTGTAACTACCACGAGACAAAAAAATTGCAACCCCATCCCCTATATGCAACGATGGGTACAGCTATAGTGAATATAACACGTTCAAATAAGGCATTACACCAAAGAACTCTGAAGTTAACAAGGCCACTGAACTATACTAGTCGAAAGCTTCCAATACGTGTTAGAAAAAGACATTGCATAAAAAAACGGATTTTTAAGTGAAAAAAGTATTCCTTCAAAGAGCCTGTTGTTGTCAAGGGAAGGCTATAAGAGAAAGGGTTACCTAGATTGAGAAAGGGCTTCGTTCGTTTGGGAATTGGTCAGGGAAGTACAGCTTCACACCTTCAGAGGTAGTCGCGGGCTTAAGAGAATTAGCGGCGGCGGCGCGAAGGGCGTCGGAGTCTGGGATCTTTGTCGCCGGCGACTGGGGGTAAGAGAAAGAGGGGACGAGCAATATTTGTGTAAATTATAAAAATTTAGGTATTAGGGCATGGGGAACCCAAAAAATTAAGGGGGAAATATAAAGTAATTACAAAATTTTAAAAACTAACCAAATTTTATCCTGGTCAAAAATTAAGGGCATTTATTTGAAGTTATGGTGTTGTATTTTTAAAAATGTAATTCGATGAAAAAAATTATTCAAATACATGTATGGAAATATGTAATGTTGACTTTATAAACTCTAAATTAATGAAAATAAAAAAATGGAAGTTATAACAAAAATTAAAAAAGAGTTTGTTTGCTTTCATGAATTATAATTCTCTTTGATTTTTTTTGGGGGGGAAATTATTTATTTTAATACAATAATTATTGCTTATTATAATTTTTAACATATTTTCCTTAGCTTATTTAATAAAGCAGAAGTAGAAAAAAATCAAGCGTTTACTTTAAACCTCTAAAACTAAAAATTAAAACTTTAATTCTTAGTATTATATGATATTAATTAACTATTTATATATTGAATAAGAATAATTTGAAGTGATAAATACTAATAGTGTAATATAATATTGGTATGTGTTGCAAAAGAAATTCTTTAAGATTAATAAAATAAACATTTTTCATATATCTTAACAAGGATACTAAATACTAAAATAGTGATAAAAAAATTTTGAGGAATCAAATCAAAGAAATATTTGTTTTTTAAATTACTGAATTAAAATCAGAAACCCTTAATTTAGATAGACTAAAAATCTATTTAACTCTAATATAGTTATTTTGTATTATATAATTAAAATATATCCATTTATTTATTTTTAAATCTAATGGAAACACTTAAAATAAAAAATATCATGAATAAATTATTTTTTTTATATTACTTTTGAATAGAAAGGATGGAAAAAATAAAAGAACAATGATAACTATTTTATATTACATTATTATATAGTTTTTACTATAATATTATGAGCATATAACAGTAACCGTTTTTACTATATTTATTAAAAAATTAATTAAATAAAAATTAATTTTAGAAAATAAAATAATTAATTAATATTTTATTAAATTAAAAATTATTTTATAAAAAAAATTATTGATATTTAAAGTAATTTTTATTATTAATAAAAAAATTATAAAATTATATTTAAATCAGTAACTAACCATTAGTTAAAAAAATAGTTATTTATTACTTTATATTATAAATTATTAATTTATATTTAAAATATTAGTCGTTAAAATTTATATAGTTAATTTATATCTAAATTTTAAAATTATTTTATAAATTTTTATTAGTAATATAAATTACTTTAGTTATAAATAATTTTTTAATTTATAAATTAGAATTTTAATTAATACAAAAATTAAAAAAATTAAAAATTTAATTACTATGTATTGATTTTTTTAATATTATTATAGTTTATTCAACTACTTTTCTTAGTACCTAATGTTATCCATAACGAAATAATTTTCTGTTTATATTTTTATTTGTTTTTACTAATCTATATTACAAAAAATTTGGAATTATTTTTTTAAATAAGTTCGAAAAATAAAACTAGAAAATTATTAATCTGAGCCTTCTAATTTGCATATTTAAATAACTAAACCATATTATATACTAGAAGACATATTCAGATAATTACATCAAATTTGCATAATATTTAGATAACTATATATTATATACTAGAAGATATATTCAGATAATTACATAAAGGGAATAAAGGAATTGAAGGTGAACAAGAAAATCCGTTCAAGTTATGTGTATAACGTCTTATCCAATGCTTCACAACATCTACCATACCATTACTTTGTACTATTATCATATAAACAAGCTTATTTGAGTGATAAAAAAATTAATATATTAATTATAAACAGAATATAAATCATCAACTTTAGTTTTTAAAAATAGTTATAGACAAGTCATTACATATTTTTTACTATTTATTATAAATTATTTAAGATTTTATTTTATAAAGATAAATTTCAGACAACGTCTTACTATATATATATAGAAACAAGATTATATAATAAATATATTAAATTTTTCCATAAAAATCTCAAACTTTATCTAATTTATATGATTTTTTCAATGTTATCATAAATAAACTTTACGAAATTAGAAAGTAAAATTTAAATTTAATTTATCAAAAAAAATATACTAATTACAATACACAAATATTGAAATTATTTTTATAAAATAAAATTTAAAAAAATGAAAATTTACTTTACCATAAATATTTTACAATTTTTTTAAAAATGTTAATTAATTCTAAAAAGTATTTAAATCATCAACTTTATTTTTTTTTTAAATAGTGTCTACAAACAATTTGATAAATGTTTATATATTGTTTACTATTTATTATAATCTATTTAAGACAAATTCTAGTAATAACTATTATTTTTATTCTAATTTACTTTATATTAATTATTTATTTTATTTCACTTATTTTTTTTAATTACTTGAATTATATAGTTCTACGTTGTTTTATTTTATTTTTATATTTTATTTCAATTTCATATAAAATAAAATATATAAGAAATATTTTTTCTAATGTATAAAATTGTCCTTTTAAAAATATTTTCTTATAGAAATTTTAATTTAGTTCTTTCTATCATTTTCTTTACAATATAATGAAAATACGAATTATCTTTATATATAATATAAAAAAATACATCTAATTTAATCTATATATGAAATTTTTTTATTAAAACTTAGTATATAATTAAAATGTCTGTTTTTGTAAATTTATATATGAAATAAAACATGTGAAAAAATAATATATATATATATATATAATATTTTTTATTTAATTAATACAATAAGTAATTAGTTTAAAATCCAATTGTTATATATTTTCTATTCTTTTTATTGTAGTACTTTTAGTTTCTATTAAATAACTTATATGATTTTTTTAATATTATTTTAAAATGGATAAATAAACTTTAGCAAATTAGAAAATGAAATCTAAATTTAAATTGTCAAAATAAAATATACTACTTACAATGCACAAATATCAAAAAAAATTTATAAAATAAAATAAGAAAATTTAAATTTTCTTTACCATAAATATTTTACCGAATTGTTTTTTCAAATAATTAATTACTTATAAGAAGTATTTAGACCATCAAATTTAAGTATTTTTATAATTAAAGTCCAAAAATAATTTTAGACAAATAATTAAATATTTCTTATTATTTATTAAAAAATATTTAAGATTTAAAAAAACAAAATTCAATAAATTTGATTTTTTTTTTATAAAAGCTTTCATGTTAGGCATCACTATACATTTTAGCATCTTAGCTGGACTAACACCTCAAATAACAACAATCATCTACAATCACATGAAAAAAGTATTATTATTAAAAAAATAGAAAAATATGGGGGGATTATACCAAAACTCATATGTTAACAAAAACGATACATAGGTAGACTATACCTAATTATAAAGAAAAAGAGATGCAACACTAGGACTTCCAAGAGGTCACCCATCCTAGTATTGTTTAAGATTTTATTTTGCAAAGATAAATTTTTGACAACATCGTAATCAATAGATGTTCAAAGGCATTGTTCTAAACGTATAGCTTGTTTACAAGCTAAATCTAAAATTATGCCTCATGGACTTTATACTCTCCTCCCTATAGTTAGCACCCCTTGGAAAAACATTAGTATGGATTTTGTCTTAGGACTTCCAAGAACACAAAGTGGTTATGATTCTATTTTTGTGGTAGTAGAGCGTTTTAGTAAAATGGCTTAAGAACTAAAAGAAGTTGTCAGGTTGCATGGTTTACCCAAAATTATTGTGTTTGATAAAGATGTGAAGTTTTTAAGTAATTTTTGGGAAGCTTTATCGTCTAAGCTACTAGCATTGGTAGGTAGCATCTTGGAGAAGAAAAATATCAAGCTAAGGATTATCACTCTCTAGAGAACAAACAAGTGGAAGTTCAAAAGGAAGAGTGATAAACACTTAAAATGAAGATTTTGTCAAGCTACAAAGATCAAACATAAAAAAAAAAATCATATTGTATTACAAAGCAATCCCAAAATTAAACATTGTAAAAGTAAGTGTTTAGTCTTGTGAAAATATATCAAGAATCTCAAAGTGTCACTTGCATTTTCACTTAGGAATTTCATATAGATTTTCTTGTTTTACTTTAATTTCTTCTTGTTAATTTTCTGCATTCCTTTTATTTTTCTAAGTCTTCATGATATTTAGGGTGTATCTCTCCATTTTTGTAGTTGATATTCTTTTGATCCTTAGAAAGTCATGCACACACACAACTAGGAAATATTGTTTTGAGTTTCTTTTGAGAAAGATCGGTTAAGTCTATTTGAGGAATCTTTGGGTAGGAGAGACATTGATACTTAAGCTGTCTAAGTGACTCACCACTCTTTCCTGGGAGTCACCTCAATTAAACATTGACTCTTTAACTTTGATAGGAACTTCCAAATTAAAAAATCTATTTGTGAAAAATTTTATCACTTGAATCGATTTTTCTAAAATTGTTTATTTTTAGTTCAAAATGAGTGATCATATGCATGCATGGTGTTCAAGGTAGTAATAAGGAACCAAAGGTAGAGACAGTATGGGTGGAGAGATGAACTTAGGTTTTTGAAAGAAAATTTTGAAAAAAAAATGACAAGATAGGACATATAGAAAATTTGATGAACTCAAGAAAATGGTGGTGTAAATAGGATCTAATAAAAATAGAGGCAAGGAACATGAAGAAGAGGAACCTATGCTTATAAGAAGAAAGAGTTCTCAATCTGGGAGCCGTCTGAATAGTGTTATAATGAAGATCTTTACTCACCACACTTTAAATATCATCATAGACCTGGGTATGAACATTTTCCAAGAGAACAAAGGGTGGACATTCCTCCCTTTTATGGAAGAAATGGCATAGACAAATTTTTAGACTAGAGATGAAGGTAGAGCAAATCTTTGATAGCCACCATGTTAAGGAAGAAATAAATGTGTCATTGTCTACACTAAGCTTTTAAGGACAAACAATGTAGTGGTAGTATGCTTTAACATACCATGAGGTTCAAATTAAATACTCTAATGAATTGAAGACTACTTTTTGGGAATGCCATATTCTTTCTTATCATAAGAGAGAGTTTTTGTATCAACTCCACATACTCCAACAAAAAGATAGAATTATAGATAAATGAATAAGTGAAAAATCTAGAAAAACCATTGTCACTTTCAAAGTGGCCTAAACCTTGAAATCTGGGATAGGATTGAACCCTTTTCTACTAGACAAAAGATATGAGAAATCACAACTTGTAATTTACTAAAGGTTCAACACTCAGTCACAAGACTCACTAAATTTGCAACCTTCCCATGCAAGAGGAATGACTTCTGGTTGTATTATCAGTGGAGTTTTCCAACCCAAATCTTCGCATCCAGTGATTCAGATACGTCTAGATCCTTCAATGTTTTTATTTCTTCATTCCGCCATTCTTAGTTTCTCACATGTGGATAATCATCGACTAAAACTTAAATAACTTATATATGCTCAAAGTTCATAAACATCAAAAGCAATCAAACAAAACAAAAACTAAGGATCATAAGTAATATAACAATAAATATCAAATCAGAACTCGTCCAACAACTACCAAATTTCAACTATGTGATGCTACACATGGCTACAAGCGACGAGACACCACAATGGTTAGGGTGTAACAATGATTAACGCCGGCAATGTCACTGAGAGAGCAATGTAGATTGTACTTGTACGAATGATGGGGCCCAGGTAATACATGTCTACTCGGTACACAATTTGTTGATGTGTCTGTAGTCTTCTAATTCTTTTTAGTTCTTCTCGCTGCGTGTGCTCTGCTAGTCGGGGGTACCTGCGATTGCACTCCACGCTCAAGTCAATGCTGATATTTTTGGTGTTCTAGTAGAAATATGAAAAACGTACATTCCCCCCTCCCTCGGAAGTTCTATTTATAGGTGACTTAGGCCCTTACTTGTGTGAGTTAGATAACCAGTTCATCAGAACGTGTGTAGTGGTTCCCTGAAATCATGGGAGTGTATCTTTTAGGTTATCGTTATTTTGAGATATTTACCTGCATATTTCGGAACGTGTCCTTGACTCATCCAAGTCCAGTTGTAACTGCTTCTTTATTATATTGTAAATGCTATTTGATCCGGTATTCGATAGTTCGGGATCCGACCATTGGGAACGTAATGCTAGAGATGACAAGGAACTTGAGAACGCAACATGTTTGGAATTTAGATGGAATTAGGGTTTTCACGAGAATTGGAGGATTTTTATTCTTTAGAAAAGTATTACTTTTAAATATCTCCTATTTATTTAATTTTGTTAATATTTTTATTCTCATCAAGATAATAATAAAGAATCTAATTCAATTAAATAATGTATTTATTTATTTTATAAGTATATAACTTTTTTTAATTAATATATTAGATGAAGTGGATTTTTTTTATTTGTTGTGTTAAATCATTATTATCTTATTATTAACAAAAATATTAGTATATATAGAGAGAGATAGACTCAAATGAAATTAATAATGTACATAGAATCTAAAGTGATAATCAATACTTACTCCTTGTATATTCATCTTCTTATAATAGTAAGCCTCAAAAGAATATTAGTGAGTACTCATTATTTTGCAATGAAAGAACTGTCTCTTTATAAAAGAATCTCAATAAGATGAAATTATAACTTAGAAGAAAAGGTATATTCACCTTTCCAAATCAACTATTTTTTTCCTATGATAATAAGCTTTACTAGAAGAGGTGAGAAGACATTAGTAGTTTGATGTCCTTCAAAGTGGAGGTGCTAGCGAGGAGTAACTGTTGAAAATGTATTTGCCAATATGGCACTTCAAGAAGGAGAGGTGTCTTTGCTTCATAGTTCAAAGCTTATTTCATCTTCTGAAATTTTTAAGTTGAAGGTATTATAAAAATAGTTTAGTAGCGCATGCATATTTTCAGAGAAAAATATATCCTTGGGAGGGTCATTCATAGTTGCTCAAAATTGCCAAGAGATCCATTTACATTCGGATGAAGCATAACACATCTTCATCTCTCAAGAAATGGAGCATGATTTGTCATGTTTCTTTCTTAAAATAGTGGTTTTTTAATGGTGTTTCCCTATATATGATGCAATGTTTGATTTTCTTTACCATTCATTTGTGTTCTGATAGTGTATTTGTGTATTATTTGTGTTGATAGACTACAACAAAGAAGAAAATTTCTTCTGCTTTCTTGTTTCCTGCTGAACTTGATATGCGACATAGAATGTCTGAGCTATCTCAGTTCGACTTGGTGTATGACTTGTCAGCTGTACTGATTCACAAGGGAACTGGTGCTAATAGTGGTCATTACATTGCTCATATTAAGGATGTAAACACTGGGCAATGGTGGGAATATGATGATGAGCATGTTACTAATTTGGGTTGTCATCCATTTGGCGAAGGGTCTTCAAATTCTACCTCTAAATCCATCAAGACTGATGCAATTCATTCTAATTGTTCTCAAGCGATAATAGCTGACAGTAATGTAAATGGTTTGCATGCCTCTCATTCAAAATCTTCACTTGTGGAGACATTTTTTTCTAGTGATGCGTACATGTTGATGTACCATCTTAAACATACAAAAAATGTTGGTGAAATTGGGAGTGTAATTTGTGGTGCTAAGCATGATGAAAGAGAGGGTGTGGAAGTTGCTTTGCAAAATGGTGCTTCTCTTGCATCTCATCTTTGTAATGAGATTCAAAATTTCAATGCCTCATATGATGAAGCTTGTCATGAGTACAATAACAAGAAAGAGTTGAAATTGGGTCGTATTACTAGAAGGAGACAAGAGGTTCGATCTGTTTTAGCTGAAGCTCCTATTCAACCACTGGAAAAACCATTTTATTGGATTTCTAGCGAATGGCTTCGTCAGTGGGCTGACAACATTATTCCAGTGTTAGTGTTTTTCCTTTCAAACAATTATTAGAGTCAGGTTAATTGATGTATTAGTATTTTATAGGAGGCTTACTTTGCAAGGTATATGCAGTCCTCTTGACAACTCGTTTGTCCAATGCTCACATGGGAAAGTCCCTGTTTCAAAGGTTACCTCAATGAAACGAGTGTCTGCTAAAGCATGGGATACCTTGTTCTCCAAGGTAACTTTTTGTTGGTCTCCTGTTACATATTTTTTGTGGATTATTAATTATCTACATGTGGTATAGTGCTGTTAAGGTATGATAGGATGATACTGGGATAAAAACAACTTACGATATGAATATGATAGAATCCAAGCATGATAAGCTTAAGCCAGTCAAATGTTTGGTGCACCTCAAATAATTAGATAACTAAATTATGTTACATTTTCCTGTATTCAACATGGACCAAATAATGGTAAGATATGATAAAAATTATGTTCAAATGACAAAATTACTCTTCCATTAAAATTACATATAGTTTCT
Organism: Phaseolus vulgaris; assembly: GCF_051622355.1. NCBI lineage: Eukaryota > Viridiplantae > Streptophyta > Magnoliopsida > Fabales > Fabaceae > Phaseolus > Phaseolus vulgaris. The sequence continues at coordinate 14,283,138 of NC_143501.1, forward strand.
CATATTTTATTGCTTTCTAACATAGCTCCTCCCTCGAGGATAAGAAATGCTTTGCACGTAACAATGATTATGTCTTGGAAAGGTCAAAATTGACAAGCAACTCTTTCAACCTATTTTTAAGTTTTCAGTTGGGCAATACTGGTAGGAAAGATGAAAAGAAAATTTACAAGATGTAGTGGAGATAAATCTAGTTCTATAAGTGAACTTTAGAAGTTGGGGGAGTGGTTGTGTTGCCCATGACCATATTTTTTACTGATGATGTCTGTAAGGAAACTAGTGTTTATTGGGGGCTGATGGAACATAAACTTTCTTAGAAATGCTTATGTAAGGAGGAAAATTATGTTTACTTAGCTAAATTAATTACAGTTTCTGGCAAGAGTAGAGGTCGATGTTTTTATGTTGTACAAATGTTGGTTTGTTGTTGCAGTTTTGGTATTGTTTTTTGCTGGTTTTATGTTGTATACATGTTGGTTTTCTGCTGCAGTTTTGGTGCTGGTTTTATGATGTGTAAATGTTGGTTTTCTGCTGTAGTTTTGGTACTGTTTTTAGCTGGTTTTATGCTGTATAAATGCTGGTTTATGCTGCAATTTTGTGCTGGTTTGGTGTTGTTTTGATGTTGTTTTTGCTGCAGTTAAAGTGCTTTTGATGTTCTTTTTGGAGCCTAGGCACTGTTGTTTTTAGGTTTAGTAGCAGAGTGTTAAGCATAGTTTGTTTGAGTGTGTGTTTGTGTTCTTTGGGAATGTTTGTAGTCATCTATTATGTAGATGATCTCTTTAGTTTTAGGCTCTTTCTTGTTATGTTTAAACAAGAAAGGTTTCAAACTCTTTAAGATTTAACTTCTCTAGGTTGACATGATCAGAAAGTAGAAGTTTCTTGGAACCTTATATAGCTCAACTTCTGTTTGTCATCAAGTTACTATTTTTTAAAGCGTGTTTTCTGTTTTTCTTGGTATTTTGAAGAGTGTGAAGGTAAGTTTGTCTTGGTATCTACCAGCTTAACCTTAGTTAATTAAAGTAACTTTAGTTCAATTTCAATCAAAATATCTTCAATCAAAAACCACAAATATCACGTTTCTACCTTTGTATTTTTGTACAAAATTCCAAGTTTATTATCGTGGGCCTTGTATTAGAAAATAATTTTTTTTGTTCTTTTCCTTCTTCCTATTAAAAAAAATATTTTTTCTTGCTCATTTTAAAAACAATATTCAATTTTCAAGACAAGTAAAAAGTATAAAGAAAAAGTTATAAATAAATTCTTTTTAGTAAGAAAAACATTTCTTCATATTAGATTGCTTCCTAAAATAATTTTATCTTGAATAATTATATTGAAAAAATGAAATAGGTAAAAAATAGGATAAATGCAATAAGAAAAAGAGAAGTAGAGTAATTTAAAATTGATTTATTTTAATAAAAAAGTAGTTTTATTTTTAAAATTGATTTATTTCAATAAAAATATATTTCAAACTGAAATTCTTTGTGTGCCTGTAGGCTAAGCCAACACTTTTTCAAATAAAAAATATAAAAAATATTTTGAATATTTTGAAGGCTAAGTCCACGCTAATTTGTGGCCAACATGGCTTAGCCTACGCTTATTGTGTGTCACTCGTAGCTAAACTCATCCTACTTGGACATTTTGAAGGTTTGGCCCACGCTAATATAATTATGTATGGGCTTAGCGTGGGTCAAACTCACAATTTTTTATAGGCTTCTTCTTTCTGCACCCCACATTTTTCTTCCTGCACCCCCACAATTTTAAAAATTTCAACATTACCCTTAACCTAAAATTTGAAAAGGGCACCGTTCTGCATTTCCACAATCACTTATCAACTGTTCTGCATTTCCACAATCACTTATCATCTTTATCTTTGGGTATCAACTGCAATGTCAAATTTAAATAAAGTTTACTACAAAACATTACAAAATCTAGTATAATTGTTGACCCAAACACTAAATAAAGTTTAAATATAATACCAAGCAAAACACTATAAAACCTTGACCCAATATAATTGTTGTTTACTAATTTGAGTAACACAAACACAAACAGCAACTCATTACTCCGGACACATCAATCCGGTACAATACCAGATCTATAAATTTGGAAGCTTACCAGATCCATAAATTCGGAAGCTTACCGGATCCCAAAATCTGGAACACTCCTGGAATAAAAAATTCAGGATTTTACCAGATCCATAAGTTCAGAATGTGAAAAAATGATTACGGAAACATAAATCCATGGAAAAACGGATTTGTAAATCCGAAAAACAAAGAAATTTACTTACCTCTTTGTAAAGAGCACTCTAAATCACCAAAAAGGAATGTGTGAGATTGAAAGAAGAATGTTGTGGAGGTGTCACTGCTATGCTGATGTGGGAGAGGAAGAAAAACGCTGCGCAAATGAGAAAATCAACGTTGCCTTCATTTTAGGGTTTTTTCATATTAGGGATATGTTTGGAATTTTGAAAACTAATAAGGGTGATTTCGTCTTTGTATAAGAGTGTGGGGGTGCAGGAAGAAACTGCCTTTTTTATAACTACTTGGACATTTTGAAGGCTTGGTCCACGCTAATATAATTTTGTGTGGGCTTAGCGTGGGTCAAACTCACAATTTTTTATAATTACTTGGACATTTTGAAGGCTTGACCCACACTAATATAATTTTGTATGGGCTTAGCGTGGGTCAAATTCACAATTTTTTATAAATTTCTAAACTCCTTGTAGGCTAAGCCCACGCTTCATCTACGCAAAAAACACCCGTCAATATATCTTTACGTCAAGTATATTAGTTTCAAAATTCTTATTAACGTTATGCCGACGTTAATCACCCTTTTGTGTAGATTTTTCATACTTAGCCTCCGTTTTTGGCCCACGATAATAAAACTTTTTTTTGTAGTGAAAGATGGTCGATATTCTTAAAAAATAATTGTAATTGTACTAATATTTTTAATAAAAAATATTTAATTATTTTAAAAATAATTATTTATATCATAATAAATTATCGGAGGTTGGATACATTCACACGTTTAATACTAAAATTGAGTTCACAAATTTTAGGTCGAATCCTAGAAAATTATAGGAATATGTGAGACTTACAAAGGCCTTATATTACGAGTAAAAGACGAAATTATACAATAAAAATTACTTAAAAAAATAATTTTAGATCTCTATTTGTAGACAATTTACTTTTTTAATAGAAGTTTTAGTTTTAGGAAATCTTTATCTTATAAATAATTTATTTTCTTAATATTTTTATGATACATTAAATAAATAGATATTCTTTTTAAACTTTTAGATAAGAAATTGTATTAGATAATGGTAAATTTATGAAATATTATAAATTTATACATGTAAGTATTTAATAACCCACTAATAATTTTTATATTAAATGTTTTGAAATTTTAACAATAAAAAAATATCTGTTTCTAATCAAATAAGACAAATTATCATTACAATTTGCAACATATATGTTGTTTGGTTGTCATGCATTTTAGCTCATTAAAACCTTAGCCATCAGATATGTAATACCAAATACTTTTAATGTGTATCAAAATATAAGCGTAGTTACTGTTATATTAGTTTTTCAATTTTCTGTGTACAACAACTTTCCTAGATTTAAGAGTTTTTTTTTCATTTTTCAGTTTATTACGTTTAAACTTCACAAGATTATAATATTTTAAACATAAATTATTGGAGGTGAAGTTTCTATTTAAATCAAGGTTGAAGATTTATTGAAGTAGTAATTAAGATAAAACTAGAGTTAAAAAGTTACTCTTAAGGTGTTGTTCTTCTATGTCCTCATATCACTTGTATCAATCAAACCAAAAAATTTCAGACTTTTCAGTGTAGGTGTAGGAGTATTGTAGGTTGACATATATGTAAAAGATCATTCAATATTTAATACAATGTGTTCAGTATTTGATTGTTGAGAATAATATTTGGTTATTAAGAATAATAAATATTATTAAATAATTATATTAGATCTGGACTATCAATTATAATAAATTATTTATAAAAAATGTAAAAGCTCAAATTAATATTCAATAATTGATAATAATAAATACTATTAAAGAATTGGGTCACTTACAATAGAATAGATATTCTCCATATGTCAGTATTCAATATTGATAACTAAAAATAATAAATATTATTAAAGGACTACATTAATTGACCTGATTAATTTATTTATAAAAATAAATTATATCATAGTATTAATAAATCTATATTAGCATAAATTTCATAATTAAATTTTATAATTAATAATGTTCGGTTAAAATGTCAGGAATGTTCTTTTTGTGTGTGTAAAAGAATAAAAGTTGAAGGTGTTTAAATCAATTATAGGAATTAAGTTTTGTCGAAAATGCCCTACCTTGCCACCCTTTATTTAACGCGAGTCGAGTGCAGCGCATCTCGTCTTCTCACGAAAAATCACCATTGATGAAACAAAATATGATTAACTATGGAAATGAAAAAACAAAAAAACCATTATGATTTTTTTCAAAACAATTTTGAAATCGCAAAATATTAACGTGACCAAAAATTAAACGACGACGTAGACAGCGCGTTCAACCACTGCCCGCTCTTCCGCCTCAGCGTTCGAATCAGCAGCCACTTCAACCCGCTTTTCTCGCCCTTTTCCCGCTCACCGCCACGCGCTGCCGCCGCTAGCCTCGCCGAGCGCTCCGACTGCCTCCTCTTCATGTCGCTGAGCTCCATCTGCACCGGAAACTTGACCACCCCGAACAGCCGGCTCGCGTACTTCTTATTGCAGCTGTTTCGCCGCTGCAACCGGATGTACCCGGTCTCCGGTAGCTGCAACGAGCATCGCCGTTGGTCGTGATCCACAGACCGAACCAGTTTCAGTTTTCTGTAAGGGTTGGATCGCGCCATTAACTGGTGTTCCGAAGATGGATTAGTTTGGCGCCCGGTGAGTTTACCGCAGAAGACGACGTCGCTTTGGAGAGTGGGGAGTTCAAATGCAGAGTTGGAGTTTCGCCCCATTGCACTCATTGTTGAGCGAGAAGTGCAGCTGCGAAGGTAGGTTTATTGCTGACGCCTAGATATACTAGGGGCAGTTACACGTAGCAGTGAGTGCGGGAGGACTTGGTTTACACCCCATTTATTGTGCCTCTCTAATGATAATTTTGTATTAAATTTAAATAATATTATTAAATATATTATAATTTATGAAAATAATCATTATAACTATATATGTTTTCTTTGTATTATTATAATTATTTATAATTATTGTTATTAATAGTATAATTAAATATTTTTTTAAATAAATTTATATAATATTTAATATGAGCATCGATTCTCCATGCAATACAGATAACATTAAAATTGATTTTAAATATGAGAAAATGATTATCCTTTGAATAACACTTGAGTGAAAATCGATTCTCCCTTGAATAACACATAAATGAAAATCGATTTTGTTCTCTATAAAAAGCATGTTAAATTGATTTTCACTCACCTCTAGTTTCCTCTTCCTCAATGTCTCAGTGCCTCAATATCATGGGTATTCTAGTAAAATACTTTGGTTTACATGGACATCAGCTTAAATCTCACACAAGTCATGACTGGATCCAAACACACCCGTAGAGAAAGAAATAGAAAGTCAGGTATGCAATTGTTAATTTTCAGTTTTGCCCCAACTTTTGTTTATGCATGGCAACGTGGCCACAATGCTTTTGTGAAGAAATTCCAAACACAAAGATTCCCTGCACAAAGCTTTCTTGAATGTGAAGACCATGGTAAATGTGATAGATGGGTTTTGAAATACACAAATAAATAGGGTTACATTGGCTCACGATTGAAATCTTTTGAGATTTTCTTCCATTCTTCTTTGTCGAGGATGGGGTTGTGAGTGAACACCGTGAAAGTTTCTTCTATTCTTCTTTAAGGTTCAGGTTGTGAGTGAGTAAGTGGTTGTGGTGTTGTGTTCGTTGTTCTCAGGTGCTTGTTAGTAAGATTGAAAGGTGCATGAAGGTATATGCAATAACCAACCCCATTTCCAAATCTCCATAACTAATTTGAAGATATACAAAATCATCAAATCGTTAAGCACCAAAGAGAATAATCGATTTGGCCTTTCAGATAATCAATTAAAGGCATTTTTTTAGTACATAATCGATTATACCAAAAAAAAACCTCACGCATAATCGATTAGGACTTAAAAAACAAGGGATAATCAATTGTCCCAAAGTGGTAATCAATTAAGCTTCATGGTTTTTATTATGCTTTGTTGTTATCTCATGAACTTAACTTGTTTTTTTGTGGTTTTTTTGTTGTGTACAAGTGATAAAACACGATTGTGCTATTCATAATGGCTCATATGTGGGGGTGTGGATATTGGTGGTGTGGTTAGTTGTTGTTGATGTGGTTAGTTGTTGCGGGTGGTGTGATTAGCTAGTGGTGGTGGTGTGTGTTTAGTTGTTTGTGGTGGTGTGTGCAAATAATTTGAGGAAAATTCATAATCCAAATTTGAGCCTTCGTCTTGTTCCATAAAAATGTGTAGCGAAAAAATGTATTTTTATGAAAAAAATTCATGTTCCGACAAAGATAACTAACTTGAATTCTTTTAAAAAAATAATCATTCAACGGTATCAGAAATAATTCAAAATTTTAATTAACTGAAATATTTCGCTAATATTATGTTAATTTAAATAGATATAATTTATACTTTTTAAATGGAATATTTGATTAATAATATTATAATTTAAACAAATTTTGTATTTAAAAAAAGTATTTTCTTAATTAATTTTTGATATTATATATCTTTTAATGAAATAACTAATTAATTATTTTAAAAAATTAATTAACTCAATTTTAGATAAAAATACCTCATATTTCTTTATTCAAATTCTTTTAGAGACAATGGTAAATTTGTAAACTTACATTTTAAACTTTTTAAAAAAATTAAAAATTCTCTCACAATCATCACATCACTCACAAATTTGAATAAATTTTTTCCACAAATCAACTTTATATACCTTTCAGTAACCAAGGAAGCATTAACCAGTAAACCAGACAAGTTCTTTAGTTATATTATCATTTTTATTATACTTATTATTAATATAATTTATACATATTATTATTATTATTAATTATATTATTATTAATTATATTATTAATAATAATATAAATTATATTCATATTATTAATATTATTAATATTTATTAATATTATTAATATTTATTAATATTATTAATATTATTATTAATATTATTATTATTATTATTATTAATATAAATTATATTCATATTATTAATATTGTTAATATTGTTAGTATTGTTAATATTTTTAATATTGTTAATATTATTAATATTATTAATATTATTAATAATAATAAGTATAATAAAAATCATAATACTAAAGAATTTGTTTGGGGTAGTGGTTAAATTTTCAAAAAATTCGTATGTAATACCTGTTTACATACGAAATAGAACTCGTACGTAAAAATTTGTATTTAATGTTGATTTTACATACGGATATAATTCGCGTTTTTCTTGTAGTGTTATAAGACAAAAATATTTGTAAATAAATTGGGCTCACTTTGGGGGTTCCAAATAGAAGAATAAACTAGAGTAGGGTGTGCTTAGTAATTTGAGTAAGGTGTGCTTAGTAATTTGGGCTTGTGCCAAATCCACCTTTCATGACAAGTGCTTTTAGGTTTAGGATTTCTTTGACCTACCTTCTAGAAGGCTTCTCACAAATGACCACCCTACCTCTCTATCTTGTTCTTCATTCCATTCCTCTTTATGATATCATGTTTTTCTTTTAATTTTGGTTATCACTTGTCTTTCTTCATCTTATGTTCCTTCCATTTCCACAATTTACTTTCATCATCATAATCGCCATATTGTGATTTTTCCCTTTGCCTTCTAGAAGTGAACCTTCACACTTACTTAACCATTTGGTTAAGTCTGTGTCTAGTGGGGATCTTCTTTGGGTTCTCACCTTAAATTGTTAATCTAAAAAATCATAAACAAAAGAGGAACCTTTAAAACGTGTCAATGTAAAATCAACTCTCATTAGCTTATTCTTCAACCTTTCCCAAAAAGGACTTAATTTTATCCCCATAAAAGTCCTAGAAACAAGTTTAACCCATAATTAATAAATAGAGGGAACTAGAACTGATAGTCAAAAATAGAAAAGAGAACAACAATAAGATTCTATTGTACATAAATGGTTTCAGACAAACACTAAAGATAACTGATTGTGCCACATATAACTGTTAGAATTGATGGCTTAAACAAGAGGGGGTGAATTGTTTTATCAAAGATTTTCGCAAATACTTGCTTCAGAATGAATTCTTAACAAACAACTCAGATAAGCACTTAAGGAAGGCAATCAAACAATCTAATAGAAACGGTTATCAGAATTTCAACCGGTTAAAGTTACGATTTAATCGGTTGTTTATAGCAACGAAATATCAAACAGTTAGAGTGTTTGAGGGAAAGAGAGATTTACACACAGGATTTATACTGGTTCACTCAATCCCTGAGCTACATCCAGTCCTCAGTCAAACCACTGAGTATTCCACTATGTAACCAATCACAAATTACAAAAACCACACCACAAAAAGGTGACTTTGAATCCCACAAAGCCTACCCACCCCCTTTGCACACACAACACCTCAAGACAGAACATCATCTGTCTTTACAGGATTTCAAACACAACCAGTATGTAAAAGATGTACAATTACTAGATACTAAACAGGATAGAAAGCACCTGTATTTATAGAACCAGAGATCCTATGATCAGCACTTGTTACCACACAACAAAGCTTGACTACAATCTTGCTTTTTAAAATCCTTTCTTAAAATCAAATCTCTTTCTCAAATCTGAATCAATATTTGTTGTATTTCTTGTATATATTGATTTGAAAACGAAGTTATATTTATAACCTTTGGAAAGCTACCGTTTAAGGCAGGTTTGAACAACTGAATTAGTTAAAACAGGTTTTCAAAATACTGTTATGAAAACACACATTTAACTGGTTGAAACCGCGATTTAACCGGTTGAATGATTCCAGCTGTTACACAACTTATTCAAAAAACATTTTTAAAACTTCATTGCCAGCTCAGTGACAAACAACTGATTGTCTCGACAATTCAACCGGTTGTTTTCCCTTTCCATGGAAAAACACTTAGTTCTTTAAAATTGATTGATCAAGCTTTGTGTAGGAATCAAGAACTGATCTTAAAAAGATTCTAAACACCCTTATCTAAACCCAAACCTAAAAAGCAGCATAACTCCAGGCTTCATGTGGATTTGATACATCAAAGCTCCGGTAAATCAGGTTTAGGGTTACTCATATTTTTTGTGAAGAGAATGTGTGTGCTGATAAGTTGACTAATTTAGGATTTATTCATAGAGAATCCTTTCATTGGTATAATAGGCTTCCATCTAGTCTGTTCTTAGAATTATTTATTAATAAGTATAGTCTACCTATGTATCGTTTTTGTTAAAATATGGGTTTTGGTGTAGTCCCCCCATATTTTTGTATTTTCTTTCTTTTTCTTTTTTTTAATAATATTTTTTTCATGTAATGGCAAATGATTGTTGTTACTTGAGGTGTCAACCTAACTAAGATGTCAAGTAGCATAGTGATATAAAAGCTTTTTATAAAAAAAAACATGTGAACAGATACAATATACACTATGAAATTGTTTAATACATCAATGTCTTTTCTCAACCAATACCACTATAGAGAAATTTAATTTGGAAAATACATAAGTTTATGACTAATTTACCAAATATGATAAACTATTTTCAACCTACCAACAATAAAGGCATATTAGAAGTCATGAATATGAATATGAATAATGAGAAAGATACAAATTAATAATATTAAAGTATCCTAACAAAAACTGAAACTATAATTAATTTTTAATAAAATATTATAGAATCATTATCATCTTATAAGTATCACAACCCATGCTAAAACAATCCTTTAAAGCAAGATGATGTTTTCCTCTATCAAGTTCTCAAGAGGGTTCGCTTCAGCCTTGGGAACTCCTCCTGAACCCTCTTTCCCAAACCCAATCATATAAATCTTAAATGTTCTCTCTCTCTATCAGAAAGTGAGTTTAAATGGTTAGATGAAACAAAAATGTAATCAGCATACAGAACAAGGAGCCATATGTGTCTAGAAATTGTTCCTTTTTTCAATTTTAATATACAATAAAAATATGAAAAACAAATTTTGTACATCCAATATAGTAGGTATTCAAGACAACTCAATGAAGTTCCGAAGGGATATGGAGGACCAACCAATTGCGATGACAAACACGAATTGAGATTGTGGGGAGGGCATCGTTCAATCCAAAGGGAAACTGCATCTTCATGGTAATGGCGACGGTAAAACCAACGACAACAACACATTGGCATGGATGCGTGTTGTGTGGGATATGAGAGTGAGAATAGTTGGTTTAGGGTTGTTATTACAAGGGTTTACGATTCGAGAGTAAGGAGTGTGTGAGGGGCTTGTGTTTCCAACTGAGAGGGCTTCCAAAGAGAATAAATGAGAGGGTTTCCAGAAGGGTCAAAGAAAATATATTTACGGGAATACAATGTTTTGGGGGAAATTTATTTTTGGGAAAAAGAGGAATCATATGGAGGGAATGAGAACACTAAGAGTGGTCTACTTCATAAAATGGCAATTCTAAATGACATATTTTGAAGGAGAAATGTGACGCTTATTAACCTATTGTATTATATGAATAATTGTGGCAGTTTTTAATAACTGTCATATTAAATCACCACAACTTACATTTTTTTGTTTAGCCAAAAGTTTTGAGGCTGAATGATTTTCATTATTCCCTCCCTCTTGAGAAGGATCGACCCTCAAATATGAATGATTCTTAATGACAGTAGCCTCTGTTTATTTATTATTTTCCTCCTAGGTCAAATGTCAATCTATAATTAACATCAAACAAATATGAAATAATTTTCTTTATTAAAAGAAAATTAAAACAAAAGAAAACAGAAAAAAAAAATAAGGCCCTTTATTTTTATAAAAGCTTTGGAAGGAAGAAATAGGGTCATTTTCAAAAATATTGTTGTTCACTTTGTGTTGTTTATTGTCCAAGCTAGGCAACAACATCACAGAGTGTTGTTTTTAGATATTTTTTTTTTTTAAGAATTACCATTATATAATTGAAAAGAAGAGTTCAAAGTATTGTAATCCTCCTTTAAAGATTCATTTTTAGTTGTGCTTGTAGGGGATATCATAAAAGACTTTTCTTTTCTTATTTCCTAACTCTAGACAAAGATTTTTCTTCAAGCACTTCCTTACAAGGTGTTTTTATAGAAGATAAAATGTTATCCGAAGACTTTTCTTTTCTTTTCATTTTCTATTCTTCTTTCCCTATCTTCCTCTTGTGACCCTTTGTACCTGGATTTGAAGGGTTAACCCTCTCTCTTAGGCTCTCTCCTGGAATAGGATATGTTAGGATAATCTTCCCTAGAGATATACCTTCTCTTGAGTTGTTGTTCTATTATAACACAGTAAGGAACCAAATCATTCAAATCAAAAGACGGTATGACTTCAATCTTATCCCATATTTCTAGGTTTAGGCAATTCTGGAATCTGGCAATGGTTTTTCTAGGCTTTTCCCTTATTTCTTCCTTCAACATAAGTAACTCAATTTTATGTTTATATTACTTAGTTATATCCTTTTGTTGGAGTCTGTAGAGTTGATACATCAACTCATTTTCATAGTAAAAGGGAATATGACACTTTTGAAGGTTATTCTTCAATTCATTCCAGTATCAAATTTGAACCTCAGGGTCTTTCATTGAGGCAGTCCACCAATACATTGCTTGTCCCTGAAAGAGACACCTTTCGTTCTTCCTCAACATGGTGGTTAGCAAAGATTTGCTCTACCTTCATCTCTCAATCTAAAAATTTGTCTATGCCATTTCTTCCATAAAAGGGAGGAAGGTCTACCCTTGGTTATCTAGGAAAAGGTTCATATCTAGGCCTATCTCTTGGGTGTGGTGGGTAATATTCTTCATTATATTGTTGACTATAGCACCTCTCAGATTGCCCCTTGGAGTCAGAACTTCTTTTTTGCCTAGGTTTCTCTTTTTCTTGTCCCTTGCTCTTATTTTGGTTAAACGCCATTTGGGCAAACATTTCCTTCATATCATTCCTCAATTCATCAAAATTGTTTATTTATATTTCTTGTAGTGTTGCTACTTTTTTTTTCTAAATTTTCTTTTAAAAATCTAATCTCCTCTCTCCACCCATACTCTTACTCTGGTTCCCTATTGCTTTCTTGTACACTAGATGCATATTGATGATCACTCATTTTAAATTAAAAAGAGATAGTTTTCTCAAAAAAATTGATTCGACAATGAGTCATAAAAGTTTTCTAAAAAAGGTTTAGAAGTTGGAAGTTTCTATCAAGGTTAAAGAGTCAAGGTTCTATCAAGGTTAAAGAGATCAATCAAAAACAATTTTCAAAGAGCTTTTGGATCATCTCAAGTGTGGAATAGGATTGGGTCTTGTATTCAGAACTTTGATCTTGTGATTTACCCAGGTGTATTCTATTTCCTTCTTTCTTCTTGGAGTGGTTTTTGCCAAGGATTGGTGTGTGTTCTTGAGGGGTTCAAGATCATCACTCTTGGTGTGTGTAGCTTGTAATCCTAGGTTGATTACATAGTGAATTCTCAGTGGTTTTTTAGGACTGGATGTAGCTCAGGTGTTGAGTGAACTAGTATAAACATTCTGTGTGAATCTCTCTATCCTTACACTCTTTAAATTACTTTAAATTTGTTTTGATAAACTGCTGATAAAAACAACCGACTGTATCGTAAAAACAACCGGTTGATTTTCTGCATCAAGCTTAAAAACAATTTTATATTTGGTTGGACAAACTTTCCATTGATTAATTCTTCATAGTCTTTCACTCTACCTTCAATACTTGCAAAAATCTTTCAAAAACAATTCACCCCCCCCCCTTTTGTTTTAGCCCTATAATTTTAACAGAAACTTGTATCGTGAAAAGCTCTTAATCAATTTGCTTTAAGGGGAATAGATGTAACCCAAGTGGTAGGATGAACTAGTATAAATATGGTTCTACTTCTCTATTTCCTTTGCCTGTTAGACGTTGTTATAATTTTTTTATTAAACTCGCGAATTGAGTTTAGGCTCCATTCACCCCCCCCCCCTTCTAGAGTCAGCTATTCCTACACCCTTTCCACCTAAGGCCTAAGGAATTAAGAGATTATTCTTCTTCCATCTTTCTTTTTTTCTCTATCACTTCTCTTCATCTTCTTCAAGTTCTATCGATTAGTTTTATTCCAAGGTGAGTGGTTCTCCTATTTATATTCTCTTCCTCCCTTTGTGATGAGAAATGTGACATAGGAGAAATATAGGGTTATAGGTTATAAAACCCTAACACCTAAAATCATTTTCTAAAGGAGTTGTGTTGTATTTTGAACCTCTTTATATGAAATATTTCAAGAATCACCGTTGTTTTTTCATATGAAAATCTTTGAGTATAGTATGAGAATTTTTGAAGTTATCTTTACCTTGAACTTGAAACAAAGCTTTTAGTATAATAAAGTTGTAAGTATACTCCATACTTCATAAGTTGTTTAGATAAGAAGTCGTAAAGTATGTCTGTAGAAAACATATCAATCAAAGATTATTTAGATTTTCGTAAAGTATGTTTGTAGAAAACCTAAAAGTGTTTGGATGCAGTTGTTTTGTTCTAAATAATGGGAAAGAAAATATGGGAAAGTTTGATGAAAAAGCGGACAATGGCATTTTTATTGGCTATTCCTCAAATAGTCATGCTTATAGGGTCTATAACATGAGGCTCGTGATTGTAGAAGAATCTGTTCATGTGGTGTTTGATGAAGTTGATCACAAAGATTTGAAATCCTCGAAGAACAGTACAGAAGAGGATGAACAAAACATCATTATGCAGAAGCTGGACTCCTGTCCAGAAAAACAACTGATTGATTCGTCGAAACAACCGGTTGAAATTCTGCAGCAGGATGTGTTACCTAAAGAACGGAGAATTCCAAGGGATCTGCCAGTGGAAAACATCATTGGGCAGATAAAGAATGGTGTTTCTACACATAGTTCTATCTCAAACTTCTGCAGGTACACAACTTTTGTCTCTCAAGTTGAACCAAAGTCAATTGAAGAAGCTCTTAAAGATGAGAAATGGGTGGATCCAATGCATGAAGAGTTGAATCAATTTACTAGGAATGATGTGTGGTTTCTTGTTCCCAAGTCAGATGAGATGAACATCATTTGATCTAAATGGGTCTTCAGAAATAAGTTAGATGAGGTTGTTGTGATTACTAGAAACAAGGCAAGACTAGTTGCCAAAGGTTACAATCAAGAAGAAGGAATTGATTATGGTGAAACCTTTGCTCCTATTGCAAGATTAGAAGCTGTAAGGCTGCTGCTGACTTTTGCTTGTATGAGTGGATTAAAACTATTTCAAATGGATGTTAAGAGTGCTTTTCTCAATGGAATTATCAATGAAGAAGTCTATGTTGAGCAACCACCGGGCTTTGAAGATCATCAACACCCCAATCATGTTTATAAGTTGAAAAAAGGCATTGTATGGGCTTAAGCAAGCTCCAAGGCAGTGGTATGAGAGGCTTAGTAACTTTCTTTTATCTAATGGCTATGAGAGAGGGATGATTGACAAAACTCTCTTCATCAAGAAGGCAAATTCTGAAATTATTTGGTCCAAATCTATGTTGATGACATCATTTTTGGTGCTACCAAAGATAATTTATCTAAGGAATTTGTAGCTGCCATGCAAGGTGAGTTTGAAATGTCCATGATAGGGGAGCTTTCATTCTTTCTTGGACTGCAAGTCAAGCAATCCAAAGATGGAATTTTCCTATGTCAATCAAAGTATTGCAAAGAAATTCTCAAGAAATTTGAAATTGAAAGTTGCAAAGAAGCTAGCACACCTATGCCTTCAAGCTGTTACATGGATGCTGATGTTGCTGGAAAAGGGGTAGATCAAACAAAATATAGAGGGTTAATTGGTTCCTTACTCTATCTCACAGCAAGTAGACCGAATATCATGTTTGTCGTGTGTCTTTGTGCAAGATATCAAGCAAATCCAAAGGAATCTCAACTCAAGACTGCAAAAAGAATCCTCAAATATCTCAAAGGAAAAACCAATGTTGGTCTATGGTATCCTTCTTACTCTCCTATACACTTAATTGGATATTCATATTCTAATTTTGCAGGGTGTAAACTGGACTGAAAAAGCACAAGTGGCACTTGTCATCGTCTTGGATCAAGTCTCATTTCTTGGCATAGTAAGAAACAAGCTTGTGTGGCTCTTTCCACTGCAGAAGCTGAATACATTGCTGCTGGAAGTTGCTGAGCACAAATTCTTTGGCTTAAACAGCAGCTGGTAGATTTTGGTTTGAAGATTAGCAAGGTTCCTTTGCTTTGTGACAATACAAGTGCTATAAATCTCACCAAAAATCAGATTCAACACTCAAGAACAAAGCACATTGAGATTCGTCATCACTTCATAAGAGATCATGTGAACAATGAAGATTATGAGATGAAATTCATTGAAACAAAACTGTAACTTGCTGATATATTCACAAAACCTTTGCCAAAAGACAGGTTTTTCTTTTTAAGAAATGATTTAGGCATTCTTGACTCTCAAAATCTCTCTTAAAACTGTTTTCTCTGCCTAAAGTCTATTTGTGAAGACAAATAGGGGGAGAATATAGTTCATGTGTTGTCCTACAAACTGTTATAACCTGTTATAACCTGTTATAACTCTGATTTAAATTTTTGCTGCATTTTGGTTTGTATGGAGTTGTTATTTGGTATGTTTTAGCTTGGTTTTTTGGCTGATTTTTCTACTTTTATAGCTATGTAGAAAACTGGTTTATGTGCCATCATAACCTGCTATGAGAGATGTTATGCATTGCATAGCTTTGTTCTTTTGTAGGAGCTGTTTCAGATTCAATCAAGATCAACACAAGCAACCAAGGATTTGTCTTCATCAAATAGGGGGAGATTATTGATCAAGAGTGATCATGTGCTTTGAAGAATCCAAATCCAAGGTGTTTGATGAAAGACTAGTGTTGTTGTTGTGTTTGGGTGGGATCTAGGTAGAATAAAGTGTGATCCACTCCTTTGTTGAATCTAAAACTGATGTGATTTAAAACCTTTTTGAAATCAAGTGTTTTTCCAACTAAGTGAAAAACAACCTGTTGTTTTGTCGAATCAACCAGTTGTTTTGCTCTTAGGAGTTTTGAAAATGTTGAAAACTGTTTTGGTTTGGTTGACTTAACTGTCAAGCCAAAACAATCGGTTGTTTTGTGGTTTCAACCGATTGTTTCTTTGAAAATCCTAACAAAATTTTGTTTTGAATGGTGAATTTGTTTTAAATGGTTTCTAACTGAATACGCTCCTTCATTAAATACTTTGACCAATCCTTGAAAATTATAAATGGTTTTTTTATGTTTTCAAACAAGTAAGAAACAACTTTGAGAAATTCAGTTTGACATATTTGATTCTAAGATTTCAAGATTCACATCAAGCTTTGGATTTTCAAGAGAGAGTGGAATAGGATTGCAATTGTATTCAATTCAGATTGTACTGTGATCAGGTGTAATCCTTTCTAAACCTACTGTATTTCTGGTGTTGTGTTGCCAAGGAGTATCATGTGTTCTTGAGGTGTTCAAGATCAATACTCTTGGTGTGGTTTGCCAAAGGTAGTGTGTTTCTTGAAGGGTTCAAGGTCACTACTTTGGTGGTTTGTGTTTTGTAATCTGGTTTGATTGCTTAGTGGATTACCTAGTGGTATTCTGGGGACTGGATGTAGCTATTGGCTTAAGAGTGAACCAGTATAAACTATTTGTGTATTTCTCTCTTACTCTGAACTCATTTAAATTTTGTTTTAAGTTTATCTGATATAAACAACTGATTATTTTAGAGAAACAACCGATTGTTGTTCTGTGTATTGTTGTATAACTGCTTAAGTTCTTGGCTAACTTGATTCTTGTTCTGGATTTATACAAAGAATTTCGTTAAACCTGAAAAAAATTTCAAAAACCCCTCTTAAACAATTCACCCCTCTTTCTTTTAAGGCCATATATTCTAACATTATATATTCTATATGAACATGTTCAAAATTAAATTATACAGTATGAAACGACTTTTTTAGTTTTTTTTTCTTTTGTAAACTAATACTTATAGTTGTATGGATTAGATTTTAGTTTTGTTTTGTACCGTTAATTCAGTAACATGAATGTATAATAAATGTTATGTTATGCAAATGTTCCTTTATATAAATTTTACTATTCATATTTGTTATTATTTATGTTATGCCTAAATCCTCTCTAGGGTGTTACATTTATGGTGTCAGAACAAGTCCTTCCTTTGGACTATGGATAATGAGATTTATTCCTTAGCCATATATTTTTAAATTTGCATTAAACTATATATTGAGCCTGATCAACTCAATATGTGGAAATGCAGGTAGAACACAGGATGTCAACACTACTTGTTATTGTTGTCAACAGTTGAGCCATTACATGAGAAATTGCCCTACTCTACCCAAGAGGGAGGCACTTACACCAAATGCTCTAACCAGAGGAAGGTTTTCACCCTAAGTTGAGAACAAACCAAAAGAACAGATATTTTGGTTCAAGGTAATGGTGTTCTGAATGGTAGATTAGTTGATATCTTATATGACTATGTTCTTGCGATTTCTTTGTTATCGTCTAACATTTGTAAGTGTTAAACGAACCAGGAAATTGTGTTTTTTTTCTTACACTTATAACGTTTAATCTTAGTTTCTTTGAGTCATGCTCAATTGATTGATATTTTTTAGGTTGTATGTTGCATAATTGATTTTTTGGCATCATGTGAGATTCAACCATATAAATGAATTATGTGAGGTTCGACTTGGTTTGTGCATGAATTAGGTGTTACATTTATGGTGTCATAACAAGTCCTTCCTTTGGCCTATGGATAATGAGATTTATTCCTTAGCCATATATTTTTAACTTTGCATTAAACTATATATTGAGCCTGAGTGCATTAAACTATATATTGAGCCTGATCAACTCAATATGTGGAAATGCAGGTAGTGTTGAACCAAGTGGTGTTCAATGTTTTGAAGAATCCAAATCCTTTGAAGGATGTTGAAGCCTCTGCTTTGCTTGTTGTTGTTGTGCTGGTTTAAGTTTTGTTCTAGGGTAGTTTAATGTTGTAATCCACCCTTAGATTAAATCTCAAGCAATTAGCATCTCATTCTTTATCAAAGTAAAATGTTTTTCAAACTAAGTTGAAACAACCGATTGTTTTGTCGAAACAACCGATTGTTTTGTCGAAACAACCGATTGTTTACACTTAGGTGTTTTGAGAAAGTTTGAAAACTGTTTTTGAATGGTTAAAACTGTTAAGTAACAAAACAACCGATTGATTCGAGGAAACAACCGATTGTTTTTTTTGTAACCATAACAGAAAAACTGTTTTCTTTGACTGAGCTTTAAATGCTTTAACTGAATACGCTCCAGTCATTAAATGCTTTGACCAATCTATTTTAAATGCAATTAAGAGTTTGTTAATATTTGATAACAAACTATATCTTTGTATAATTTCAGAAAAACTGTTAATGAAGAAATAAGAATCTTGAAACAAAGTTTTGACTAAGAGTTTTTCAAATAGTTCTGAGATTGCTTAAGAGTTTAGAGATTGATCAAGGTGCTGGTATAGGATTCTACTTGTATTGATTTCAGATATTCATCTGTAACAAGTGTAATCTTTGTAAACTGCTGAACAATTCGTTTGTGTGTTTTGCTGAGATTGGTTGTGTGTTCTTGAGGTGTTCAAGATCAGCAATCTCAGTGTTGGCCAAGGAGAGTGTGTTTCTTGAGGTTTTCAAGGTCATTCTCTTGGTTGTGGTGTAAGTGATCAAGTGGTGATTGCTTAGTGGTTATCCTCAGGGTTTCTGAGAAGACTGGATGTAGCTCTTGTTTGGAGTGAACCAGTATAAACAACTGTGTACAATTTCTCTATCCCTATCTCTTTAAATTCAGTTTTGATATTTTGAAACTAGTATAAACTACCGATTGTTTCGCTAAAACAACCGATTGTTTTTCCAGCTTTGTGCTTTTGTTGTTTTGATTTGAAAAACTGAATCCTTAATCAAGGTTCTTTTGAAGAATTTTCATTCTAAGCTTAAAAGTTTACTAAAATCTTTCTTAAACAATTCACCCCCCCTCTCGTTTAAGGCCATATATTCTAACAGGTAGAACACAGGATGTCTTCTATATGTCTCAAGAGTCTGATAAAGAGACCAATGAGATAATGGCAAATTCTATGTGGGAACATGCTTAAGAAATAACATATTTGGTAGCCCAACTCATTAGAGGAGTTAATCATCGAAATGGTGAGACTGCAACCTCTCGGTTAGGGGGTATTAATACTAGATTCACAATTTAGAAAGAACTCGCCACCCCAATTCAGTGGAGAGTATGATCCTACAACAGTTGAAGCTTAGCTCTAAGGTATAGAAGACATATTTGAGGTAGTCCCATAAGAATAAGGTTTCCTATGCTACCTTCATGCTTAAAGATGAAACAAAAAATTGGAAGGGAGCTAAGGAATATTTGGTGCAACTAAGGACTCCCTTGACTTGGGAGAATTTCAAAATCTCCTTCTTGGACAAGTACTTCCTTACAAGTTTAAGGAACTTTAAAGAAACTATAATTCTTCAATTGGAACAAGGATCAATATCATTTAGATAATATAAAACAAAATTTGAGGAACTAGCTAGTTTTTCCAAATATCTACAATATCATCCCAATGATGAGTGGAAAGCCACTATATATGAATAATGGTTATGACTAAATATTCGAAGTTTGGTTGGAAATTTTGAAATTAGAGAATTCTTCCCACTAGTAAACAAGTATTTAATAATTGAAAGCAACCTGAAAAAGCAAGATTCAATGAAAAAGTTGGAAGTAGAATAAGAAGTTATACCATAGAAGAAATTTGTGCCTAATCAATCTACCAAAAATTAGAAAATAAGAAAGGTAATTTTAAAGCAAATGGAATTTCGAATAAAGTTAATTCAAAGTCAAAGATTTGTATGTTAAAGAATACATTTAGGGTAGTGTAAATTGGGTAACACTACTTGTTATTGTTGTCAACAGTTGGGCCATTACATGAGAAATTTCCCTAATATACCCAAGAGGGAGGCACTTACACCAAATGCTCTAACCAGAGGAAGGTTTTCACCCTAAGTCGAGAACAAACCAAAAGAACATATATTTTGGTTCAAGGTAACGGTGTTCTAAATGGTAGATTAGTTGATATCTTATATGACTATGTTCTTGCAATTTCTTTGTTATCGTCTAACATTTGTAAGTGTTAGAAGAACCAAGAAATTGTGTTTTTTTCTTACACTTATAACGTTTAATCTTAGTTTCTTTGAGTTATGCTCAATTGATTGATATTTTTTAGGTTGTATGTTGCATAATTAATTTTTTGGCATCATGTGAGATTCAACCACATGAATGAATTAGGTGAGGTTCGACTTGGTTGTGCATGATCATTATTGAATTCTAGTTGTTTCACTTTGTTAAATCCACTCTTAGTCAATTCAAATCTGAATCAATCCAATTCCATAAAAGAAAAAGTGTTTTTCAAAGTAAGTGAAAAACAATCTGTTGATTTATCGTTTTAATCGGTTGTTTTTCTCTTAGTGTGTTTGAAAGATTTTTAAACTGGTTTGACCTTGGTTGGCTTAACTGTAAAATAAATTCAATCGGTTGATTCGACAATTCAACCAGTTGATATTTGAAAATCTTTAACAGCTTTCCATAAAACTGTTAAATTTGTTTTCTATGATTTCGATATGTTTTAGCTCATGATTAACTACCTTCAACGACTATTTTCGAAAGCTATAAAACTAGGATTACCTTCCTATTTCAAATACACAGAAAGAGAGATTCAGAAGAAATTTTGTGAAAGATTGGATTCAATATTGCAAGATTGTTTTGGCTTTGCATTGGTTTAAGAGTGGAGTAGGTTCAACTGTAATTCCTTGAATCAGGTGTAATCTTTCCTGCTTTCTTTTGTAATTGTTTCCAAGTTTGTAAATCAGTAAATTGTTGTACTTTGAGGTCAGAGGGTGTTCTGACTTTGTGTGTGTGGTTTATCAAAAAGGATGAGTATTCTTGAGAGGTCAAGATCACCTATTTGTTAGTGTGTATGTTTGTAATCTGTTGTTGGTTACATAGTGAAATCTCATAGGGTTTCTGAGAACTGGATGTAGATCTGGTAAGGAGTGAACCAGTATAATTGCTTGTGTGATTCTCTCTCTCTCTCTCTCACCTTTAAAAATGTTTGATTTGTGATTTTAACATCTGCTGGTATAAACAATCGGTTGATTCGTACAAACAACCGATTGATTTTCTGAAATCAATTTAAAACAGTTTTGTTTCTTGACTAATCTAATTGCTTTGTTTGTACTTCTTCATTAATCTTCATTCCACTCCATTATTTGCGAAAATCTTTCATTAAACAATTCAACCCCCCCCCTTCTTGTTTAAGCCATTAAATCTAACATTAACTTGGCATTCAACGCCACTTCTAAGATTTTGCTCCTCTTTGTGTTAAGTGGTGTGTAGTGTTGGAATCGAGGTCACCTCCTTATTCTTGTCGAACCTTGATGGTCTACTTTTTTCTTTATCTTTCCCCTTTTTTGCACCAGACTTCATCCAAACTTGGTTATGGTATTCGCATAGATCCTCCAACTACATGAATTTGGTTGCTCGTTGTTGTAATTCATCCATGTTAGTTTTCAGTTTCTTGGGCAGGCTATCGGCGAACAAATATGACTGAAGAGTCGTTACCATATGGTGCATGACCACTTCGAGACTTAAATTTCAAATATGATACCTTGCTAAATCTCTCCATAAACACTCAGGGTGGTTCTCCCTTTTCTTGTCGTATATTTACCAATAAATGGAAGTTAGATGTTGTGGTCGGCTTGTTGCAAATTGTGTTCCAAATTTGGACATTAACGTCTCAAAGCAATCTATGGAATTCGGGGAAAGCGTTGTGGACCAGCTGAGGGCTCCATCTTTGAGTGATTTGGGAAACACTCAGCACAGAACCGAATCATCATAGTTATACATGCCCATTTCAGTAGTGTAAACCTCCATATGCTCGTCCGGATCTGTCATTTTTTCATAACGATTCATGCTTAATCCCTTCCAGATAGAGGGTTGTGCCTCCATAATCCCATCGATGAAAGGGTGTCTTTCGGATCCTCCAATAGATCTAGACGTGTGAACAAACAGGTTGAGTTTTGACTCACCCTTGTGTGGCTTCCAATTTCTATTGGGTGAGTCATGTCGAAAAGGACTACCAAGCTAGGTTATGGTATCTCCCTTGCCTGAGTATCACTAAATTCATGGGGTTGTTGTTGGGATAATGACTTCCTCTAGGCTAGTTGATGCCTCATTTCCTCATTCTCCTTCTCGAGGATTTGTATCTCCTATTCATTCTTCTGCCTCATCTCCATTATCTCCCTCTACAAGGATAGTAGCAATGTTATCTGATTGGCATCGGTCATCCTTTCGTTTGTCATGTTCCTTCTTGACATCATTTATATTTCTATATCTCCTTTAATCACGGTGCACCAATTGTTCTTGTAAAGTAACTAACAATGACTTCTCTTCAAACTCCGACATCATGTGCTCAGTCTTCAAGCCTCGATCCCGGGCGGAGAATGCACATTCAAAAGGTTCTATAATGCTCAAGTAAGTATTCGGTATACAAATGCAATAAATGCTATCATAAATGACGTATCTTTCCTTAGTTGTTGTGCATAATTATAGTTTGTTGGACCTTTTTACTATTAGAATGAGATTAATATATGTATCATGATTAAGATGTATACTACCTAATTTTCTATATGGTTTATCTTATATTAATTTACTTTTATTTTAATATATTCTTCTCTACCCTTAACGACATAGTATGGATGTTCTCATCGTTCTTATGTTACATGTCTTGTAAATTTTGAGATTGAGGATTATTGAGGATGTCATCCATCTCGATGTTGGAAGAATTTGATATTGTTTGACTTCTTATCAAAATCATAAACCAAATATAGTCTAGGATTTTTTTACTATAATTTTTTGATAAGTGTCAATTGTTTTATCATAAAGGAGAATATCTCTAGCCAAGTTGTTCATTGTAAGTCAAATTATAAATTTTTTCATAAGGAAATAACTCTATTAATGAAATAGATGGAGCACCAAATGGAAGTTCACGAGTAATTTTTATTTTTTTTAATGTTTTTGTACTTAAGTCAATAAAGAAAATATAATATAATATAATATAATATCTTATAAAATATACTATAAATATATCAGAAAACTTTTTAATATTCTATATAATATATCTGTAAGAAAATATGAAGTCATATAATTGGTAATCAAAGCCAAACCAAAAAAAATATTCAAAAATTCAAATACCATTAAAATCCAATCTTATGTAGATTGACCTTTTTTTTTATTCAAACATATATTAAATGTAAAAACAATAATGGGGCATTCCGAGAATTGAACTCGGGACCTCTCGCACCCTAAGCGAGAATCATACCACTAGACCAAATGCCCACATTTGATATCTTATTTACCAAATAGTTTCTCGTTTACATTAAACGACTATAAGAAACCCTAAAACCGTTAGGAGTTACACCTTATTGTTTAAAAGTTTTTTAAAAACCTTGATATTCTATCAATTTAAAAACTTTTAATTAAACCTTGATATTCTAGTTACAAATAGGACTGATCTTATATATTTAGTTTAATAAAACTTTAATTGCAAGAATAAATTAAAAAAAATTATTTAATTTGATATTTTTTATTTTTTCAAAATATTTTACATATTATTATTTATCTTTTTCATAATTATGCTTTACACAATTTATAAATTTAAATATTTCTATTTAAAAAATCGTTCTATTTAATTTTTTTATTTTGTTCTAACTACTTTATTATTTAATTTTGTAGTTAATAAATTAAAATTGTTTTATTTTTATTTTCTCATTTTGAATTTATCAAGTAAATTATTTTTCTTCTTCTTTAGTCTCTAATAATCTATTAATCAACTTAGAATAAAGAACTAGACTAAAAAGTTAAAGATATAAAAATAAAAAATAATGACTATAGCATTTTATTCATGCAAACCACAGGATATTTAAAAAACATTTAATAAAACAAAAACTTTTAACAAGCCTCATTTAAAACTTAGTAATGTCATTTCTGAAATAACCTGATTGAATGACTGACTTAGCGGACCTTAACCCGGTCTTAATCGGTTCGGATCTTAACCCGGTCTTAATCGGTTCGGATCTTGACCCGCTATTGATCGGTTCGGATCTTAACCCGCTCTTGATCGGTTCGGATCTTAAACCGGTTTAAACGGATCGGACCTAAATTTATAGTGTGTGTGTGTGTGAGAGAGGGAGAGAGACTGTAATTCGGAAGCGCAGCAATGGCAAGAACCGCTCTCCTTCACTTGCTGCGATCACAGAGCTCCCGCCACGTGTGCAGAACCACTCCTTCAGGTTCTCTTCCTTCGCTATCACTGTTTCTGCTCTCTCTTTCACCACTCTTTTGCATTCTCAACGTTACGTTGCACACCAACCCCAAAAGTTTTTAACTTTTCACGATCTCTGTGTGGGTTCTTCATTTTTTTGTGGTATCCCTTGAACCGGGTTATATGGGCACCATAAAGATCTTACTGTCAATCTAAAGATTCTAATTTTTCTACCTTTTTTTCGAATGAAAAAACTTTGCTTCAAATTTTGTTATGTAAGATTTGTGAAACGTGCTGAATATCAATTTTTAGTTCACTTGTCCCGTTTACGGATCTAGAGTTGTTTGGCACCTTAGTTGCTTGATTTTGAGGCTTAAATTTAATGAAACTGGAACGAAACTGATCTCTAGTGGTTCTCAATTTTGGAAAGCAAAGTGATTCGGTGTGATAAGTTGGTTCAGGGTGAAAATAGATGAAGAAAAATGAAGAAATGTGAATTAGGGTTTGTTTGGATGAACTTCTTCCTAACTAATTTCTGCAAAAGTTTAAAATTGTAGTTTTGAAAGACTAATTAATTTGGGATAGCTTCTACAAATTAGTTTTTAGATAAGTGATTTTTACCTTTGGCAGAAATTAATTTCATCTCTTTTTTCATTTTCAGCACAGAAAAGTTTGTGTATAAAAACTTTTATTCTCTATATTACAATTCTCTGGGATTAGAATGAAAGATAAATTTAGGTATTTGAACCTGCCTTCAGTCTACTCTTACACACGCCATCTTTTTCAAATGAGACGATGATCATCCTCTTCTTATGATATCCTGCTTGAGGCCGACCTACTGACGAATTGTTACTAACTAACATGGTTGTAAGGTTATTTGACACCTAGGATCTTATGAAACTGACTCAATTGAATCATTTGTTCTGGTTTGATTTATTTCCAAGCCATGGTTGATCACGGTTTCAGTTCTTGCCAAATGCTAATACTCTGTTAGTAATGACAAAACCCATCAAACGACATAAAAGTAGGAGCCAGTAGCAGAAAAAAACTGCTTCATACATTAGTTCAAATCAGGACCCAGTAAATATCTTTAAACACCCAACCCATGTGGTTCCTTTCATGTAGTGCTGTCTTGAGAAAACATCCCTTATATAATTTTTAATATGATCTGAAATCCGTTGTTAATTTTTCATTTTAGTCTTGTAATGTGTGTCGCACCTCCCTCTTAAAATGATTCTCATATAGCAAAACTAAATTGGTTATGTTCTATAATTATAAGTAGCTCTTTGATGTTTCTGATTGCATCTAGTTAGAATCCCATGCCTATTAGAGTGTTTTCTTATTTATTGTTGTTGTAAAAGAAGATACCTATTAATACTTTTATTTGTGTATTCATTTGCTTCCATGGTTCAGTATACCAATGTTTTAGGTCCTCAACCTGTGGACGGCCCTTTAGACCCAATCCATCTTTTAAAACTTCCTCCCATCTTACTGCTTTCCAAAGAAGATGGGCATCACCAGCTCCAGCTGCAGAGGAAGATGACAAGATTAGCATTGGACCTCATGGTGGAGGACAATCAGTGGAAGATGACAAGGAAACTGGAGTTGTTTACCATGGCCCCATCTCAAACACCATAAAGAAAGTGAAACTTTTGTCTCTCTCAACTTGCTGCCTCTCGGTGTCTCTCGGTCCGGTCATAACCTTCATGACATCCCCCGACATGAATGTCATCCTGAAAGGTGCCGTGGCGTCAACTGTAATATTCCTGAGTGCCTCTACAACTGGAGCCCTTCATTGGTTCGTTAGCCCATACATTCACAAACTCAGGTGGCAGCCAGGTTCCGACAGCTTCGAGGTGGAAATGCTGTCCTGGCTGGCATCTTCAATTCCCAGGACTATCAAGTTTTCCGATATTCGACAACCGGAAACCCAGAGGCCTTTTGTGACCTTTAAGGCCAATGGGAGCTTTTACTTTGTGGACGCAGAGCACTGTCACAATAAGGCGCTTCTGGCTAGACTCACCCCACAGAAAGGGACTCGTGATTCAGCTTTCAAAAACCTGTGATCTGAAACACACTGTTTTGAGCTTTCAGGTATTTTACTGATAGCATTAGAAGAGTAAGGTATGGCCCTGCATTAATTTCAGTCTGCATGGAATTTTGTTCTACACTCGAGATTCGATCTCTTGTTCAGATACCATAAACTGTTAAGTCTGCTGAATAAATTAGTAGTAGTAGTATTTTATGCAAATTCTGTAATTTTTGCAAGCTTTTGTCACAATTATTAATGACTTTCCTCTCTTTTTTCCTTTGATTCTACGTATGTGTACATGAATGGTCTTGTCTTGTTTTTTTCTCCATGAACACGGTCCACACAGAATCTCAAAGCTGGCATTCAAGGACTAATCTGCAGCTCGTTGCTGACCAAACATCATTTTAAGCCACTAAACTGTCCTGTTTAATTCTATCTAATTTTGTCTCTACATTTTTACATATATTCTGGATTAGATTTTGTTACCCATCTCTCTTATTTGGATGTGTTTTCGTAGTTAATTGAGATTTATAGTGTTTGATAATTTGGAAGTAGAGAAGAAGGGGTGGAAGAGACGAGTTGTTCCAATGGAAAAAAAAAACGAAAAATTTAGAAAAATAATGGTGCCCATGGATTAAAGATACTTCTAAGGTTGATGGAAATGTCATTTGTAAGAAATTTCTCAGGCTTTTTCAGCGCATTAGAAATAAAAATATATACGACGATTATGTTTTAGTTTTATTAATAGTGACTTCTTACGTACTTTTTGTTTATTTGGGCATCTATAACCTATGTAGTACAAATGCTGATACGTGATACATAAAATCTCTAAAATAATCTCTAAAATGTATAAAATCTTATAGGAATACAAATTTATATATTATATAATTATAAATTATATAAATTGATAATAAAGATTTATGTGCACAAGTATCTTTTAGATTATTTTTTTGGAACAGAAAGATGTTTTTCATGATTGATTCACAAGAATTTGTTTCTTATTTTTATAGTCATTATAATTTATACAATAAAGTTTGAATTTTTAAAAAATTAACGTATTTTTTTTTAAATTATGTTAAAACCGTGTTACAATTGTGAGAAATCTAACAAATACTTTTTGAATTGAACATTTTATAATATGTTTTACAAATATCATACTAGTGTCGGTGTCCGATACTTGTATCAAATACCGACACGACATTTAAGAGGAGTGTCCGAATTTTATAGTTTATAACACTCTAAAAATATGGTTATTTTTAGCAAATAATTTATCTTACATGTCTTTTGAGCTTCTCTAATGAATTAAAATTTGTGTTAGCTCGAGAGGTTCGAATGAATTTTAAAAATACTTCTTAAAATAAAACCCAAACTAATTTAGCGTGACATTAATAAAGATGATTATAAATTAGGTTCAAAAAAAAATTGTAAAGCTATAAGGCGAGAACAATAGAAACGATAGTAAAACATTTAATTTTATACTATTGTAGCTTATCTTCACTATATTTGATTCTGCTTTATACTTCTCAATGGGTTCTACCAATTATAAATTATTACAAGTAGTCTTGTGTTTCTCAAATTCAACATATTGAATCCTTCACTAAGTAACTGTCTTAATTTTTTAATGTCTTTGTCTAATCCTCAAAAATCTTCGCCTAATTTTTATAATTATCACACTAGATTAAACTTTTTCTAATACTTTTTATCCTACTCTATTAAATTCTTACACGCACTCAAATATATTAATGTTTATAGTTTTAGCACTTATAATAATCCCATTTTAAATATATTTAGTATTCAAGATTGACGTAATAGTATTTGGTTGTTTACATAATATGTATTTTTTTCTATTTTTATTTGGTGTCTTAATTTTTATAAGGTAGAAGAACTATTCTTTCTTATATTTTTATAAAAGTATACTTGCATATATTATTTAATATTAAAATGTTATAATAAAAATGTCAAAACCAAACATAATTTTGAAAAGGTATACTTTGTTAAATAAAATAAAATGTTATTAAATTTATAATTTTGCATATCATCTTCAATAACATATAACTAAAATACGTCAAGTTAATTTAATTTTTATGTGATAATTATTTTAGAAAATCTAGAAGATAATATAAGTGCATTTTTTTCTTACTTTATAACAAATGTAGACATAAATAAAATAAAATGTGTAAAGTTCATGACATGTAAGATAAAATACTTGAAAGTTAATTTTTTTAATTATAAGGAATCAATTTGATTCACAAATCAATCAGATTTAAACATTAATCTTAATCACAATAAATTCAATTTAAAAAAGATACTATTATTTGGAACAGATTCAACAAAAATAAGATTCTTTAGTCTTTTTCAGTGAAAATATTAAAATTATGGTTAAATATTAAATATTAGTTAAATGAGTATCATTTTTTTAAAAGAAAAAATGATAAAAAATATTTTGTTGACAGATCGTTTCAAATTACCCAAGTTTATTTTTGAAAAAGAAAACCAGGATCCAATGGACAAAATCTGAAATCCTGATCTCAGAATTTTAATGTTGTTCTCCTTTTGTTATGAAAATAAATACTTTTATTATTGTTCTTCATTGGTAGTAGATACTAAAAGTAGATACAATTTATTTTCAAATTATAGAAATAAATTAATTGACAATTATAATAGTGTAATTTTGTATTAAGAAATACAAGCATTTAAGGGATAAGATCTAGATACAATTGATAATCAAACACCTTTCCAAAAATATATTCCTAGAAAAAGTACACCCAAATTTCATTATTTTTCGTACGTCAAAAATATTAACTACCACAAAATATAAAAGATACACCTCAATAAAAACAATTATTTTTTAAAAAAAACATCCTTAAAACAAATCCTTCTCAATTTGAAAAAAATGAAAGTTTAATTTGGTTATCTGTTGTTGAATATTTGCATGTAAAAGGAAAAGCAGACGATAAATAATTATACAAGGCAGATAATATTTAAAATGACAGATAATATTTAAAATGCAGAAAAAAATTAGGAAACAGGATTTAAAACACAAATATAAAAGTCCGATATTTAAAATGCAAACAAACCACGCAGCAAAGCCGTAAAACTTGCTGCGCTTACAAAAATGTAATCAGGGGTTCTCACAAAAACACAAAAACACATAAAAAGACATAATAATAGTAAAAGAGCCGCCACCGTCGATCAAGAACCCAATTCTGGGAACAAAAGTTCGGAGATGATGGCGGAAACTTCAAACTAAGTACGAAAAACAATCTACCTAGCGATGACACAAGAGTACAAGCAAGAAACCAGCATTTATTATAACCATCCCCTGTTGAACCGCCCAGCACGATTCACTTCTTCTTCTGTGCGGCCTTGGTGACCTTGGCTCCAGTGGGATCCTTCTTCTCCACGCTCTTGATGACTCCCACAGCAACAGTTTGACGCATGTCCCTCACAGCAAAACGACCAAGAGGGGGATACTCAGAGAAAGTCTCCACCACCATGGGTTTGGTTGGAATCATCTTAACAAATCCAGCATCACCATTCTTCAAGAACTTAGGCTCCTTCTCGAGCTCTTTGCCAGATCGCCTGTCAATCTTGGTCATAAGTTCAGCAAACTTGACAGCAATGTGGGAGGTGTGGCAATCCAGAACAGGGGCATAGCCATTTCCAATCTGACCAGGGTGGTTCATGATGATAACCTGGGAGGTGAAGTTAGCAGCCTCCTTGGCAGGATCATCCTTGGAGTTTGAAGCAACATAACCACGCTTGAGATCCTTAACAGCAACATTCTTCACATTGAACCCCACGTTGTCACCGGGGAGAGCCTCTGTGAGAGCTTCATGATGCATCTCCACAGACTTAACTTCAGTTGTCAGTCCAGATGGTGCAAAAGTCACCACCATACCAGGCTTGATGACACCAGTCTCAACACGTCCCACAGGCACAGTTCCAATTCCTCCAATCTTGTAAACATCCTGAAGAGGAAGCCTGAGAGGCTTGTCAGATGGCCTCTTGGGCTCAGAGATCTGGTCAAGTGCATCAAGCAAGGTAGGTCCCTTGTACCAGTCGAGGTTTGTGGACCTCTCAATCATGTTGTCTCCCTCAAAACCAGAAATTGGTACGAAAGGAATTTTGTCAGGGTTGTATCCCACCTTCTTCAAGTAGGAAGAGACTTCCTTCACAATTTCATCATACCTAGCCTTGGAGTACTTGGGTGTAGTAGCATCCATCTGACACAGAGAAAGACAATTAAGATTTTTTAAAATAAATTAAACTTTAAAGAAATTGACCGAGGAGTAATTACTGAAAGGCTTAACATCCAAAACATAAATTACCTTGTTACAGCAACAAATCATCTGCTTCACACCAAGAGTGAAAGACAGAAGGGCATGTTCACGAGTCTGTCCATCCTTAGAAATACCAGCTTCAAAACCACCAGTGGTAGAATCAATGATGAGAACAGCACAGTCAGCTTGAGATGTTCCGGTAATCATATTCTTAATGAAATCCCTGTGTCCGGGAGCATCAATGACTGTGCAGTAGTACTTAGTGGTTTCAAACTTCCACAAGGCAATATCAATTGTAATTCCTCTTTCACGTTCAGCCTTGAGCTTGTCAAGCACCCAGGCATACTTGAATGACCTCTTGTTCATCTCAGCAGCTTCCTTCTCGAACCTCTCAATCACACGCTTGTCAATGCCTCCAAGCTTGTAGATCAGATGGCCAGTGGTGGTGGACTTCCCAGAGTCGACATGACCAATGACCACAATACTGATGTGAACCTTTTCCTTACCCATAACTGCGTTTGAGTATCTGCAAAAAGCAACAACCAAATGCATACATTAGCATCATCTTAAACCAAAAAATAGCCACATCACACAAAGGAGATGGGTTCGCATATACAACAAACCATGGATAATCATAAATAATATATTGGGTAATATCTAAACAAAGTTTACATTATACATACCAACTAAAAGTAACGGCAATATATAAGAAGAAATCACACAACAAGCTTTATATTACAAGACATGTATAACCATTAAAACATTAAAATATCGGGTAATCTCCAAATTCCTTGCACACAAACTTCATATAAAGCAGGCATACAACTATAAGCAACGCAGACAACAAGCTATTAGTAGGTATAATTCATTAGAACAAAGGGAACACAAAACAGATTACATACTCGCAAAATAAAAATATTGACACATTGACACGTCAAAATTAAGTTTCTACGCCACATGCAAACAAGGTATTCAAGACACCCACACATAAGTTACTACACCACATCCAAAAAAGGTATTCAAGACACCCACGCATTTATATGTCTATCTCGTAAAGTCAGCAACTTGAATCGATTAAAACCAAAAGGTTAAACCACACATTTACCATGTCATCTCGTAAAATCAGCGACTTGAATCGATTAAAATAAAAGGTTAAACCAAACAATTATCATGTCATCCCGTAAAATCCGCAACTTGAACCATTTAAAACCAGTGGGTTAAACCACACATTTATCATGCCATCTCAAAAAAACTACAACTTGAATCGATTAAAACCAAAAGGTTATAGATCCATCCATCAGAATTGAGAAAAATCTTAAACAAAAAGCAAAAGTTTAATCAGATCTGGATCCATGGATTTGAATATAAAAAACACAAATCCACAAAAATCAAATCAAATCTGAGTATTTCAAAGGTACAAAACCAAACGAAAAAAAAAATCATTTTTTGAAGACATCTTACCGATTATAACCAAGAACTCAAACAAAAATTCGAAAAAAACATGAAATTCATGTGAAACAATTAAAATTCATCAACAAAACAGAGATATAATGAAGACATAAACAACATATAGAAAACCATATGCAGCAGGCAACACAATCCAATAGGATAAGCATGAATAGAAGAATTAAAACTAATGAAACGGCATAAGAAAACGTACCTAGAAGAAGCTGCGCTAAAACCCTAGCCGCAAGAGAAGAAAGGAGAATGATAGAGTGAAGAGAAGTGAGGAAACGAGGGTTAGAGGGTTTATTTATAGGCTACAAGTTTTTTCCTCTGTTGACGAAAATACCCTTATTATTTTAAGTAGTTCCATTTGGATCCTTTTTCCTTTCGCTTGCTGTGCGGGAGGCCCCGAGAGTGTCGTGATGAAGCCCTGGTTAGGGTTTAATTATGCGCCCACCAAAACGACGTAGTTTAGTGCAGTTTCCAAAACAAATCTTTTAAGTATGGTATAATAGATTAGTTTTACATCATATCATTTTTATATTTATGTATTATCTTTATTTTAATGTATTTTTCTTTAATTAATTAATTTTGCAAAAAAATAAATTTGCATCAAATATTAAAAATAATTTTGTCAAATATAATAATTTCATCGAGTTGGTAAAAGAACTTTAAAAAGTAATGTAATTTAATTTTTATTTTTTCTATTTAATTATAATAAAAAAAGTATTAAACAAATTTAAATTTATAACATAATAAATATAATTATATTAAAACAACTTTTTTATTCTCAATAATGATAAATCACTAATTTTGATTTGTTATTATTAATATAAAACTAAAAAAAGAAAAATATAATTTTGAATTAAAAAAATGTGTTTTTTCAATAAATTTGGTAACTATTTTACTTTTGTAAACTAATATATTCTCATTTTGTAGAAAGCAATTATTAATTTTAAATTTTAAATGTGTAGTCGTTGAAACTTTTTAATTTTTTTTCCTATCATTGTCTATCTTAAAAATTATAGTATTTCTTTTTTTATAAAAGTTTCCATGTCATCATTTTTTATTATTTAGTTTACTATTACTAAATATCATGCAATATATTATATTTTTATTTGTTTACAGTTATTAAATATCATGTAATATTTATATTTTTTTTTACAGTTACTAAATATCATGCAATATATTATATTTTTATTATTTTATGTAGTAGAGATTTAAGTAAAATTCTATAAATATCTCATTAATATAATTTATTTTTTTATAAAATTTGGTTTTTTTAATATGAATAGTTAAATTGCATGATTTTTAATTATAAATTTATAAAATTTAGATCTTATATAAGACTTGTGATTTGTCAATAATCTAAATAAACAACAAATTGTACAAAAATTAATATTTAAAATTAAATAAAATATTATTATTCATATATATTATATTAAGAGTGTATATTTATAATTTATTTTAATAAATACAAATATATTATACTCATCTATCAATATGATTCCTTTTTATAAATAAATTTTAAGAATGATATTATAGTTTAGTTTCGTTTTGAAAACTATTTTTCCAAAACAATTAGCAAACAACTTTCTGTTTTTTCTTCTTCCATTTTCATTGTGTTTTTTTTAACTTTTTATTTATTTCACGTTGTAATTCAATTTTTATTTTTCTTAAGAAAATCAAATAAATCATAATACTTAACAATCTATTTTTTTTTTTTAATCTTGATAAGAATATGCAAATAAGAAAATAATAAATATATTTTTTAAATTAAAAGAATTGTAAATGATATATTTTATATAAATTGATTATTATTATTATAACTGAATTAATAAAGATATTCATTAACAATAATTTTATTTCCTTTGAATAATATGTTGAAAAATATCATAAATATCAATCTTTATTTTTATTTGGACTTCACTTTAAAATATATATATATATATATAAAAGTTGATATTTAAAAGATACGAATATGAATATATATATATATATATATATATATATCATTTAGATAAATATAAATACACATAATAATAGTAAAAATAAAAAATGCGGTTAAAAGACGCAAGAGTTTGTCCGTAATTTTTATTAGCAATCGTTAAGTGACAATAAATAAAATAAAATTTTAAATCTAAAAAAATACTTTGTTAATTGCTGAAATTACAAAATGACAAAATAAATTAATAAAATAAAATATTAATAAATATAAAATAGGAAATTCATATTTGTATAATAACAATTGAAAAAAAAATAGTTTAAAAAAAGCAGTACCAATTTTTGCGCTCTCTCCAAATAACATGGTCCACATCTAATAAATTTTTAAAACTAAAGGTTCATACATATCAACATATTCAGAAAAAATGTTTGCATATATGTTTTATGTGTTCTCTTTGTGAAAAGCATGAGAAATTTATTCAACATTTATTTTTTTGAATGTTCTAATGTTTTGCATATTTGGAGTTGGGTTTGAAAAAAATTTCTTACTCCTCATTTCTCCTAAAATCTAGGATCTTCTTTTTTTATTAAGAGTGATGGTAGTCATTTGCTTAAATTGATTAAGCTTGTTGTGATAATTTTTTTATTTGGATAATATGGCGTATGTGGAATTATACTATAGATTTTAGGATAAGATTGATGTTTCTAAGGCTATTATAGTAATTAAAGATTTAGCTTGTCTAGTGAAAAATTTGTCTAAAGCTTCCATGAAAAATGATATGTTGTATTTCAACATGATTAAGTTTTTTGGTATTAATACTCGTACTGGTAAAGTTCTTCCTCCTCCTCCGGTTATATGGGAATTTTCTTCACTGGACTGGATTAAAATTAACACTTATTGGTAAAGTTTCTTGAAGTTCATACTACTATGATTGTTGAGTTTTATGGAGTTATACATGTTATAGATGAAGCTCAAAAGATGAAACCATGATGATTCTGGCTTGAATGTGATTATGTTTTTGTTTGTGCTGTGTTTTACTGCTAGGATCGTGACGATGAAATATTATTTGTCTTAATTACGGTGAAAAAAATAGGTTTATTGTTATTCATATTTTTCGTAAAGGGAATGTATGCTGATAAGTTGACTAATTTAAGATTTATTCATAAAGAATCATTTTATTGATATACTAGACTTTCATCTGGTTTATTCTTATAATTCTTTATAAATATGTATAATCTACTTATATTTTGGTTTAGAGTCTTCTATATTTTTGTATTTTTGTATTTTTTAATAATAATACTTTTTTCATGTGATGGCAGATGATTGTTGATGTCAAGTTGCATAACGAGATGAAAACTTTTATATAAAAAAATAAACAATTCTAATAAAAAATATTTTTTTTATATATAGAAATAGATTATTATTATTATGACAAATAATTTTAATTAATCATCCTACATGTGGTTACTGAATATAATAAGATAAAATATTGGCTCAACATGGTTGCCACAAGGTAGCATATTTTTACGTGTAATACCTAAATGTGTTCTTTATTTATAATTAGCGAAAATATATGTGTCCGTAATTTTTATATAATATTATTAAATTGTACGTTTATAAACATTATATATTTTCCAATTAATATACTTATAAGATATTTAAAAATATTACCTATAGGATTTGGATATCGGTTTATTATCAACAGAAAATATTTTGTTTAATAAATCTTAATCATATATTAAGTAAATTACTTAATACTAAAAAAACATAGACGCTTTTTTTCATTGTTATTCATATTTTTTATTTTTTATTATTATATGTATATTTATGTTTATTTACATTAAATATAGATATATGTATTATATAAATATATGTATTCGTATCTTTTAAATATCAAATTA
This sequence comes from Phaseolus vulgaris, assembly GCF_051622355.1. Classification (NCBI taxonomy): domain Eukaryota; kingdom Viridiplantae; phylum Streptophyta; class Magnoliopsida; order Fabales; family Fabaceae; genus Phaseolus; species Phaseolus vulgaris. The sequence continues at coordinate 14,319,329 of NC_143501.1, forward strand.
TTTATATATATATATATATATATATATATTTTAAAGAAAATTATTAAATTATTTTTAAAGGAAAGATCAAATAAAAACAAAGATTGATATTTGAAATATCATTTGTTTTTTATTATTCAAAGAAAATAAGATTCTTTATTAATTAAATTATAACAATAATCAAATTATATAAAACATATCATTCCCAATTCTTTTAATTTTAAAAATTTTATTTATTATTTCTTTATTTGCATATTCTTATTATTGCTAAGGATTATGATTTATTTGATTTTTATACAAAAAAATAAAAATTGAATTGCAACGTGAAATAAATAAAAAGTAACAAAAAGACATGATGAAAGTGAAAAGACAAAACAAAAAGTTGTTTGGTGAACCCCAAATTTTCAGTACGATAAACAAGAAAAACTAAATAATTTATATATATTTATATAATTTTGTTTTGGAAAAACAATTTTCAAAACCAAACCAAACTATAATATCATTATTAAAATTTATTTATAAAAAGGAATCATTTTTATATGTGGATTAAAATAAATTATAAATTTATACTCTTAATATAAATATGTGAATAATAATATTTTATTTGATTTTAAATATTAGTTTACTTATAATTTGTCGTTTATTCAGATTATTGAGATCTAAATACCATATAGAATCAAAATTTTCTAAATTTTAAGTAAAAATAATGCAATTTAACTTTTCATATTAATAAAATCAAATTTTAAATTTACTAATTTTATAAAAAAAATTACATTAGTGAGATATTTATGAAATTTTACTGAAATCTCTACTATATACAAATAATAAAAATATAATATATTGTATGACATTTGTAACTGTAAACTAAATAATAAGAAATGAAAATTATAATTTTTTTAAGAGAGATGAAAATATAAAAAAAAAAAATTAAGAACAACGTCTACACATTTAAAATTTTAAATTGGCAAGTGCTTTCTACCAAATAGCAGTATTAGTTTAAAAAAAAATAGTTACCAAAATTATTGAAAAAAACACAATTTTTTTTCCTATTTATATTCTTTTTTTTAGTTTTAGTTTTATATTCCGTCTAGACTAGAGTATTCAGAAGAGCGTACCTTTACTCTCAAACCTTTTTTTATAAACATTTCTTCAACAATCATCATAGATGAAAATATAATCTCAACATCCAGAATAATATCATTCAACAATAATCTCTTTTACCATCTACATGTTAGTACCAACATTCTTAACCGCTTTTACTTGCATTTAATAATATACTATAGCTAATTCAATTATTATTGCATTTAATTAATTATATTTTTCCTATAAACTTACCAAAAAATTTGGGTTGACCTTGTAGCGAACTTTTGGACCTATGTCTGCCCCAAACCGAGCTAGACATAACTGAGTCAACCGAACTGACCATACCTAAACATTGGACCAATACAACAATAAACCAAAATTAATGACTTAGTAGTTTTGAGAATGAAAAATTATTTTAATATAATTATGTTTATTTTGTCATTGAACTATTAAGTTGGTTATGTTTTTTACAATATATCAATAATTTATAAATTACAAGTGTTAATAAAAGTAAGATGAGTAATTAATTGTATCAACAAACAATAATTTATTTTTCAAACTTAATATTAATTATATTAATAAGAGTATAATTGGTAACAAAATGTGTAGAACAGAAATCTCTAGTCGATGTGGGATCTCCAACACACTCCCCTCACGCCGAGAGTGACAGATAGAAGCTCGTGCGTGGGACTATATATTATGGGTGGGTGGCACGATAGGCCCAACACTCGCTAGGATAGGCTCGAAATGGCTTTGATACCATATTAAGAAGTGGACTTTAAGCCTAACTCAACCCCATAAAACCGGCTCAATGAGGTGAGGTTTGCACCCACTTATATACTATGAAAAGTTCTAATCTCTAGTCGGTGTGGGATCTCCAACACAAACTTTTACAAATTTTAAATATTTGTTTGTATTATAAAACTATAATAAATTTAAAAAATTCATAAATCTATAATAAATAATTTATATGCTAAATTTAAAACTATATAAATTATACAAATATAAAATTATAAAACTAAATTACATAATAAAACCTATGAAATTATGTAATAATAGTTATAAAATAATATAAGAATGTAAAATTATGTAAAGTTCTATACAATTATAATTGATTATATAAGGTATCATAAAATTATATAAACCATTTAAAAGTGTGTAAGTTATGTAAATTATAGAACTATGTAAAATTATACTATTGATATAATAAAATTATAAATTATACAACTTGTATGATTAATTTAAATAACAAATTTAAAAGTATTATAAATTTGTAAAATTTATAAAATCTGACTTTAAATTATCTAATAAATTTTATTTCAAGAAAGTATTTCAGTTTTAGAATTTTTTTTAAATAGTAAACTTGCAACACAAAAATAAAAAGATTGGGTGGGTAAAGCTTCGATAAACCTTAGGGTATTATCCCATTCTTGTTGGTCGTCAACTTTAAAAGATAATTAATTTAAGTATTTTCAATACTTTTGCATCTTTTGAACTTCTACCAATCCTTTTGCTTGAAGTATTTGCAACCTTCTTGTTAATTTTTTGTGGGCAACTATTTTCTAAAAGAGGTTAATACTTTAACAAAGAGGGTAATAGTTTTATTAAAATTTTACATTAATTTTTTATATTTTAATTTTATTGTTTTTTAATATTAAATTTTGATTTGGCTTGAATGGAATGTTGAACTTTGTAAGATTATCAAGATTAAGATCAAGGTTTAAAAAAATTGTAGCAGCAAACAATGTAAAAACATAATGCATATGGTAATGTTCTTCGAGATCTTCCCATTTCAAGTTTAGAGTAACTTTTATGTTCATCAAACGCCTTATGCAAGGGTTGTATATTGGAAGTTGTAGAATCTATCACCATATGAATTGAATCTGTGTCTTCCATGACAAATAAGTTGAAAAAAATAATACAAATTACCAAACTTCCAACTTATATAATATCTAATAGATCAAATCAACAGTGGGCATAAAAGTCATAAAAGCTTTGCCCACAAATTGGGTTTAGGATTCACTAAATTTAACATCTTATTTAAAAAGTATTATTCACCAAATTATTCATTATTAATTTTTTGACAATATCTTTGGCGGCTTGATTCACACTAAGATTTCCAAAAACACTACTAAATACATAAATTTGACATGAAAACATAATAACTTGCCAAAAATAATTCAGGATCCAAAAATTTCATATAAAAGAAAAAAAAACTAAAAAATCTTTCATTGCTTTGTTAGGTGTGTACTTTTGGAGTGGAATGTCAAGGAAATCGCTCAAATTAAACCAAAATTGAGAGAGAATTGAATGGTAAATAAAAACTCAAATCTGCCTTGAATAAACATTTTCATACAAAAATATATAAAAAAAAATAAGAAAGCAATAGAAACAAAAATGTTCAAATCCTATAAATGAAATGAAACTTTGAAGCTTCTTTTATAAAACTCTGAATTTGTACTAATTATCCCGTTCATTTACATCTCAAACCTCAAGAGCCATTAAAACATTTCACCGATTTTATTCCCAAACGTTGGCTTCCACATCATAATCTCCACTTAAGCGACGTGGCTTCGACGACTACTGCCAGTGAAGAACCTTCCAAAACTTCAAAACAACACCGAGAACCATTGAAACATTTCACCGATTTTATCCCCAAACGGTTGACTTTTGCATCATAATCTCCACCTAAGCAATGGGGCTTCGACGTCTATTGCCAATGAAGAACCTTCTAGAACTTCTAAACGACATAGTATTTGAAACAACCTTTTATTAAATAGTATTACTTTTAAATAATAAAAATTAAAAAGTAACTAAATATGAACAAAAACAGACATAACTTGCTCATATCCCTTTTCTCGTATCCTTTTTCTTTCTTTCGTACTTGCAACCATTTGTTTTGGTAGTTCCTCTCTCTTTGGGTATTGTTGATTCTCTTTAACTTTAGGTGTTCTCTAACTGGGGACACTTTTGAACTCTTTGGTGAGTGATACGACCCAAATCCATAAAGAGATGACCATGAATGTCAACCTTGAAGGGTCATCTCAACAAGCAAAAGAAGAGGTCGTCAATAAGAGGAATGGTCAAGGACCACAACACTTGATGTTCTTCTTAATGGTGTTCTTAATATTAAGGCCCAAGCCCAACACATGTTTTCATCATCCATCATGCCTCAAAAGATTACTTAGAGCAAGGGCACAAACATTAATAGATGAGCTTCAATTGATATATATTTTTGTAATTTATTTAGAATAGATTTAAATAGAACATAAAATGGAGGTGTGGATAGGAGTTTAGGGCTTATGATAAGAAGTAGCAAAGTTATAGTTTCCATGTGAAATCACACCTTCCATGTGACTAGTTTTGGGCAGCATTTTCAAATGGTTTCCATTTGAATTTCCCACATATTTCCTTCATGAAAATCGAACCTATATCACTATAAATAGGGATGCTTGGTTCATGTAAAGACACATTGAAATTGAAGTAAAGTTACTATACTCAAATTGAGTGAGAATTTGTGAGACTTGTTTCTCCTTTCCTAGTCTTATCTTGTGAGTCTTTGGGAGCTCTCAAGTGGTGGCAACCTTCACTCATCTTGGAATCTATTCACCTTCCAAGTGGCGTGTTCCTCTTCCCTTGCTTCAACCACATAAGTTTCCCTATCATTCATCTTATAATTCCATTTCCATTCCATATCAAATTCAAAACATGTCTTGCTCATTTGTTCTTATTTTCAATCAGTATAATAATATTAGTTTTTGAATCTAATCGGTTGATTTGTGTTGTATTTTGAATTCAATCGGTTCAATCTCTTTGTTTGATGTTTTTAATCGATTAAATTGTTCTTGTTCTTGTGTTCATGTTTCCACACAATGTTTAGCATTCACTCATCACCTGTACTTGTGTTCTTCCTTTGATATTTGGAAATTAACATCCACATCTACTTAACACTTGTTAAGTTAATGTCTAGTGGGAATTTTCCTTAGATTTCTCACCTTAATTGCTTAAGAATTCATATCCTAATTCTAAAAAGTGTCACCTAATGAATCAACCTAAAATCAACTCACATTAGTGAGTATTTGTGGTTTTAATTTGATTGCTTTCATGTTGAACTCACGGTGCCTCCTTGCGTCCTGGATCTATCATTGACTTTCTCTCCTCTTAGTTGCCTTATAAAATGAGACACGTTTATGCTTCAAACGCTTTGGGAAGTGTGAGGAGGAGGAAGCAATGGTAGTTGTTGTTGTACAATGGTGATTGAAGAGGGACCGAGACAGGTGAGAATATGAGAAAAACATGGGGCGTGAAGGTAAAAGGTTCAAGATGTGTCAAAATTTATGAGCATTTTTTTATTTGGAGTTGAAATATAAAAAGGAAAAGGAAGTGGGTGTAAGATACCCTCCTTTCATTATGCAATTATTTTTTCAAAATAAATTATCTCTTTCAATTCAAAACGGTTGCTTCATTTTTATTTTTTATTTTATAAAAGTTTTCATGTTAGACATTACTATGCAACTTGACATCTCAGCTAGGCTGACACCTCAGGTAACAACAATCATCTACCATCACATGAAAAAAGTATTATCAAAAAAAGAAAAAGAAATAAAATACAAAAATATGGGGGATTAGACCAAAACCAACATGTTAACAAAAACGGTACATAGATAGACTATACCTATTCATAAAGAATTCTAAGAACAGACTAGATGGAAGTCTATTATACCAATGAAATGATTCTCTATGAATGAACCCTAAATTAGCCAACTTATCAGCACATGCATTCCCCTCACGAAAAATATGAGTAACCCTAAATCTGATTGTCCCACAGTAATTAAGACAAGTATTCCATCGACTACGAAACAGCCACGAAACATTAGTCCTAACAGTAAACGTAGCACAAACCATTATGTAATTTTAAATTTATTTATCTCTCGTAAAACAGACCCTCCCTCTCATTATGCAATTAATTTTTAAAATAAATTATCTATTTCAATTCAAAACGTTTGTTCCATTTATTTTAAATATTTTAAAGAAAAATAAGAAATAACACGATGCCCAAAATACTAAAATAAAATCAAGTATTAATCTAAATATAAAATAGAAAAAAAATTTAAAACAGTTAAGTGGAGAATCCATAAAAAAAAATGGATGGCCATTGTACAATGTTTTTCATGCTGTTGCATAATATTAGGCATTCATTGATTGATAAGTCCTTAACATATGGTTACTGAATATAATAAGGTAAAATATTAGCTCAACATACAAAGTAACATATTTTTACGTATAATACCTAAATATATGTGTTCTTTATTTATAATTAGCGGAAATATATGTGTCCATAATTTTTATATAATATTATTAAATTGTACGTTTATAAACATTATATATTTTCAATTAATATATTTATAAGATATTTAAAAATATTACCTATTGGATTTGGATAATATTTTGTTTAATAAATCTTAATCATATATTAAGTTCGTTACTTAGTAGCAGAAATACAGACACTCTCATGTTTGTGTATTCATATTTTTTATTTTTGTTATTATTATATGTATATTTATATTTATTTAAATAAAATATAAATATAAAGATAAATATACGTGTATTATATCTTTTAAATATTAAATTATTTATATATATATTTTAAAAAAATATTAAATTATTTTTTAAAGAAAAGAACAAATAAAAATAAAGATTGATATTTGTAATGTTTTTCTGCGTATTATTCAAAAGAAATAAAATTATTGTTAATAAATATCTTGATTAATTAAATTATAACAATAATTCAATTATATAAAACATATAATTCGTAATTCTTTTAATTTTAAAAAATTACAAAATTTTATTTATTATTCTTTTATTTGCATATTATTATTAGATTGCTAAGGATTAATATTTATTTGATTTTTATAAGAAAAATAAAAATTGAATTATAACGTGAAATAAATAAAAAGTAAAAAAAAAGATATAATGAAAGTAAAATAAGAAAAAACAGAAAGTTATTTGGTGAGTCACAATTCAGTAGGAAAAACAAAAAAGCTATATAATTTATATATATAATTTTGTTTTGAAAAAACAGTTTCCAAAACCAAATTAAATATAATATCATTCTTAAAATTTATTTATAAACAATAATCATTTTTATATGTAGATATAATATATTTGTATTTTTTTAAAATAATTTATAAATCTATAGTCTTAATATAAATATGTGAATAGTAATATTTTATGTGATTTTAAATATTAGTTTACCTACCATTTGTCATTTATTCAGATTATTGACAGATGCTAAGTACAATGTAGGATCCAAATTTTATAAGTTTTAAGTAAAAAACATGCAATTCAACTATTTATATTAATAAAATCAAATTTTAAATTTACTAATTTTATAAAAAAATAAATTACATTGATGAGATATTTATGAAATTTTACTTAAATCTCTATTATATACAAATAATCAAAATATAATATATTTAATGACATTTAGTAACTTTAAACCAAATAATAGGAAATGCTTTTATAAAATATAAAATAATAAGAAGAGATAAAAACTATAATTTTTAAGAAAGATGAAGATATTTTTCTGGTTAATAAACATACTCCATATTTAAAATTTAAAATTGATAAGTGTTTTCTACCAAATAATATTATATTAATTTACGAAAAAAAATACCAAAATTATTGAAAAAAACACAATTATTTTTTCCTATTCAAAATTCATTATTTATATTCTTCTTTTTTTATTTTAGTTTTATATTCAATCTGGAGTATTAAAAAAATCGTACATTTACTCGGGTCTCAAACCTTTTTTATAAACATTTCTTCAACAATTTTTATCAATGAGAATATAATCTCAACAACATCCATAATATAATCTTCAACAACAATAATATCATTCAAGAATAATCTGTTTTACCATGTACCTGTTACTTTCGGATACCAACATTTTTAACCGCTTTTACTTAATTAAATAATATACTATAACTAATTCAATTATTTTTGCATTTAATTAATTATATTTTTCACGTAAACTTACCAAAAAAAACCTTGACTTACCTTGTAACAAACTTTTAGACCTATTTAGACCTATGTCCGGTCTCGAGCTAGACATAACCGAACTGACCATACCTAAACGTTTGGACCGAGGTCCCGAACACTCCTGACCAGTACAACAACAAATCAAAATTAGTGATTTAATAGTCTTAAGAATGAAAAAATTGTTTTAATATAATTATGTTTATTTTGTTATAAACTTGAATTTACTTAATACATCTTTTATTGTAATTAAATAAAAGAGATAAAAACTATATTGCAGGACATTTTTAAAATTCTTTTTACCATATTGCATGACATTTGTAAATTGCAAGACATTTATAAATTTAACTATTATGTTAACTATGCTTTTCACAATATATCATGCACTTAGATAATTTATAAATTACATTTCTATTAATAAAAGTATAATGAGTAATTATAAAATAACAAAATAATAAAATAAAATAGGAAAAAATTTGTGTAGACCAAATAACAGAATTTCCCTTTCAATCTTTTTTAAATTAATAAAAAATATCTTTTAGTAAATATTTATTTATGTAGGTTGATTGTAAATATTTAAATGTAACTACTACATTATAAAATAATTTAAAATAAAATAGAAATATAATTTCTTATAAAAAAATATTCTTAAAAATATTTATAAAATAATTTAATATTTTTTTATAGATAATTTTTTTACTGTAAATAGTTAATTGAATTTTTAAAAATAGTTACGAAATACAAAGGGTAAAATAATAAAATAAATTATATCGATAAGAGTATAATTAGTAACAAAATATGTAGAACAGAAATAGATATATAATTTGTTTGTATTATAAAACTATAATAAAATTTAAAAAATTACATAAATCTATAATAAATAATTTATATGATAAATTTAAAACTATATAAATTATACAAATATAAAATTATAAAACTAATAAAACCTATGAAATTATATAATAATAGTTATAAAATAATATAAGAATGTAAAATTATGTAAAGTTTTATACAATTATAAATTGATTATATAAAGTATCATAAAATTATATAAACCATTTAAAAAGTAGGTAAGTTATGTAAATTATAGAATTATGTAAAATTATACTATTGATGTAATAAAATTATAAATTATACAACTTGTATGATTAATTTAAATAACAAATTTAAAAGTATTATAAATTTGTAAAATTTATAAAATCTGATTTTAAATTATCTAATAAATTTGATTTCAAACTAAAGTATTTCAGTTTTAGTTTTTTTTTTTTAAATAGTAAACTTGCAACAGAGAAATAAAAAGATTTGGGTAAAGGTTGATAAACCTTAAACCCTAAATTAGCTTACTGTCCCATTCTTTTTGGTCGTCGTCTTGGTGCTCACTGCTAAGACTGCAGCATCCGCGGTATGAGTTCTCTCATTCTCCCCTCTTTGCAGTTTCCATTCCTAACAAAATTATCTTGTTGAATCCCTAACCAAGTGTATACTTGAGTTTCATTGATACTTTTCTCTTGGTCAACTTTAAAAGAGAATTAATTTCAGTCTTTTCAATACTTTTGCATTCTTTTGAACTTCTGATAATCCTTTTGCTTGAAGTATTTGCAAGCAACCTTCTGCTAATTTTTTGTGGGCAACTATTTTCTAAAAGAGGTTAATACTTTAACAAAAAAATATCATTGAAGAGTTACATTGAATCCTTTAACCTGGACAAGTGGTTCTCCTTTGTGGTGATTACTGAAATATTTTCCTTATCTGTTTTATGAAGTGTTTTCCAATCACCTTTAGACATTTAAATATATAATTTTTAGTCCAAATAGATGTTTGATATGAAAATACTTGGCATGACTATAACAAATCTATCTTCTGTCTTTTTTTATATAGATAAAGTCTTTTTGTGCTTTGAGACTGATTTGCATCTCTTCTTGAAATTTTGTAAAACTTTGTGTGTCTAGAATCTCTGTTGATATTGCTACTGAATGGGAAAGTTGGGTAAGAAAGCCAGGAAGTTTGCAAAAAAGAATTTGCAGTCAGTTTTGAGGAACAAAAGGAAGTTAAATTCCAAGTTCAAAAGGAAAGCTTCAAAAAGTAAGGATTGTCTATCCTTACAAATATAATAATCTGTTTATTCTATGTCTATCCCTACATGTTGATTATTGATTAGCATTTTGATTTTTTATTATAATTTATTTAGTGTTTATATTGTCTGAGAATGCAATTTGCTTGTAAATCAAATTGATATTCATGCGTGAGTGTACTAATTTATGGGCAAGATGTCTCATCAGTTTGCATTTTTGTTGTTTTCTGCAAAATTTGACTGCCACAGGAGATAGTCATGATATTGAAGAAAACATAGAGAATGACGCAATAAATCCATCAAATGAAAGGTAAATAGTAACCTAGATATAATTATAGGTTGATTCTATTGACATATTCACTTTGTTTCTGTTTCTATTATACTTGTTTTTATATATTTTTTCTTTTATTTGGTAAATTTTGAACTATGTGGGTGTTTCCCACCAAAACATTATTTTTAAAGTAATTAAAAATTCTACGAGACACTGGGAGTTCTAATAAATGCAAATGATTGATGATGTGGTAATTTGATAACGAAATTACAATAATTAAGAACAAAGAGGAAAATGCAGAAAAAAGAAAATGCTTGCACCAATTGAAATTCCTATGACTCCAAGAAAAGTGAAGTTGAAAAACACACATCTTTCCCTTCTCTCCCCCTGAATTACCTATATAACAGAATTGCTCTTTTTCTTTTAAGGAACTTTCTTTCTTATTTCTTATTTACGAATAAGCCTTTTTCCTAAGTGGAGAATCTAGCCATATAAGATCACTTGGTTTTATTGGGCCCTATTCGTAACTACCTGAATCGGGCACCTATCATAATTCATGGGGTTTTAATATGATCAAATTGTTTGGCTGGCTCTAACTATTCATAACTAACTAACTATTCATTTGTTGTTAACAGAAACGTAGTTGAAGAATTTCAAGACACTTCTCTTGATGCTATATTCAGTGAAGATGACAGTGAGGTTCTCGGAGATGATTCAGACAGTGATGGATTTCTTTCAGAGGTTTAGATTATAATTTATTGTTAAAACACTTCTCAGTCTTAATTTTGCATTTGCCTTAAGTATTGTATATTTCATGTATTGATTTCTTGAGTTTGTGACCAGGACTCAAGCTTTTCATATGATAATGGAAGTGACAGTGAAAGTGAATGCTATATTGGGAGTTAGGATATTTCTACCTTTCAGTTCAAACCAAGTGCAATTTTCCCTTTTTATATGTTTTGATTAAACCTAAAGAAGTTTTTTTTGTTGTCCAGACAACAAATCTGCTAGTTCCTTATCAGAGCAAAACAAAGATTTTTGTGCTGAACTTCTAAAGAAAACAAAAAAGTTGAACAAATTGAGAGAAAAGGTGATTTTCTTGTGTCTGATGGTTTTATAGTGGAATTTTTCCATTTAAAATTTATTCTGTTAATTGGTGAATGGTTAATTGTTCCATAATTTCATATGGACGTACACCATTTTATTTGATTTGTACTTCTTTTGAACAATTATGTTATGCTAGCATCATTTTTCCTTTAGCAAAAAAATTATTGGATACAGGAGAGTACAAATAAAACTAGGATAAGAATACACTGAGACAGAAAAAGGTTAAACAACACATAACACGTCTAACAATATTTCAAGCTGTCAATATAACATTCCATGAAATATCCTGTGTTTGAACCCTGAATGATTTTCTGTTCTGTTCTACTTGAGACTTACCCAGTTTTATACAGTAGTTGAAACATTTGCTGATCGTTTTTCCCCCTTCACATAAAACTTGTTATTGGAAAAAAAGGACCACACCTTAGTGAAGACAGACAATATGCTAAACAATCAGTGAACAAGTCCAACAATATTACAAAGTGTTGTCAATATAACCGTAACATGAAGCATTTTGTGTTTTAAGTTGAATCTTGAAACACTTGCTGTTCTACCTGAGTCTTATCTAGTTTAGTAGGGTAGTTTATACAAGTCATACATTCTTCTTACAGTGGACTTGTTAGCTCTGAAAGAACTAAAACATATGATAGTCAAAGGAAAGAGAGGGTTTAATTGATATTATTTTCCATGAACTGGGAGTTGTATGTCTGGTTGTTGAATTTCATGTATATTGTTATTTTTCGTTTTTTATCATTTTTGCTTCTAAATAATGAATTATTTGCTTCTGTTTTTTGCCATTCACGTTTCTTGTTTTAATAACTGATTTAGCTTTTTGAAATATACAGGACCCGGGGTTTTCAAAATTTCTAGAAAGTTATGATATGAAGATTGAACAAACCCAAGACGAGGAGATTGTGAGTAGATTTATGTCTTATTTTGTAGTGACAAGAAAGTTAGCTGGAATATGTTCTGAAAACTGAAATTCAATTTTGTGGTTGAATTTGCTTGTGTGACAATTGCGGTGTAGACTATTAGATTTGCCAAATAGTTAGTTTTTCCTTCTAGGCATAGTGAGGTCTTACAGAAACATGCACTTATTGATGGACCGTGTTACATTTGAATGTGATAGTGTTACCTGAGATTTCAGCCTCATTTCTATTTCATAGTCTTTGTGGAGATATTAGAAATCTTTATGGGAGTATGATAATAAACATGGTCTTAGGAGGAGGGATATGTGGTGTTTTAATTTGATTTTATTGTTATTTGAATTTCTTAGACATGATATTATTATTAGTTATTTATTGTCTTTCGTTATTTTTGAATTACAAATATATTTTTGGATTTAAAAAAAATTATATATATCTATATTGTATTTTTTTATTATGTGTATGTATTTATTTTATTTTTATCCGCAATGCTTCTGCCATAACCCGTCATGGCTTTTGATATTGTTTCATAAAAGATTTTTGGGTCTCCGATATTTTCTGTTATCTGATATCGATAACATTGCCATGAGAACATGAATGGTTCACCTTCTCTTGTGGTTTTCTATCTTCCATGTGACAATTTTGCCACTTAATTAAAAAAATAATACTAATTACAAAGAAAAGTGAAAATTATATTGACCCATTCTAGATCGTATCACTATCTATCACCTAGAGTCCTAGGGTAGACTTTTTATGTCTTCACTTTTATCCCTGAAGTAAGAACACACATTAACATGAATCTTTTGAGAGATCATCATTTCTCAAGCATCCTTACCCATATTTTCTTTCTCAAGAACAAAATAGTAGAGTGCTACTATTTCGCTGGATATGTTGTTATTTCATGTTCTCTAACTTTGATCTTTTGACCCAATTAGCACTTCTATTAATGAAAAATTGATTGTTTTCCTATTTATGTGGTTTAGAGTTCGGATGATGGGAAAAGTTTAGATCTGGTGCAGCCACTGAATAACAATAATGCATTTTCTCACGTGGGTAAACTGTTGACAAGTGCATCTGTTGATTCATTGTGTAAACTGGTCAAAGAACAGTGTAGTGTTCCTGCCCTTACTTGTCTCATAAATGCTTATAGGGCAGCATGCCACAATGATTCTGAAGCAACCAGTGTCAGTGGTTGTGTTTTTTCTGATGGCATTCAGAAGAGCAAAACTTTCTGCAAGATATTAATGTTCATGCTACAAGAGGCTGATGCTACATTTAGGAAGTTATTGGGAATATCAAGCTCAAGTTCAAGGAAGGAAGCCGTGTTGGACCTAAAGAATACAAAAAAGTGGTTGTCCCTGAGGCCACTTATTAAGTCATACTTAAGAAGTACTGTGTTTCTCCTGAACCAGGTCACCGACTCTGAATTATTGGCCTTCTCAATCTGTCGGCTCAGAACTTCAATCATTTTTCTCTTTGCATTTCCATCTTTACTGCGCAATCTTCTTAAGGTATTCTTAAATTTAGTACCTTGTTTGAAGAGGAATCTAATGCTTCCCTTTTTATACAAACTGTCTTGACGTTACTTTCTAGTAGTAGCTATATGTTCCATCCAAATTAGTTGGTGACTGGATGATCATGATTTGATTATTTTTTGATATTATATTTGTGCTTTGTGTTTAACATAAGCTTTTATATATGTACTTTCTTGACCTTTTGGCCAATATGTGTATAATGTCATTCTCACGACATGTGAAATCTTCCTTACCTTGCGCTTGAATCTATTACAGATTTCTGTTCATCTCTGGGCAACAGGTGATGGGTCTCTATCGTCCCATTCCTTTCTCATTATACAAGATATAGCTTCTATGTCTAGCTCTAACTGGTTTGACTTCTGCTTCGTCAAAACATACAAGGCTTTCATTAGTAACTCTCAATCTGTTGAGCGAAAGTTTGAACATATACGTTTTCTAAGGAATTCCTTCGTGGAGCTATGTTGTTTAGATATGCAAAAGTCATCAAACAAGGCAATGACTTGTATATTGCATCTGGGTAAGATATTGCAGAAAGGGTGGCAAACCAAAAAGAAGGTAAGCTTCTAAATTTTTTAATATTGATGGCCTCCTTTTATTAATATTAAGTTTAATGGACAGTCAATTGAAGAATTAGATTTATATGGAAGTATTATGTTACCACCACGCTGAGGTAAATTTTCTGACAATTATTTGGTATACAGGAGGTGGTTAAAACAATTTGCAGTTGGCAGTACATCAATTGCATTGATATGTGGGTTACTTTTATATCAGCTTGTGTGCAGGACTATGATCTTCAGCCATTGCTGTACATGATTGTACAGATTATAAATGGAGTTGCTCTCCTGTTTCCTGGGCCTAGATATTTACCACTGAGACTCAGATGTATCCAATGGCTTAATAATCTTTCTGGTTCTAGTGGGGTTTTCATCCCTGTTACATCATTGGTGCTGGATGTTTTAGAGTACAAAATTGCCAAGGATAGTGGGAAACCTGGCAAAGTGTTGCAACCTATGTCTACCGTAAAGGTCAGATGAATTTGACAGCACCCTCGCCCCCAACACAATAATTTATTTGGTTTAAAAAATTATACATATCTAATGGCCTCTTTTGTAGCACATATTTGGACCATCTACTTGATCATTGTAGTTGACAGTTTAAAATTACTGCAGCTTCCAAAGCATTGGTTAAAATCACGTGGCTTCCAAGAAGAGTGTATCTTATCCGCCAGTGAACTCCTTTCAGAGCACTTTGCACAATGGAGCTATCATATATCTTTTCCCGAGCTAGCGACAGCTCCACTTATACACCTAAAGAAGGTCTTTGAGAAAACTTCTATTGAGAGTTTCAGACGTGTTATCAAGCGTTTCATTGATCAGGTGAGTAAAGTTTTAGAATATTACATGCCATCTTGAATTTTGACATTTAATTGAATGTCTGTAAGACTAGTTGAATCTTGAACTCACTATCACATAGCAAACTGGCTATCATTGCTGCAAGTTCTGTTAAGAGTGTAGATCAACTTGTATGCTATGAAACTCGGCATGTCTCTTAAATGATGTGTCCCTGTGTCTGACATGTAATGAATACTAGGTGGTTAATTATCCAATTCAAAAAACATTTTTTTGGGTCTCTGACAAAAAACATTTAATAAGGACAAATACAGTGATCTTCTACAAACTCAAACTTATGGTGTAAGTTTCTATTATGATTATAGAAATATGAAACCATTCTTATACAATCAGGAATATTTGGATTATATATGTATTATGGGGAATGCTTTTATTTATTCTCCTATCATATCTTCATATAATGTGGAATTTTTTGAAGTTGCTAATTTGTCTTTAAGTGAATTTCGGCTAAAGTGTCTTTTTCAATGATGATAATCAAGAAGGGGATGAAATGTATTAAATGAATTATATCTTCTTTTTGCATTTTGGATTTTAGATAGATGGAATAAATTCATTTTTTGTATTTGGTGATAATATGTTTAGATTGTTATATTTGACTAACCTTGTTTATAGATGATTTTGAATATATAAATCTTGATTGTCAATTTAAATAATTCATAATGATATAATATATATGCATGTGTGTGTTTTTGGAGATATGTGTCGTGATGTCTACATATTGTATGTCATTTTTTGGGAGCCTTTCCTTGCTTGATGTTTAAGCATTTTTGCCCTTCTCTTTGTCCTTTATTAAAACAGAATATCAATATAGCCGTCTCATCTCATCCATCTCTTTTTGCCTTTTCTGTTTCGGGTGGGTAAATTTAGGTGGAGATGAATATTGACTTTGTGCAAAAGAAAAGAGAAGAGGTGCCTTTCTCACCAAAAGATCATCAGTCCGTCGAATCATTCCTTCAGGTTATCTCACTTAAATTCATCTTTGAATTTTTCTTCCAGTTATATTTGTGTTACTAGATTAATCAAACATCTGATTTGGCAGGTTGAGAAACGAAATGGTAACACTCCATTTACACAATACTATAAAAGCATCATGAGCAAGGCTGCTTCTAGGAATTCAATTTCAGATAGAAAGGTATGATTTACTTGAGCACATGCCTCTTCCAAGTTTCTTTTTATATGGTCTCCGTCTCTAATTTGAGTCCTTACACTCTTGGGATGCCTCATCCTTTATTATTGCTGTATGAGGGATATGCCACTCTTCTTTCTTGAGGGATACCTCATCCTCTTGCAAGTTTTATCATCATCCCTAGCAGTATATATCTCTTTTCTTAAGGGATATATATCGCATACGTCGTTCTTTGTAGTGTTGCAATCAATTATGATATTTGATCTACGCTTAAACCTTGGTCAGTTACTCGCTTAAATTGTGAATTTGCTTATTAGTCGCTTGGTAATTAACTTGGTTGAAATTGTTGGAAAAATTAATCTAAATTTCCAAATATTAATGCAAATGCTTTCCTAGAGGTTGTGAATGTATTTTGATTTTGGGAGATCTCAACTACAATAATGAGAGGGCAAGTGGAGAAGGGGCAAGCCACAGTCCTTGCGAATGCCAGGGAGAATCTGGATACCCTATTTTGGGAAATGGCAAAAACTGTGAATGTGTGCTGGAAAAAGAGGTATCTGAGCGTAAAGATTGTTGGATGGTGGCTATATAGGTGGAGCAGGACCAACACACTCTGATTCAAAGTTGAATATTTCGGCTAAGGAAACTGTGAAATGCTTTAATTACTCTTCTGAATTATTTACATATTATATTTACGAGATAAATATAAGTTCTACTACCTAAGCACACGAGTTTAAACACTGTACGTAAACCCAACAAAAGTAGTACATGGACTTGAGCTAAAACGCAGCTATTCCAAATTTCTTGTAGTTTTCGACAATGTTATGTCTTTGATTACTTTGTCATTGTCAAAGTCACCATAAAATAAGCTTACATGAGTAATGTTACATTTATCAATGATACGAATCCAATTCTAAATTCCCTACGAAGAGAAGATACATTTGAATCTTTTAAATTTCAATCATCTAAGTGTAGTGTTTCTAACATTATCCATGGTTTGTGTGGCAGTCTCCAGGCAAGGGAAAGAAGAAAATGCTACATCCAAAAGGCAGCATTGACCCTGTGTCTACTGACTCTTGAAAGCATCTTCATGAGGTTGAAGTAACCAGATTTCACTTCCCTATTGTCTGATACATGTACTTCAAGTACATAATTAGAGATTATGCTGTCAAATGTAATTTCATTCATTGGACCCAACCAGTGTTATTTCTTAAATTTTGGTTCTAGATTTTGGGGTGTTGAGTTCCGAAGCTTCAAAGAATGTAATACAAAAATGAGGTTAAAAGATGACATAGTTGTATGCTACTGTGAGCATAATAAGCTCACAGTTTACTGACAAAATTAGCAAGGGATGAGTCTATGTCTCAATTCTCAGGAATTTTTGGTTGGTAATGTAACTTTTCGAATTTGGTAATTGGTTATATATTATAAAAGTGTTTATGAATCTAACATTCATGAGTCAATTTTTAGTTATGTTTATAACAACCTGCGAAAGAAGCAACACACTCTGATTTTGGGGTGTTCGTTTTAACAGTTTTTTTTAAAAACATTTTTATAGGCAAATAAATATATAAGACTAAAATGAGTTTTTTCATATTATAATTGCACACTACCTTACAATCTCCCATTGAAATTATTGACAATTTAATTCAGAGTCAATTTGAAGTTCAGTTGTTGGTTTAAGTGGAAGTAGAAATGTAATCAATTCACAAATCTAGTCATGATTGACAAAAGAAAAATTATAATTGCTGGACATAAATATTACAGTTCATAATTAGGATCAAATGCAAGTAAAAGGGAGAATGAAAATGAAAAGGATGGTGGATCCAATTAAAATATTAAACTATTTTTTCGAAATATATAGGAAACATAAATTGCACCCTTTTTCTTTAACTACTTTTGAACTGGGTGTAACTGAAATTTAAGATATTAGGTAATGTAAGAGCAACTTAAAAAAGGAGTGGAATTTTCTTAAAAAGTAATGTCCAGAATAATTTGAGAAATTGATTAGATGATCAAACTTTTTGGGCAATTGCTTCCTGCACCATATCACTGCACCCGATTCCAGCGGAAAAGACGAAACTATCCTTAAAAAAAATTTCCGAAATATGTGTTCCGGATTTTTTTTTCTGGAACGAAATTTTATATTACGGATTTTTTTATCCGGAATGAGTTTTTCATTTTTGTTTCTGGATTTTTATTTCCGAAATACAATAATCTCTTTTCTGGATTTTTTTTTCTAGAATGTATTATTTATCAATTCCGGATTTTTTTGTCCGGAATTGAATTTTAAATTTTGTTTCCGGATTTTTATTTCCGAAACTCAATAACCACTTTCGGATATATTTTTCCGGAATATATTATTTTCAATTCCGGATTTTTATTTCCAGAATAAAGGGCATTTTTGGAATTTTTAAAATTGTGTTGGGTGTAGGTTAAAATGTGTTGGGTGCAGGGAGCATTTGCCAACTTTTTGGAAGACTAAAAAATGTAACTTTGGATGACTAAATGAAGTTTTCAAATTTCAATTTCAAATTTTGTTATAAATGTTAGTACCCAATTTTGTTTGGTAAAAAAAATCCAAGTATTTTGACATATTGATTTCTTTTGATATAGGTAATATTTGTGTGGTATTTACCTTCTTTTAGTTTATAACATACGAGGGTGATTAAAAAATAACAATAAAAGGTATAATTTATTGATCCATCAGTTCTCTAGCTTTATTCAAAATGTTTCTCTCTGTTTTTAAAATAAAAAATATGATAATGGTACCTAATGAATTTTGCATTGTTTTTAAGCCCTTAACTGATTCTCTCAATTCAAAAGAAAAGAGAAGGGTTCGAATTGATGCAAGAAAGTCACATGAACTTTCATAAAACAATAATGTTATTGTTTTTCACGATTTTCTCATATGAAGATAAATTGATTGTTTTTTATAATAATTATTTAAAATTTCGAAAAAACATTACTAATTAATTAAAAACGTAAAACTTTTGCTTTATAATTTATGTTTTTTTTTATCACTCATCTTATTATATACCTTCCTCTTTTTCTCCATACTGTAAGAAGTTCCGTGAAGAAAAGACCAAAAAAAAAACTTTTACAACATTAGGACATTATTTAGGGTGTTTCTTCCTGCACTCTATCATTTTTCTTCCTGCACCCATTCTGGAATGAGTTCTCTGACTTACAAATTTGTGATTGTGAAATTCTTTTTTCTCTTTCATATTACTATTGATAGTTTCTTCCTGCACCCCCATAATTTTGTAAATTCCGAAACTGACCCCCACAATTTCGGGATCTGGGAGTGTGCTACGGATTTATCAATCCAGAAGTGAATCATGGAAGCAAAGTTTGCATAAATTATTGATTTTTGAATTGCTGAATTTGGAAGCCTAATTTCTATTACGGATTGGTGGATCTGGAATCATTTTTTTCAATTATGGATTTCTGAATCTGGAATGCATATTTTGAATTACGGATTGATGAATCCAGAATGATTTTTTCAATTATGGATGTTTTGCATTTTTTTTATTTTGGATTAACACTATCATTCATGTATTGTCTGAAGCATCAATCCAGGAGATTACCGGATGCGCCAATCCAAAAATTTACCGGATTTCATAATCCAGAATACAAAAAAAAAAAAAAATGTACAATTTATATAGGGACACTTTTGTGTTTGCACAACCTTGTGGGGGTGCAGGAAGAAAAATGTATGGGTGCAGAAAGAAACTGCCATTACTATTTTAGAATTCATTTTTGGAACCCAATTTTCAGAAGCCTACACAACCCATAAGCATCTAAAATAGTTTAACACAACCTATTTCTTACCTCCAACCACCACCAACTAAGCTTCGAAAACACACGAGCACCTCCACCGTAGCTTTGCCAAGCTCAACGTTTGGTGCACTGACCGGAACGATTCCACCGGCAAGCCAACCTCTGCCATGTTTTCAAAAATAATACTTCCAAGGGTAATTTGGACATTTTAAAAAATGATGGGGTGCAGGAAGAAAAATAATGAGTTGCAGGAAGAAACACCCCATTATTTTTTAAGTTGCAAAAGTTTATTTTTGCATTTGAGGTATTTATAAGATACAAACATAAATGTTTTTATTTTTTTTGTCTTTCTAAAATTTAAATGTATTTTTTAGATTCATCCCTTTTTTTATTTTTATGATAAAAACGTAATTTTTACGTTTAGAAAAAGTGATTTTGATTATGTATATAATTAATGTTATCTTATCACAATTATACATAAATTTTCATCTGTTATTATTACTATTATTAACAAAAATCTAAAAATATATTAACAAAAGAAAATTAGAAAACAAAATTAATGTATTCAAATTTTTTTGTGATGCAAAATATATTTTAGTCTATTTTTAAAGAAAAAACTAATATTTCATTTAGGATGAGAGTCCGATGGAGTGCATGGATGTTTGACTATCTTATTCTTATCTTTAAAATAAAAATAAGATACATGAAATTTTTGTTTCATTCTCATTCCACGGACAACCGATATACCTGTATTAGCATCTTCTTAATGTTTTAAATATTAACTGAATATTTTTTTTATAAAAAATAAAAATTACAACAGAAAAATATGATATTATTAATAATTCAATGTCAAGAAGACTTATACCAAAAGAGTTTATTCGATTTAATACTTAAGATTAAGATGAGATATTCTCATATGAAAAGAAAATATTAAAAAGAAGTAGAAATAATCAAATATGTGTGTCCTAAAAACTATTTGATTTAATGAAATTAATGTTTGTATTTCTTCAAATACAATATATCATTAAATAAAATAACATAAATAAATATGTGTAATCAAAGTTGTAATAAAAATAATAAACTTTATAAATATTAAACAAGTTAACAAAAAAAAGAATGAAATGTTGTATGAGAAAGGAAAGAATATTTTTTCAAATAAAATAAAACTAAAGACGAGAAAGAACTATTAAAATAAGTTGTTAACTTATCTAATAAATTATAAATAGTTTAAAACTGGAACAGACATGGAAAAAGAACAAATACAGGAGTAGACATAGAGAAATAGTACGAAAATTAAAATATATTCTTATATAAGAAAAATATATTTATGCCATAATAATGTAATAGTTTTTTAAAAGTAAATTATGACGGTATATTCTAAGATTTTTTTAACCTGCACTCGTATCTTCTGTTCTTTTTATAATAGTCTTCATTACAAGACAAGTAATTGTAATATTTTTTAAATTTAAGGTGTATATATATAGTCTAAAAATGGTGTTAATTTAATGATTTTAAAGTAAAAGATAAATTTGTATATAGCTTTTAAATAACTGATATCTTAAATAATTTCAATTTTTTTAAGGAGTCTAATATTATTTATTTTATTTTTTTATATTTGATAAAAAAAAGGATTTAATGGCCTTTTTTTCCTTTTATTGTGATAGGCTTGTTTTTAATTTGGTTTTAGTATTTTGATTGTTTTTTTTATTTGGTCTTATTTAAAAAAAACAATTAATATGAATTTTTTTATCAAATCTACGACAAAAATGTTATTATAATAATACATGATGTTTATTGTTATAACTTTTTATTAATAAATTAATTTTAACTGATGACATATTATTAATTTATGTTCCGTATCATTACAGTAACGTGGTTCATTGAAAATGAATTGTTTAAAAATTAATTATATTGACTTTTCCTTAAATAAAAATATTGAAATGAGATTGAAAACTTCTTAGGCTTGGCCATTTTGGTGTAACGGTAATTGTTGAACCCTCTGTGCATGGCGTGAAAGTCGAGGAATAAGCACATGATAAGCACGTGAAGTTGCCTCAAATTAACTTTTTCCCAGTGTTGTTTTTTCCTCAGATCACGTGATGCCATCAACATGTAAAAAAAAAAAAGTTTATGGTTGCAGAACAATAGTTTGGTCAAGATCAGAAAAAAAAAAAACACCTCAATTACGCTGTCAAGGAATTCTTTTTCCCTTTCTCGTGAAATAATTATCAAATGGTTAATTTGGTTGGAGATTTTTTTATTAGAAAGGTTTAGGTAAATTGGATTTTGAGAGTTCATCATTTCAAGTTCAAATAATATTTAAAGAGATAGTTTTGTCTTTTTACAAGGTCGGAATCAACGAGCAAGACCAATTGCGCTACTTGTTTCGTGTCTTAGAATCTTCTGTTTCTGTATGAACTTGGTTTTAGTTTTGGTCTGTACGTTTTCAGTTCCGGTCTTGTATGTTCTCGGTCTTGGTCGGTGTGCTCTTAATCTCGGAGTAAGGACCTATGATGATGTTCTAACATTAAGTCAGTGTCTTATCAAGATGTAATGACTTGTATTTATATTAGAAGTACTCAAACTTTACTTTATTTATCTATTTATATTAATATTTAAGAATTTATGAAAGGTGTAAGTATCCTTTAGTTATGTTTTCAAAATTATTTAAGCAAAATGTCATTACTAATTATGTTTGATTAATTATTTGAAATGATTTGTTAGGATGTTTTCGAAGTATATAACTATTTCGTCTCGTTTAATTAAATTGGATAAGTATCGATAACTTTAATCAGATTAAGTATAATATATTTTTATAAATGTATTTTTGGTTGGTCTCTACATAGAGCAATATGTAGAATGTTTACTTGAAAAAGACCTTTTAATGCTTAAATTAGTAAGAACACAAAAAATTGATAATATGTACGTCAAATATTAGTGTATGAGTGTATTGAATAAGATAAAAGTTTAGGATTTGTTAGAGAGTTTGCATTTATAAGCCCTTTGAATAATGATTCTCAGGTTGGCCTTATGATGATCTTTATGCCTCATAAGTAGTTGCTTAATCATTATAGCTCATTAAATTGACCGTTCAATTCATGATTGACATTTATGGTAATTAGAACTCGGTTATAGAATACTGATAATCACTTCGAGTTAACTACATTCTCGACTTTATGACGAGTAGGTACACAAGCCCCCTAACTTAAAAGTTGAGGTGATACCTTGGTGGATTGATACCGATGTACGAACAAGCTACAAGCTGTTGAACTCGAAGTTAATACTCATGAGTCTAGTGATTACCGAGAGAGATGTTCCTCTTGACAAGTCGGTTAGGCTGTTCCCCTTATTTCGCTTTGAAATAACAGGGAAAAATAAAGGTAATTTTTATTGTGACAACGCATCATTACACTGGAGTTATTGTCACCTATCTTCAGTTTCCCTTAATTACTTCCTTCCCAAATCATGCTCACGATTTTTACCTTTTACCTTTTGTTTTTCATATTCTCCTTCATGTTTCCTTTTTCCCTCACCACCATTTTCTTCTACGAAGGGTTTCATTCTTTTGTCTTGATTTTCTCCAGCTTCTTGCTTTTCCACATTAGGTCACAACCTCTTCACCTACGCCTTCTAATTCCCTTGTTCCTAATAACCTTGTTATTCCCCCTCAAGATATTGTTCCCATTGATAGTGAGTCCTCCTCAAGTCAAACTGTATCTAACCATTCATTAGAGGGAGTTTCTTAACCCACCTTCGTCAGCCATTGTTATAAGAGAATCTGAGGGAAGAAAGTTAAAGCAAAAAAAGGCTCATAGTGAGACCTCTAGGAAACGTAAGTATAGGTTTTTCCCCATCTCAAACTGTAACTATGTTTGGGTTTTCGGTAAAGTGCATGCATACTCTTCCAATTTTACCTCCCTTCGCCTTGTTGAAGAGTTAGTCAATATTTATGACTTTTGCATTGATAAGATGAAAAAATATGCTAAGGTGGAGGCGTGTGATTAAGAAGATAGGGTTTATATGAGTCCTTCTTGTGATGGTTTGAGCTTCACATATGTGTAAGAGTATTTTTTCAAGGAACTGAGAGTCATATTCCCCCTAACCCCCTTTTTCTACTCCTCATTGTTCCTTACATTTTAAGGTATGATATGTTTAAGCTTATGGTATGAGTTAAGCATTATGAAACGTTTTAAGTTCTGACAATAGAAGAAATTTGACTTACCTGGTCAAAATTTTCTTTGGTTATTATCTTGTAGTTTAAATGTATGAATGAAGTAAAAGATGCTTGAAATGTAGTAGAGTGAAAGAAATAAAATTTATGAAAGAAGAAAGATTTAGGCTAAACCTTAAAAGAGAGGAGGACTGAAAACAAATAAAATTAAGTATTTTATAAAATACTCGAATGCTGCTCTAAGCGCATATCACTCCACGAATTCATTTAAATTTTAAACATAACAACTACTTTTCAAATTTCGCTAAACATATTCTTACTGGATCCTATTAGCATGAATGCCTCTACTAAGTATTCATATTAATATCACATGGTTAACTAATAGTATCCCAACATTGGTAATTACATGGAGACACTTTCTATTGGACGGAGAAGTGTTTGGCCATATATACAGTACAATACAATTAAAAAAATGAAATTAAAAATATTGTTTTATAGCAAGCAATTGCATAATGCACCTGAAATCAGAAGAGACCCTAAAATCCTACCAATAAGCATAAACTTATGAATCATGACATTAGTGACGAAGAAATTGTATATGATTGTGTTTTTTTATTAAGTTGTTTTTATCTCTTTAATGATAAATTTTTGTTTTGAATATTTAATAATATATTTAAATTAGATAATAATAAATTAAATATTACAGTTTAAGTTTTATTTATCTACACTAATTATATAATTAAATTGAAACCCATATTACCCTATCTAAAATATTGAAAAATATACTGAAAAACATATTGGTTATTAGATAAAAAAAATATAATAATAATATTAAAATCGAAATACACACAAATTTTTGTTTTCATCTCCTTAAATTAAAACTTGATAATTTATTAAATATTTAGTTTGCAAAAATGACTTATATCTGAAACAAAAATGATTGATATATGGAACAAATGAGATTTATTTAAGCTTTTTCTTAATGTAATGTAATGCAACATTGCGGGTTAAACACGCAACTAGATTAGCTTGGTGGTGATGCTTTAATAATTTCGACACTAACGAAATAATGATATGATTTGAGTTGAGTTTGGAGGGTCCATTTATTTTAATTTAATGATGAAGGAAACGACCAAACATACTAAAAACAATGGCTAAGAATAAAGAGAAAGTTTGAAGTGTGAAGAAGATTCTTTGAAGTAATTGGCTTAAATGTCTAAGGCACAAAGGATAAGGATTGATAAGGAAAGTAAGTAGTTGACTGCAAATGATGAGACTTTTTTGTTCCCAAAATAAAGCCATTCCTCAAATAAACTAATTCAAAATTCAGTGTTCAGAAGTAGAATCTCAAATTATTTTATAGGGTTGACGTTAAAAAACTAGCTGGAATTCGGTTTCCTACAAATTAAATTCCATCCTGTTTTCTAACTTTTTTTTTGCAATTTTTTAAAATGAGAAGGAAAAAATAAAAAATAAAATTGATAATAGATAGTAATTTTAAAAAATAATTAAATTTTTTAAATTTATTTACTTTAATTTGACTTAAAAGAAGGAAAAAATAATTTAAATATATTTTTTTTGAAAAATATTAGTATAATTTTGATTTTTTGTTTTATAATGTAATTGGGAACAAATTTTTTATTATTATAATATTTTTTTTATAAAAACTGAATGATAGGTAGAAGAAAATATAAAATTTGGTAACATTATTTATAATTATTATTTAGCATATAAATTTGAAAAAAAGTTTTGAAAATGCAATATAAAATGTAAAATGAGTTAAAATATAAAGTAGAAATTATAAATTTATATTTTGGATTAAACTTTTAATAATGAAAGATTTAAAAAAAAATATTTATAGATATAAAATATTATAGAAAGGATATTTATGTACATTCATTCAATGCATGCCTACTGTTTATATATAATAAAAAATCAAATTTGAGAGATATGCTGATTTAGTGGAGTTCTCCTTACTCGGCTAAACCGAAGGTTTCAAGAAGGTGATGCGTCAGACTTTGCATTTCAGTCTATTGATAGGTGTAAATAACTGTGATTTAAACAAAGATGTGGTGGATGGTCATCTAGTTGATGAATAGTTTTTATACCAAAATCAATTTCCTATTTTGTAGTTGCATCTTCACTTGTTGTGAATATGTTTTATCCTTGTTACATCTTAGTTTTGTATACTTGGTTACATACCTGCATTGCTCGTGTTTGAACTTATATATTTTCTCGTATTTTCTGTTCTTGTTCGAACTTATTTGTATCCTTGGTCGCATTTTGTTCATGGCTGAACTTGTTTTGGTCGTTCTCATTCGTGTTTGAACTTATTCTTTTTGGGCTGTGCCCTAATCGTTTTGGGCTGTGCCCTAATCGTTTTGGGCTGTGCCCTAATCGTTTTGTGCATGCTAAGTTATACGAACCAAATTATAGTTTGTAATGAATTACTTTATTTTAGAACGTGCCTCGTCAAAACCTTACTCGGTAAATGTTCCTTAGGAAAATACCCGAGTTTGAGGAAAAAAAGTACATCATTCTTGCTCAAATGTAATAAATTTTTAAGTAGGTTACATTCCATATTACGAAGTGGACTTTAAGACTAACTCAACCCCATAAAACCGGCTCATAGGGTTGAGGTTTGCACCCACTTATACACAATGAAAGGCTCTAATCTCTAATCGATGTGGGATCTCCAACACCCCCCCTCACGCCGAGACTGCCAACTCGTGCGTGGGACTATATATTATGGGTGGTCCGATAGCGGCCCGATAGCGGGTGGCACGATAGGCCCAACACAAACACTCGCTAGGATAGGCTCGAAATGGCTTTGATACCATATTCTCAGAATCAACTTCCACTTAGCTCTTCGAACTTGTATGCCCCATTTTGTAGGGCATCTGTTATCCTGTAAGGGCCTTCCCAATTGGGTACAAGTTTTCCCTTCATTTTTTCCCTTCTTGCCTCGCTGACCTTCCTCCAAATGAGGTCTACCTTGCAGAATGATCGAGCTCTTACCCGTGTGTTATATCAGTGGGTTGTCTATTTTTTGTTGCTTCTTCCTTAACCTAGGCTTCTTCCTTTATCTCATTTATGAGGTTTAGGTCGACCTTCAAGTTATCAGAATTGTGCTCATCTTGAAAACTTTGCCTTCGCCACGAGATCTCGCCGAGCTCCACATGTATCATGGCATTTGCTCCGTATGTTAGGTGGAAAGATGTTTCACTCGTGGACGATTGCTGGGTATAGTGATATCCCCACAATATGCTGGGTATATCATCGGCCTACAAACCTTTAACCAAGCCAAAATTCTTTCTTAGCTTGTGCAAAATTACTTTATTGTCTCCGCCTGACCATTTGATGTGAGTTGATTTTAGGATTGCATATTTTAATTGGTTGCTCTTGTTTATGATTTGAGATTAGCAATTTAAGGTGAGAATCCTAAGAAGATTCCCACTGGACATGAACTTAACCAAGTGGTTAAGTAAGTGTGAAAGTTCACTTCCGAATGGCAAAAAGAAAAGACAATTATAAGGTGAAAAATGATGCAACGAAATTAGAGATATGGAACAACTAAAGAGAACCAACAATTTAAAGACAACATAAAGGAACATATAGGAAGGGGAATGGAAGGCGCAAAAAGGAATTGAAAAGGGGAAGAGATGAAAAGAACTTATGGGGAGAAAGGAACTCACGCCACTTGGAGTAGAGGGTCTCCAAGATGAGTGATGCAAGAGTCGCCACTTGAGATATTACCCACCCAAGATAAGATCCAGAGCCGTCACTTAAGATATTCATCAACTAGATGACCATCCACCACATCTTTGTTTAAATCACAGTTATTTACACCTATCAATGGACTGAAATGCAAAGCCTGACGCATCACCTTCTTGAAACCTTCGGTATAGCCGAGTAGGGAGGACTCAACCAAATCAACATTCATAGTCTTGGAGTCTTCCACCACTCCAAGTAGCATGACCACCATTTCCTCCACAAGCTTTCTTCATCCCTTCATCTAGTTCTCTTTTTCCTTATTTTTGCACCATTTTCATTCCACCTATGATCTCGTGTTCTTCTTTTATTTTTGGCTACCATATTGTCCATTCTTCTATTATGTTGTTCTAATTTCGCCCCTTATCATCATATTCACCATAAATTGTGTTTTTTCTCTTTGTCCTCTAGAAGAGAACCTTCAAACTTAACCGCTTGGTTAAGTTCATGTCCAATATCAATCTTCTTTGGGTTTCTCATCATATTATGCTTAAAATAAAAAGTCATAAACAAAGTGCAACCCATAAAATGTTCAATCCTAAAATCAACTCACATAAAAAAACCCCTCTTTAACCAGCCTGGCGAGCTGATACTTCAGAGTCAAGCACCTCTCGGTGTCATGGCCGTGAGCTTGATGAACCCACACCAAACGTCCTTTCTTGCCCCCAATGTGTGACCAGTCTTCTTTAGGAATTGTAGCTTGTTTGCAACATCTTCCTTGGTTAATAAGGACTTGAATGTTGTGTTGAACTAAGGTGGGGGCAAGTCATACTTAGGTCGTTTGTTCTCACTTCACTCCTTTTGGCGACATAAGGAACATAATTTCGTTTTGCTCGCCCTCCAAAGGATGTGCCAACAGTTTTCGAATGATGACTGCATATGCTATCCTTATGCTTATATCTTCCTTGTTTTTGTATCTTGTTGACCCTCTTCCTCCTGATCGCTTCCTCTGCCTCAATGTGAACCGTCACCCGTTCACGCACTTCTGCCATTGACTCAGCTCAGTTTCAGAGCAAGGAGTCGTTAAAGGGACTAGAACGAAGTTCTTTCACGAATGAATCCACCACCATCTCTTTGTTCGGATTGTGTAAGCGTACCAAGTCGCACAAAAATGGTTAAGGTACTCTTTGCAAGAATCTCCATCTCGCTAGCTCACGTCAAAAAGATCCACCAGCCTGGGGGGCTCAACCTTCTTGGCCGAGAATTGCTTCTTGAATACCCTGGAAAACTCTTGAAATGACGTAACACTCTTATCTGGAACTCCACTGAACCATTGGAGGGTCGTTCCTATGAGTGCTCCCACAAACATTTTGTAGCGCACCCGAGATAATCATATGGGTTTGGAAGGCTTTGAGGTGTCCCTCCGAGTCCTCCACTTCTAAGACAGGTGTGATTTTTGGTGTCATGAAATGGGGCGGAATTGGTTCCTTCATAATTGCTTGTGAAAACGGTTGAGGGTTATCTCTTGCTGACATGTCGGGAGAACGAGTCCGCGTGTTGCTTCTCACTTGCCTATGCATGGTGCTTCGTAACTCCTCATTTGCTTTATGTAGCTTTTCATTCATCCGAACTTTGTCCTCCATCATCCTTCTAGAGTGATCTACCTCTCCCTAAAGCCAATCTTGATTAGCTCAGGATTCATCAACGAGTGCCTTTCGTGTAGACAATCCCTCTCTAACGAAATTCTCGAGCTTGTCGTTTCAATTCCTTGTTGATACGTTGGAGGGCCTCCATAGTTTCTATGATTTGCTAGAGGGTGGACGCTCCATCCTCTTCCTGCGTCAGTGCGTCAGTTGGCGAACGTCACCCATGTTATAAGTGTTTATGTGGTTGACATGATCAATTTTACCTTTGATCGTCAAATATTTTCGCCAAACCTTTGATCGAATGCTTAAAAAATTTCTCTTTATACATTATAGCGATAAAGTTGAGAAATCATTAAAGTGTTTAGATTTTTTTTCTCTCCTTTGCGTTCTAAAAATTCCCCATTCATCGTGAAGGTCTGTTTTTTTTACAATGATAACCCCTTCGTGAGGTTACCCTATCCCTATTTTTGTGAAATCGTCGCAGATTCGTTCTGCTACTTCCCTAAAAGGATAGCTACTTAGTCGTCTCTTTCTTCACACACCTAAATATTTAGAATAATAATTGTCTATAAAAAAACTCTAAAATGTAAACATTTTTTAGAAAGCGATTATACCTCATATCATATGTATTTCGGTATATTTACCGAAGTGATACATTTATATTATAGTATAATAATAAATCGGTTACAAAACCAAATTGACCGAACACTACAGAAAATATAACAATTCCAATAATAGATATATAATAATAGATATATGAACATAAAAAAATATCATGAATTAAAAACATTTTATTAACACATTATTAATATTTCTTAAATTATTTAACATTTTTATTATAATGATATGAAAAAATTAAAGTTAGAAAATGGTATAAAATAAGTAATGTAAATGACAGTTAAGATTAAGGATTAATTTAAAATTTGAAACGTTAATGTTAATTTAAAGAAGCGTGAATAAAATATTTGAATGTTTAAAACTTTGAATTTCATTTGAAAAGAAATTTTAAAAATTAAAATATTAGAATGAAAACTTCATCATTAATAAGTTAGAAATTTATGTACAAAATAATTTAACTACAATAATAATCTTACCTTCTTAAGAAATTTTCTAATTTTAAAGACATTCAGATGTATTGAAATTGATATAATATTAAATGATTTCATTTTTAAATATTTTCTTGGATAAGTAAATTTAAATTATTGAATTTAACTTTATAATGTATTTCAGTTATTATCAAATTGAATTATCAATATATAAAATTATTTAAATGTTAAACAAGTCATAGTTGATGATGATGGAAATCTTTTTCAATCAATATTTAAAAAAGTCAAAAGAAACTATTAACAAATATTAATTTGTGTTAATAATTAAAAGACAATCACTATAGACACCGAAACAAAAATCATGCATGAAATAATGAAATAATAGTACAACAAAAAAAAAACAACAAAAGCAATAAAAATGATTATAATAATTAAATAAAAATAAATGTTAATATCAATTAAAAAAAATCTTAGTCAACATCAATCGAAAAGTAATAATCTCAATAATGTTTTAGTCCTACTCACGACGACGACTCCCAACAAAAATTGAGTTGAGAAAAATATGAAAACATGAGTTTGAAAGTATGAAGAATTTCAAATTCTTACTTTTTGGGTAAAATTTGGAATTTTTTATTTGTTTTAAAGTATTTCAAATTTGTTGTAAAGTATTTCAAATTCAACATACAAATGAATTACTCTCTTAAAATTTTTCATCTAAACACACTATAATAAGTCTTCATAATGGTAACCAATTCCATAGTAATGACGATGTTTAATATGTGAAGGGTTGCATCATGATGATTGTGATTATGGTCAATCTCTAGTTTCAAAGTGTTGTGATTGTGGAGTGATTTGGAACATAGCATAAGAATTACTGACTTTATTATCAAAGTGTCAGACTTATAGATTACTTACAATTGCTTGTAAGTGTTGGCTAAAAATAGTGTTATAAGATTCGTTGCGACCAAATTATAGAAGAAATTAGTTAAACTGGATGCAAATGTGTGTCTTCTATCGTCCATAGTAGGTTGTGGTGTAAATGTCATGAATTGTTCAGTTGCGAATGAATGTCAGTAATGGTTCTCATATGACAAATTAAAATTGTTTGTAGTTGAGAATGTTGACTCTGGTGATGGATTTTGTTGTGTGCCTAGATCTTATAGTAATTGCTACAATGATAAAAGAATATATGGAACTGGGCATGTACCTTTCCATGTACTTACATGTAGAACAAAGGTGTTTGTAGAAGATGACCAAACAACATTAGTTTGTGATGGTTGTTTCATATGTTGATAAATGATAAAAGAATATATGGAACTGGGCATGTACCTTCGCATGCTTTGTTAGCCAATTTTCGTTTGGTCATCCCTACTTGTCAATTTTGTGGAGCTTACACAAGTTCTTTGCTAGGTTAAAGACCTCTTGAAACAAACCAAATTATAACTTCATTCTATCATATTAATGCCATTCAACTACTACAAAGTAAATTATGGCATTGCATGTAGTCCAAAGTTCGGTATCCTTGTATGCTTTGACCAGGGTGAATGTCTCTAAGTCTCTATATGGATTCCATATAAACTACAATAAATTGATATATGTTACATAATTTGATATTTTGTATAAAACCTAAAGACTTTGTGGAATTGAAATTAGTGATATTTTTTTTATATTACCTTATCACCTTAAATGTGATTAATCATAGACTTGTACCATTGTGAGAGACGCTTTTAAGTTTAAAACTCTCTCATTGCTCCATCTATACACTAAGGGTTAGAAAGTAGGTGCGTGACACCATGCCTATAATTGCAATAGTGATACACACCTACCCAATTTTTTTGCTTTAACATTTATAGCCTTGCAAATTTCCCTATACACCACATCTAAAAAATCATAACCTTAAACCTCAATTGCTACACAACAAGTTTGACATAAATTGGTAAAAAAAGGTAAATACATAAGATGAACTTTTTTTGCCTATTTTTTCAAGCATCAAAACTCCTCTAATCAAACATGCCCTACAATCAGGTGTAGTTGTTCTTTAGTGGGTTTGTCATTGAGTGGAAACATTTTCTCTAAACTACATTAGTTTCACTTGTGAGTCAATTAGTGAATGACCTTTAACTAGTGTGACATCCACATTAGTGTCGCATATTCCTTCCCAATCAAATATTGTGGGTCCAACTACTATTATTTCATCAACTCCTATACCTAGTTGAAGTGCAATGTTTTGTAGCGTAATGATACATTGCTAATTGGAAGGTGAAATGTAAGTTTCAGATCTCCACCTCTCAACGAAAACTACGATTAAGCCATGATCCAATTTTAAATACCTTAATTTTACATTTTGAGTAAATCCTGCTTAGTGCAATATTGAAATTATTAAAGTGTGTGGTTTTAACATTAAATAATAAATCTCCACGGCATAATGTTTAGGGTCCTCCAACAATGAACAAGTGATTTAACATTAAAATTTTCATTGTAAAAAAAGGCTATGACTAAAAGTAATGTCATCAACTTAGCATAATAACAACATAAATAACTTTTGTGTAAGTCAAAATAAGTTCGTAAGGGAGAAATAAGTACGAAAGTAGTTTTTCAATGAAGAATAATTTTGTTGATAATTTCATGAAGGATAGAATTTCTTGAAGTCATATTTATTGAGGGTGGAGGATGCATCTTGTGCGTGCCACTCTACCGAGGGCTCTAAGTTAATGTTTAGGAAATAATGGTGATGAGGTGGATGCATCTTGTGTGTTGATGGGGTAGATTCAATGTTGGTCATTGGTATATATTTCGTGAATTAAATAGGTCATTTAGTTCAGAGCAACCAAAAGTTAATTTAGTTTCTTTCTTTGTGCTTCATATGTGTAACTTGTTTTTGTTTTGTTTGGTTTCGTTTAGTTTGTCTGCTGTTTAACGTTAAAATCAGCAAACGCAACAGAATTGGGACCCAGTGAGCATGTGGATACTGTTATGTTCCGTTCCCGGTAGTTGAAGTTTCCTTCAACCCAAGATCTGGTCCCTCTTTCTTCTTCTCTTGTGGGCCTCATCGACTTCTTCTATTATTCTGCCACACCAAGTACCCTTGAGTTTTATTTGCAGGATTCTGGGATTCTCATGCAAAGGTCTTGGAATGTTTTTCACTTCATTGCCTCCTCTTTCTCTTGCATTTGTCCATTTTTGCTCCCTTTTTCTTTTCAAGTTTTTTGCCCTTCAAAACTGGTAGCTTTCTACTGGCCTTCTTACTTTCTTCTTTTGCTCTCTTTTACTTGTATTGGTTTATACTGTATATGGCTTTTTCATTCTCCATCTCTCCATTGCATACTAAATTTCCCTTCTTTTGGAGTTTTTCTCCTTCAAAATTGAAAATCGTGACATTTTCATGGTTTTTTCAAATTATCACATCTGGGTGTTTCTTCATTTTTCCACTGCAAAACAAAGTTGCATTTTTTGTTGTTTTTCATGAGAACAGAGCCTTTTCTATGATGGAGATTTAGAACCGTGTTCTTATCCATTCGTTCTCATCACATTAACAAATAAAAACTTGCTGAAATTTTCTATTTTTCTTTGTTGGATGGCGTTTTTGCTATTCAGTTTCAGTTTATGGTTCTTCTCAGTAATAACTGATTATTTTTGGTCAAACACGTTTGTCATAGATCTGTTTACAGCGTTTCTCTGTTAAAATTTCCTTTTCCAAGTCTATGCATGAGTTATGTTTTCTTCAACGGTTTTCTTCAGAGTGCATTAATTGGAATATGTGGTTTGAGTGTTGACTTTAATTACTTTTAATAGAAGTTTGGTCATCTTTTTCTTCCCTTCTATGGATGATGTTTGTGTTGATACTGAGATCTAATTTGCCTTTCCTTTTCCGTCGAAGTAACAGGAATTGCAAATGGGGAAAAAAGGAAGTTGGTTTTCTGCAGTGAAGAAAGTTTTCAGTCCAGATTCCAAAAAAGATAAGGTTTACTTTAATTATTACGTTCATTGAACAAGGAAAAAGAACGACTATTACAAGCAACACCTTTTTTGACACATTTCTTAGATGCTCTCTATGCTATTCAACTGTTCATAGAAATTTAAATCTTTTGGTACAATTGCTTTTAAGGTTGAGCCAATAGTTGAATGAGTTTTGAGCACACAAAAAGTGGGAAATGGAGAGTTTCAGAAGACAAGTACAAAAATCTTTAAATTTCCAAGAATACTAGAGATTTCTCTAATTGGAAATTATGAAATCATGTAAAAGTTATCACATAAGAAGCGAGAGACTGTATATTTAAAAGTTTGTTTTGCTAGTATTCTCGAAGAGAATTTGATTTTCTTACAATATGTGTCTATCTCAAACTACCCTTTTACTTTTTTTGTGTATTGAAAGAAAAAACAGAAAAGCCACAAGTCAAAGAACACAAG
This sequence comes from Phaseolus vulgaris, assembly GCF_051622355.1. Lineage (NCBI taxonomy): Eukaryota > Viridiplantae > Streptophyta > Magnoliopsida > Fabales > Fabaceae > Phaseolus > Phaseolus vulgaris. The sequence continues at coordinate 14,354,635 of NC_143501.1, forward strand.
CAGTGACAAGGAGGGGGAAGTAGCAGAAGCAGTTGCTCTTCCACCAATAGAAGATGTTAAATTAATAGAGGCTGAGAAGGAACAAAGCACGCATGCTGCTTCTTTGGCTTTTGCCACTGCTGTTGCAGCAGAGGCTGCTGTTGCTGCTGCTCAGGCTGCTGCAGAAGTTGTTCGTCTCACAAGTATGCCACATTACACTGGAAAGACCATGGAAGAGATTGCAGTTATCAAGATTCAGACTGCATTTCGTGGATATATGGTATTTAATTACTTCTTTTCCTTTTTTACTTGGACTTCACAAATTTGGAAAATGGATGTCCTTTCTTTTAAAGAGGTTAAATAAGAGAAATTTGATAAAAATGTTGAAGGGTATAACTTGATTTTAACATATGGAAGAAACTTAATTCATTTACCTTATTTTCTTTTCTTAAAAGTATTTGTTTTACTGAGAAGTTTATCCAAACATGGTACTACATTACGAAGGTTGTACCTACTAATAGTACTGTTAACAATAGAACTGAGCATAAAAGGAGATAGAAGAGTGGAGCATACTTGATGTTATAAATTTGCACTCTTTGCGATTAGAAAAATTATGAAACTCCTAGTTGGGCACAACAAACAGCAAATTATGGCTAAGCTAAATGTAGACATCACGAGCCCACATCTACAACTAGCTTTTTCTTCACAAAAAACAAGCTTTAACAAAACTCAAAATAAAAAACTGTAGAAACATTAAGTGACAGTTTAAAAATCTCAATTGCCAACAAATACAGAAAAGTGGTAATTATGCATTCAATGGTAAATACAGAAAATAGGGAAAAGAAGTTCCAATAAATAACAACTTTGCCAAATAATACAGTAACCTCGTTATTATGCCAAAAGTTCTAATTGTAACTGGGTTTGCAGGATTTTGCATGAAAGCTCAAATGACTTGGAGAAATTTCAAATTTATATTCATTTCCAGAAGAAGTTTCATTTTCCTTTTATACCACTTAATTTATTTTCATGGTTATGAACAGAATTTTTTGGTTTATAGGCTGTGATGGTGCAATCTGTAATTATATTCAAAGGTGTAAAACTTTTGGAGAAACAGCTTCTTGAATATGAATAGAATTTGTGCCTAAAATATAGTTAGTTGCTTTGTGTTGCATATATAATGAGTGGCTTTTGGTTTGGAAATTATAGGCAAGAAGAGCATTGCGTGCCCTGAGAGGTTTGGTGAGGCTGAAAACCGTAGTGCAAGGGCAATGTGTTAAAAGACAAGCTACTAGCACCCTACGAAGCATGCAAACTCTAGCAAGATTACAGTCTCAGATTCGTGAAAGGAGAATTAGAATGTCTGAAGAGAACCAAGCTCTTCAGCGCCAACTGCAGCAGAAACATGAAAAAGAACTTCAGAAGCTGCGTGCTGCTGTAAGCATTATGTGCATATTTTCCTCTTCTATTAGAAGGCCTTTTGTTTTATTACTTGAGATTCGTTACTTTTCATCTGAAAACAATAAGCCTGAAAGGAATGATATCTGATGATGAGTGCTGGCTTTTGAATATGTATTGAAGTGCAAATGCTTTTACAGCAGGTTGGAGAAGAATGGGATGACAGTTTGCAGTCAAAGGAGCAAATTGAAGCCAAATTGTTGCACAAGCAAGAAGCAGCTTTCAGAAGAGAGAGAACTTTGGCCTATTCATTCTCACATCAGGTGACCAGACTACCTTATTTGTGGGTACTATGGGTATTAATTAATGCATTCTGAAGGTACTATGTGCAAACCTATTAAAGAAATCCAATTAATCAAACCAATTCACACAAAGAATGGTATTGCACATTACATTCTCTGGCATAGGATTCAAAGTCGTTTACTTGATGACTTCTAATAATAGTTACATCGTTTTTTATGCACTCTTTAGATCAGCATAATGCACTTGTACAAGCTCAAAAATCTGTTTGCCCCTTGGATCCTGCTCATTGATTTACAGATATTTATCAACAAAAGTACTGTTTTTTTGTATTATGATGTATAAATTATAACTAAATTACTTTGTTAAACAGCAAACATGGAAGGGGTCTTCAAAATCATTAAATCCCACATTCATGGATCCAAACAATCCCCAATGGGGGTGGAGTTGGCTGGAGAGGTGGATGGCTACTCGGCCATGGGATGGCCACAGCACTGTGAATCACAATGATCACGCATCTGTGAAGAGTGCAGGAAGCAAAGCCATGTCAGTAGGAGAAATCGTCAAAGTTTATTCTCTCCAAGACCACCACAACCATGACAAAAGACCTTCCCCTTTTGGCCAAAAGGCAAGAAGACCATCCCCTCACATTTCACCTTCAAAGGCACTATCTGCTAATGGCAAGGCAAGGCCATCAAGCTCAAAGGGTAGTAGTGTCTGGGGTGGAGATGAGGACTCAAGAAGCATGTTCAGCATTCAATCAGAGCGATATCGCCGTCACAGCATTGCAGGATCCTCAGTTAGAGATGATGAGAGCCTTGCAAGCTCCCCTGCCATTCCAAGTTACATGGCACCTACAAGCTCAGCCAAGGCCAGGCTCAAAATCCAAAGGCCTTCACCTGAAAAAGGAGGTGCTGCTGTAAGGAAACGTCTTTCTTTCTCTCCTTCAGCTGCTCCAAGAAGGCATTCTGATCCTCCTAAGGTGGAAATTGTTTCCAGTAATGGAAGGGGAAGGTAGTGCTGTGTGTGGATATCATTGCCACTTCAGTAATTCTTGTAGGAGAACAATATCTATGCTTCTGTTTGGATAAATTTCTTCATAATCACTTATAAGAAAAGATAAAATGAATCCAACTTTTCTTGTAACTTAAAATCAACTTATATATGCCTATAAAATCTCATATAACTACTTCTTTACAAGTATAGGTGCATAAGTTGATTTTAACGTACCGGAGTTTGATTCATTTATTTCCTCTCCAAACAAGTATTTATAGAGAAAATTTATTCAAACAAGTCTTATAAACACAACTGATTAAAAGACTAAAGATAACCTGAGCACAAATTATATTTCAATGTATCTTAAGCCTTTGAATAGTTGTGTTTATATTATAGAGACTGTTTCCTGCGCCAATTGCTCTTGGCACCAAGTCTCTTAGAACCATGAATGAAGATTTTGATAGTTGCTTTGGTCCTCTTCTTCAGTTCCCCTCTTGATGGTGCTTTCAGGAGTAAGATTCAATATTTGCTTATCAGTTTTGTTCATATGGTCAAACATATTTTACATTTCTTCTTAACAAACAACTCTATTTAGGTGGATTTGTTTTAGGAGTGACTCTAGCTTTTTGACAAGGTATGTTTTTGGTTTAACTTACTCTAACCCTTGTTGGGGTAGTGAGCTATTTGTATTATTTTATTGTAAATCAATGTTTGGTTTTGATTGTGATTATATTAAACACCAATTTTTATCTTACATCAAGGAGTAATCCTCACTTGTGTCTACAAAATTGTAAGACATTTTAGTTTAATTCTTGAAATTTATAAGTAAGAATTTCCCAAAGAAAAAAAAAAAAATCAAAGATGCATCCAGGAAGTGATAAGAGCAGTATAGGAAATTTATTTTCTTAAAATTTATAAAATAGATGTAGATTGTTGGAACATAAAAGTTTCCTTAAAAGAGTGAAGGGGTTATGTTTTTTAATTTTAATTAATATCTTGAAGGAATTTCCCTACAAATCAAAGAAACATAAGAGATTTAATCAAACAAACATGCATTAAGGGTTCTTTTTCAACAATCCAACTAATGATTAAAATGAGTTTGATCCACTTAATTAACCCAAACAGTTTACAAAGCGAGTAAAATCAAGTAAAAAGATTATAACTTAAATTGAATTAATCATTTTTACTTCAATTCATTTTAACCTGTAATTTAAATGGCTTAGATTGGACTGATTTATTTTATAGAATAATAATTATATTTTAAAAAATAAAATATTAGAAAAAGTATTTTATTAAAACATACATATCGAATCATTATATTTAAACTATGAACTGCATTGGAGCAACACAAACTATGTGGCCCATCAAATAGCCGTCCTAACGCCTTTATAATTAACTTTTTTTAGTTTTTATTTTTACAATTATGATATATATATATATATGTTTATTTATTTATTTAAATATAAATTTATGTGTGTTTGTATGTATGAGAGATTGAGTTTTATGAGGATTGAGGAACGAGAGAGATAAAATAAGAGAGAAAAAATTAAAAAACTGCTCTACATTTAAAACTGTTTCTAATAACGGTTTTAAAGAGGATAATCAATCTCTTCACCCTCCTGCCACTTAAGTGACCACAAATAAAATAAAATTAACGTACCAATCTCTCTACTTTCCTGTCAGTTAAGTGAGAATAAAATTAAAAAAAATACTTATTTAATAAAGAAGAATATGGTTTAAAACAGAAAAATAATCAATTTCTCCACTCTCCTGCTAGTTAAGTGACAACAAAATAAAATTAACTTACCAATCTCTCCACTTTCCATTAAGTGAGAACAAATAAAATAAAATTTTAAAATTAAAAAACTGTTTTATTAACTTCTAAAATTATAAAATGTCCAAATAATCAAAATAAATTAATAAAAAAAAATATTAAACAAGGATAAAATAAAATAGAAAAACAATTTAGAAAAGTTAAAGTAGAGTATCTCTTTTATTTTTAGGTATAGATGAAGAATCAACACATCATATTTTTTATATTTTATGAAATCAAGTTTGCAATAAAATAATGTGTTAATTTCAAATATCCAATAAAAAAAAAGATTTTATTCTAAATGTCAAGTCAAATGGTATTGAAGCTACTGTCATCCCCTGAGAGTAAATTGACTAACGCATACATTTTCTTAGTTTCATCTCAACACAAAGGAATGAAAATGAAGCAGAGATGAATTTAAAAAGCTTAAAACCTAAGAGAGAAGGCATTAATAACCCATACTTTATGATACTTGAAGAGTATTTTTGATGAATCTTGGAATCGCTATTTCTATCAATTGGTTGAATAATTGTTTGATGAATTCTTGTACTCATATGGTTAAAAAAAGGAGAATTTTTTCTTTGTCATGCTGGTGAAGTTTGTAATTTTTTTATTTTTATTAATGTCTTTTTACGGACATCTATATTCAGTTTTCTCTTGATGAATTTTAAATGGGTGTTTTTCGAATTCTTAATGTTGTCCCTACTCAACTACATGCTAATAGTTGGGCTTCTATGCAAGTCTTTCGTGTTATATGTAAATTTCTTTCTTTATCTCCTAGTTAGAAAGTTTTTCTTCATTTCTATAGTTCTCCTTCTGGTAAACGTTTCGGTTGGTTGTCTTTAATTAGTTGATCTAAAGCTTGTTTGCTTTCTCCTTTCACTTCTTACAAAATTTTTAAAGGAGGTTTTTTCCAAAATTCCTATTGAAAAAATCTGAAAGAAATATTTTTATGATGGTCATGTCCCAAAATTTCCTTTCTACTGAACTAGTGGTCCTTTAAAGTTTAATTATTGGTCACGCCATTCAATGAATCTGGAAGACCTTCAAGTCCTCTCGATTCTCGATCACTTGTCCTAGAAGCTTCCCACTCGTGTTCTACTGTGAATCTATTCTCGCCTAAACCGGAAAGGGATTTTATCGGTATGTTTTTTTTTTCAAATTTTTCTTTCTTAATAAGAGAATTTTAACTTTGCTAAATTTTCTCTTGGATTTCAGGTTTAATGGTTGCCACCAATTAGAAAGGTCGAGTATACTTTTAAAAGTTACTCAGGAAACCTGGTAGCTCGACGCCTAGCCGAGAAGGGAAGTCGAGGTTGTGGAACCAATCTCTCGGGTTGAATCCATTCTCGACACTACCAATGTTGTTGTTGAACCTCCTAAGAAAAGCAGGAAAAGAAACAAGGGTAATATAGGCGGTCTCATTCATCACTAAGACGTCATCGTCATGGCGTCGAAAACTCTTCTTAACCACTTTCGAAAAGACTATTTGGTGCTTCCACACGCTTTTCCAATTTTGTTCACACTAATTTGGATGGACCAACAAGACATGTTTCAGTCAACGAACGTATCATCTTTGGCAGATGCAGCAATCGAGCTTTCTCGGTGTTTATTGGTTTCAGAAAGACTTAAAAAGGAGGCCGTTAATAGTGTTTCTACCACCGAACATGAAAATATAAAGAGGGAGCTCGCCGAATCCGATAAAAGCCTTGAATCCGTTCTTGAAACTAACGTTGTTTTCAGATGTTCACTCACATTGTGATACCGAGAAAAAATCTCTAAAGGATGAAATTGTTGGTTTAGGGTTTACCGTTGCAGGCTGAAATCCAAAAATTGAAAGGAGGCTTAATTGATTTATCCACTGCTAAACAAGCTGATGCCGAAAGGATAAATCAGTTAGAGAAAGGCTTAAATGAAGCCCAAAACTTTGTAGTTGAACAACATAAATTGGGTTTTTCTAAGGCTCTTCAACAAAGGAAATATCAACACGAGTAATAGTGAAATAGTTCAATTTTCGAACTAATCTTCTGTAGTTCTCAAGATCTGAAAAAGGCTACCCCTGATTGGGTAGAAGTTTGACATTGGGATCCATGGGAGTGTCAATAGATTTTGAATTCATCAACCCAATTTCTTCCAAAATATCCAATGAATATTTTCTTTGAGAGATAACAACACCAGTATTGGATTGTGCTACATCAATCCTTAAGAAATATTTGAGTTTGCCAAGATCTTTGGTATGAAAGTGTTGACAAAGGTGTTGTTTTACTTGTGAGATGTCATGGTGATCACTGATAGTAAAAACAATGTCATCAACATATACTACAAGATAGATACACTCACCACTCGAGTGACGATAAAAATCGGAATGATCTGCTTCACTGCAAGTCATACCAAACTGTTGAACAACATTGCTAAATGTTCGAAACCAAGCCCTAAGAGACTGCTTGAGGCCATATAAGGATTTGCGAAGACGACATACCAATCCAAAAGACTCCCTTTGAGCAACAAAATCGGGAGGTTACTCCATATAAATTTCTTCCTACAAATCCCATTAAGAAATGCATTTTTGACATCCAGTTGATAAAGAGGTCATTGTTGAAGAGCAACCATGACTATGAATAAGTGAACAAAAGCCATCTTTGCCACTGAAGAAAAAGTATCACCATAGTCTAAACAAAAAATTTGGGTATAACCCTTAGCCACAAGATGAGCTTTAAGACAATCAATAGTACCATTAGGACCAACTTTGATAGCAAAAATCCACTTGCAACCAACAATAAATTACCTAGATGGTAAAGGAACAAGTTCCCAAGTTCTATTATTCTAAAGCGCATTCATTTCATCAAGTATGGCCTGGCGCCAACCAGGATGAGCTAAGGCATCACCTATAGATTTTGGAATGGATACAAAAGTAATAGACGAAAGGTAGGTATAAAAGGGTTGAGATAGTCAATGGTAACTCAAAGCAGTATAATGTGGTGAGGGATTACGAGTAGAATGTATACCTTTACGGATAGCAATAGGAATATTAAGTTCAACTATCAGAGCCGGAGGGGGATGAGGTGTTGGCACTAGAAGAAATTCATTTGATTGATGATGAGACGTTTGACGATGACTATATACCTGAAGAGTTGGAGGCGATGGTGAATCTTTAGATGCATTAGGCTTAATAATAGGAATATTAACTTGATTAGATGAAGATAGAGAAGGAAAATGACAAGACTTAAAGTACATGGAAGATTCATTGAAGGTGACATCTACTGAAATAAAATAACGATTTACAGAAGGTGAGAAACATTTATATCCATTTTGTGATCTAGTGAACCCTAAAAAGACACATTTGTGTGACTTATAGGAGATAATTTATCAAAACCAGGACTAAAATTATGAACAAAACATGTGGACCCAAAAACTTTGGGAGGTAAAGAGTGGAGAGGGTCATGTGGAAATAAAATAAAATGAAGAATTTTTTCATCTAAAACTAAAGATGACATGCGATTAATGAGATAACATGCACTAAGAACAACATCACCCCAAAAACGCCGAGGAACATCACTATGGATTAAAATAGTATGAGTTGTTTCAACAAGATGTCTATTCATGCGATCAGTTACCCCATTTTGTTGAGGTGTGTAAGCACATGAAGTTTGATGAAGAATACCATCAGAAGCCATAAATTTTTTAAATGAATGAGAAAGATACTCATGCCATTATCACTGTGCAAAATTCAAATGGAAATTCCAAATTGATTTTTAATTTCATTGTAAAACATTTGAAATATGGAAAACAACTCAAAAAGGTTTTTCATTAAAAACACCCAAGTACATCTTGAATAATCATCAATAAAAGTAACAAAATACTGAAATCCTAAATTAGACTTAATATGACTTGGTCCCCAAATGTCAGAGTGAACTAAAGCAAAAGGAGATGAAGTACGCTGGGGACACTACTAGGAAAAGAACTACGAATGTGCTTCCTTAACTGACAAAACTCAGATGATAAACTAGATACATTAGACAAACTTGGAACAAGTTGTTGCATCTTGGCAAGACTAAGATGACCCAACCGAGCATGAATGAGAGTTGGAGAATCCATAATCGTGCCAACATGTACATGAGCATTTATAACTGATGGGCCCACGTCTTGTCATGAAACGCTTTTGGACATGTACGAAAATTGTCTTTTGTACATAAAGGTCTTTTCGTGTCAGTGCAAGTAAGCCTCATCACCTCGCTCAGCTCGGCTCGAGGCTTATGAGTTGTGTACTATTCAGATGTGATCGGTTAAAAGACCAATATGATTGGTTCATATGTGTAACCAATCTAATGAGATTTAGCTCGACATTATTAGGATGAGGAAGCATGTTTTTACTCTTTGGTTATTTTCTACATTTAAGCAAATATTTCAGGGATTCTTGTTTTTTCGTTATATGAAATATTACCTAGGAAATATACTTGAAAAATGATGTCGTGAGTATTTTTAAATAGTTTTTATTGAATGAGTGATTTTGATTTTAGTTGTTATATATATCTGTTGTTATATGATTCCTCAAAGAGAGGGATTAGCGGAAGACGCTATAAAAAGGGGATGACCTTCAACGAGTGATGCAATTATTATTTTATGCATTACATACTACACTGATACATTTATGCTCTTACCGACTTTCATTGGAGTATTGTTAACAGGTGGAGTCCCCCTCATCTTATTGTGACCCTCAGACATTAAAAAACTGCAGTTGTGAAGAGATAATCTTGAAGACCACCTCCAAATTTTCGACCTTCAACCCAACGAGTTGTTACTCAATATTGGGTTGAGAAGTTTCTTACCAAATATTTCGATAATTTATGTAGTAAGGTGATTTCAAATTATTCAAATTTACAAATGATTCAAACCCAACAATATAAAACAAGTATTATATTATTAATTGTTTCAATAATAAATAATACATATAATAGATTATGAATATTTCAATAATTTAAAGTAGGATAATATAAATAAGACAAAAATATACATATATCTCCTATTCTTGTGACAAATTTAAAAACTTGGATATTATCTATATATGTATAATAATGTAAAAATTACATATTAAAATTAAATCAGATTAGAATATATATCTCCATGATGAGTTTATTTATCATCTTAATTGATGTGATTCCACTAGCCATATAGAGAATGATTCTTGACATTCTTAGGAATCATCTTGAGTTGGTTAAGAGCTAGACACTTTATCATAGAAATGGATCAAGGTTCTATGAACAAGAACTCACCAAAACTAGTGCCAAAACACAAACTCATATAGAAGATCCAATTATTGTCAAATTGAACCAACAAAAAGAGGTAAAACTTAAATCCACCGAATAGAATTGGAAGGAAAGCAAACTGAACCGAACAAAATGTAAAAGAAAGGCATAGAACTGAAAATACTTGTTGGAAAAAGAAAAGTACCGAACCAAACACAAAGAGAAATAAGAACAGCTGCTGGAAAACTTAAAAACCGAACCAAAAACAACAAGGAAACAAGCTAAGACAAGGAATTAATAAAGAAGAAAGGAAGGAGAAGAGGATTGCTCATGAAGATGGATGAATGATGAATGATCACGCCACTAGAAGTGTGGTTGCTCCTAGATGAGTGTGCTGCTGCCACTTGAGGACACCATGGATCCTTCAAGATAAGACTAGAGAAGAAGGCTCAAAAGCTCTCCAATGCTCACTCCAATTTTGAGTATAGTTTCTTTAGATAAATTCCAATCTGAAAAATACAAAGGGAGCACCTATATTTATACTCCTAAGGTGCTGAAATGCAAGCTACACAATTTCAAAATTCCCCCGTAAATTCAAAAGCAAGTGGCGCCTAAACCAAGACATGAGGAAGGTGTGATCCCTTCTCTCACTTTGGCACCTCCTTATTTACTCCTACACCTATCTACTAACACCCCCCCCTAAGACTCCTAACTAAAGACTAAAAGATGCTTTAACAATAGAGGTTTCTAATGTTTCCCTCTAAGCACCTTTCTACGCAATATTTATTTAATACTTGGCCTTGCCCTTCATGGGATGAACTTTTGGCTTTTGGGCTTTGGCCTTCTTGGGCTTGGGCTTGGGCTTTATCTTTTGCAAAGATTAACAAGAAAAACTTTAAATGTAAAGGCGAATGATCTTGTTCTTCATTATAAAAAGCCACCTTTAGTTGATTCTCATCATACTCCCTGAGTTGGAGAGAATTCGCCCACGAATTCTGAATCCCTGCATATAACAAAGTCAGTTCTCTTTTACAATCAAAAGTGTAAGAAAAAGGAATACATGACTTAGCAGATGGAGCTAAAGGGATTGCAGAAAAGGAGGTCCTATAAATCGACCAAGTTGGAAAAATTTGTTTGGGAATGATGATGTTTGTTGGAAAAAGACCTCTTAAATGGTGAAACCCATTAGGAGGTATGAAAAAATCATCCCTAACATATTTTAACCAAGTTGGTGTTGAAATAGGAACCTTGGGTAATGAAAAAGATAAAGAAGAAGAAGACCTTGGAGGGTCCATTTGAGGCATAGCACGAGTCAACATGATGGATTTAGAGGAGAAATTGGTGTGACTCGGTGTAGTACTTACTTCTTTTTCTTTCTCATTTTCTCTTTTAGTTTTCATTTTTATTTGGTCCTCATGAACCTCTTTGGGAGAGAGGGGTTTTAATATAACCTTGCGCCCTAGGAAGGAAAAAGACATTGTATTGGATAGGCCATCATGTAAAACATGTCTATCATATTGCCAAGGCCTTTCTAAAAGAAGATGAGATGCTTCCATGGGCACAACATCACATAAAACCTCATCTTTATACTTTCCTATTGCAAAGTTAATGAGGACTTGTTTATTTACCATGATTTCACCTACTTCACTAAGCCATTGTAATTTGTAGGGCTTGGTATGAGAGATAGTGGGTAAGGCTAACTTCTCCACAACTCTTGTACTAGCCACATTAGTGCAACTTCCCCCATCAATAATCAAGGAACATAACTTGTTGTTGATAAGACATCGGGTGTGAAAAATATTTTCTCTTTGAGTATCATTCAAAGATTTTGGAATTGTGCCCAACATACGTCTTACCATCAATAAGTCACCTTCACAAGGACTTTCACTCTCATTTTCACTTTATGGTCTAGAAGGTGAAGAATGCCTAGGTGAATTGGAGTCATGTTCACTAACTACAATGCCTTCATGCATGTACATACTTTGTTTAGACGGGCAATTAGCAGCAATGTGACCATATCCCAAACATTTAAAACACTTTTGACTAGACGATTTAATTGGGGATTTAGGCCTAGAAGTAGATGGCGTAGGATCCTTGGGTTTGAAAGAAGAATCTTTGGAAGGAAATTTTGAAAAAGACTTTTTGTTCTTCCAAGAATTGTTGTAGTAATCATCTTTGGGAATATTTTTAAAATATTTTTCTTTGCAAGTTGGGCTTCCACCTTCATTGCAAGATGAACTAAAAAGCCCAATGATGAATACTCTTGTAACTCAACAATGTCTTGAATATCCTTCCTAAGACCACTCACAAACCTAGCAATCATAGCTTCCTCACTTTCCTCTAATTCAATTTTAAGCACAAGCGTTTCTAGCTCCTTATAATATTCATCCACATTTAGCGTGCCTTGTTGAAACCGTTGGAGTCTCAACATGAGGTCTTTCCTAAAATGTGGGGGCACAAATCTAGCGCGCATTTGATCCTTTAAAGAGTTCCAAGAGTCCACGGGAGGACCCTTGTGATAGATAATGTCCTTTACAATTCCATGCCACCATTTCATGGCATAATCACTAAACTCTAGGGTGGCTAGCTTAAGCTTATGCTCATCTTGGATCTCATGGATCTCAAATATTTGTTCACACTTAGCCTCCCAATCTAAATATACATTAGGATCACTAGAGCCATTAAAACAAGGAAGCTTGACCGAAGGTAGTGATGTGATTCCACTAGCTTAGAAGAGAAAGGTTCTTGACCTTCTTAGGAATCACCTTGAGTTGGACATTATAGAGGCACTTTTCTTAGAGTTGGATCATTGTTCTAAGACAAGAACTCACCAAAAACTAGTACCAAATCCCAAACTCATTTGGATGAACCAATTTTAGTCAAATTGAACCGAACAAAAGAGTAAGAAAAGCAAAGGAACAAGATGAAAGGACTGAAATATAAAACTGCCGAACCAAAACTCATAAAAAAACAGCAAGAACACCAAACCAAAACTCAAGAACACAAGCTAACAAAAACAATAGAAAGAGAAGAAAGGAAGGAGAAGAGAGTGCTCATGAAGATGGAAGAATGTTGGATGATCTCGCCACTAGAAGTGTGGAATGCTCCTAGATGAGAGTGATGCCGCCACTTGAGGACTCCAATGATCCATCAAGATAAGACTAGAGAAGAAGGCTCCAAAAGCTCTCCAAAGTTCACTCAAAATTTGAGTAGAGTTTTCTTAGATTAATTCCAATCTGAATTTTACAAAGAGAGCACCTCTATTTATAGCCTAAGGTGCTGAAAAGTAAGCTACACAAATTCAAAAACTCCCTCCTAAAAAGCTTCTAGAATTTGCGCCTAAAACAAAGCATGAGGAAGGTGTGATCCCTTCTCTCACTTTGGCACCTCCTTATTTACTCCTACACCTATCTACTAATACACCCCCCCTCCTAAAGCTCCTAACTAAAGCCTAAAAGATGCTAAAACAAAAGAGGTTTCTAATGTTTCCCTCTAAGCACCTTCAACTAAAGAAATTACAAAAAGAGAAAATAAATGTCCTCTAGCTCCCAAAGCTTTGAACATGCTTCTTGTAATCCTTTGAGGTGGACTTTGACCTCCATGGGCGTCCTCCATTTGTGCCTCCACCTCTTCTTGATCTTGTTGATTGGCCTCCATGTCCTCTTGAGCTTGATCTCCATCAGGTAGCCTAGCCTTTGCATCTTGGTAGTAACCATTGCCGTAGTGATGTCTTTCTCCTTGATGATGAGGTCTTTGTCCATGAAATTGTGGTGGATTTCTCCTTCTCCTATGCTCTTCTTCACGGCCAAAATCATTTGAAGAGGCTCTTGAAGATGGTCTATGAGAATGATGCCCATCATGGATAGAAGGAGATGGTCTAGCTTGTTGGACCTCCATCTTTTGCATTTTCTCTTCCAAGCGTCTAATAGTTCTTTGCGCTTCATGTAATTCACCAAGGATTGAAGCTTTGGAAGGAGAATTCTGCTTGTAGGATGCATCACTTGAAAATCCAGCCATTTGAAATTAAAAACAGCAAACACACAAAACAACAAACAAGTCAAGAAACAAAATTAGCAAAAACAGTGAGTGTTTTAAGCAAAAATGCCGAAGTGAATTGAGGTAGAAAAAATAGGTCACTCTCAAAGAAATAATGTCCTTGCACCAATCTGATCTTGAGGCCTTGGAATCCTCAAATGAAAGATGTCAAAGCAAGCACACCAATCTCAAAAGCAACCACCACAAAACCAATGAAACAATAAAGACAAACAAGAAAAGGTATAAGCAAGGAAAGGTAATTGCAAAAGGAAAAACTATATGTAAGACAAACTCAAAGAGTAAGAATGAAAGACAATCAAGAAAATAAAGAACTCAATGAGAAAAGTAGGCACACAAAAGAATACTTAAGGAAAAGCACTAGAGTAGATGAAGAAAACAAAAATTTAACTACTGGATTTTTTTTTTTAAAGCAAACTGTGCTTGATATTCACTGATTTAACTGGAATGATGTAGAGCGAACTGGATTATGAAAATTAAACCACAGAAACTTCAAGATGTTAACTCAATAATGGCACTAGAATCAATTAAAAACAGTAAGTCAATTAATTGAGATAAATTTTTTAAAATCGCTGCCAGATTACCGTATTCTTTTCGGCAGAATTGTACACTTTTTTTTATTTTATTTATCATTTTTTGTGTACTTTGAATTTTTGAATGATTCTTTTTTCTACTATTTTCTAACACTTTGAATATCACAAATCCAGAATTTCAGAATTTTCCAGTGAGTAAATCAATTGCAATAAGGAAAAACAGTAAACACTTTTTTCAGAAACAGAGGAATCCTAATAGGAATGAAAAACAGAATTATGAAATAGCAAAGACATAATGGAAAATGATGTATAGGAACTTGTATAGGTCTAGAATACAAGTATGAACTCAATTCTAAATCAGAAAAGGCACAAAGGATCAATATCAAATTCAGAAAAATTATATGACACTAAAGCAAGAAACAATAAAATCAACAAAAGTACTACTAGAAGTGATGACAATTATGGAAAAACAAGACTAAGACAAAACTTGTATGGATTCGAAAAGGAAAATACTCAAACATATGATAGGCAAAAGAATTAATACAACAAGCAAACTCAAATAAGCCTAAAAACAGAACCATAAATTGCAAGAAATTAAAAGAGCTCTTGAAATAAAGTGCTACACAACTCAACAATTAAACAAGAACACACCTAAACTCATGATACCACATGATGTGATTCCACTAGCCATATAGAGAATGATTCTTGACATTCTTAGGAATCATCTTGAGTTGGTTAAGAGCTAGGCACTTTATCATAGAAATGGATCAAGGTTCTATGAACAAGAACTCACCAAAACTAGTGCCAAAACACAAACTCATATAGAAGATCCAATTATTGTCAAATTGAACCAACAAAAAGAGGTAAAACTTAAATCCACCGAATAGAATTGGAAGGAAAGCAAACTGAACCGAACAAAATGTAAAAGAAAGGCATAGAACTGAAAATACTTGTTGGAAAAAGAAAAGTACCGAACCAAACACAAAGAGAAATAAGAACAGCTGCTGGAAAACTTAAAAACCGAACCAAAAACAACAAGGAAACAAGCTAAGACAAGGAATTAATAAAGAAGAAAGGAAGGAGAAGAGAATTGCTCATGAAGATGGATGAATGATGAATGATCACGCCACTAAAAGTGTGGTTGCTCCTAGATGAGTGTGCTGCCGCCACTTGAGGACACCATGGATCCTTCAAGATAAGACTAGAGAAGAAGGCTCAAAAGCTTTCCAATGCTCACTCCAATTTTGAGTATAGTTTCTTTAGATAAATTCCAATCTGAAAAATACAAAGGGAGCACCTATATTTATAGTCCTAAGGTGCTGAAATGCAAGCTACACAATTTCAAAATTCCCCCCTAAATTCAAAAGCAAGTGGCGCCTAAACCAAGACATGAGGAAGATGTAATCCCTTCTCTCACTTTGGCACCTCCTTATTTACTCCTACACCTATCTACTAACACCCCCCCTAAGACTCCTAACTAAAGACTAAAAGATGTTTTAACAATAGAGGTTTCTAATGTTTCCCTCTAAGCACCTTTCTACGCAATATTTATTTAATACTTGACCTTGCCCTTCATGGGATGAACTTTTGGCTTTTGATTGATTCTCATCATTAATCCTTAATTATGACCAATTTTACCATTTATAAAAAAGATGACGAAACCTTCTATTGGAAAATCTATTTTGTATTAAAATATTAATATTAATTTTTTATTAGAATTATGTTAACTCTGTGACTAAATATAGTATAAAATCGAATCTACTCGAATCTACCCAAATCCTAAAGCCAATTCTGTAGTCGTGTCTTCAGCCACCGTCTTCTTCCCATAGCAGAGAGAGTTAGAGGCATTCAGAACCTGTGAATGAAAAGCGCAAAAATTTCTCTTCAATCCTTCAACTTCTCCAGAAATGGTGAGCAGATCCTCTTTCTTGTTCAACATTGTCTTCTTCAATTTTTTCTTTCTTGCCACACTCCTTACTGATTTGACCCATGTAATTTTGAAACAAATTAGTAACTTTGCTACTTCTATTTTCCCTTTTTTTATTCATATTAGCCTCATGATTATCTGTTTTAGGTCGTAATTTTGTATTTGTTTGGGAAAATGCATGTAAGAAGAAAATGGGTAGAAAGGACTGTAATTAAAATGATCCTAATTACATTGTTGCCTTAATAACAAATTTGTGTTTTATAAAGTATTTTTCCCACGCTCTTTTGCTCTCTTATGAAATGTTGTTATACAGAGGGGAAAGTTTAATTTCTAGGCATTGCCGGTGTGAAGAGTTCTGGTCAGGTTACTCTATCAGTTGTAGGTGTAACTTTAAAATAGTTATTACAAAGTCAACAAATTTACCATACATATCTATTTGTAATTAGATGATAGTGTAAAAATTCTTTACACGGTTACTCTGTTGCTTATGTCTATGTATTTGAAACAACTGTATTAGGTTTAGGGTTTGTTTGGACGACTTTCCCATAAGAACTTGTAGGAGAGAAAAAAATCTGTAAGTTAAAATTAGTTTATACACAGGTTAAAAATACAAATTTGGAAAAGAGCTTCTCCAAGTTAGCTTATGCATAAGTGAATTTTAACTTATTTCAGAAATATTTATGGAGAAGCTTGTCAAAGTCACAATTATGTATCATTCTTCCAAAATGAACTTGGCATAGACAACCCCACGTGCATAGTTTGCTCACTCTTCTATGCTACAATAAGAATTAATCATATATGTGATGGCAGATTATATGATTAATTCGTAGCATAAAAGATTGAGCAAGTAGGCACGTGAGGTTGTTTATGCCAAGTTCATTTTGAAAGAAAGATACATAATTATGATTTTGCCTCATTTATCTATTATGACTTTCACAAGCAGGCTATTCCTATTTTCCAACCTCTTATAGCCTTGTCAAATGTGGAAAAGGTTTCATTTATCTAATGGTTTTAGTTGTGCTGGACTCTGAATAAACTTGGATAGTTTTTAGTTATTCGTGTTGGACTAAAAATCATAATTAGTATAAAGAATATCAATTACTATTTCATTTTCTCATTTAGTTTTCTTTAGCATCAAACTTGTCTTTTAACAAACTGCTTTGTACATTAGGCTGCACCATTTCTTGCTGGTCTTGCTGTAGCTGCAGCAGCACTTGCAGGCAGGTATGGCATCCAAGCATGGCAAGCATTTAAGGCACGACCCCCAAAACCCAGAGTGCGCAGATTCTACAATGGTGGTTTCCAACCTACAATGACAAGGAGAGAAGCAGCTCTAATATTAGGCATCAGGTAAGCTTGATATTTGATTGCTCATCAGGCATCAAATTGCATTTGTTATTTCTGGTGGAGAGTGACTCTCGAAGTTAAATGATTAAGTATATGGTGTTAATGTTCATGTATTGTGAGATGTAGTTATGTTATTTGATAAGTGATGTCTTTAAACATAATTACTACTTTATCCCTTAACGTTTGCTGATTGATCAAATACTCTTACACTAAGTTAGAGTAATCTTACATACACTGTCGTTGGTTCTGGTGATTGAACAAATAACGATAGCTTTAGGTTTTAATCATCCATAAGCTGGAGTTTGATGAATTCCTAGGTGATGAATCCCTTATGCATTTAGTGTAAACCAAGGAATTATGGGAATTCCTTCATGAGGATTAGCCTATTTAAGTGTCTCATGAGCAGCAGTCTATATGATTGATATAAGGAAACAAAATTAATTTTATAGAAACCATAGAACAGTGACCAGAGAGTTCAGATGTAAATCCTGAAAACATATGCATCCTCCAACTGTATAGGATTATCCCTTCTTTGACCACTCATAAAAGGTGTTCTATCCCTGCAAGAAAATTCAGCAAGATGATTCAAGTTATTCTTTCTCTACTTATATAAGTTAATTTATGTAACATTCAATTACTCTTGATGTTGATATCCTTCTCTGTGGCCAAAACTAAGCCTGCCGCCACTCTCGTCCTAGGAATTCATTACTAGGCCTTATACTTTTGCTCCTCCAAGACAAGAATGTTGATCTTGTCTTTGACATGATGTTTTTTTAACTTATACTGTTTCATGATTCATCAGGGAAAATGCAACTGCAGACAAGGTGAAAGAAGCACATAGAAGAGTAATGGTTGCAAACCATCCTGATGCGGGTGGAAGTCACTACCTTGCTTCCAAAATAAATGAAGCAAAAGATGTCATGCTAGGGAAGGCAAAGGGAAGTGCATCTGCATTTTAACACATCTGCATATATATAAATTCTCTTGAAACACAGAGTTATTCTGTTTTGAGGAATTCATTTAGTTTGTAAACGTTGTAGTCTTGTCGTGATTTTTGGTTCCTTGTAGATAATGGAAAGCCAAAGTTTCCTTTCCCTTGTACATTGCTGATGCTGACTTCTCAAAGCTCATAGATATGTAGTTCCTGTCAAATATTGCAATAATGAGTGGTAATGAAACAGTGTGTATGGTACAGTTTTTGGAAGAAGTGTATTGTACAGTTTTTCTTCTTTGTCGTTAACTTTGTTTGCCTATTGTTAGGATGAAATGCACAAAATCAAGAAGATATGCAAGACCACATTCATCTTGAGAAAAAAAGAGTCAAACTGAAACTTCTGACAAGTGAATTTAAGAAGTTAATCTCGAACCGAATTCGAGAAAGATTGACCTTTTCAAGAAAGCCTTCGCCCAAGAAGAATTTAAAGAAAGATTGACGAAGTGCTTATTGGATATAGGGTTCAAGAAGCAGTTATAACGAACTTATTGATTAAAAGGAAAATATGACACATGTTGGTAGTAGATGAACAATGAGTTTTGTATTTTTGAAGTATTAACTGTTATTTTAATATTATAAATAAGATATTGTAGGCACTTTGTAAATGTAACAATAAATTTGTAATGTAGGCACGTTGTAAATGTAAGAATAAATTTGTAAAACATATAACTTATGTGAAAATTCTACTAAGAAAATGACTTTTGTTAAAATATATCCCTTTCACCTTTTGTTCTTTCTCTCTTTTTTACTTCATATTTTTTTTCTTAATCTTTTCTTTTCTTCAATTATTTCATATCTATCACGTATTGTTTTTTATTAATTATTTTACGGGAAATGTTTATCAAAAAGTTTTTGTTTATTTTGTAAAGTGTAAGTTTTTTGGTTTTATATATAGTTAAACAAAATAAAATAAATTTGTATTTATCTGTTTGGTTGAAGATTAAATTGTTTATGTTAATATAAATATAATAACCATTTGTTTTAATTCCAATATTTACATCATTTTATAAATATTTGTTTAAGAATAAGTAAAAGTTGAAATCATAAAATGAAAGCATTTAAAATGCTAGTCATAGTAGATAATCTATTTTTAATCTAAAACAAACTACACGTTCGATTAGATAATACTTATTGTTCTTATTGAAAAGGAGTTGGAATCTTCGAAGATGGATATTCGAGTTGTACGAGCGGATTGAATTTCTGTATTTAAAGGGTTGTCTAGCTTTGATGATGAAGACCGAGTGGTAGTTCACTTGCAAAAGATTATCTGACACTCAAGCTAGCGGGAACTTAGAGAGATACAATAATATTTAAGTGAGAATATGAGAGTGAGTTGAGATGGTTACTCCCTTAAATGATATTTATAGATTTTGGGTCCACTATAATGTTTTATTTAATTGATATTCATTATCAGATATTTGTTGTCAGATATCAAGATGACTTCAATGACAACTAAAGTTAATTTTTTTTTGAGTATTCAATTTGTGCATATTTACATGTGGTTAATGCCCACTATCGCAAGTGAATATATTGAATGGTACAATTATATATGTGATACAATTAATATATGGTACAATTATTGAATATATATATATATTTAATTTTTTTTTATATTGAGTGGTACAATTATATATGTTGAATAATGATGTTAGTAGTAGGTGAGCTATATATAAACCATTATAGGATAAACAACATAATTGAACAATTTCAAATTGAATTAAAATATATAAATCAGTCCTACTTTGTTTTTACATTTTTAGTGTAACATTCTAAAAATGTTACATATTATTACTTTTTCAAATACTATGATTAAAATTATTATTAAATGATTTTAATAATTTTATACATTTTATGATTAATTAAATCAATATTATGTCATATACATGAAGGATTCATCTAAAGTATTGTATTTATTTCAACAATTAAGGTTTTATCTCTAACGTCTTTCAAATGATATGATTAGATATTGAACCTTTGCATGATGAAGTCGAAGAATAGATGAACATGAAATGTTTCTCTCTCTCTTTTTTTTTTTTTTTCATGAAATGCTATCAAAGTTCACAAACCTTAAGACCTCGTTTGACACTCTTGGTCTAACAAATTTTGGAAAGTTTCGTCTACCACATTTTGAAGAGACTTTAGAGGGAAAGTAAACTTAACACAAGGAAATAACTCTTGCATGACAAATTGATGACAAGACAAATGATCTATGTCAAAGAAAAGGAAACTTACATGAAAAGCATGTAAAAAATAATTTCCTGAACCAAGTAAGTTTTTTCATATAAGACTATCAAGGGTCTTAACTAATCATTTGACAATATATAAATATCATAAGACGAATCGAAATATGTTACTTACCATAATAAGAATAAGAGATTTTTAATTACTTATTTGACATGATGGATTTAATGCAAGGGATAATCTCAATAATATTCTTTTCTTCTACTCCAATAAAAACTTTTTAGGTGTAATTTACTGAATTATGTTTTTACCAATTACCTAAAATATTTATTTCTTACAAACTAACTATTGAAATCTTAATTTAATTGAAATCAAAATACCGAACTAAAATTCAAATTGAGAGAAATGTAATTATTACAAGTTATATTATAAATAATAAATTGCCATAAGATGGATACACACACTCTTGAAAGAGAAATAAAAAAAATCGGAAGAAAGAAAATATCATAGGATCACACATTAATTTTAAAAAATATTCAAGAGAAGGAGACAATTGTCATTTTATATATATATATATATATATTATTCTATCTATATTCATGTAAAGTGAGGTGTCCCTAACCTCATTACTATATACTATTTGATATTGATTAAATTGTTCTTGATTTCACTTTATCTTTGTCTCTATTTTAAGAAAGTGCAAATTTCAATTATATGTAGCTGGAGGTTTTTCCTTGAGAATATAAATGAAAATATCAAATTTGAATTGAATTTATTTACATTGAAGTTCATTTATTTTGACTAGTCATTGCAAATATAATTTTGAATTGATACACTTGAATCATGGAGTCCGACTATATAGGTATAATTGATACCTGAACATGAATTAGTTAAGATTGTTATGTTGAATTAGAGTTCTTAAGAAGAAAGAAGTTAGTAAACCAACCTATAAGAGATATTTTTCAATTAGCAAACAAGGTTAGAACAATTGAACAAATTGCTTTTGAAAAAGAAAGATTTAAGAGGTTTGAGAAACATTAAAGAAAAGAAAAAGTTACTTTTATAGATTCTAAAAATAGGTTGAGTATGAAAATCGAGAAGGAAATATATTATATAATGAACAAGGATCAATATGGGTGATTAAAAAGATGGACATCCTTATGCTTGTAAACTATTATCCCCTTGAGAAACTAACGATGATTCAGCAAATCAAACATATAGTTTGATGTTACCAAAAGTGACAAAATTTTCGATATTCTTCTTAAAGATAAAAAAATATAATTAAGTAGTGATTTAAACTCCCTTTAGATTATCAAAAGAAGGGTAAAAAGTATTATAAATATCACAATGTTTTTTGGTAATTTTATAAATAATTGTAAATGTTTCAGGATGTGATTTAGGAAGTTATCGAGAAAAAAGGTTAGTTGAAAAATTGAAGAGAATCAATGAAGGTGGATATTGATCCATTCCAAGAGTAGGTTTTATTTGTTGAACTATTATGATGGTTGATATAGCAGATGATGTCAACCCTCAACGAATAAAGCTAGAGATTACTAAAGACATAATTGAGTGATTGCTATGAGGAACCATTCACTATGGGAATTGGAGTCATCTCAATCATACCAATTGAGTATCAAAGAAGCATTAAACAAAGAAATCACACACAAGATTTTTCTCAAGGAGATATTCTCGAAGATAATGAAAGTGAGTCTAAAAGAGTTTGAATCAATGAGGTTTCGTGTGTGAAACATAAGGAAACAAAATATATCGAATCCTCGAATGGTGAAATGAAGATACATCTCAAGCATTTGATTCTAAATATTGAAAACGAAGACAAATTTACTGAGAAAGTGGATGGTGGGGAAATAATTAATATCCTACCAAAAACACATGTGATGGTTCAGATCACAACAACACATGTGATGAATAGAAGAACTACTAGGCCAGCATAATGGACTCAGGTTTATTTTGTAAAAATGGTGCATATATTAAAAGTATAGTGCAAATGGTTGAAGCGTTGTGGTGAAAATATTTACAGAGAGTGTCGAACACTAAAATTGTTGGACTAACAAGATGGACTCAGGCTTCCCTAAAAGAATTTGTTTTTCTTTTCTGAAAAAAGGGTGCATATAGTGAAAGGGGATGTTGAAAGCAAAAGAAACTCAATAATCATAACGAAAATGTTTTATTAACACTCTCTGTCACTAACACAAAGTTGACACCGCTTGCGTGAAAGTAGTTGAGGATGTGGCACTGAGGTTTATGGTAATTGTTCTGGTAGTGATGTGGCAATAATAGTGATTCGCATGTACCATTTAAACGACAGCGTGGTCACTACCACCCGATGTAGTGAATGAACTATTAACCGTCTTTGTTCTGCGATGGTCGCACTCTGGTTGTTCCTTTCGTTTGTGAAGCACTTAAACTATTTAGAAGGCGTTGGAATGCATGTTTTTGAAACTCAATGGCGATGGAATATAACATCGGTTGGAACTCAACTGATGGTTTGAAATGCATCTTTTTCAAATTCGATGGCGTTGGAATCTAACATCGGTACAAACTCATCACCGATGCTAAGAAATCCATGTTTTTGAAACTCGATGGCGTTGGAAAGTAACATCGATTGGAACTAATAACTGATGCTATGAAATCCATGTTTTTGAAACTCGATGGCGATGGAATATAACATCGGTTGGAACTCATAACCGATGGTTTGAAATGCATCTTTTTCAAATTTGATGGCATTGGAAAGTAACATCGGTTGAAACTAATAACCAATGCTAAGAAATCCATGTTTTTGAAACTCGATAGCGTTGGAAAGTAACATCGGTTGAAACTAATAACTGATGCTATGAAATGCATGTTTTTCAAACTCGTTGGCGTTGGAAAGTAACATCGGTTGAAACTAATAACCAATGCTAAGAAATCCATGTTTTTGAAACTTGATGGCGTTGGAAAGTAACATCGGTTGAAACTAATAACCAATGCTAAGAAATCCATGTTTTTAAACTCGATGGCGTTGGAAAGTAACATCGCTTGAAACTAATAACCGATGCTATGAAATGCATGTTTTTGAAACTCAATGGCGTTGGAAAGTAACATTGGTTGAAACTAATAACCGATGCTATGAAATGCATGTTTTTGAAACTCTATGGCGTTGGAATGTAACATCGTTTGAAACTAATAACCGATGCTATGAAATGCATGTTTCTGAAACTCGATGGCGATGGAATATAACATGGTTGGAATTCATAACCGATGGTTTGAAATGCATCTTTTTCAAATTCGAAGGCGTTGGAATATAACATCGGTACAAACTCATAACTGATGCTAAGAAATCCATCTTTCTCAACATCGAAGGCGTTGGAAAATAACATCGGTTGAAACTCATAACCGATGCTATGAAATGCATGTTTTTGAAAATCGATGGCGATGGAATATAGCATCGGGTGTGTTAATTCATTTACTTTAGGGTTTGAGTGTGGGTTTTGATTTTTACTTTGTTGTGGAAGCGGGAGAATTTGGAGGCAAAGGGTTTACTGAGAGCATTATCGTCGGAGGTGGTAGGGACAAAGAACAACCATAGCGCCAAAGGGGGTGTGATAGAAAAAGAATCTACAATCGGATTCGCACAGAGAAGATAAAACAAAGGAAGAATCTAAAGGTCAGTAAAATGTGTATTATCATCATTTTTTTCCATGGTTTTACAATATTTATTTATTTATATGTATGTTGATAAACGGTGAAAGCGGTGGGTCAAACTCACCGCTTGCTTTACATGTAAAACTCATGGAGTCAAACTCAATGGTCACTATACATGTAAAGCACATAACAAACATTCGTTGCGTCATTGTCTTGGTGGAGGGAGGGAGAAATTACCATACAGTTGTTTTTTGGGAGAAACAACCGTAGAAGGTTTGATTTCTTTTGAACGGCGTTCGACATTAGGTCAACGTAAATGGATTTGGTTGTTCACGAAGTAATAAAGTATTTTTTAGTCTTGTGAATAGGTAACCAATTTTTTGAACTTAGGTGACCGATTTTGAATTTGAGTGCGTTGTGTGGGCTTGGGTGGGGGCGTGGCCTTGTGCGGTGTTGTAGTTTGCATTGTGAGCGTTTGTGTTGATGAATGATGGGATTTTTTTGGTGGATTACCCTAAATGAAATTGCACCCCTTTAGTCTTGTGAATAGGTAACAGTTGTTTGAACTTGGGTGACCGGTTTTGAGTTTGAGTGCGTTATGTGGGCGCGGGTGGGGGCGTGGCCTTGTTCGATGTTGTAGTTTGCATTGTGTATGTTTGTGTTGATGAATGATTTGATTGTTGGGTGGATTACCCTAAATGAAATTGCACCCCTTTAGTCTTGTGAATAGGTAACTCGTGTTTTGAACTTGGGTGACCAGTTTTGAATTTGAGTGCGTGGTGTGGACTTGGGTGGGGGCGTGGCCTTGTGTGGTGTTGTAGTTTGCATTGTGTGCGTTTGTGTTGATGAATGATGGGATTGATGAGTGGATTACCCTAAATGAAATTGCACCCCTTTAGTCTTGTGAATAGGTAACTAGTTTTTTGAACTTGGGTGACCGATTTTGAATTTGAGTGCGTGGTGTGGGCTTGGGTGGGGGCGTGGCCTTGTGCAGCAATGTAGTTTGCATTGAGTGCGTGTGTGTTGATGAATGATGGGATTATTGGGTGGATTACCCTAAATGAAATTGCACCAGTCTTGTGAATAGGTAACCAATTTTTAAACTTGGGTGACCGATTTTGAATTTGCGTGCGTGGTGTGGGCTTGGGTGGGGTCGTGGCCTTGTGCGGTGTTGTAGTTTGCATTGTGTGCGTTTGTGTTGATGAATGATGGGATTGTTTGGTGGATTACCCTAAATGAAATTGCACCCCTTTAGTTTTGTTAATAGGTAACTAGTTTTGTGAACTTGGGTGACCGGTTTTGAATTTGAGTGTGTTGTGTGGGCTTGGGTGGGGGCGTGGCCTTGTGCAGTGTTGTAGTTTGCATTGTGTGCGTTTGTGTTGATGAATGATGGGATTTTTTGGTGGATTACCCTAAATGAAATTGCACCCCTTTAGTCTTGTGAATAGGTAACCAGTTTTGAATTTGAGTGTGTGGTGTGGGCGTGGCCTTGTTTGATGTTGTAGTTTGCATTGTGTGTGTTTGTGTTGATGAATGATGAGATTGTTGGGTGGATTACCCTAAATGAAATTGCGCCCCTTTAGTCTTGTGAATAGGTAACCAGTTTTTTGAACTTGGGTGACCGATTTTGAATTTAAGTGCGTTGTGTGGGCTTGGGTGCGGGCGTCTCCTTGTTCGGTGTTGTAGTTTGCATTGTGTGCATGTGTGTTGATGAATGATGGGATTGTTGTGTGGATTACCCTAAATGAAATTGCACTCCTTTAGTAACACGACATGAAAATCATGAAATAGAAATCAATTTTTAGAGACAACAAATAATTAGTTGCTATAGTAACTAAATTAGAGACCATTTTAGAGACTAAAAAAATTTTGATTTCTAAATTAGTTTGTATTACTGTTATATGATTTTTAAATTAGTTTTTATTATTTTTAAATAGTTTTTAAATTAGTGTCTAATTAACAACCAAGGTTTTTGCTACTTATTATTTAGATTCTAAATTTGGTAGCAAAAATTTTGGTTGCTAATTAGACACCAATTTAGAAACTAGTTAACAATAATAAAAACTAATTTAAAAAATATTTAACAATAATAAAAACTAATTTAAACATTAAATTTTTTTTAATCTCTAAAATAGTCTCTAATTTAGTCACTATAACAACTAATTATTTTTTTTTTAAAAAAATTGATTTCAATTTCTTAATTTTATAACTTGTTGCACCAATTAATTTAACATCTGCCTCAAAGGCCCAGCCCGCCAAAATAATTGTGTTTGTGTCGTGTATCCTTATTCATATCCATGTGAATTAGTAGCTCCACGATAGTGTGAAGTTGCATAGAGAGCATTGGGAGGAGAAAAGAGTAAGAAAAGGGTTATTATATTTTGGCATTTCTTGCTCCACCCTACATCTATAATAAATATTAATATTTATAATAATTTTTTTTAAAAAAAAACACAATCTTAATGAATATACAAGTCAAATGCAAAATATTTCAAAACTAATAAATTATAAATTTTTATAAATAATTAAATTATTAATATTTATTGAAGTGTAGGATGAAATATGGAGGCTCAATTCCCTATCTAGCACCATTTACATCTTTATTTCCCTATCTAGCACCCTTTTGTTTTTATTTCCCTATCTAGCACTCTTTTATTTTTTATTTCCCTATCCAACACCATTTTAAAAATAAATAAATAAATAATAATTTGTATTTTTTTTATAATTTTAATTTTGAATGCATTAAAAAATAAATATTTTTAATGTTTAAAATAATTAGAAATATAATTAATGAATAAATAAATGAGATTTTACAAAATAAAAATAAAAAAGTAATAAATTAAAAATGTTTAGTTTAAAACTATTTTTTTTAAAATGAAGAAAATAAAAAATTAAACTATACAACAACATAAAAGTTGAATCTATAAACATAAATTAACATTTATTTTTATTATTATTGATGATATAATCATGTTAATTTCAAGTAAAAAATATAGGACATAATTATAAAAAAATCAAAGTCAATTAATATTAATTAATAGTGAACACATAAATAATATTGAAGTGTCTACCCTAAATGCAAAATTCTAAAAAAAAGCTAATGCAAATGCTACACTTAATGCTTAAAAATGAGACCAAAAAAATGCAAAACTAAATAAGTATAGAAAATAAAAACAGCAACAATAAAATAAAAACAAAAAATAAATATAAATAAAGAATGACAGAAAAAAAATAACAACTAAAAACATAAAAGATATAAAATAAAGGCAAAACAAAATAAGATAAAGATAAAAGATATAAAAAAAATTCAAACAAGATAAAGATAAGAGATATAATGCGATATTAAATAAGTATATGTTGATCATAAAAAGGAAAATAAATAAAAGATGATCACTCATTTGATATTTTCTTCAGTGGTACATTAAATAATTTGTGCAAAATGAAACATAATTAATGATGAGAATTGCACAATCCAGTAATTTTTTTTATAATTTTAATTTTGAATGCATTAAAAAAATATATTTTTAGTATTTAAAATAGTTAGAAATATAATTAATAATAAAAACATAATAGAAATAAATAAAGAATGGCAGAAAAAATAATAATATTGTCAAATACCAGAATACACAACAAAGAACGTGTCCCAATATTACTAGACCGTCTACTTTTCGTCATTAATTATGTTTCATTCCGCACAAACTATTTAATGTACCATTGAAGAACATATTAAATGAATGATCATCTCTCATTTATTTTCCTTTTTATGATCAACATATAATTATTTAGTATCACCTTATATCTCTTATATTTATCTTGTTTTGATTTATTTGATTTTTTTTATATCTTTTATCTTTATCTTATTTTGTTTTTCCTTTATTTTATACCTTTTATGTTTTTAGTTATTATTATTTTTTCTGTCAATCTTTATTTATTTATGGTTTTTGTTTTTATTTTATTGTTGTTGTTTTTATTTTCTAGACTTATTTATTTTTGCATTTTTTTCTTCTCATTTTTAAGCATTAAGTGTAACGTTTGTATTAGTTTTTTTTAGAATTTTGCATTTAGGTAAACACTTCAATATTATTTATGTGTCCACTATTAATTAATACTAATTGACTTTGTTTTTTTTTATAAATATGTCCTGTATTTTTTACTTGAAATTAACATGATTACATAATCAATAATAATAAAAATAAATACTAATTTATGTTTATAGATTCAACTTTTATGTTGTTGTAGAGTTTAATTTTTTATTTTCTTCATTTTAAAAAAAAATAATTTTAAACTAAACATTTTTAATTTATTACTTTTTTATTTTTATTTTGTAAAAACTCATTTATTTATTCATTAATTATATTTTTAATTATTTTAAACATTAAAAATATTTATTTTTAATGTATTCAAAATTAAAATTATAAAAAATAATAATTTATTATTTATTTATTTATTTTTAAAATAGTGTTAGATAGGAAAATAAAAAATAAAAGAGTGCAGGAAAATAAAAACAAAAGGGTGCTAAATAAAAAATTAAAAGCAAAAGGATGCTAGATAGAAAAATAAAGATGTAAATAATGCTAAATAGGGAATTGAGCCGAAATATAGATGTTAAATAAATAATTTTCTTTTAAGAAAAAATGACTAGTGTGAGAAAAACCCATAAAGTGTAGCGTGTGGGAATGAGTATGGTAAAAGTGAGAGTGTGCTTTGTGTGTATGGTGCAGTCCGTGAATGTGGCAGGAGAGAAAAGAGGTGTAAGTGAAAAAGTGGGAGAGAGAAAGGTGAAGTTTTTTGTGTGCGTGAGTGGTGGTGGAGAATGAGAGTGGACGTGTGAGATAGAGGGAGTAGGGGAACTGCCGTGTGTCAGAGGATGTGTAAGAGGTGAGTCGCAAAAAGTGAGGTGTGAGGGGACGTGAGAGACAGTGGCGCAGGGGTGCAAAAAGTGAGAGAGGGGTAAGAGGAGTAGAACAATCAAGGTGGGCTGGACGTGCGTGAAGTAAGAGAGGAGGTGTGAACAGGAGAAGGTGAGAGTGGGCTAAGGGAGGTGCACTGGGTAAGAGTGGGCGTGTGAGCAGGTGAAAATGAAATTGGGCTCAGCGGGGTGCGTCAAGTAAGAAAGGGGAGTGCGAGCAGGAGAAAATAAAGGTGTGCTAAGGGGGTACACTGAGTAAGAGTAAAGGTGTAAAAGTAATAGAAAAATATATTTTTTCTTTTTCAACACTAAATAATCTTTTTTTATTGTTTTCGGTGATTTTTGTAGGAAAACAAATTAGAAGATATACTTTTTATTTTATTTTTTATTAACGACAAAATTTTAAATACTAAGACGAAATTGGGTATTGAGGGAAGTACACACTCAATAAAAGAATAGTCTTTAAAGGTTCTTCTTCCTCCTTTAGTCTTCTAACTATGACCTTGGTTAGAGGATCAATGTATGATCTTGTAGATGGTCCTCCATCAAGCCCTCCCACTTGAAAAAGATGAAAAAGATTTGTCCTCATATTTGATTCATCTTCATCGTCATCTTCACCTTTATAGTCAATAATCAATAGGAGGATCTAGCCTATATGCATTATCACTAACTTTATGGAGAACTTGGAACGGATAATCTCTTCTAGGATTGAGTTTGGACTTCCTCTAAGAGAAAAATGTTTATTTTCTTAAGTGCAGTTATAATAAGTCCCCTTCCTCAAAAGTTATTTTCTTGTCTTTTGTTGTTATATTCAATGTATTTATGAGTTTTCCTTTCAATTTGGTCATTAACCTTCTCATCAAACTTCCTAACAAACTTAATTATAAACAATCTTTCATTATGAATTAAAGAAGTTGTATCCGAAAGTGGTAGTAAGTCAAGAGGTGAGAGAGGATTAAAATCATATACAACCACAACAGATCTAGGAAGAGGACTATGTAAAGCAGAACACCGGTCAATTTTGTGGCCAAGTTAGCCATAATGGTCACACTTGTGATGCCTTTTGCCCAGCTTAGAAAGGCAAGTGCGATCATAACACTAAGAAATTAAAGCATAAAAGTCATCAACTGGAAGAGGTATATCAATTATGTGTTTACCTAGAACATGCAGGAGGGTAGAACAAATGGAAGTAAAATTGGGAACAACACAAGATTTCAAAATCTGATCACGAACATGAGAATAATCATCGTGTAGGCCATGTAAGCCCAATAACATGAAGAACTTGGACCATTACTCTAGTTCTTGAGAAGGAGTGGAGACATGAGGCAATAATTCATTAAAATCATGAAGAAGATCACGAAGTTTACCCAGATATTCAACCATTGTACCATCAAGACGTTTGGGAGCAACAATGATGAGGAGATTTTGACACACTCCATAAAGACATTGAGTATCATTGGTGTATAATAATTTTTCCTATTTCCAAACATCTAAACACGTCTAAAAAATACGTTTTTTTTTTTAAAGATAAGTGAATAGTAGATTTAATAGCAATGCATAATTAAGCATCAAATTTCAAGCAACGAGAAGCCTCATTTGCAGCAACATTGTGAACACATTGGGTAAGATGATCAACATAATATTGATTCTTAAGCCATTATTTAATATTTGAGAATCAAATGTCATAATTACTTCCATCTAATTTGTCAATAGAGAGATGAACACTAACATAATTAATGATGTGAATTGATTTTAGGATTTCACATTTTAATTGGTTGCTCTTGTTTATGATTTTGAGATTAGCGATTTAAGGTGAGAACCCTAAGAAGATTCCCACTGGACACGAACTTAAACAAGTGGTTAAGTAAGTGTGAAGGTTCACTTCAGAAGGGAAAAAAGAAAAGACAATTATAAGGTGACAAATAATGCAGCGGAATTAGAGATAAGGAACAACTAAAGAGATCCAACAATTTAAAGACAACATGAAGGAACATATAGGAAGGGGAATGGAAGGCGCAAAAAAGGAATTGAAAATAGGAAGAGATGAAGAGAACTTATGGGGAGAAAGGAAGTCACGCCACTTGGAGTAGAGGGTCTCCAAGATGAGTGATGCAAGAGCCGTTACTTGAGATATTATCCAGCCAAGATAAGACCCAGAGTCGCCACTTGGGATATTACCCATCCAAGATAAGACCCAAATAATTCAGAGTACTCAAACTCACAATTCACTCAAGCATAATTTCTTTACTTCTAATTTCAAGTTGAAAATACATGAGGCAAGACACCCTATTTATAGGAAGGAGTGCCTTGGTGGGCAAGATGGGTGAAGGGTAGAAATGGCAAGGGAGAAGGGTTTCCTAGGGTGTTGAGCATGGTCAAAGCCGCACCTTAGGCATAGCTTATAGAAGGTAGGTTAAAATCCCTAATTGTAGGTGCCTTGTCTTGAAAAAATGGGCTTGGTACAAGCCCATTTTGCTAAGTACACTCCTTTTTATGCTTTCTGAACCTACTCTGGCCTATTTTTCTATTTGGACCCCCAAAGTGAGTCTTCTTATTTAAAAAAATGTTTTTTTCTTTTAAAAATACTAGAAGAAAGAACATTTGGTGTTCTGGTCTATGCCCAATTCTTCTTCTAGTGAGGTTTGACTGGTCTTTGGAGGGGTCTTGACTTGATTGCTGAGATGACTGCTTACAGTGTGAGTTGTCTCTTGAGTTCTTGGTCATCTTCTTGGCTACTTGGATTGTATCATACCCCCCAAGTTGGAGAGAATTCGACCTCGAATTTAGAATTTCTACAAATAACATAGTCAGTTTGTTCACATATAAGATAGTGCGAGATATGGCATGTGAAGTAAACTTATGTTCATGAAGCTTTAGGAGTTCATATGGGTAAGTTCTAGATACAAGCCATGTTTGAAAAGAATATTTGGGGATGACATGATGTTTTGCTAAAAATCCTCTTAGAAGGTGTTTGATTTTCATCCCTACACTTCTTTACCCAAGATGTCAAGTATTTAGAATTATCAAGTAATGAAAAAGAGAAGGAGGAAGTATACCCAGGAGGCGCAATTAGTTTTGTGTGGGTAAACATTATTGTTTTGATTGTTTGAGATGAGATGTTGAGACCTATTTTACTTTCCTCTCTTGTTTCATTTTCTCTTTCGGTTTTCATTTTTATTTGATCTTGATTTACCTCTTTTATCATTATGGTTTTTTTACTTGAGCAATTAGTAGCATTGTGCCCGAAACCTAGATATTTAAAGCATTTTTGACTTGAGGTTTTGGTGGGTGATTTAGGAGTAGAAGGTTTATGATGTGGAGTGGTTTCTTTTGAGAAATTGGAAGGAGAATCTTGGTTTTGAAATTTGTTTTTTCCTTTCCAATATGATTAGTAAAACCCATCATTATGAGTATTTTTAAAAGAATTTTTCAAAACTTGTGATTCAACCTTGATCTCTAGGTGGACCAAATTTTCCAAAGAAGTATACTCATTTAATTTTACAACATCTTGTATTTCTCACTGTAATCCACTCACAAATCTAGCAATCTTTGACTCTTCACTTTCATGCATATTAATTTTAGTCAAAGTTACTTCCAAATCTTTAAAACACTCGTCTAAACTCCTAGATCCTTGCTGAAGTTGTTGGAGCTTCAACAAGAGTTCCTTCCTATAGCAAGAAGGAACAAATCGCGCACGCATGCATAACTTTAAATTACTCCAAGAGACCAGAGTTGACTTCTTGTTTAGCTCAATGTCCATTACAGTTTGATGCCACCATGGCTTAGTCTAAAAATTCTAGGGAAGCTAACCTAACTTTTTGGTCCTCTTTGACCTCATACACATTAAAGATTTGTTCTACTTTAGCTTCCCATTCTAAATACAAATTAGGGTCATTTTCTCCACTAAAACTAGGTAACTTTACAAAATGAAAAGAATTCTTTGGTTGTTGTTGGTGTTAATGGTGTCGTTCTTGAAAATTGTGCACTCTCCAATCTCGTTCTTGAATCCGATAGCGCATATGATGCCTAGTATCTCTTTTAGGATCCCATCTCCTTCTCTAGTTTGTCTCTCTTGAGCCTCTTCTAATCTTTGCAATCTTTCCGCTAGTTGTCTTATTTCCTCGTCTTTGTGGGGCATTCGTCTTTTGGCATCCACAAGCTCCCCCAAAAGATGTGCTTATGAGGTGATTGTGGCTTTGAAGATTCTCTTGAAGACAAATGAGCCATAATTTTGTACAAGGAAGCAAAAAATTATTAAATTTTTTAAATTAAAACCTCACTCACGTGTATCACTCAAGAAAGAATCACACTCCAAAAGGTCTACACTTGGTAGCAACACCTCAAGTGATAGATGACAAAGCTCTTACACTTGCTCACCAAAGATCCCCACAACAAAACTTAAGAAAAATTTGAAAAACGAGCAAGGAAAGCTTAAAAGAAAGAAAGCTAAACCAAATTGGAATTAAGATAATGACAAAACTTTGAGAAGACAAAAAAGAAAAACACGAATGAAGACTCAAAGAAACTTACTTAAACTGTTAACTATGAAGTTTTAATTTTCTTAGAAATTATAAAAGCAAGAAGGATAAAATTCCAAAAATATGAAAACAATTTGCCGCATAAAAAGAATCCTCTTTTTAATAATTTTGAACTTGAAAAGTGAATTGCACTAACTTTTTTTTTCTTTACTTTTGTTTTATGGATTCAAAATGTCCATAATATTGGCATGCATATTTTAATTCACTTTCAATTTTCACAAATAGATTGAGATTCAATTCATATGATCACTTGAATTCTTTGTTTGGAACTGAATCAACTTATACTCAAACAAATTTGTAGTTGCTTTTAGTTCTTCACAATTAAAAGAAAAATAAGTAGAAAGGATTTAAAGACTCCTAAAACACTAAGAACATCTCAAGCAAATGCGGTAAGGAAAAAAAAATTGACACAACAAAAAATTCCAAAGCAGAATTTAAAGTGCTTAATGAATAAAAAGTAGAATTGTAAATGACCGAAATTTAAAGGCGAAAAGAAAGGTGCTGAATTGTGAAGCGGAAATTAAATTGCTTGAAGGTAAAAGCAAGAATTGAAATGTGCTGAAAAATTAAAGGCATAAATCAAATAAAAAAAAGATAAGCACAATTAGAACCATACTCTGATTACCACATGATGTGAGTTGATTTTAGGATTGCACATTTTAATTGGTTGCTCTTATTTATGATTTTGAGATAGCAATTTTAGGTGAGAACCCTAAGAAGATTCCCACTGAACACGAACTTAACCAAGTGGTTAAGTAAGTGTGAAGGTTCACTTCATAAGGGCAAAAAGAAAAGACAATTATAAGTTAACAAATGATGCATCAGAATTAGAGATAAGGAACAACTAAAGAGATCCAACAATTTAAAGACAACATGAAGGAACATAGAGGAAGGGGAATGGAAGGCGCAAAAAGGAATTGAAAAGGGGAAGAGATGAAGAGAACTTATGGGGAGAAAGGAAGTCACGCCACTTGGAGTAGAGAGTCTCCAAGATGAGTGATGCAAGAGCCGCCACTTGAGATTTTACCCACCCAAGATAAGACCCAAAGCCGCCACTTGGGATATTACCCACCCAACATAAGACCCAATTAACTCAGATTACTCAAACTCACAAATTCACTCAAGCAGAGTTTCTTTACAATTTCAAGTAGAAAATACATGAGGCAAGACACCCTATTTATAGGAAGGAGTGCCTTGGTGGGCAAGATGGGTGAAAGGTAGAAATGGCAAGGGAGAGGGGTTGCCTAGGGTGTTGGCCATGGTCAAAACCGCATCTTTATGCATAGCTTCTAAAAGGTAGGTTAAAAATCCTAATTATAGGTGCCTTGTCTTGAAAAAATGGGCTTGGTACAAGCTCATTTCGCTATGTACACTCTCTTTTATGCTATGTGAACCTACTCTGGCCCTTTTTTTCTATCTGGACCCCCAAAGTGAGCCCGCTTATTTACAAACATGTGTTTGTCTTTTAAAAATACTAGAAGAAAGAACATTTGGTGTTCTGGTCTGTGCCCAGTTCTTCTTCTGGTGAGGTCCGTCTGATCTTTTGTGGGGTCTTGACTTGATTGCTGAGATGACTGCTCACATAGTGAATTGTCTCTTGAGTCCTTGGTCATCTTCTTGGCTACTTGTATCAATTAGTAGAGATAGATGGATTGGGCATCTTCGTCATGATTCCAACATCGACGACTCTAACATGATTTCGGTAACGATGACTCCGGCGAGATTTCGACGACCACACCACTCCTGTGAGATTTCAACGACAACGTGACTTCGGTGAGATTTTGTGATAGTGGCAATGACAACAATGGGGTGACGCCTGATGGTGAATAATGGGTTCACCCAAAAAAGTTGAATCATAATCCTTGGCTCTATATACCATATTAAGAATGAAGAAAACAAATATATAATTCATATCCCGTGTGTAAAATACACACATAAGGGTGTTTATTTATAGATGAAAGTAATAACGTAATCAATAAAAAAATAACATAAAACATGGGCTTAGATCGTTACATTAACAAATTGGATAAGGACATATTTACTACCTCATTTGTCCATCAAATTGAGGATGACAAGTGGTAGAAAATAGAAGTTTAGTTTCAAGAGTTTTGTAGAAATGACTTAGAAATTTAACATCCATATTAGACACTATATTCTTAGGTAGACCATGCAATATCTTTGAAGAATAGTCTTGAGATGTAGCTAGGATGATCTGCTTTGTGGCAGGGTATAATACGAGTCATCTTGCTAAAATGGTCCACCACCACAAAAATATAATCATAAACCTTTTGGGTTCTTGGGAGACCTAAAAGGAAATCTATGCTTATATCTTCCCAAGGGCACTAACTATAGGGAGGATTGTATATAGCTCATGAGGCATTATTTTGGACTTAGCTTACAAACAAGCTATGCATTTTAAACAATATCTTTAGACGTCTACTCTCAAATGTGGCTAGTAAAATTTTCTTTTCAAAAGAGATAAGGTTTTATCAACCCCATAATGGCACATGAGACCTCCCTCATGACTCAATTTTACAAGAAGCCTTCTAATGGTAGAACCCATCAAAAGGGTTCTTGAGACATCATTATGCAAATGTGGATGAAAAATTATTATCATGCTTTATGTCATCAAACCCTAAAATTTGAGAGCATGAGGAGACTAGTAATGTATCTCTTCTAGATAAAGCATCAACTACTACATTACTTTTCCCCGTTTTTTGTTTGATAACATAAGAGGATTTATCTAAGTATTCCACCCACTTAACATGTCTTTTTATTTAACTTTCCCTACCCTCTTATGAACTTTAGTGACTCATGATCAGTATGTATGATGAACTTTTTGGTCACTAAGTAATGTTCTCATATTTTGAGCGCATGGATTAGATCATACAACTTTTTGTCATAGTTGGGATAGGTTAAGAGGGATCCTCTAAGTTTTTCATTGAAATATGCAATAAGATGACCACCTTGAATTAACACAACAATTATGTCAACCCTAGAGGCATCACACTCTAGTTCAAAAGTTTTAGAAAATTTAGGGAGAACTGGAATAGGTGCATGGGTTAATTTGTCTTTGAAATTTTTAAAAGATTTTTCTTATTTTTCACCCAACACAAAAGACACAACCTTCTTAACGAGTTTGTTAAGAGGAGGAACTATAGTAGAGAAGTCGTGAACAAATCTTTTGTAAAAACTGGTTAAACCATGAAAGCTTCAGACCTATACTATTTTGGGGGTGAAAAATTCTTAAATAACCTTTAATTTTTTGGATCCACATGAACACCATCTTTCCTAACCATGAAGTTAAGGAAAATGACATGTTCTTTGCAAAAGTAAACTTGGTAAGGTTGGCAAAGAGATGATGGTCCTTGAGAATAATTAAGAATTGTTTAAGATGGCCAATATGCTCATCTAGACTCTTACTATAGATTAAAATATCATAAAAATAGACAACTACAAATAGGCCTATGTAATCTTTAAGTACATGATTTATTAATCTCATGAATGTATTAGGGGCATTGGTCAAGTCAAAAGGCATAACTAACCACTCATACAAGTCAAACTTGGTCTTGAAAGCAGTCTTCCATTCATCTCCTTCTTTAGGTCTTATTTGGTGATAACCATATTTAGATCAATTTTGTAAAAGATGTTCGCCCCATGGAATTCGTCCAACATATCATCTAGTCTAGGGATTGAGTGTCTATATTTATCGTGATATTGTTGATGGCCCGATAATCAATGCATATATATTATCCAAGACCCATCTTTCTTGGGGACTAACAACAACACAAGAATAACACAAGGACTAAGAATCTTTTGTACCCAGTCTTTCTTCAACAAGTCATCATTTTGTTTCTCTATCTCTTTAGTTTCTTGGAGGTTGGTCTTGTAAGTTGACTTATTGGGTAGGCTAGCTAATGGGACTAAGTCTATTTAGTGTTTTATTCCCCTTAAAGGTGGTAGTCCATGTGGCACCTCCTCATGAAACAAATAATCAAATTATTTCAAATTTTTCACCCCTTTTTTAGAGATTCAAGTTCATGACTTGTGGCAGTAAGTGTCTCCATGGAGTAGAGAAGGAAAATAGGTTATTCCATTAGAAGAGATTTTATTTGTTTTAGGTTTTTCAAAGATTTTTGTGGAACAACATCATTGGAGGAGACACAAGCTCCAATCTCAATCCCTTATCTTCACTTATTTTATTTTCGAGAGATAGTTTTGACTTAATTTTTTTCTCTTCTAATTTTGTTTTTAAAATTATTTGGTCCTGTCTCTCACTTGTTGGGGTGTGAGAGGAAAAAGGACAATCTTTTTTCCCTTGTGGGTGAAGCTTATTTTATTGATAAGGCCATCATAGATTGAATGCTTCTCAAATTGTCATAGCCTGCCAAGTAGAATATGTCCAGTTTCTGTAGGCACAATGTCACACAAAATACTTTCCTGATAATTTTCTATAAAAATTGGAATATTTACTTGGTCTTTTACCATTATCCCACCATCATCTTTGATCCATTGAAGTTTATAAGGTTTGGGATGGCGTATAGTGGTTAGCACCAACTTGTCCACCAATCTAGAGCTACAATAGTTGCAACAAGATCCACTATCCACAATCACATAACAAATATTTTCATAAACTTTACAACGAGTGTGGAATATGTTTTTCCGTTGAGACTGTTCAAGCTCAATAGGAAGGCTTTCAAGAAGCCTCCATATCATTAATAAGTTCCCTTCACAAGGTTGTGTTTCTTTTTAAGATTCTAGAACTTCATCTTAACTTGGTGAAGATGCTGAGTTATCCTGACTTTCAATGTTTTGTTCTTTTAAAATCATAACTTTCTTGTTGGGACAATTAGAAGCATAATATCATCTTCCAAGACATTGGAAACACTAAATATTTCCATTCCTTGACTCCTTAGAGGAATTTTTTTTTAATATTTTTATTTTCTTTTTATTTTTCTTTTCCCTTTCCCTTTCCATTTCCTTTCTCATGGCCCAATTTGGAGCGGTTAACCCTCCCTCTCAGAATCTCTCCTAGGATAGGATGAGTTTAGGCAATCTTTTTTAGAGGTAGACCTTCTTTTAAGTTGTTGCTCTACCCTTACACATAATTGAATGAAATCATTACAGGGAAGAAGTTCAAATCTATCCCAAATTTCATAATTGAGGTCACTTTGAAACCTAGCCATAGGGATTATTGGTTCTTCCTTAATCCTCGCCTCATTAAAAGCAACTACATCTTTTGTCTATATTCTTCACCACTCATATCTCTTTCTTGGAGCCTTTGGAGTTTATCATGAAATCCATATCATAGTAAGAGTGAACATGAGGTTTCCTTAGGGCAATCCTAAGTCGTTCCAATATCAAATATGGGGATCATGGTTTATTCTAGCGTTTTCGACTAAGGAGGTCCACCGATATGTAGCTATTCCAAAAAAATTAGAGTTGAAGGATCCAGAAGGGTTGGGGGTTGAATGAAGCTTGAACCCAATTTAGAATCTAAAGAAAAAAATAAAATAAAGTCTAACAATCAAAGAGAAGATAGAAGTATGCACAAATTTATACTGGTTCATCCTACCACTTGGGCTATGTTCAGTCCCCTTAAGTAAACCTTTAGGAGTTTTTCACTAAAGGCTTTTCAGGACGAGTATTCTACATCTCTCTAGATACAAGTATTTTATACCTCTTCAGGGACATCGAGTTTCTACACCTCTCTAGGAACAAGTATAAACCTCTTTAGGTTCACCGGTCTCAATCTCCCCTTAAGATTAAGACTTCTCAAAGTATGAGAAGAATACTCTTGAAAGAAAGAATAATGTAAGCTGACATTGTATATTTCAGTTTTTACTTTTACTTCAATTTGAGTAAAAATCTCTTTGACCTAGGACTGATAAGTATTGCAAGTTATCAGAATGTTGCTTTAATTTAATGTGACATGGAGTGCATTTAATTTTATGTTCTAACTTGATCAAAGGAATGAAGATGTTGATATGAGTTTTAAAGCTCTCAACAACTAGAAAATGATTTGCAACAAATTTTTCTTTTATGCTTTATATAAAGCTATCCTTTCAAGAAGAAGATAGAAGCGAATGGATTGTAAACGACACTATCAAGATAGAAGATAGAAGACTTCCTAACAACAATAATCTTTTGGGTTTCCCAGTTTTCTCAAAGAAAGCTTGACGTTTCCCCTTCATTTTCTGGGATGGGGCGACTATCATAGGTTTTTTTTAAAGTCCCAACGTGACTCAACTTTTGGAAATTACTCTAAGAAGAGAGTGATTTAGAGGAAGAATTTACTCAGATAAGGTTAACTTCCCTGCTAACTAAGTGGTTATCTCCGCTAATAAAGTAAGATTGACAAGATGAAGAATGAGGACACATGAAAGCGTACTTATGAAGAATATCAAGGATGATAAATTCGAAAGGGAGGAAAGTTGAAAACTTTGACACAAATGCTAAAACAAATGTTGTAGAGAAGAAACCTCTAAAGGGAAAGACAAAATGAAGGAGAATGAAAGCATTGAGAATGTAAAAAGGCTTTTGGAGTATGAAACGTTATGGGAATGACATTAGGAAAAATGAAAGGTTATAAAAATTTTAAAAAATAAACCGTAAAAAATTTCCACGATCAAATCTACCTTGAAAAGTGTAAAAGCATCATTAATGGGCTTAGATATAATGGGCTCAAGTACTCGAAAGTTGGATTAAAAGGCATAGTCAAAAGCTCGATTTTAGTAAATCCAAACATTAATAAAAGTTGCAAAGATCAGCTTTGAATGAACGGATTACAGAGCTTAGGGAACTTATGTACTACTCAACCCAATAAAATGGGTTGTATTACCCGTCCCAATAAAATATAGCCTATTAATGTCCATATGGATATATCGCAACCTAGAGTGATTGAGCTGTTACTATTTATTTCCAATCAACTCGGAATGGTAATATTATTTATTACTAACCACTTGTGGATAAATATAATCACTTAACAAATAAAGATATAAGTATATATCATAACTCTCGGATGATTCCGTATAAATAGACATCCATACTTACACGGTTATAATGACACGTGACAAACTCTAAGTATCTATAAATATAAACTCCAAAAAGTACTTTCATTGATCCAATATTTAATATTCACTATTCAGATATTAATATTCTCTTACTAACTTGAGTGTGAGAGAATTTTCTATAGATGAACCATCACTCGACTTCTAGTGATAAAGCTCGACAATCCTTAAAGGAAGATCAACTTTCATCATCGACTTATAGCATCCACGTCGAAAATGCATTATCCAAATCAAATAACAACAAATAGTAATGTAATTATCGTGTAATTACATTTTTTTAATTTTGATTATTTAATAATAAAGTGATGTTTTTTTGTTTTTTTTTTATTTGAAGGCAATGCAGTGATACACTACTTCTAGTTTGGTCTTGAAAAGTGTAAAAATTGGCGGTTGAAGGATGTTTAAACGGCAAAAGAAACATAGGACGTTAGGTAAAACGTGGTTTCATTTATTACAAAGTAAAGATGATGGTAGTTTTCCCATAGAATTGAGGAAAATATGAGGCAAACACTGTTCTACTCTGGAAGTTAAATCCTAGTCTAACTTGTTAAGTTGTTTCACTACAGTCTTCACTTAAAGATGGGGAAGAAGGTGGGGGAAGCTCTATATTATCATCACCAAATTCCACTTTAAAATCCATCATACTAGCTTTAACATCATCTACTCTCTCAAGTTTCCTGCTACTAGAGACTCTCCGGTTAGATGTTTTTGTCTTCTTCCTTTTCTGAAATATGACATACACTGCAAAATCTCCCACTGCCATCTGCTGGAGAATGGATAAATTCTCAGTTCGTCAAATAATGGAAAAGTAAAACAAATAATGCAGCTTAGGCACAATACCCTCTCGTTGGAACTGGAAAAAAAGTTCTTTTACACTCACTTTCATTTGACAACCCATAAAATGAATATCTCTTTCTTTCTATATATTTTTTCTTTTTTGAGGAGTGATTAAGATACTTCCAGAAATAGTTATTTTCTAAAAAAAATGGTTTTAATGAGTAATTTAAGAAAATAAATATTAAAGATGAGGAATAACTCTTTTAGATATACATTGAGAGCTTCTCCGTAAGGATTACATTGAATTATTTAAAAGTGTAATACACAAATACTATATATATATATAGATAAATAAAATTTATTTTAAAAAATTATGTTGCTAACAGAAGAATATGACTTATGTGTGTTTGCTTAACTCTAAAATCACATTTTTTTTAACATAAATATCATTGTAGTGAATGATATATCATTGTCGACTGTACAAGCATTCCAGTTAGGTGGCTTAATAATTTCTTAATAAAATTACACAAGCATGTACTATTAGTTTAAAATAAAATTAGGGATAAGATACTTCGGAATCCTCGAAATTATTATTTTAGGAATTATTATGTATGTTTATATATTTAAAAAAAATTAAAGAGTGATTTGTTATTTCTCCCACAAATCTCAGTTATTTCCTACATTAAATAATTTAATAAGAATATATATTTATAACAAAACTTGTTAAGTTGAAAAAGAAAATTCTCATCTCCTAATTTTTGAGAAAAAGATTATAGTAAAATAATATAATTTCCTGAAAATATTATCTTTTAAAATATAAATCCAACATGAGAATAAAAACCCACATACTCAGTGGAAGATTCTTATAAAACTTAATTTTTTTTCCAGCATAAAAAAGTCTTCTTAACAAGGTTATATAAGTGGAAATTACGGAATTTAAAATAAAAAAAATCTTAAAAGTTTGCTTAAATTTGTGTTTACCTGATATGGGTAGGAAGTTAGAAGACGTAATTGGTGCATGACCCAGCGAGTTCTTGTGTCATTAGAACCTTTGCAGAACATAAGTGTTTTCTTCATCCCAATTACCTCGTTGCTTTCACAACGCCTTATTTCTTTTTCTTTTCCAACACATTTCCAACAACCCGAACCAGCACTTTTCTTGTTCACTTTTCCACAATTGCTAAAAAAGTACCTCTTTTCCCTCAAATCACCTACAAGTACGATTCACCAAAAATAATTCAACATCATGCTTCAACAAAGGAAACTCCTCATATTTTCCATTTCAAGAATTCAGACATAATAACAAGCATTTAAGACAAATTATACTGCATCTTCCAATTTTTTCAATTACTTGACAACGATTATCTTTCGTGCTAACTACTAAAATTGGGTGAAGGATAATTTCAAATTCTAAGATGGTGATGGTTTTGTTGGGGTGATTATTAGATGTATTGGGTCACCTAAACAATTTTAGGAACATCCATATATATTTAATTTGATGAATTTCACCATTTTTTTTAGATTCTGAAATTAATTTAAACATAGACTCAATTTTGAGATATCAGAGCTTATTTTAGTAAGTAGTATATTAAAGGAATTGATAACAACCACAATTTATATATATATATTAATCAATCAATATTTTTTTAGAATCAAATTAATTGTGATGGAACTTTAAATTCTAACATGATAAAATATTTTAAATGTGAACAATATCCTTATTCTCTTAGTCTCTCAATTAGAAAGAATTTATTCCCTTCAAATTCGACACCTTTAAATCTCGACTGTGGTATGCTTAATTTAGTTCTACAACAAAACAATTTATATATATATACATACATATATATACATATATATATATATATATATATATATATATTTCTTAATATATCGAAATTCTTTTAAGATCAAAACATTGACAAAGTTTCGAGCTTTGAGTTTGGAAAAAAAACTAATTACAATCACCGTTGCTAGTTATAAAAATCTTTCTAACCAAATTTTAATATTGTATCGGTAACACGATTGATTTCCTTTGGTATCGAGATGTGACCGATTTCAAGAATCAGTTAGGAGAGGGTTTAACTAAAGAATACTATAACCAACTCAAAAAATGAATCGAAATTATAATGATAAACATTTTGTATTAAGATGTTTCTGGGTAGAAGATACATCAAAAGCATAATGAAAATTTCGAGCGAAAAATGTTTCTGATATGGTCAATTATTGTTCAGAAGTTGCGGAATTGAAACAAGGGTAAATCGAAATTTGAAGGTATTTTGTTTTCAAGAAAGAAGGAAAAGAAAAATTGGGACGAACCTGGAAGCAACCATGGGTCAGTCTGAAACACATCACAGTCTGAAATGACTGAAGCAGGTAATTGTAGAGCAAAGGCCTTGTTCTTGAGGTAGTGAAGGAGAAGCTCTTGATCTGTGGGACAAAACCTGAACCCAATTGGTAATTTTATGCCCCCTTTCACAACAAAGCCTTGGAGCCTTTCCATCTCTCTGAAACAAAAACTAACGAACGAACGAAAGAACCTCCCTCTCAAGTGATTAACTTTTCCATCAGAAAGAACCAAACCCACGTGTGTTTTTTCACAGCAAGCACAAAACAAAGGATAATTGGGTTGTGGGGAGGCCG
Organism: Phaseolus vulgaris; assembly: GCF_051622355.1. Classification (NCBI taxonomy): domain Eukaryota; kingdom Viridiplantae; phylum Streptophyta; class Magnoliopsida; order Fabales; family Fabaceae; genus Phaseolus; species Phaseolus vulgaris. Next base: position 14,398,972 of record NC_143501.1, read on the forward strand.
TGGTTGCAAAGGTTTCCAATTTATAGACGCAACATCAAGAAAAGGATGTGTCCCAGAGCGAATGCTTGGTCCCAATAGGCATGTTGACTAGAAAAGGTCATTTCTTTTTAAAAAATTATTACTTTTTTTAAACAGAATAGAATAATAGAAGACACCCCTTTATAATTTTTCAATATTTTTTTTCACATTAATCTAGATTTTAGTATAAAATTATTTATCTTTCTTTCTATATGATTCTAATATACTTTTATTTTAATAACTAATTTGGATTAAGATGGGCACAGTTAAGTTTTTTAAAACAAAAAAAAATCAAATATTTGATTCAGTATCTCAGCCTGTAAAAACCAAAGGAGATACGATATCAAATTGGCTTTTGAAAACACAATTTAATAGCAATCAAATTACTAATTTAATTTAAGTTTAAATTTTTATTTTCATGTATAATTAGTATTCTTATTTTTTTTCATACATGAATTTACAATTAGTCTTAAATACAAATATTTATTTCGGTTATATAGATCAATTAAATTAACAATTTAAATAAATAGTTTTAACATAGTAAATCAATGGTTTTATTTTAAGTATAATAGTTAGTTTATAAATTTAGTTCAATTATAATAATAATAATAATAATAATTTTATACTATGTTTTAAATTATTGACAACAAATTATATATAAAAATTAAAATACAACATATTGTAATAATTTATTAATATTAATTAAATTAAAATTACTTATTTTATCAAACCATTAATAATAATATATGAATAAATTAATTAAATTATTTTCAATTTACAAAAAAATGAATTTAAGTTATCTTTTAATAAAAGAATTATGAGTTTAGCATTATCTATCTTTTAAAATTAGTTTTATATTTATTATTTCATAATTTTACTTTCTTTTTAAAAGTCTGATTTAAGAGAGAAAAAAAAGGGGAAACAGGGTAGTCTCTAAGGACCCAATTGAAAATAGGGGCATTTGGTAATATTTGGGGAAAAGGGTGTACTTAGGTAATTTGCTTTGGTTTTAAGTTTATTTTAAAAATAAATGGTAAAAGTAAAGGTGATACAACTTAATATCAAATTGCTTTTTTAAAACTTAAATTTATTATCAAAATGATTTTAAACATTATTATATTTATTCTCCTTTATAAGAAACAAAAGATTATTCTTGTTTTTATTTATAGGAAACATTCTCCTATTTTCAAATTTATTTCATGTTGAATTACCCGTACACCTTAAAATTATTAAAAAGTGTACTACGAGGCACTGAGACACATTTCCTATGGTAGTTAACTTGACTTTAAAATATGCAATTATCAATTAAAATTAAATTAATTGTAATTTTGGTCTCTAATTTGTTTCACTATTTTAGTGTCTTAATTTTTAATTATTGGTAATTATATATATATATATATATATATATATATTATTTTAAAAACATTTATGAAACTGAAAGAAGGATTTTTTTTATATGTTTCGAGCTGTAGTTCTTAATAAAAATTATGAATTACCATAGTAAGCATTTAGCACATCAACTTGATATCAATAAAGTTTCTTTTAATTTTTATGGAAAAAATTACATTAAAGTGGCTGAAGAGAAAAAATGATGATTGTACCTACAAAAATATAATTCTTCAATGTTTTTTTAAAAAAACAGAAATATCTATTCATTTAATTTCCAAATTATGAAACTAAAAACACTTAATTGGTTAATATTAAGTATAACTATGAAAGTTTTGAAAAATAAAAATTGAATAATGATAAACATAATTAAGAAATCAAAATTACATAGAAGAAACATTTAGGACCAAACTTACATATTTTTAAAAAAAATCGAAGAACGAAATTGTATAAAGAAAAATGTTAAATATCAAAATTGTAAATTTGTAAAATCAAAAAATCAAAATTCTATGAAAAAAATTAAATGAAAATTAAGAGTTTTTGAAAAGGAAAATGGTATTTTTGACACCATGCTTCACCTTATACTCCAATAAATTTTAATATTTTAATTATTTTTAATTTTAAAAATTATTTTAATATTTTTTATTTTTCTTATATTTTTAATAAATATTTTATTATTATTTTTTATTATAAATGTTAATATTTTATTGTGGGTGTAAGATGAAACAAGATCTCAAAATATCATCACTTTTTAAAAATATTGACAACATAATTATAATTAAGCCTTAAAAATAACGAACTTAAACTTTTTCATTGATTTTAATAAATTGATTACTTTTTTCTTAATAAATAGGAAGAAAGATAGTATAGTTTAATAAGAAAAAATTAAAACATAATAACGATATAATACTCACACGTTTTCATATTTAAGGATAAGATGATAGTTTTTGTGATTTCAATTACTAAACTGTTTATAATATTTAGTCATTTTCCTGTTTTTATTATTATTTTTGTCGTGAAGTGTTTAGATTGTTGTAGTGGAAAAACAAAACATGTGTAGCTGGTTTTGGTCAAGAATCACACTCTGGTAACAGTGTACCTCATGTGTACCACGTTTCCAAATTAGTTTCCGAGTAAAAGAAAGTACCTGTTAGTCCACTCGGTCTTTTGACTTCAATCCCTGTTCCTTTTAGTTTTCGGGTTTGGGTTTACACTGAACTAGTCAGAGTTGGCTGATATTAAATTACTTTTATTTTATTTATAATATTATTATTAAAACTAATTGAGAACCATTTCGGTATGATGATTGAATTGGTGGAAGACAATGATAGAAGATTCAACGGTAGAAGATTTTACAATATTCAAGTTAGTTAAATTATAGAAAACTATAAAAATGTAAATAGATTTTTGCATTAAAATAGTGTAATAAATTATAAATATGTAAATAGATTTTTGCATTAAAATAGTGTAATAAATTATAAATATGTAAATAGATTTTTGCATTAAAATGGGGTAATTTTTTTCGTAAATCATGTAAATGAGCATTTTTTTTAATTATTAGATTGGATATGACACGACTTCACTACTTTGTTATGAAGAAACTGTATTATAGCAACACATAACTTCAATATTAATATCGAACCAAAACAAACTTGTGTGATGATTCCACCATTTTCGTTTAAATTTTTTTATACTGAAATTATGAGGGGATTGTGTTAAGAGAGACTCGATATCATAGCCAGACCCAAGCTCAATCACCTATTTAGGTGACAAGGTTTCTCAAAATAGGAAAACCCTAATTTTAGTAGTTTTAGTATTCCTTACACTTAGTCTTAGTATAGGTAGAAGTTTTCTATCATTGGTGCTTTCATTGCTAAAATCCAAACAAAAGACATAAATAAAATACTAAACTCCATCCAAAAATATCTATCTGCTATTGAAGTACGGCTTGAGAACCATCATACCTGATAGGCGGCCATAGAAGCACATGTTCCCCCACCTAGCAAGACTCATTATTTTTAAACCACCAGTGCCACCCACACCTGCACCATGCCACCACCATCGCTGCCACACCGTTCCATCCAGCCCCTAAAACAGCCTCCGCACACACCAGGTTGCACTCTGCAACACCGCTCCTTGCACCTTGAGCCGCTCAACCACCAACGCCCCAATCCCTGCGCCGCCCAATGCAACCGAAAATAGCCTCCGTGCACACCAGGCCTCACTTCGCAACACCGCTACTGGCACTTAGATCCATTCAACTGCCAGTACTCGAGCCACTGCTGTCCAATGTCGCATGCAATTAACACCTCTCACATCCACCCCAATTTTCGGGTCCCCCTCCTTCGTCCCTTTAGAGCACCAAAGAGTGTTTCTCCCACTAACTTCATCTCACCTATGAACCATACCCAAATACTACCTACAAAAAAGAGAAAGAAAGAAGAAGCAGCGGCGAGAATCTCAAGCCCTTCAAAAACACCAAGTTCCAGAACCTTACTCCAGCCAAGCTCTGCTCCACTAACCACAAAAGAAACCCTACACCCCTCATCAAAAAACCCACATCGGGGCATACACTGTCTACCCAAGAAATGATGCATAAGCTTCACGAAAGTGTGAAGTAAAATTTGATTGGTTTTATAAGAAAATGATAAAAAAAAATGGTAAGAAGAAGAGATGTTTCTTATTCTCTTATGTGTATGGTTACATCACTTCATTTATAGGAAATATATAGGGAGTTTCTCCCTCCAAATTACAATCTAATTAGGTAAGGATACTAATCATGAGATTCTATCATTATTAAATTAATTGCATATAATTGGGTACAATATTGCATACAATAATTGCATATAATTTGATAATTATTATTTCCTTAATACTCCCCCTCGAGTTGGTAGGTGAAGATCATGAACCCCCAACTTGTGTCGTAGCGTCAAAAACCGTTTCTTGCCCAGTGCCTTCGTAAAAATATCTGCGAGTTGATACTGTGTCGGTACATATGAAGGACCGATTATCCCAGCTTGTAATTTTTCTCGCACAATGTGACAGTCTATCTCAATGTGTTTTGCGCGTTCATGAAATACTGAGTTTGCTGCTATATGTAATGTCGCTTGATTGTCATAGAAAAGTTGAGCTGGCAAGTTACATGGCACCTTTAAATCATGCAACAGATATCGCAACCAAACTATCTCCAAACAAGTATTGGCCATCGCGCGGTATTCTGCTTCCGCTAATGATCTTGATACGTTTGTCTATTTTTTTGACTTCCATGAGATAATAGAAGAACCAAGAAAAATGCAATACCAAGATACTGATCTCCGAGTTGTCTGACAACCTCCCTAGTCTGAGTCGCAATAAGCTGTCAATGTCAGATTGTTTTCGGATGGCAATAACAATCCTTGTCCTAGTGATCCTTTGATGTACTTTAGGACTCGAATTACGGCATCCCAATGAGGTTTCTGTGGATCCTGTATATATTGACTTAGGGTCCGAACCGAAAATGCTATGTCGGGCCGAGTAACCGTGAGGTATATCAGTCGTCCCACGAGTCGCCTGTATTTGATTGGATCCTTTAGGTATTTGACTCCATCGTCTGGTGTGAGTTTTAGGTATTGTTCCATTGGGAATTTTTCTGGACGAGCACCTGTGAGTCCCGTATCCTGCAAAATATCAAGCGCGTATTTTCTTTGGGACATGTAAATACCAACTTTGGAACGGGAAAATTCAATCCCTAGAAAGTATTTTAGGTCTCCAAGATCTTTAATGTGAAATTGTTGTAATAAACAATCTTTAACACGCTAAATTTCTGTCAAATCATTTCTTGTCAAAAGAATATCATCCACATAAATCAAAAGGGCAGTAAATGATGAATTATTCTGTCTTGTGAATAGAGAGTAATCTGTCTTGGACTGTTGAAATCCTACAGATTTAATCACATGAGAAAATGTTGAAAACCATGTCTGAGATGCTTGTTTGAGACCATAAAGGAATTTGTTGAGTCGTCATACAATGTTCTCCCCTTGTCGATGATGCCCGGGTGGCAAGTCCATGTAAATAATTTCATGCAATGTGACATGTAAGAAGGCATTTTGCACAGCTAGCTGGTGAGTAAACCAATTTTTGGCTGCTGCAATGGTGAGGAGACACCTCAAAGTTGTTAATTTTGCTGTTGGTGAAAAAGTTTCAGAATAGTCGACACCTTCAATCTGAGAGTACCCCTTTGCGACAGGGCGCGCCTTATATCTATCGACGCTACCATCTGAGTTGTACTTTATTTTATAGACCCATTTGCATCCGATGGGTTTCTGCCCAGCAGGTAGCAGTGTCAAGGTCCATGTTTGATTTAGCTGCAAGGCGGAAAGCTTTTCGTCCTTTGCTTTTTGCCAATTTGGATTAAGGATAACTTGAGCATAAGTGTGAGGTTCTTTGGTGGATGTGATGTTAGCAAGATATGCACTATGTGTAGAAGAAAATCGTGAATTAGAAAGAAAATGATGCATAGGATACCTGGTTCCATTCGGCCGGTCTTGGGCAGTGGTCGAATGATTGGCTTGGGATCCCGTTACGTAGTCTTGAAGCCAGGAATGTGGGGTTGTTGTGCGACTGGATCGTCGAACAGGAAGGTCAATTTGAGAAGGTTTGGTGATGGGTGCTAGACTTCTTGGCATGGGAGAAGAAGGTTGGTCTATTGGAGTTTCAGGTGTATTATGACGAGTAGGAGAAGAAGGTTGGTTTGATGGAGGTTCAGGTGCATTGTGACGAGTAGGAGAAGAGGGTTGGTTTGATGGAGGTTCAGGTGTATTGTGACGAGTAGGAGAAGAAGGTTGGTTTGGTGGAGGTTCAGGTGCATTGTGATGAGTAAGAGAAGAAGGTTGATCGAGTGAATGTTGGACAAGAGTGGGTAAGTCATTGTCAATAGTGGGCAAAATACCTTGTGATGGAGGTGCGGATTGTGTCTGTGACTGTTGGCAGAATGGGAAAACACTTTCATGGAAGATGACATCCCGACTTGTAAAAAATGTGTCTACATCTATATCAAATAATTTGTATGCTTTTTGATTGAGAGGATAACCAATGAATATGCACTGTCGAGCGCGCGGATCAAATTTCTTCTTAGGTGAAACAACAGTTGCATAACATAGACAACCAAAAGTTTTTAAGTGAGAAAGTGAAGGTGGGCGATTATATAGCATCTCAAAAGGTGATTTATTTTTTAGTAAATGTGTTGGCAAGCGATTAATGATATATGTGGCGGTTAAAACGCATTCCCCCAAAATTCTAATGGTAAATGAGACTGAAATAGGAGGGCTCGTGCTGTGTTTAAAATGTGTCTATGTTTGCGTTTTACTACTCCATTTTGTTGAGGAGTGACACACAAGTTCGTTGACATTCTATACCTTTTTTTGAAAAAAAAATTACGCATAGAAATAAATTCCAATATGTTGTCAACGCGGATGGTTTTAATAGATGCCTGAAATTGATTTTGTGCAAAAGTAATGAATGATTCTAAGAGATGTTGGGTTTCAGACTTGTGATTCATAAGAAATAACCAAGTACATCTAGTATAGTAATCGATTATAGTGAGAAAAAAAACGTTTTCCAAAATGAGATGGGGTTTTATGAGGACCCAAATGTCACAATGCAATATATTAAATGGAGAATGAGATTTTATTGTGCTTAAAGGAAAGGTAGCCTTGTCTGTTTAGCTTTGGGACAAATAGTAAATTATGAATGAGAATGATATTTTTATTCATAGGGATAGGTATTAAGGAAGATGCAAGTTGTAAACACGTTGGAGAAGGATGTCTGAGGCGCTTGTGCCATAAATCAGGGTCGGTCGATATTTGAGATGCGGGGCTTGGTTTGGAAGAGGGGACATGTAGTATAAGTGTGTTGTTTACTAAAGCCAATCATCCTCCCTATAGCCAAGTCCTGCAAAACACAACCATGTGGAGTAAAAACGACACAACAATTTAGTGAACTGGTTATCTTACTAACGGACATGAGATTTAAATTAAAAGAAGGAACACAAAGAACATCTTTGAAAGTGATTTTTTCATTGAATTTAATTGTGTCTGTAGATGAGATGAGCATAGTTGAGCCTGTGGGCATATTAACATTCAGAATAAATGTTGATGAAGTGTGTGTGAAAAATTGTGAATCATATGCAATGTGATCGGTTGCTCCGCTATCCAAAATCCATGGTTTCGTAAAAGCAGAATTAGAAGAGAAGTTAAGGGCAAACAGACCTGCAGAGCTAACAAACGTGTCACTTTTACCGTTATTGTTGAGCGAGTAAATAGTCTTTGCCAATTGTTGAATTTGCTCGGCATTGAAGTCTTGTACGAGGTTTCTATCGGACTCGTTACTGATGCCTTCTTTGCCAGACATGATCTTTTATTTAAGGGATAAAAATGGAAAGGCTGTCAGGGCACCAAAATCGGTGCTCTAATACCATGTAAGAAAATGGTACAAAAAATGGTAAGAAGAAGAGATGTTTCTTATTTTCTTATGTGTATGGTTACGTTACTTCATGTATAGGAAATATATAGGGAGTTTCTCTCTCCAAATTACAATCTAATTAGGTAGGGATACTAATCATAAGATTCTATCATTATTAAATTAATTGCATATAATTGGGTACAATATCGTACAATATTGCATACAATAATTGCATATAATTTGATAATTATTATTTCCTTAATAGGTTTTGAAAACAAAGTCAAAGAACAAGTTAAGAACACTTGATGTACCAAAAAGTATTGGATTATTACAAAATGTTAACAAAACACTTTTCTATTTGATGTTTTCTAGAAGGAGAAGAAATTATTTCTACTATGTGCATATTTGTGATTACTTGTTATTCCTCTTGCGCAAAAAAAAAATGTATGAACATTCAAATTAATCAGACTCTAGACTCTGGGTGAGTGATTGCGTAATGATGGTTTTAAACATTTTTATACCTTTATTCAAATGCAACTCATTAGAGGCCTATAAAATAATTTTGTAAAATAAATCTATAAACTAATTATTGTATAAATGAATAAACTTATTATTATGGATGACGTATCATAATTTTATTTTTCTCATGCCAATAATTTGAAATTAGAAGAATGTGAAGAGTCAATGAGGTATTATGACAAAATTACAACTGTAACTGATGCAATTGAATTATAAACCGAAACTATTTTGGTATATTAAAGGTTCGTTCAAACCATAGTCAACGTTTGAATTTCAATTTCATTGTATCTATTGTAGAAAACCCAAAACAGTAAAAAACTTGAAGAAGAAGTGTACCTGAGTGGAAAGATGGGGCCCAGGCACGGTCGGTTGATGAGGTATAATTGCTGATGTGTCGGTCTTCTTCTCTTTCGGTCGGTCGCTCCTTCTGGGTGTTTCCTTCGGTCGGGCGGGGGAGGGTACCTGCGAAGGCACTCCGACGCTTAAGTAAGTATGAGATTCTAAGTGTGGTTTAGTAAGTGAATGAAAAACGTACCTTTCTCTGGCTTGAGCATCGTGTTTATAGGATTGCCTAATGGGCTTTCTACCCCTTGGGCTCAGGGTGGTTATCGATAGGTCTTACCAATCGTGCTCCGGAATACCTAGGGAATATACCTTCTTCACACGCGTATTCCTTATTTTCCGGAGTTGTATTTTAACTACCTTAGTTTTGTCACGCGCCCTCACATTTATTATGAGTTCGGTTGGTCGGTCGGCCACGTGTGTTCGTCCGGTGCCTGCCGGTACACTTGCCCCCCAGGCTCGAGGTGAATAAATGCCGAAGAGTCGTAATGATTGTTGTGTCTTTCGAGGTGTCAGGCATTAAATGTAACGGAATGACGGGACGTTCGCTTTTTGTCGAAGACGGCGGAGATGGATCCGGCGGTGTGGATTAAATGACGTTTCGACTTCCGACTGATATGGATCGTAGGATGAGAGGGAATCTAACGGATGGGGGTGAGAGGGAAATGCTATAAATAGCGTCCCCAGTTGCAGAGAGATCACGTTTCATTGAGTTCGACATCCGAGTTGCTCCGATTGCCGAGTCCACATTGCGAGTTGTTGCGCTGTACGAACCATAGTTGCCGACCGAGGTGTTAATTTGTGAACGAAAGGTTAGTTATGTCGCAACTTTCTTCAAATAGAGTAGGGAGTAGAGAGTCGGGTGAGAGTGGGGAGTCATCGTCCGGGAGTGACGAAAGTACGAGTGGGTCCATGGGTCCGAGCTATGAGTGGGTAGATATTAGCGTTAGGAATACACCCACTATCTTTAAAAAACCGGACGACCTTGATAAAATGATAGCTAGGGCCCAGTCGTGCGGTCAGGTTTACCCTCAGATATTCTCATTGCTGAAATATGTGGGTACACCGACCGTGTCTGTCATGGAAGGGAGAATGCTCCGGTAGATTTCTTTTATGTTTATAGTACGTTATTCGCTGATTTGAAAGTGACGTTGCCGTTCGATGAGTTCACGATGGATGTGCTACGGTTTCTCAACCTAGCTCCAACCCAACTTCATCCGAACTCATGGGCGTGCATGCAGGCCTTCCGAATGGTGTGTCAACTTTTTGACTTGACGCCCAGAGCGAAAGTGTTTTTATTTTATTATAACACACATTCGTCCAACCCCGTAAGTTGGGTGTCGTTGACCAGCCGTCCGGGGAGTGTGCGTTTTGCGGCCTTCACCACGTCCTACAAGAACTTCAAGGAACGATATTTCAAGATATTTGTGGAGCCGGACGACCGAGAGTACTTTTATAATAATGGTGTTACCAAGTTTCCATTCCATTGGACCCAGAATCCGACTGTGCTTAACGCGAGTTCTCATGCGGCTCTGTCGGCTTTGGATAAGGCCGTTATGGTGGTGTTTGACCAACTCCCTCACAAGTTACCTACGAGGGAGATAATTTCGTTATATGCGTCGTCCGATCCCTGGGCGGATTTTATTGGTATGTGATTGTAAATTTGGTTTGACTGAATAACTTCATTAATAGTGTTTAATTCCTGTGTGTTTTGCAGAAATCATGAGTCGGGCGGACGCTTCTTTGCATGAGTATATGAACAAGCTGCGCCAGAGTAGGGATGGTCAGTCGGCCTCTGTCGACACGGCCGGGGTGTTGGCGGCAGTGCCGTCTACAACGAATCCTGCGGCGGGGGCCTCGGCTGCTGCGAAGAAAAGGGGTCTGCCTCCGAAGGGAAATCAGGACGGCCGAGCTGGGCCATCCCGAACGACCTCTGAGCCAACGCTGTTGGCGGTCGGCATGGACATAGCGGCCCACCTGCAGGCGGAGCTGACCGCCGAAGAGAATGAAATTTTTGCCACCATCCCTACAACTAAACTGATGGTGGAAACATTAGAGTTACAAAGCCGGGCGCTTATGGCAAGCCGGACGGTGGTTGAAGAGCTCGAGAGAGTGACGACCGTTACCATACCCCGGTTAAAGAAAGACGTGACCGAGGCTACTCAAGCCACTAAGATGTCGACCGAGAAAGCCGAGAGGTTGAAGGTCCAGTTGGAGGAGAAGCAGACGACCTTAAGCGCAAGAGGAACTCACGAAGAGTCTTGAGGCGCAACTGAAAGGAGGAGCCGACCGGGAGGAGGCTTTAAAAGCGGAAGTGGCCAAGTGTCACGACTTCATGCTTCGCATTAGCGAAGAATACTTCCGGTTGGGCATCCAACAAGTGGCTTGTCTGCACGGTACGCCACTGGAGGACGACCGCTATGACATTGAGAAGATGGTGGTCGAAGGAAAACTTGTGCCGACCAACCCTGGCGACATTAATGAGGAGGGTGAGGCGGAGACTCCGGGACCACAGCCGGACGCTTCGTTCGAAGAATTAATGAATATTCCATAGATAATTGCTGGACCCGGCATGTGGGCATCGTACAATGGTTTTATTTTGGATTGCTGATTGACCGGATTGGTATATTTGAACCTTGTGTTTGTTGTAAGTAGATTTTATTAATTTGGATGCCGGCCGAGGCGTAGTTGATTTCGTTAGCAATAATGCGAATGTCGAACGAGGTCTGGATGATTCTGAAAAAAGTAATAAGTTAATCCTGATGCCGAACGAGGCATAGATAATTGCGATTTCGTTAAAGTAATAAGTTAATTCTGATGCCGCACAAGGCATAAATAATCCTGACTACGTTAAAGTAATAAGTTAATTCGGATGCCGAACGAGGCATAAATAATCCTGATTACGTTAATGTTAATTCGGATGTCGAACGAGGCATAAATAATCCTGATTACGTTAAAGTAATAAGTTAATTCGGATGCCGAACGAGGCATAGATAATCCTGATTACGTTAAAGTAATGTTAATTCGGATGCCGAACGAGGCATAAATAATCCTGATTACGTTAAAGTAATAAGTTAATTCGGATGCCGAATGAGGCATAAATAATTCCAATTACTAGTTAAAGTAATAATTCGGATGCCGAACGAGGCATAAATAATCCTGATTACGTTAAAGTAATAAGTTAATTCGGATGCCGAATGAGGCATAAATAATTCTAATTACGTTAAAGTAATAAGTTAATTCGGATGCCGAATGAGGCATAAATAATTTCAATTACGTTAAAGTAATAATTCGGATGCCGAACGAGGCATAAATAATCCTGATTACGTTAAAGTAATGATTCGGATGCCGAACGAGGCATAAATTGAGTAATAAAAGGAATAGGAGATTTGGATTTTAATTTATAGTGCCTCGTTAAAACCTTCTCGGTCGTAAACCCTCCTTAGGGAAAAACCGACCGAGCGAGGAAATAGTACACTTTTATTATTAAGTTCAACTGTAATAAAATTTGAGATGCGTGGCATTCCACGTTCTCGGTATGTCCTTCCCAGATAAATGTTCTAAGTAATAGGCTCCGTTGGCTGCCGTATCTGCTATGCGGAATGGTCCTTCCCAATTGCTAGAGAACTTGCCTCCTTCCTTCCGGGCGCTACCCCGCATTCGCCATACTAAGTCGCCTTTGTGGAATTGTCTTGGTTTGACCTTGGAGTTGTATCGTCTGGCCACCCGAATTTTGCATGCTTCTTCTCTAATTCTACACTTGTCCCGAAGTTCGTTGATGAGATCGAGGCCGACCGAGAGACTTTCCTTGTTTAGATCAAGATCAAGGGTTTGTCGGCGGAGAGAAGGTTCTCCAATCTCCACGGAAATCATAGCTTCAGTACCATATGTCAGGCTGTATGGCGTTTCTTGTGTAGTCGTTTGCGGAGTACAACGATATGCCCATAAGACCTCTAAGAGTTCTTCCGTCCAGTTACCCTTGGCTGGGCCGAGACGTTTCTTGAGTTCGTTCAGGATGACTTTGTTTGCAGCTTCTGCTTGTCCGTTTGTCTGCGGATGTTCGACTGAACTGGCGATGTGTTTGATGTGGAGCTTCTCGTAAAATTCAGATAACGTCCGGTCGGTGAATTGCCGACCGTTATCGGTGATGATGATCTGTGGAAGTCCGAAGCGGCAAACGATATTTTTCCATACGAAATTTTGAACATTGCGGGCGGTGATCGCAGTCAGAGGCTCGGCTTCGATCCACTTGGTGAAGTAATCAATGCCGACCAGTAAGAATTTACACTGGCCTTTACCGGGGGCGAAAGGGCCAATGATGTCCATACCCCATTGGACAAACGGCCAAGGTGATAGCATAAAATGGAGTTCCTCAGGTTTTTGGTGGGACAAAGTGCCAAAATCTTGGCATTTAAGACATTTTTGGACGAAACTGATGCATTCGCCTTGGACGGTCGGCCAGTAGTATCCGGCTCAGAATACTTTGGCTGCCATTGTTCGTGCGCCAGAGTGAGTTCCGCAAATTCCTTCGTGCAACTCTCGGACGACATAGGAAGCTTGGTCGGGCGTCAAACATTTAAGGAGTGGTCGGGTATACCCTCGGCGGTAAAGGTCGTCGCCAATCAAGACAAAACGGGCGGCCTGCAGCTTCATGGTTTTTTCGCCGGGAGGACTACATGTGCCGTTAAGTAAATATTGCTTAATTGGGGTAATCCAAGTAGATTCCGTGTCGGTCGTGAGGCATTCCTGTAGATCGATGCTTGGGCGTGCGAGCGTAACATGGATGACCGACCTATGCATTCCTTTACACTTCGTCGTCGCTAACCGGGACAAGGCGTCCGCGCGAGTATTGTGATTGCGTCGAACATGCTGCATGGAAATTTCAGAAAAGGTGCTCATCGACTGTTTGACTAAGTGATAGTAGCGCTGTAGGAAGCTTTCTCGGACTTCATATTCGTCATTAAGCTTGCCGATGACAAGCATGGAATCACTTTTACAGATTAACTTTGTTATTTCTAATTCTTGAGCGAGGCGTAGTCCGGCTAAAATGGCTTCATATTCCGCCTGGTTGTTTGAAGTTTTGAAGTCGAATTTGAGGGCTTGCTCGATGACAATCTCGCCGGGGCCTTCCAAAACGACTCCAGCGCCGCACGACATTTCGTTGGAGGAGCCGTCCACGTATAGGATCCATGATGAGTGTGCAGTCTCGGCTGAGGAAGGAGTGAGTTCGGCTGCGAAATCAGCAAGAGCTTGCGACTTGATGGCTCCTCGCAGTTGATATTGAATATGGAATTCGGATAGTTCTATCGTCCATCCGATCATTCGTCCAGCTAAATCTGGCTTAGTGAGAATCTTGACAATGGGGTAATTTGTCCGGACAATAATACGATGATTTTGAAAATACATACGCATTCGTCGGACGGTGATGATGAGAGCCATTGCTACCTTTTCGATCGTTTGGTATCGGATTTCGGCGCCATGGAGGGCGCGGCTGACGAAATAAACTGGTCGTTCTTCAAAATTAATTTCTTGCACTAAGACTGAACTGACGGCTTCGTGTGAAACGGCGAGGTAGACTATAATGGGCTCTCGGGCGTCCGGTTTCTGGATGACCGGCGGGGAAGATAGAAAAGTTTTCAATTGGAGGAAAATTTCTTCGCATTCGGTCGACCACTCAAAGCGAGATGCTTTTTTCAATAGTCGGACGATGGGTCTCGTTCGTTCGGCAAGTTTAGGAACAAATCTGGATAGAGCGGTGAGTCGGCCGATAAGTCTCTGAATTTCCTGAATGGAGTTGGGACTTCTCATTTCGGAGATAGCTTTACATTTCTCGGGGTTAGCTTCGATGCCTCTATGAGTTAGCATAAAACCTAAGAACTTTCCCCCCTCGACGCCGAACGCACACTTGTCAGGATTGAGTCGCATCTGGTGTTGGCGGAGTGCCTGAAAAACTTCTTTTAGGTCGGCAATATGTTGTTTGCATGAGTCGGACTTGACGACAATGTCATCGACATAGACTTCAACATTCCTGCCGATCATGTCGTGGAATACATGGTCCATTAGTCTTTGATAAGTGGCCTCGGCATTTTTGAGTCCGAAGGGCATAACTTCATAGTAGAAATTATTGGAATCAGTCATGAATGTTGTCTTCTTTCGGTCGGCCGGGTGCATTTGGATTTGATTATAACCTGAGTAGGCGTCAAGGAAGCTGAGGATGTGATGACCGGCCGCTCCATCAACGAGACGATCAATGGTAGGTAGAGGGTAAGAGTCTTTTGGGCATGCCTTATTGAGGTCCGTGTAGTCAACGCACATTCGCCATTTTCCGTTCGCTTTCTTTACCATAACCACGTTGGCGAGCCATGTGGTGTAATGGGCTTCCCGAATGAATCCAGCTTGTAACAATTTATCCGCTTCGTCACGTGCGGCTTGACGTCGTTCCTCGCCTAGATGTCTTTTCTTTTGAGCTATTGGCCTAGCCTCTTTATACAGTGATAATCGGTGAGTGATAACCTGTGGGTCTACGCCAGGCATATCAGCGGCCGTCCAGGCGAACAGATCGGCATTTTTAACAAGTGTCGTACCGATGGCCATTCGGTCGTCCGGTTTCAGCGAAGTGCCGATGTGCGTAGTGTGGCGATCATCGCGAAGCGGGAATGGATGCAAGTCTTCTCCTGCTTCCATACGGGGGTCGTCCATACGAGGGTCGAGGTCAACAAGGGCTATCATCTGACGACGGGACATGTGCCGTCCGGAACGCCGAGTGGGGGATCGTCCTCGTTTTTGTGGGACTCGGTCGTCCGGATTGGTCGTGTAGAGTCGTCGAGTTGGCTCACTTTTCAAACTTGCGACATAACATTCTCTAGCGGTTTTTTGATCGACATGGATGGTTGCAATGTCGTTAGTTGCCGAAGGGAATTTCATGGCTAAGTGTGGGGTGGAAACAATGGCTTTTAATCTGTTGATGGACGGACGACCGAGCAGGATGTTGTAGGAAGTTTGGGCGTTGACCAGAAGATATCGTACGTTTATTGTTTTGTGGAGACCGTCTTCCTCACCAAAGGTTGTATATAAATCTATATACCTCTTAGTGTCGACCCGTTCACCTGAGAACCCTACAATTTGTTCGTTATAGGGTTGAATATCTGATTCTGGGATGTGCATTTTCTTGAAGATTTCCCAGTATAATATGTCGACCGAGCTACCTTGGTCGACCAAAGTCTTGGCAATTGCGAACTTGTCAATTTCTACAGTGATTACCATAGGGTCGTCCTGGGCTGGATCTATGGCTGTGAAGTCGTCGTCAGTGAAAGTGATTGGAGGTATGTGTGGACGCCTCCTCGTAGTAGCGTGAGCGGACTGGATGTCCCGGAGATGTTTCTTTCGGGCGGAATTTGAGCACCCGCCGCCGGCAAAGCCCCCGGCTATGTAATTTGTTTCGTGGTTCGGTTCGCCCAAGGTAACGGGTCCAGCAATCATGTTGATGACTTCGCGGACTCGTTGGCGAGGGCGAGCGTTTCGGTCGGGACTGGTACTGCGGGCGCGTGTACGCCGAACGGGGCTTTCACTGCGTTTCCGCGAAGCCTGGTTATGGTCAGTTCGGCGTTTGTAATCGTTACGGTATGATCGGTCGACACCACGGGATGGACGGTCGGTACTCCGTGGTGGGGATCTTGAATTCCTTGTCCTCTTGACGAACTGCTGCAAATGGCCAGCCTGGATGAGCTCTTCGATTTTGTCCTTCAACGCTTGACAACCTTCGGTCGTGTGACCAAAATTCCGATGGTACTGACAACGCTTAGCAGTATCTGCATTCGGTGGTGTTTGATACTGTTTTGGTGTCGGAATTAAATCCGTTTGCAGTGCTTCATCTAGGGCTCGTCCCCTCGGCACAGTTAAGGGGGTGTAACTGTTAAACCTGGGGATTCGGCCTCCTCTGTTCCGGTCGGACCTTGGGGTGGTTCGGAGGGTTCGTTCGGTCTCGACTTCTCTTTCTTTGTTCGGGGTTTGGTCTTTGAAGACTCCGGATCCGACGGTTTTGAACCGTTGGTGGTAATCTATGTGTTCTTCGATTTGCATGAATTTGGTTGCTCGAGTTCGAAGGTCTTCCATGTCTTGAGGCGGCTTCTTGATGAGACTCTCAGTAAAACGGCTCGGCGGGATGGCCGAGACCAAATGATGCAATGCAACTTCCTGCTTGAGTCCTCTGATGTGCATACATGCTTTGTTGAACCTATCTAGAAAGGTTCTGAGAGATTCACCTTTTTCTTGTTGTACCGCTAGGAGAGACATGGAGGACATGTGATGCGGTCGGCTGGTGGCATATTGAGTGGAGAATTTTACAGTTAAGATGTCAAAGTCGTCAATGGAGTTCGGAGGCAGCTCTATAAACCAGGTAAGGGGTTCTCCCTGGAGGGACGTGGGGAATACTTTACACCACACATTGTTATCTGTGGTATACAAAGTCATTTGTGTCTTGAAGACATTTAGATGCTCGTCCGGGTCGGTCGAGCCGTCATAGAGTTTAATAGCGAGACCTCTCCATTTGTTAGGAAGTGGTGTGGTGATAATTTCGTCTGTAAAAGGATGACCCCTTTTACTTGACTTTCTTTCGACCGTTTCAGCTCTGGAAGCAGGATTGGTGTTGGTCGGTGTAAGTATGCGAGAGGCGGTTAGGTCGGCCGTGTGGGATTGGCCTTCTCGTTCGGGATTATCGACCTGTCGTTGGAGTCGTGCATTCTGTTCTCTCAATAAGGCGATTTCTTCTTCCTGGCGGCGTTTGTCCTCTTCGTGTTGACGATGGTCTTCCATCCCCTTTTGTCGCAGTTCCTCCATCTGAGTTTGGAGGGTTTGAATCATAGTCATTTGTTCGGCCATAGCGTCGTTGTTGTTTCTTGTCGCAACCATTATAGCTTCAAAGATTGAAGATTTGCCTCGGCCCCACGGTGGGCGCCAATTGTACCTGAGTGGAAAGATGGGGCCCAGGCACGGTCGGTTGATGAGGTATAATTGCTGATGTGTCGGTCTTCTTCTCTTTCGGTCGGTCGCTCCTTCTGGGTGTTTCCTTCGGTCGGGCGGGGGAGGGTACCTGCGAAGGCACTCCGACGCTCAAGTAAGTATGAGATTCTAAGTGTGGTTTAGTAAGTGAATGAAAAACGTACCTTTCTCTGGGTTGAGCACCGTATTTATAGGATTGCCTAATGGGCTTTCTACCCCTTGGATAGGTCTTACCAATCGTGCTCCGGAATACCCGGGGAATATACCTTCTTCACACGCGTATTCCTTATTTTCCGGAGTTGTATTTTAACTACCTTAGTTTTGTCACGCGCCCTCACATTTATTATGAGTTCGGTCGGTCGGTCGGCCACGTGTGTTCGTCCGGTGCCTGCCGGTACAAGAAGGATTGATCAATCCCTAAAGTATCACACATTCAAGAACTTCCATAGTTGGGTGAGTATACGTGACATTGCTTTGTATAATTTTCTTTATTTGGAGTACTTATTTGAATATATATTTTTCCTGAGATTTTGTTCTCTTTATTCAAGAATAGTTATAAAGATTTCACCCAATGACCTAAGAATAGTTTTTCCTGAAATTTTTTTTTCATTAGCTAACCCTTGCTTTTTCTTGTTATGTTGTGAACTGCGATGACTGTACTACATACACGAGCAGATGATCATTAGGTGTCAGAGGGTCTGGAGTTCTTTAAGATGTAGTTTTGAACCTTATATTGTTAATATTTGTATTCTATAAGTCATAATCTTCTAATAGAAATATTTTGAAAAAAAAAAACTCCAAGTCGTATAGAAATCGGTAAAACTTCTATTATAATAATTAGATATATTTTTTGGGATGTTACAACTTTTTGTTGTATTAATTAAATGAATAATTTTTGTATAAATTAAATTAATTTTTTGTTGTATAAATTAAATTAAATTATTTTTGTATAAATTAAAGTAACTTTTTATTGTATAAATTAAATTAATTTTTATATACATTAAATTAATTTTTGTTGTATAAATTAAATTAATTTTTTTAATATTATAATTCGGTTTATTAAGATTTAATGTTGTTATGTAATCTGAATGAGAATTAAAGTTTCAGTTTAAAAATTGATAGAATATCACTTCAAATTTTGAAGAGTTAATTAATAAAAGGATACATAATTAATAAAAATATAGAGAATTAATAAAAGAAGTTATAATATTTTTGGAAAAAAAAAATTATTACCGTTTAAAAATAATTTTAGGATATTGCGTTTTTAATTTTCTTTTTCATTGAATATCTTGTAATAATGTAGATTTAGATTTTTTATTTTTATTTTTTCATTATTATGTTGAATTAATGGTTATGTTGTAATAATTAAGTACCATACAAATTTAGAAGTTTTATTTTTTTTTCTCATTGGTTATATTTTAATAATTAAATATATTTAGAAGTTTTTATTTTTCTATGGTGTTTTAAAAAAATATTGGTGCTGCAGAGAGAGTAAACTTTTTCATTTTTCCATTGGCTATTTTAAAAAAAAAATTAAAAGGTTATGGTGTACAAAATAATTAGGTGCTGCAGAGAGTAAAAAATATGGGGAGCAGATTGGGCCAACTTTTTCTAGAAAATTACAAATAGTGACGTGGGGTGTATGAATAGGGACTGCAGAGAGAAAACAATTGTGCAACAGAATGCGGACTGTTTCTTCCTGCACCTCCATATCTTCTTCTGTCACCTCCACACAACATGAAAATACATTTTTATCCTTTTTGTGTCATCCTCATAGCCTAGTTTCTGGATTATATAATCCAGAACACATTTGAAAAAAGACTTCTGGATTATATAATCCATAAGTTAAATAAGACTTTCGGATTATGTAATCCATAAAAGAATCATGCATATGAAAAAAGGCTTCTAGATTACATAATCCGGAAGCTAATTATAAATTTGAAAATGACTTTCAGATTACGTAATCTAGAATATTATAGAGGGCATTTTTGGAAATTCGAAAATTTATGGAGGTGAGAGAAGTAGGTATGGAGGTGGAGGAAGAAACAATCCAGAATGCGCCAACTTTTCAAGAAAATTACAAGTAGTGACATGGAGGTGTATAAATTAAATAGGGACTGTAGAGAGTAACAAATATGGGCAGATTAGGCCAACATTTTCAAGAAAATTACAAATAGTGACGTAGGGGATGTATAAATTAAATTGGGTTTAGGAGCTGCAGAGAGTAAAAAATATGGGCAGCAGATTGGGCCAACTATTTCAAGAAAATTACATAGAGACGTGTGGTTGTATAAATTAAATAGGGTCTGCATAGACTAAAAGTGATAGGCATCATAGACTAAAAGTGACGGGCAGTATTATGGCCTATGTTTTTCATATTAATATGTTGGAAGTAGTGATTTGGGGGTGTATAAACTAAATAGGAGCTACATAGAGTAAAAGTGAAATAGTGGTGTAGAAATCAAATTAGCCCAAGTTTCAAATAACTAAAATATTTTAAAGATTGTCGTAGATAAAAATTGAATTAAGAGAGTAAATTTATTTAATTTTTATGTAATTGGATTACAGATTTTAAGTTTTAAAAAAGTTGATTTCTAAAGTACAATTTTAATTCTAAGTTGTGTTTTATGTATTGATATTCACTTTGATTATTTGGATTGATGAAATTATCCAAATGACTTTTTTTTAACTATTTGAATGATTGTGTAATGCTGGTTTTAAACATTTTTATATCTTCATTCAAATGCAACTCATTAGAGGCCTATAAAATAATATTGTAAAAATATCTATAAACTAATTATTGTATGAATGAATAAAGTAATTATGGATGATGATTCCCATAATAATAAGTGCTATAGTTGCAGAAAAATCTTAAAAAATCGACAACGTATCATAATTTTATTTTTTTCATGCTAATAATTTGAAATTAGAAGAATGTCGAGAATCAATAAGGTATTTATGACAAAATGAAAACTCTAACTAATGCAATTGAATTATAACCTGTTTTGGTATATTAAAGGGTCGTTAAAACCATAGTCAGTGTTTGAATTTCAATTTCATAGCATTTTTTTTGTCTGTTGTAGAAAACCCAAAACAGTAAACGAATCTTGAAGAAAAAGGATTGATCAATCCCTAAAGTATCACACATTCAAAAACTTCCGTAGTTGGTAAGTACATTGTTTTGTATAATTTTCTTTATTTGTATAATTTTCTTTATTTGGAGTACTTATTTCAATCTTTTCCTTTTTTTTTCCTGAGATTTTGTTCTCTTTATTCAGGAATAGTTATCAAGATTTCACCTAAAAGCATTCAAATATTTTGAACTGCAAACTGTCTTTGGTTATCTTTCACTATCTTCTCATCAAAGAAGATTTCTATAAAAGTAAATTAAAAGGTTTGACTAAGAAAGAAACGATCTTGGACACAAGCACACCATATTTTGGAAACTAATCTATGTAGAATTAAGCCTTAAAACAGTTCCTCCCATTCTGTATTTGAATTTCTTGCTGTCATAAACGAGGATGTTGAAACCTGAATTGGCTGCAGAATCAGATATGAGAAAGAAGCTTGATGGTTGTAACATGTTTAGCAATGGGGAAGCTGGGGAAATGAAGGAAGCAGATATAGAGAAAAGGAACCTGCAATCTTTAAAATCTAAGATGAAGTATGATTTGCGAAAGAGTTTGGCATGGGACAGTGCCTTTTCCACAAATTCTGGTATAGTTCATATTCCAATGGAAATGTATTCAAATAATTTCATTCACTTTTCATATTTATCATCTCGTTCATCCTCAGGAATTCTAGACTTGGAGGAGTTGTTCAGTACTTCAAATTCATCGCACACTGAGAAGGGTTGTGACATGCTGAGACCTAAGCAGGATCAGCATCTGTATTTCAACAATCTGAAACCTGAAATTAAAACTGCTGCAACTGATGGATTCAATTTGAGAAAGAGTTTAGCTTGGGACAGTGCTTTTTTCACAAGTGAAGGTGTGTTTGATATGATTTACGTTCCTTCTAGTTCTTGTTATTGATTCAGTGTGTGCTTCATTTTCTTGATGTTTATACTTTTGGACTTTGCTTTGTCAGGAATTTTGAATCATGAGGAGTTATCTCTTCTAAACAAAGGGCTTAAGAAATCCGAAATGGGTATGCTTCCTCAAATCGAAGAACTAGGGATCTCATCCGAGTCAAATCGTAGTATTGAGAGTGATGCTTCATGTTGCACAAATATTCAAAAAGCTTTTTGTAAGTATAACATTTTTAGGTCGAAAAATTATACTTGTAATTAATAATATAATAAATGTGTAATTAAATAATATAAAAATAATTAAAATAATAATTTTGAGAGTTCTAAATAAGTGTAGAAAAAAAAAGTATCATGACTCTTTTAAGTCATACCTTTTTCATCTAAAAAGAGGGTGTCTATATCCTCCATATTTACTAGACTCTATAGGGAATAAACCTTGTCCTGCTTCTACACATGATCCATTTTTGCATATGGGTTCTGTCAATTTCTTTTCCCCCCTGTTAATTACTACATTAGACAATATTTTTTTTTATTGATAATTGTCAATGTTTTATTTGCTCTTCATATCTATCCCTTGATATTACTTTTAAGTTTTATAACATTTGATAGTAACTATATATTTATTATGAAAAACAATACTCATGGATGATTTCATGCATTCCACTCTACTAAATTATATTACTTTTTTGTTTACTTTCAGCAACAGCAAGGATGGATGGGGACAGTGTTCCCAAATTGAAGGTTCGTTCTTGCACTATAATATTATTTGTGTGAAGGTCATTTTTTTTTTCATGATGCAAATTCTTGGAAAAGGAAGAGAGAATTTCTTTTATTAACTAATGATAATTACATTGTCTAGTCCTTCACCACTAACAATAAGAGTTGAATTACTTTTATATGTATATAATCTTTATTGCTAATAAAAAAAATAATAAGACTCTAAAAAAATAAATTGAAATAAATCTGTAGATTCTATGATTTTTTTTTCTAATATAAAGATATTATGATATTTTTATTTCAATAATTTTCTCCTTATAATATTTTCAAGTTGGCAAATGAATATCGGTTATTTTTAACTTTATTACAAGATATTAGAATCTCCGTTGAGGAAGTCTCTCAGTGAACTAAAGTCATGTACATACATTAGTTGTGACTATTAAACCTCTATAAAAGTATTATCTTTCATAAAGTTCCTATCAATTACAATATGTTTAGTCTTATCTTGTTGTACGAGATTATGGACAATTCATCTTTGACTTATAGAGAAAAGTTCAATGTTTCATGATTTTGATTAAGTGCTGATAACTATAATGTATAAGACATGGTCAAGATTTGTCATTAAGACAAATGTTTTTTATCATCTAAGATGCAAGTGTTTTGTTTGTCAAACGATTTTCACTCTCTTTACGTACGATAAACATTGTCGTGCTTAATATACATAGTATTAAACTAACTTGTATGTTATGAATATTTTATGATTATTCTATGTTAGAGAAAATATTTGATTCCTACATCTGACCAAAAGAATTTGCAAAAGTTTATGGTACATCAACACTCTCTTGGTAAATGAGTTAAAGTTGTTTTACTTCAATGACTCCTGGTGTATGCTTTGCAATCCTAGAAATGTTTATCTCCTTTGTATGACTTTGTGATTTACATAAATTCAAGTAAAGACATTATGTCAAAGGAGAGATAAGTACACCTACCTATTGGGATGGTGCTTAAAGAAGAGAAAATCATTTAATGTATGCATGGAGTGCATTCAATGCATGCTCATTGATCAAAAAAGGATTTGCAATGACTTTTTTCTTCAATGCCTACATAAAGCTACCTTTCAAGAAGACAAGAACGAGATTGAATTGAAAAGTGCCAAAACACTATAAAAATATTTTTATACCCTAAAAGCTCTGTAAGTACATTGTTATGTTCATCTTTGGAAAATTAGAAAAGAGAGCTTAAATCTTGGTAATAGGCGAAAGACGCTACTCCTCTCTAGTGAGTAAAACATGTGATATTTTTGTTAGTCAGGAGTGACTATTTGTTAAACAAGGTTAACCAGAAGTGGCTATGATGCAAAACAATAGTCGGGTTTTTATCCAAAAGTGACTTAGTGTTCAAGAATACTTGACGGGTTAGCCAGAAGTGACTACGTTATGAAACAACACTCATATGGGTTAGCCAAGAGTGACTACGAGCCAAAACAATACTCTTTGTAACTTACAACGTTGCATAGTGAAACTCAATCAGTTAATTGAAAACTGGATGTGGTCTGCACTATCGAGTATAATTTTTTTGACTAATTTATTATTTTCCTACTTTCATAAAATTACATGCTAACGTAGGAAAGAGAAGTTTTTGAACTTAGGTTTTGAAATTCTTTTTTAGTTCATCGAACAATATTTGTAAAAAAATTCAAAAAGTTTATGCCTTTGCCTTTTGTGTTTTTTTCACAAATTATATAAAAATGTCAAATTTTATTTTAAGATTACCTAATATGAGCTTTATGTAAAGTTCTTCACACACATTGAGCAAGAACTCAAAATTCAACTTCCGCACTTGAACATGATATCTATTTTGTTTTACTTTTCCAAGGACCAAAAACATACAATACTCAAAGGTAAATTTTATGTCACAAAACAAAACCAACATAGTCGGTATCATTATATATCTTTAGCCAAAGTGTTTCTTTCATTTGTTTCACCATTGTGGAAGGTAAATACTTTTTGTTGAAAAAAATGGGTCTCTTGAATTTTGTCATACATGTTGAGTTTAATAGACACGTACTTTTAGTATAAGGTTTGGTGACAAATGACAATAAATTAGAATTCATCTTATCTTTTTTACAAATTTATCTATATGGAAGTTGTAAATGCATGGAAAGATAAAAAGAATTATCATCTGTCTATATATTATTTATATTATTTATTCTGACTTATATACAATATTCAACTCTGCATTAAAAACATTGATATTTGAAAATTGAGAACACAATTTCATTGTCAAGTATGCCCTTATGCATGTATAAGATTACCTTTACCAGTCACAACACTGACACATTTTTCTACTTTTGAAAGTTCTCTTCTGCATGTGGAAGATCTGATCTCTCATCCCATCTAAAGCCACCAAAGATACAAAGTCGAGTTAGAAGAAATGCCCTAATAGCTCCCACCAAAAGAATTCCTATGTTTTCAAATGAAGTCAATGAGGGAAGCAAAACTGTCAAAGCAAGTGGTAAGGTTTCTAAACGCAATACAAATATCATTTCTTTCTTACTATCCTTGATTCTATGGAATTTAAAGCAAGGACTATTGCAGGAAAGTGTTTGACAGAAAAACCTAATCTCTTGAAGACTGGCAGCAGATATAATGATAGTAATAGTTGTACTACTCTCTCTGGGGAATTTTCATCATTGAGCTCTCAGTCTCATATGAATGCCTCTTCTAATGGATTATGTTCACCCTACAAAAGGTTCTCTATCTGGCAATCATCACCTGAATTTTCACTAGTTAAAAATCGTACCCCACAAGAGAATTGTCACCAAACTTATTCATCTGTTGGAAAGAACTTTTGTTGCATATCACCTTCAGTATCCACTGATGGGTTCTTTCCTGCATCATCATTGACTGAAAGCATCGGTTCCCATGATGGTAATGGAATCATGTGCTCAAATACTTTTAGTGAGGTAAAGGAAAGCAATTATGTTTCATTTGATGCTTCGAGAACTGTGAAGCCTTCTGGTCTCCGAATGCCATCACCCAATATTGGATATTTTGATATGGTTAGTTGTACATGAATCCCTTTTAGATTAACATTGGATTTTGAATAATACTCTCCCATTTCATTTCTCAAAATGAAAACATCAACAACGCATTTCACTCATTATTGTATAATTTCCAAATATCTTTTCTTTATGATAAAGTGTATTAAAATAATGTATTTTGGTAACACTCAAATGGTTGAAACATATATTCATTTTTAAAAATGGCGTGGAAGCTTTTCTAAGTTATTAAAGTTTCCTTTTTTCAGAATAATTTGCTGGTGTCAATAGAGAACCGAGATAATAAGTCACATTCAAGGGCTATCTCAAAGATTAAAAGTGGACAAATGTTGGAAGATGTAAGAAATACAAGGACTTCTACTTGGAAAACAAGAAACATCAATAACTCAAGAATCATGAAGTTTGGTCATAGTGCAGTTTCAACAACTGGTGAGGGCAAGGATTGTTTGACAAAAGATGAGAAAATGATGAATGCGAGAGCACATGAACATGCTTTTGAAAGGAAAACTTGTGCAAAAGTGGATAAAAGAGGAGTGGGGAATAAAATATTAAGAGAAAAGAGAACAATCTATCCTAAACAACAAGGCTTTGGGCGAAAGAACACATCGGGGCAAACACTGTGTACCCAAGAAATGATGCATAAGCTTCACGAAAGTGTGAAGTAAAATTTGATTGGTTTTGAAAACAAAGTCAAAGAACGACTTAAAAACATTTGATGTACCAAAAAGGGTTGGATTCTTACAAAATGTTAACAAAACACTTTTCTATTTGATGTTTTCTAGAAGGAGAATAAATTCTTTCTACTATGTGCATATATGTGATTACTTGTTATTCCTCTTGCGCAAAAAAAAAGAGTATATGTATGAACATTAAAATTAATCAGACTCTAGACTCTGGGTGAGTGATTGCGTAATGATGGTTTTAAACATTTTTATACCTTTATTCAAATGCAACTCATTAGAGGCCTATAAAATAATATTGTAAAATAAATCTATAAACTAATTATTGTATAAATGAATAAACTTATTATGGATGATGATTCGCATAATAAGTGTTATAGTTGTAGAAGAATCTTCTAAAATCGACAACGTATCATAATTGTATTTTTCTCATGCCAATAATTTGAAATTAGAAGAATGTCGAGAGTCAATGAGGTATTATGACAACTGTAACTGATTCAATTGAATTATAACCAAAACTGTTTTGGTATATTAAAGGTTCGTTCAAACCATAGTCAGCGTTTGAATTTCAATTTCATTGTCTTTTGTAGAAAACTCAAAACAGGAAACGAATCTTGAAGAAGAAGGATTGATCAATCCCTAAAGTATCACACATTCAAGAACTTCCGTAGTTGGGTGAGTATACGTGACATTGCTTTATATATATATTTTTTTTTGGAGTACTTATTTCAATAATTTTTTTTTCCTGAGATTTTGTTCTCTTTATTCAAGAATAGTTATAAAGATTTCAACTAATGACCTAAGAATAGTTTTTTCCTTAAATTTATTTTCATTAGCTTACCCTTGCTTTTCTTGTTATGCTGTGAATTGCAATGAATGTATTACGTACATAAGCAGATGATCATACAGGTGTCAGAGGGCCTGGAGAACTTTAGGATGTAATTTTGAACTTTATATTGTTAATATTTGTATTCTATAAGTCATAATCTTGTAATAGAAATATTTTGAAAAAAAAAACTCTAAGTCTGGATAGAAATCGGTAGAACTTCTATTGTAATAATTAGATGTATTTTCTGGGATGTTACAACTTTTTGTTGTATAAATTAAATGAATAATTTTTGTATAAATTAAATTAATTTTTTGTTGTATAAATTAAATTAAATTGTTTTTGTATAAATTAAAGTAACTTTTTATTGTATAAATTAAATGAATTTTGTTTATACATTAAATTAATTTTTTTTTGTATAAATTAAATTATTTTTTTAAATTTTTTTAATTCAGTTTATTAAGATTTAATGTTGTTATGTAATCTGAAGAGAATTAAAGTTTCAGTTTAATAATTGATAGAATATCACTTCAGATTTTGGAGAGTTAATTAATAAAAGGATACATAATTAATAAAAAGATAGGAAATTAATAAAAGAAGTTATAATATTTTTTTGAAAAAAAATTATTACCGTTTAAAAATAATTTTAGGATATTGCGTTTTTATTTTTTTTCATTGAATATCTTGTAATGATGTAGATTTAGATTTTTTATTTTTATTTTTCCATTATTATGTTGAATGTTGTAATAATTAAGTACCATACAAATTTATAAGTTTTATTTTTTTTCTCATTGGTTATATTTTAATAATTAAATATATTTAGAAGTTTTTCATTTTTCTATGGTGTTTAAAAAAAATATTGGTGCTGCAGAATAAGGACTGCAGAGAGTAAAAAATTTGGGCAACAGAATGGGCCAAGTTTTTCAAGAAAATTACAAGTAGTGACGTGGAGGTGTATAAATTAAATAGGAACTGTAGAGAGTAACAAATATGGGCAGCAGATTAGGCCAACATTTTCAACAAAATTACAAATAGTGACGTAGGGGGTGTATAAATTAAATAGGGTTTAGGGGCTGCAGAGAGTAAAATATATGACCAGCAGATTGGGCCAACTATTTCAGGAAAATTACATAGAGACGTGGGGTTGTATAAATTAAATAGGGGCTGCATAGACTAAAAGTGATGGGCAGCATTATGGCCCATGTTTTTCATATTAATATGTTGAATTAAGAGAGTAAATTTATTTAATTTTTAATATTTTATTATTTTTCTTAAAACATTTCAAATTCATTCTTAATATTTTAAACAAGAGCTATATTAATTATTTTAAAATAGTTTAATTGGTTTGTAAACATAATTTAAAATCTCTTTATAGTTTATTTTCTCCACTTTCCTTGAACATTTTTTTTCATATTTGATATTTTTTAATATCACTTGCATTATGTATTTGTTTTTTAAATATTTATTGATCTTCTACACTCTTTCGTACTCACTGAAGTTTCATGATTTTGAACTGTGATCATATTCCCTTATATAAGAAAAAAGGTTGCATGTTTGGATAGTGGAATTGGTATACCATGAAAACAAATGGAAAACTTCTTTATATACTTGATATACTTTTTTAAACTGTATAACCCGGTCAACCATAACTAAATTTTAGTGCTATGAAGCGTAAAATAATGAATTTATAGACTCTATAATACAAGAGAGAGGAATATTACAATGTTAATTTAGATATACATTAATACGTTAGAAAAAAATTAATATATAATTTTAAGCATCCTTTATGCAAACATAAAATTAAAAAAAAAATCCAACTAAAAGAGTAATTGAATAACATAGAAATGGGTAGCATTGTAATTTCATATTTGAAGCTTAGTTGGCATGAATATGACACAATGTGTCCATACATTAATATTATTCACCAAATAATCCATTAATGAACTGAAACTTATAGCCATTCATTTTTGGATAGTGTTCATCCATGTGTTGACTTTGAAAAACTGGTTTTAACTTGAGAAATTATTATATAAAGCATGAACCATTGTATTGGATGAATCTGAAAGCACTTAATGAGTTGTGGAAAAGGTGATTTGATTGCTGAAGATTAATCATATTTCTCAACAATTTCACCATCTCAGGTTCTTTCTCCTCCTTTTTCTCTATTTACTTCCAATCTTCTTCCATTTTGAGGCATCCATGAATAGATTTTTTTTTGTACTGATTATTTTAGCTGGAGAAGGTCTGTGTTGAACATGGTATTAACTTGTTGATTCAAGTACTATACTGATTCAGGTTATTTTTAAGTGGGTATATTTTTTTTTGTCTAATTCTACTTTAGTATCAAATGAAGTTTCACCAATCTTGGAACCATATTTTATGTTTGGTAAATACTAATTATAATCCATTTTCTTAACTCCTTTACCAGTATTGTGTATTGACCAGCCCATACTTCATGATATTTTTAATAAATAGTGAGATACTTTTGTTCAAGGCATTTGTATCAATAGACTCATCCCTCACCCTTACACGACACATACTAAACAATTGCCAATGACTAATATGCTATTACTTTTATTAAATCTTACTTACTGGTCGAGAGAATGTAGTCTAAGATTAAATCTTACTTCACAAAGTTTGATGCAAGAATTTTATTAAATTTATTATCATATGATATTTTAATCTATAAATTTTTAAACAATCAATAAATCATGATATCTCCTTTGAGTTAATATGCTGAACACTATCACTAAAACAATAAAGTTAAATTCTCATCTTAACTTAAGTATTTCTTGCTAAAATAACTCAACATACCTCGACAATGTTGGGAAAAACGGGTAATTTTCCCAATAAAACAGAACCCTAACAGAGCTACCCGACAAATAATATTGAATAAATAAAGCGGAATAATAAAAGAGATAAAGAGGAAAAAACACACTAGAAAATTGTTAACGGAGTTCGGCCAATTTAACCTAATCTCCGAGCACAGCTGAAACAACCCACTTTTATTATTATGGGAGAAGATATTACAAATTTGGGATATTTAACAGTGAAGGAGGAGATGTTAATTTATAACCCTCAAACCTTCCAAACAATGAACCCACTGATGTGGGACTTGGGATTAAGCCAAAATCAACAAATCTCCACCTTGGCTTAATTTCAAGTCCCACCTAATACAAATCTTCTCAAAACATAACAAAAACAAACTTTGCAGTGCTTCAAATTTGCGCCTCCGGGCGCCAACTTCAAATGTGCAAGATATTAACCAAGTTTAAACAATATTCAAACTTGGCCCTTGTAACCACCTTGGTGAGCATATCTGCAGGATTCTCCGTAGTGTGAATCTTCTGGAGAACAATCTCCTCTTCTTCGAGAATCTCACGCACAAAGTGATAACGAACATCAATGTGCTTCGTCCGTGCATGAAAGACTTGATTCTTTGCTAAATGAATAGCACTCTAACCGTCAGAATATAACTCAAATTGTTTCTGACCAACTCCCAAGTCTTTAAGCAACCCATGAAGCCAAATTGCTTCCTTCACAGCCTTTGTAATCGCCATATACTCTGCCTTTGCGTAGACAAAGCCACCGTAGACTGTAAGGTAGACTTCCAACTAACTGACGCTTTTGCTAAAGTGAACAAATAGCCAGTTGCAGACCGTCACTTATCCAAATCACCTGCATAATCAGAATCACAATATCCAACTATGCATTGACCAAGTGATTCATCTTGCTCAAATGCCAATCCAACATCTAAGGTATTTTGGAGGTACCGTAGAATCCATCTCACAGCTTGCCAATGACCCTTGCCCGGATCATGCATACAACACTCACAACCTGTGAAATATCTGGTCTTGTACACACCATTGCATACATCAAGCTTCCAATTGCATTTGCATATGGGACTTTCGCCATGTATTCTCGTTCTTCATCATTCGTCGGAGATAAACGGCTACTCAATTTCAAATGAGGAGCAAGTGGGATACTTACAGGTTTTGTATCTTCGTGTATACCAAAATGTTGTAGTACCTTCTGCAAATATTGCTTCCGTGACAGCCAAAGTTTTCCCCTCTCTCTGCCCCTGTTTATCTCCATGCCGAGAATCTTCTTGGCTTCCCCCAAATCCTTCATCTCGAACTCTTTACTCAACTGAGACTTTAACCTGTCCATCTCAACTTGGCTCTTTGCTGCAATCAGCATACCATCAACATATAAGAGTAAGTAAATGTAGGAACCATCTTCAAGTCTGCGCAAATACACAAAGTGATCATATTTGCTTCTCTTGTACTTCTGATCCTTCATGAACTTATCAAATCGTTTGTACCACTGTCTCGAAGATTGTTTCAATTCGTACAACGATTTGCTAAGTTTACAAACCCAATCTTCTTGACCAGCAACCTTGTATCCTTCTGGTTGAGTCATATAGATTTCCTCCTTCAAATCACCGTGTAGGAACGCGGTCTTTACATCGAGTTGAGCTAACTCCAAATTCAACTGTGCTACCAAGGCCAACAAAATTCGAATGGAGGAATGTTTAACAACTAGAGAAAATACCTCATTATAATCAATTCCCTCCCTCTGAGCAAAGCCTTTAGCAACAAACCTTGCCTTGTAGCGAACATCTTCTTTATTAGGAAATCCTTCTTTCTTTGCAAATACCCATTTGCACCCAATTGCCTTCTTACCTTTTGGTAATTGTGCCAGCTTCCACGTCTTGTTCTTCTTCAAAGACTGCATCTCCTCTTCCATCGCACCTGTCCAATTACCACTCTCTGAACTCAGAATGACTTCTGGGTAAGTGGATGGAATGTCATCAACAACTGGAAGTGCATAGGCAACCATATCCATGAAACGAGCAGGCTTCTGAATATCTCGTCTCTATCTTCTAACTGCAATTGGCACTGATTGCTGTTGAGATTCTTGGGTAGGAACCTCTTCCTCATCTGACTCTTCTTCTGCCATAGGAGAGTCACTTGTGGTATTTCGTTTTGGGATCACCACTGTCTGTTCAAACTCCACCTGCTTCCGGGCACACTCCACCTGTTGCGGAGTACTATCAGCTCCTTCTGGATTTACCTTCTTTAACATGGCAAATTCATCAAAGGTAACATCCCTGCTGATAATCGTCTTCTTTGCCTCTAGACACCACAAACGATATCCCTTCACTCCAGGACTAAAGCCCATGAAAAGAGCTTTCTTTGCCCGTGGATCCAACTTTGATTCAATCACATGATAATATGCAATAGAACCAAAAACATGCAAAGAATCATAATCAGTTGCAAGTTTTCCAGACCATACCTCTAACGGGGTTTTGCCATCTATAGCAGAAGATGGCAAATGATTGACGAGATGTTGAGCGTATGTCACAGCCTCAGCCCAAAACTCTCTGCCTAACTCAGCATTAGACAACATACAACGAACTTTCTCCACAAGTGTCTTGTTCATACGCTCTGACACCCTATTCTGCTGTGGTGTTTTTCTAACAGTGAAGTGTCGAACTATGCCACAATCTTGGCATACCTTCAGGAACGGATCACTCTTGTATTCTCCTCCATTATCTGTTCGGAGAACCTTAATCTTCCTTCCTGTCTGGTTTTCAACTTGAGCTTTCCACTTAAGGAAAATTTCAAGCACATCATTTTTGTTCTTCATAGTAAACACCCAAACTCTCTTGGAAAAATCATCCACAAAAGTGACAAATAATGCCTACCTCTGATTGACGGAGTCTTGGCAGGTCCCCATACATCTGAATGCACATAATCCAAAATACCCTTGGTATTATGAATTGCAGTGCCAAACTTTACTCTTCGTTGTTTTCCCATAACACAATGCTCACAAAATTCAAGTTTGCAAGCCTTCATACCTTTCAACAATCCCTGCTTGGTAAGAATTTGCAAGGATTTCTCTCCAGCATGTCCCAACCTCATATGCCACAACTTCGTTGCCTCAGCATCCTTCAGAGCTAGAAGTTGCTGTCGCTACTGTCCCCACCACTGTACTACCTTGGTAGTAATACAAATTATTCTTCCTCACGCCTTTCAACATCACCAGTGCTCCTGAAGTTGCTTTAAGAATTCCATCTCGCATCGTCACAACTATGCCTTTAGATTCTAAAGCCCCAAATGAGATGAGATTCTTCTTCAACTTTGGCACGTATCGTACATCCCGCAAAATTCTGGTGGATCCATCATGATTCCGCAGCTTGATTGAACCTATCCTAGTTGTCTTACATGGATTATCATTACCCATGTAAACAACCCCGCCATCAAGTTCTTGAAATTCAAAGAACCAATCCCGAAAGGGACACATATGATAGGTACAACATGAATCCAATATCCACTCATTTGGATACGATGATGTTGAAAGCGAGACAATTAAAGAGATATCTGATTCCACATCACTTTTGCATTCTGCAACATTTGCATCTTGTGGAGCCTTCCCTTTCTTCTGCAGTTTTGGACAGTCTTTCTTTCAGTGTCCTTTCTCATGACAGAAAGCACACTCATCTTTGGCAACGGCTCGACCTTTAGACTTAAACCTCCCTCTTCTCCCCTTTGTCTGTCTTTGCTGACGACCTTTTGCCACCGATGCTTCTTCTGATGTCGTTGATTTGGTTTTCATCTTATTATGCTTTCTCAATTCATGACTATATAAAGCAGAACAAACAGCATCTAACGACACATTCTCCTTCCCGTGAAGGAGCGTAGTCTCCAAATGTTCAAATTCATCAGGAAGAGATGATAACAACATCAAAGCCAAATCCTCATCCTCAAACTTCACATCTAAATTCAACAGGTGTGCTACTAATTGATTAAACATAGTGATGTGTGCATTCATAGTAGTACCTTGTTGGTAGTCAAATCGGAACAACCTTTTCTTCATCAGGAGCTTGTTCTGACCACTCTTCTTCAGAAACTTGTCCTCCAATGCCTTCCACAGTTTGTGTGCAGAAGTCTCATTTTTTACAGCATACTTCTGCTCTCTAGACAGGCAAGATCGAATAGTTCTGCATGCCAACCGGTTGATGATGCTCCAGTCTTTCTCCTCCACCTCTTCTGGTTTCTCTCCTTCAATAGAAATATCAAGACCCTGCTGAAAAAGAGAGTCCAAGACCTCTCCTTGCCACATGCTAAAATGTCCAGTGCCATCAAATATTTCCACCGCCAATTTCAAGGTGGACACCGGGAACCTCGACCATGATGATGAGGAGCCCGACACTCTGGATACATCCTTCGCTTCTTCTTCTTGATTTGCCATTACAAACTCAAAATATAATATTCAATATTACAAATAATTTCAAACAACCCAAGGGCGAACCTTCGGCTTTTCATACCACTTGTTGGAAAAAATAGGTAATTTTCCCACTAAAACAGAACCCTAACAGAGCTACCCGACAAATAATATTGAATAAATAAAGCTAAATAATAAAAGAGATAAAGAGGAAAAAACACACCAGAAAATTGTTAACGGAGTTCGGCCAATTTAGCCTAATCTCCGAGCACAGCTGAAACAACCCACTTTTATTATTATGGGAGAAGATATTACAAATTTGGGATATTTAATAGTGAAGGAGGAGATGTTAATTTATAACCCTCAAACCTTCTTCCCAAACAATGAACCCACTGATGTGGAACTTGGGATTAAGCCAAAATCAACAAACAAATCATAACTTCAACAAATCATAACTTTACCTCACATCATCAATCTCATTCATTCATATTTCAAACTTATTTCAATATTATACAATATTTATATCATTATTCGTTTCCTAAACCATTTTATTTCATTTATAGTATTAAATTTATACAAACTCTACCTAATATCTCCTAATCTCATATACGAAATAATCCATTTTAAACAATTCAAACTCATCTAATAGAGATATTCAACTAATAGAAGTATCACTTAAGTTGAACCATATTCTTTTAAAGGAGAGAATCATAATAGATTCTTCATTGTTCAATGGTCTAGGTAATTAAGTTTAAGCAACAAAGAAACATAGCTTCAGTGACCAAACTAAAAAAGAAAAATTAATATTGACTTTCGTTGTTTAAGTAGTCATATTTTTAAAAGAGAGAAAATTGATATGATCCAACCAGGTCATAGGAAAATAATCTATTAAAATTAATAAATAATTGAAATTAGTAACTTTGAATTTAATTATTTAATATCAACAGTTCTAATTTGATGGAAATATTTGTCAAAAAGTTATCAACGATAAACTATCTATATTTTGCAACTTCAACTAATTCCTATTGTATCATCTTCTGAAGTTCATACCATTATATCTAAGATTGAATTTATTCATCTTCAAGTCCTTTTATGCCATCAACTTGCACTAAATTTTTTGTATAATTTTTTCAAAGGACATATACCCAAATAATATTTAAAATGTATTTTTAAATATCGTTTTTATAACATCTATTTGTGAAACTAATTCTTTGTCCCTTATTTTTATTATCAAATCCCTATAATCATATAAATCATTTTGAACTTTTAACTATTGAATTTTTTTTATAACGTAAACAATAAATTGATCGATATTATCATAGTGTTTATTTAAGAGTTACTAATTTTGGGATTAAATTCATCTCTATCAAATTTTTAGTATTCTAGTTAATATTTATGAAATCTTCATTTTACAGAGTTTTAACATATGGAAGAACAATCGAGAGATTTAACAATTGAAATACAACGTTTAGAGACCTTATGTACTGAGATGCTTCAAAATGTTAAACCTTCAGAAGAGCATGGTTTCCATATGCAATGCATTAATAGGGTACCACCAAATATTCGTGAAAATAATCCCAAAGCCTACACTCCTCAAATTGTTTCCATTGGCCCTTATCATCACAAAGCAAACAATAGTTTTGAGCCAATGGAAGAACATAAACTCAAATATCTCAAGGGATTTCTAAATCGAACACAACTACCTATAAGAGAATTTGTTGTCAAAATTAAAGAGTTGGAAGAAGATATTCGACTTTGTTATACAGATCCTATGAAATTTAATAGAGATGATTTCTTAAAGATGATTTTGGTTGATGCTTGCTTCATAATTGAGCTTTTTCTAAGAATGTTTGAATACAATGATTGGAAACAAGACCCTTTGTTTGTAAAACCATGGATACAAGTGCATATTCAGCATGACTTGATATTATTGGAAAATCAACTTCCATTCTTTGTTCTTGAACAACTTTACAACCTCACTGGTATGGGTCAGAATTTTCTTGACATTACTTTCAAGTATTTTAGGAACATGTCTTTAGGAAATGTGTGTCCAGAAAAGAGTCCAAAACACTTCACTGATTTTTTAAGATCTTCTGCAATATCATCATCAAAACTTGATCTTGAAAATCCAGACAAATATTTCAGAGAAGTTAAACAATTATACAGTGCAAGCCAACTAAAGGAGGCAGGTCTTAAGTTCAAGGCCAGTACGGATGAAGGCTTACTGGACTTGACCTATCTTAAGAAGGGAGTGTTGACAATGCCAATCTTGAATATATATGATGGGACAGAAATTATCTTCCGAAATATAATGGCATATGAGCAATGTCAACTTTTAGATGAAATAACCTTCACTCAATATGTAGCGATTCTAGATTTTCTTATAAATACTGAAAAAGATGTGAACTTACTTGTTGATAAGAAAATTATTGTGAATTGGACTGGTGATTCTACTAAAGTGGTTACAATGATTAATAACTTGAGCTCAGACCTTATGTTGCCATATTTCCATCAACATTATTTCTCCCTCTGCAATAGCTTGAATGATTTCTATGAAAACCCACGCAACAAGTACAAGGCTATCTTCGTACACGAGTACTTCAACACTCCTTGGAAAATAGCATCTACTACTGCTGCAATTATGCTAATTTTCCTCACATTTATTCAGGCTGTATGTTCAATCGTCTCAATATTTTATGGTAAGAAATCATGATATACCGATACTTATTACTGTTATGAAGTTAGTTACAAATGATAAAATTAGTTCAATTAAATGTGCAGGTAACTAAGGAGATGATTCTCTAAATAAGAAATAAGGAAGTCAGTCAGGAAAGAAAGTATTTGAGTGTCTCAGTATGGAAGAGAAACTTTTTGATGTTATGTATTGTTATTTATTTTTCAACGAAGATTTAACTTGTTTCCTATTTTTTTCTATTTGGTTGCTAACTTACTACTTTTTATGCAGAAGTAACTTTTTTGTGAGCTCTTATACTACTACAAATAATTTTAAACTTGCAAATAATCTCCCTCTTTAAATTTAAAGAAAAAATTTAAAAAAAAACTCGTGTGTGTATATGTGTGTTTGTGGCATTGTGTGTGTCTATGTATGTATGTGTGTATCTATCTGTCTTTGTCTATGTGCTTTTGTGATTTTGTGTGTGTGTTTATCTATCTATCTTTCTTTGTGTGTGTATATGTGTGTTATATGTCTTTTTGTTTGTGTTTGAGTTGTGTATTATGTGTGTATGTGTGTTATATATCTTTTTATGCTTGTTTTTGTTTGTGTCTGTGTGTTTGTAAGTCATGTATTTGTGTGTATGTTTGTCTTTGTATGTATGTGTGTGTGTCTGTGTTTATGTATATGTTCGTGTGTATATGTTTGTGTCTATATTTGTGTATGTCTATGTGTGTTTTTGTTTTTTTGTATGCATGTGTGTGTATGTATGTGTCTATATCTATGGATGTCTATGTGTGCATGTTTGTGTTTTTTTTATGCATGTTTGTGTCTATGTATGTGTGTGTTTTTGAGTGTTTGTATTATACAAAGAGAAGCAAATGAAAAGTTTAAATTTTCTCTCATTTTTATCATCACTAACAAAGAGTTTGAAATTATTATATCATGATTATGATGGTGGTGGTTGGGAAAATGTTTCATCTAGTTGAGAAGGTTGGTCATTTGATATAGATGATTGTTCTCTTAGAGTTGGAGGAGCAAGTAGGGTAGGTTGAGGTTCTACTAGTGTTGTTTGATGCAATGCTTGTGGTGATTAGAATGTGCATTTTCTTTCATAATTATAATAACAATCTCATCTTGTAGTTCATTATCGTACTAAGCAACCAAATGTGACATAAAGAGTATGAGAAGACATTATAAAAATGATAAGCATATTTTATCTAACTACTATCTGAGTGGAGCCATAAGATTTCGAAAATTGAGAAAATAGAAATATATAGTAGATAGTATTTATTAAAAAATACATTATATTCATTATTACACAATTGATTAATGATAAACAAGTTATATTTTGCTCTAGAATACAAAATAAGATTTTCATATAAACTAATATTAGTACTCTAAATATAGATGGCAAAATGTATTTGAACCGTAAGAAAATATTTGTATAATAGTAAGTAAATACTCATTTATTTAAAGATGAGTCGAGACATATGTTTGTATGTATATAGACTGTAACAAAGATAAGAGTATATACTCTAATGTGCACTTGTTTCGACCTCCACCTCTATCTATTTATATTTATATATTTATTTATTTGTATGTAAACAATTTTTTCATTTTCACGTGCCATACTAGTCTTATATATAACAAATATGTTAGTTGAAATGTGAAAACATAAATATAAAAACATTAAATAATATAAAAAAAATATTAGTCTTGTAGTCCTTTAGAATGTTAGAGGAGCGAACTAATGTCTTAGCAATAGTTCTTCCAATAACATAAAAATAAAATACAATCCGCCACCTAAGAGTAAATTTCTGTAGTGGTTTTTAATTATATTTTTTATTGAATTATAGACTTTATACATTCACAATAACAATAACAAAGATTAATATATATATATATATATATATTATAACTTAGTTAATATAGTAAGTAATTATTTTTATTTTTAAAATTAATTATTATTTAACCTTTATAATTAATAAATTATTAATTTAAAAATTAATTTATAATTTTTTATTAATAATATAAATTATAGATATCAATAATATTTTACTCTATAAAATAGTATCTAATTTAGTTAATATCGTAACTAATTATTTTTTTTATCTTTAAAGTTAATTTTTATTTAATGATTTTATAAGAGTATAATATTTGTAAATTTGATTTATTAATAAGGTTACTAAAGCATATTTAATCTTGCAACAATGTAAAAAATGCTATAATAAGGTGATTTGGTTACAAATTTTAATTAACTAATATTTTTAAATAATGAAATAATATAGAAAAAACTATTAAAAGGAAAAATATATTATATTTCAATATTTATTCTAAAAATTGTTAAAATATTATTACTTATATGTATAACGATATATAAAGAGGATTTTCTTTTTCTTATACATTTCTTTTTACAATTTTATCTGTTAAATGACTACTTTTTTAAATATATATATTTTTTATGATGATTTTACATTATATATTTTTTTTATGATGATTTTACATAATAATGAAGTCATACTTTTTTTTATACTTTTCTAAAACTCAACAAATTATGGATAGTGTGTTTTAGAAAGAGTTAAGAAGACTCTTTCAAAGGGAAATTACATTTTCTACATATTGTTACATCCTATAATTTTTGGATTTGATTAGTAGATTTGTTAGGTTTAGTTTTGGGAATTGATTAGTATATTTGTTAAGTTTAGTTTTGGGATTTGATTAGCAGATTTCTTGGGACATTTTACGATTTGATTAGCGGAATTCAGTAAAAAGAAAAATCAAATTTATTGACGCATTTTTACCCACAAACCTGAACTCATAGGTAAATTCGCCATTACCTACAAATATCATCCACTGATCTAGATCCGAAAGTAAATTCAGCTTTACCTACAGATTATTACACATAGATATCTATCCGTAGGTAAATTCAATATTATTACTAATTATTAATATAAATATTTTTATTAACACTATTAAAAATATTAAGAATATAAATAATTTTAATAGTTTTAAAAGTTTTAATAATATAAATAATATTAATCATAATTATATACATAATATTAAAAATATTCTTATTGTACTAGACCAGAGCGCTCAGAGCTTAGTGCTCGCTGGTCGGAGCTTAACATCTGCCTCAGGTAGGTCAACTTGACTTTTGGGCCAAGTTGATGGGCCATGTGGTTGGGCAAAAGATATGTGTGTTAACTCTTTCCTATATGCTTAATGTAACCCCTTGTGTGCGGCCTAGGCAGTTAGCAAGGGGTAGAAATAGACCTAGGGGTGCGCTTAGTGCATATGAGTCTAGTACAAGTAAACTAAACCCAAGCCCATGTGTGCTAGGGCACGAGGAGCTAGGTTGCATGTATGATACGTAGCGCCTCACCGAGGGTGCCTACGTGAAACAGATTGGACCCCTGGTGTTTGTACATGAGTTGGTACCCTTGTGGTTATTCTGTTAAGATTTTATGCACTCCAGAGTGGAAAAGGTTTGTTGAGTTGCGGTGCTAAGAGAATGTGCCCTAGAATGGAATATCTTCCAATGACGTAGGCTTTCAGGGGGGAGGATATCGTGATTGAAAGCTGCTACAAGAGGTAGGCTATAAAAGGGACTTGAGATCTCAGGTAAAGGTAGGCTGTTTCTAAGACTGAAACTAGTTACTTCTTGTTTCTATAAGCCTTGTACTGACTTGATCGTCGGAGTGCAATCAACATGTAGGGCCCCCTCTGTCTCAACGGAGTTGCGAACAAAAGGGTAAAGCAGATTCCAACAGAGATAGAAGCAGGCAGAGCTTGGGATTGGAGTCGATCGACGACTAGGTCAACTGACGCGAACACTTAGAATATGAATAATTATACAATCATAACTAATATTCATAAACAATAATAATTATAAATAATAATCATAATTAATAAGTATGCATACTACTAACATTGTAAAATAATAATATTAATAATAATTAAAATAATAATATTATTATTTATAATATTAATATTATTAATAATGTTAATTTATATCTATATATAAAGAGGATTCTCCATTTTAACTACTTTTTATTGTATATAAATTTATTTCTATTTTATCCTTATATCAATATTTTATTTTGGTTATTTTGTCATTTTATAATTACTTAAATTTAAAACTAAAAAAAATTTAATATTAAATTTGAAAGTAATTGTTTGAGAGATGTGCATTACATTTATTTGAAAAGAATGAGTCAAATAAACTTTAAATTGAAACGTGGTTTGATGGACAATTACTTTAACTCCCTCAAACGGGCAAAAAGGCACAGTACAAAAGAAAACTTTGGGACAAGTGTGAGAAAAAGAGATCGAAATAGATAAAAGAACAAAAAGAAAAAGAAACATAGAAATAAGGAATACAAACCACAAAAAACTTAGTTTGTTGGTTGTATAAGTTCTTATAGTTTAATTGTTAATGCTCCTCATTTTTATTTCTTTTATTCTACTTTTCATTTTTGTTTCACAAGTGGAGGTGAAGGAGGAAAAAGATAGAGAAGGAGAATATCCCAAACCGTTACTTGAATACAAAACATTTAGATTTTTGCACAGGTACTTCTTGATGTCATTATTGATATGGGCATCAACAAGGAGGATGAATGTGTTCCGAATACAACATTGTTGCAAAGGAGAGGAAATGGATTTGAAAATAGGGATGAAAAGCCCTACCAACATGAAGGAGGTCTAGCAGTTAACCAGACGCATGGCTACCTATCTTGTTTCTTTTCAGCTAGTGGAGATCAGGGGTATCCATGTTTTTAGTGCCTCAGGAAGAACAACCGGTTTGTATGGACTGGTGAGTGTGAATAAGCCTTCACCAAGTTGAAAGATTACTTGGCCAGTCCCCATGTTCTTGGTAAGCTGCTTCCAGGTACCCCCCACTCGTCTTTATTTTGCGATCACAAATTGGGTAATCAGCTCGGTCATTATGCAAGATCAAGATAAGGTCCAAAAGTCGATCTACTTTTTGAGTAAGGTATTGCAGGGACCAGAAACGTGCTACCAAGCCATTGAGAAGGCTGCTTTAGCCGTGGTATCCACAGCTCTGTGGCTCCACCACTATTTCCAGAGCTTCAATGTGATTGTGATGACTGATCTGCCCATTCGCGAGCTCCTCCAAAAGCTCGACATAACTAGTCGGATGGTCCATTGGGAAGTTGAGATATCTGAGTTTTTTATACAGTATGAACCCCGGGGGCCGATTAAGGACCATGTCTATGCTGATTTCGTGGTAAAGCTTGCATCAGAGGGTCATCAGCTTGATCCTAATGACTTCTAGTGGGTTTTTTTGGTAGATAGATCCTCCAATCAATAGGGGAGTGGAGCTAGGGTCATTTTAGAAGGGCCAAGTGGGCTGTTAATCGAGCAAACCTTGAGGTTCGCCTTCAAAGCATGCAACAATCAAGCTGAGTATGAGGCCTTGATAACGAGAATGTTGTTAGCCAAGGAGTTGGGAGCACGAAGTTTATTGGTAAATAGTGACTCGTTGCTTGTTACTAGGCAAGTCACGAGTGAGTACCAGGCCAAAAATCCACAGTTAGTCTCGTATCTCAGGTATGTCATGCTCTTAAAAGCATTTTTCTCTACGTTTAAGCTCGTTCATGTCCCTAAAGAGCAGAACTCTCGAGCAGACTTGCTGTCCAAACTAGCAAGCTCAGGGAAGGGTGGTCGACAAAGTTCAGTCATTCAGGAGACCTTGAAGTCGCCTAGGACTGTAGAAGGGGAACCAACTGAGGTCCGCCACATGGAGATCTTGTTGGTAAGCTCAAAAAAGGGGAGAAGGCGTCGGTCGATGACCCAAGAGACCCTGAAAGTTCCCAGGATAACCACCTATGGGTTGTTGGGAGATGAGTCTCTTGAGGTCCTGCAGGTTGACACCACAGAGACTTG
The DNA here is from genome assembly GCF_051622355.1 of Phaseolus vulgaris. NCBI lineage: Eukaryota > Viridiplantae > Streptophyta > Magnoliopsida > Fabales > Fabaceae > Phaseolus > Phaseolus vulgaris. Next base: position 14,441,800 of record NC_143501.1, read on the forward strand.
GATAACCCCTTACCAGTGTTACTTAGCTGATGGTTTGCTTCCTGTAGAACCAACGGAGGCTAAGGTAGTTAAAATGAATGCGAGGAAGTATACCCTGATAGATGGCAAGTTGTTCCATCACGGTTATACCCACCCAATCCTCACTTGCATAAGTAGAGATCAGTGTACCCGTATCATGGAGGAGCTTCACGAAGGCATTTGTGGAAGCCATGTCGGAGGAAGAGCTCTCTCGTTGAAGGTAATCCGAGCAGGGTACTATAGGTCGACTATGAAGGAGGATTGCGTGAAGTATGCACAACGATGCAAGCAGTGTCAGGAGCATGCTGATTGACATCACGCACCAACCGAGGAGTTCCGGTCAATTTATAGCTCGTGGCCTTTCCATACCTATGGAATAAACATCTTAGGTCCTTTCCCTTTGGCAATACGTCAGATGAAGTATCTCATAGTGGCCATTGAATATTTCACTAAGTGGATCGAAGCCGAGCCAGTTGCACAAATAACTGCAAACAAGGTGCAACATTTTGTGTGGAAAAACAATGTATGGCGTTTTGGGATCCCTAGACACTTGGTGTCTGACAACGGAACCCAATTTGCAAGTCAACAGTTGTGCTTGAAGCTCAGGATAAAGCAGATATTTGCCTTAGTAGAACACCCTCAGACAAATGGCCAGGTTGAGTCAGCCAATAGAGGGGTTAAAGAGGAGATTAGAGAAGGCCAAAGGAACTTGGTCAGAAGAAGTTCCCCGAATTATGTGGGCTTATCACACCACTCCTTAGTCAACAACTAAGGAGACGCCCTTCAGTTTGGTATATGGGTCAGATGCCATGATACCAGTAGAGATCCAAGAGAGTTCTCCTTGGTTCCAAAACTTCGTTATTGAAGAGTCTAACGAAGGAAGGTAGGTGAACCTGGATCTGCTAGATGAAGTGTGTGAACAAGCCCGCATTAACTTTGAGGGTTTGAAAAGAAGGGTGGAGCTGAGGCAAAAGACCAAGACAAAGCCTCGATAGTTCAGGGTTGCCGACATGGTGATGCGAAAGGCTCACCTCTACCAGCTAGAAAACAAGTTATCCCCAAAGTGGACTGGCCCATTTCGTGTAGTCAAGGTTCTTGGGAATGGAGCATACAAGCTAGAAACCTTAGAGGGGGGAGCCATTCCTCGAACGTGGAACACGACAAATCTCAAGTTTTTTTCGACTAAGATATTTTGGTTTAATGCTTTATTTTTTAACAATGTAAAGGTGACACTCGTTTTTCCTTGAAGGGGTTTTTTAAATGGGGTCATCTAATGATAACTTTGTTCTTGAAAGATGGTGGATTAGTTTTGTTTATTTGTTTAGTTAGCACATGGTAAGACAACCTGTCTCGGTAAGATTATCCAAGTAGGCGCCCTGTGTGTAAACCAATTATCTATTGTAAGGTAAGACAACCTGTCTCGGTATCAGTCAAATTATCTGAGTAGGTACCCTTTGTGTAAGTTGATTATCTATTGACAGATAAGACGACCTGTCTTGCTTGTAGAGAATGAGAGCTTTGATGTTTCAAATCCAAGATGAAGCTTGAAGCCTTGCTGCTTTTGGTTTGGATGTAGTTTAGAGTGTTAAGAATTTATGTAAAGATCAGTTCTTGATTCCTACACAAAGCCTGTTTTAATCTGTTTTAAAGAACTAAGTGTTTTTCCATGCAAAGGAAAAAACAACCGATTAAAGTTTCGAAACAATCGGTTGTCTGTCTCTTAGTTGGCAAAGGAGTTTTTTGAAACTGTTTTTTTGAATTAGTTGTGTAACTACTGAAACCATTCAACCGATTATATTGTGGTTTCAACCAATTAAAAGTAAGTTTTCATAACAGTATTTTGAAAACTTGTTTTAACTGATTCAGTTGTTCAAATCTGCCTTTAACGGTAGCTTTTCAAAGGTTATAAGTATAGCCTTCTTTCAAATGTTTTAGAGAAAATAAACAAGTTTTAACACTCAGATTTGAGATTAAAAAGGGAGATTACAATCTGTTTGAGAAAAGAAGTTTTCCAAGATTAGTAAGATTGTTTTTGAGCTTTGCTGTGATTCAAGAACTGATCATAGGGTTTCTGGTCTTTTGTAATCCAGGTGTTTTCAACCCTTTTTTAGTTTCTTGTAATTGTACATATTACATTCTGTATAACTGTTGTAAAATCCTGTAAAGTCAGTGTGATTCTGGCTTGAGGTGTTTGTTGTGTGCAAAAAGGGTGAGTAGGGTTCGTGGGATTCAAAGTCACCTCTTTGTGGTGTGTGGTTGTAATCTGTGATTAGTTACATAGTGAAATACTTAGTGGTTTGACTGAGGACTGGATATAGCTCTGGGATTGAGTGAATACGTATAAACCTTGTGTGTAAATCTCTCTATCTCTTCTTTTCATAACTGTTTGTATTTTCCGCTGTCATAAACAACTGGTTAAATCGTCATTTTAACCGATTGAATTTCTGATACCAGTTTCTGTTTGACTATTTGATTGGTTTTCTGAGTTGATTGTTAAAGATTCATTCTAAGGAAAATATTTGTGAAAAACCTTTTATAAACAATTCACCCCCCCTCTTGTTCAAGCCATCGATCCTAACAATTGGTATCAAAAGCAAGGTTCTTGAAAGTTATTCAAGTTTTGATCCTAAACCTTTTTTAAATGGCTGAAAAGTTTTCTTTTGGGGAAGGTGCCTGTTTAAACAAACCACCTTTATTTTGTGGTATGAACTATGATTTGTGGTGCATAAGAAAGAAATTCTTTGTTAATTCTATAGATAAGAAAATTTGGAATGTGATTACAAATAGCTATCTCATGCCTATATCTGAAAATGTTTCTTCTGAAAGAGAACATCTTGATTGTGCAGCTATGAACATCATTGTATATGCACTTGATTCTAATGAACTGCTCAAGGTTTCAGAATGTAGTTCTGCTAAAGAAATGTGGAATACCCTTGAAGAGACAAGAAACCAAGGAGTGCCTTGATGGACAAAGAAGAATCGTCTGCTGAATCTTTCTCTTCAGAATCTAGAAGGGAGTTTTGTCTCATGGTAAAGGAAGAATCTGAATCAGGTAGTGTAAGTTCAAGTTTTTCCATGAATGTTGAAAATTATAGTGAACTTCTTGAGGCCTTCAATGAGACTCGTGAAGAAGCTATTAGGTTGGCCCTTTTGAACAATCGGTTGAAAGGTTTAAACAACTGGTTGGAAAACAGAGTCAAAACTTTGGAAGAAGAGTTGAACAATTCAAAAAAAGATTTTGAAAGTTTGGAAATGATTTACAAAACCTCTTCTTGCAAGTGTGATTCTAGCTTTTGTGAAATTGTGAATCACTTAAAAAGAAAGTCCACTACCTTTTAAAAATTGTGGACAAGTTTTCTAAAGGGCAATCCAATCTTGAATCTGTTCTTGATTCTCAAAAATGTGTTTTTGGCAAGGCTGGGTTGGGGTTTAATCCAAACAGCAAGAACAAATCTATTTCAAAACCCTTTTCAAGTTTCTTTGAAAAACAACCTGTTGTTTTTTTTGAAATAACCGGTTAAAACTTGTTTTTACTGCATGAGAAAGGGTCATACTGTTAGATTGTGCAGAGTAAGAAGTTTTTATGTTCCCAAAGGTATTTTGAAATGGGTTTTCTAAGGTTTCTAAGGTTCCTAAGGCTTCTACTAACATCATTGGACCCAAATTCATAAGGGGACCAAATCTTGCTTCTTAATCTTTTTTTGTAGGTATCCTGGCAGCCAATAATTACTTTTGTGCTTGAAGAAGGACTGCTAAAAGGAAAAACAACAAGAGACTTTGTATTCATAATGAAGAATATGTTGAAACTGGCTTTCATGGATGCATGTTCTTGTGTTATTGTAGAACTATTTGTCAAATCTGCACATATGTTCTTAACAAGATATGTTCTTATCTCTCTTCTTTGCTTGGACAATCTTTCTTGAGTTCAATTCTGTGTGTCCATAAAGTTTTTCTGGTTAATATCTGCTCTATTATCATTCAAATGATGTGTGCCTTAACATGTATATGTGTTTCTCAGATTCTGGTGAAGGATTTGGGTTTTCTATGTTCTGTTTGCTGTCACAGAATTTCAACCGATTGTTTCTTCGAAAAAAAACCGATTGCTTTATTTCCTCTGACATCTTTGTATAATGTTATCAAGTTTGCTTATGCATGGTTAAACCTATTTTCCTTTAAATCATGTTTTTGGTCATATAGAGGAAGAAGTTTATATGTGTTTTGGTTATCTTAATAGCATTAAAAATGATGCTCTTCTTTGGATAAATCTGTTGCTGTCATAAACTGTACACACACTGATTTGTAATATCTATGCACTGGTTTACAACAATGATTTCACTGGTTTATGTGTAGCTTGTTATCCTGCTACTATACTTGTCTTGTATATGCATAAATTCTGTTTTGTAGGATCTTTTTAGAATAACAGATGCTATGTTGAAAACTGATCAAAGCAATGTCTATGGTTCAAAAACATCCATCTTACTCAAGCTCATGTCTTATGGAAATAAGTAGTACATGAACATTCTATGTTTTGGCTTCATTTGGCCTTATGAGCTTCTAGAAATGTTGAGGTAAGGCAAAAATGTTGAGGGAGAACTAGCTGAAATTATCAAGCCCTCAAGTGAGATCAACAATGGATCCCTAAGCAAAATGGGATTTACCAAAATTGGTGGGAGATGGGTGAGCAAGGATGGTGACCAAGCTGGCCCAAGTGGAATCAATGATGATGATAAAGTTGTTGAACCTGCTGCTACTGATTATCTTGGACCTAACATTGATGATTGGGAGATAAAGAAGCACCTGAAATTTGAAAGACTTATGATCAACCGGATGGATAACTTTGCTGAACAACAAAACAATTTCTATGAGATGTGACAAAGCCGATTTCAGCAAATCGATCAGAACATCCAGGGTTTAGATGCACGTTTTGGAAATCTGGATGAGCAGATTGAGGTCATACAAAACCAGATTTCAAATATAGTTTGGTAGGGACAATAGTCCTTCTTTTTAAGTGTACTAGCTTTCTTTCATGAACGCTTTATCTTTGTTTCCTATGTGTTGTTGTTTAATCCTTCCTTTTGTGTTTGATAAGACAAATAGGGGGAGAATTAGTTGGTGCTTTGGGATGTAATCGTTTATAATTTGCACTCTTAATTGCTTTTAATCACTGCATTAGATGGAAGCTTGTTTGTTGCTCTGATAAATTTAATCGGTTAATCTTGCGTTTTAATCGGTTGTTCTTCTGCTGTTGCACCTATGGTTTGTTCTTCACTCTGGTTTGGCTGTGAAAACTGTTTTATGGTGCTCTAACCTTTGGCAAAGAATATTTTGTGTTTTTCTGCTTCTATCTGTGACTGCAGGTGATGATTAAATTCTAAACACAACTCCTCAAAGCAACCAAGGATTTGTCTCCATCAAATAGGGGGAGATTGTAGAGAATGGGAGCTTTGATGTTTCAAATCCAAGATGAAGCTTGAAGCCTTGCTGCTTTTGGTTTGGATGTAGTTTAGAGTGTTCAGAATTTATGTAAAGCTCAGTTCTTGATTCCTACACAAAGCCTGTTTTAATCTGTTTTAAAGAGCTAAGTGTTTTTCCATACAAAGGGAAAAACAACCGATTAAAGTTTCGAGACAAACGGTTGTTTGTCACTTAGCTGGCAAAGGAGTTTTTTGAAACTGTTTTTTGAATCAGTTGTGTAACTGCTGAAACCATTCAACCAGTTATATCGTGGTTTCTACCGATTAAAAATAAGTTTTCATAACTGTATTTTGAAAACTTGTTTTAACTGATTCAGTTGTTCAAATCTGCCTTTAGCGATAGCTTTACAAAGGTTATAAATATAGCCTTCTTTCAAATGTTTCAGAGAAAATAAACAAGTTTTAACACTCAGATTTGAGATTAAAAAGAGAGATTACAATCTGTTTGAGAAAAGAAGTTTTCCTAGATTAGTAAGATTGTTTTTGAGCTTTGCTGTGATTCAAGAACTGATCATAGGGTTTCTGGTCTTTTGTAATCCAGGTGTTTTCTACCCTTGTTTAGTTTCTTGTAATTCTACATATTACATTCTGTATAATTGTTGTAAAATATGTTGAACCAAGTGGTGTTCAATGTTTTGAAGAATCGAAATCCTTTGAAGGATGTTGAAGTCTCTGCTCTGCTTGATGTTGCTGTGCTGGTTTAAGCTTTGTTCTGGGGTAGTTTATATGTTGTAATCTACCCTTTGATTAAATCTCAAGCAATTAACTTCTCAATCTTTGTAAAAGTACCAAAACAACCGATTGATTCGAGGAAACAACCGATTGTTTGTTTTGGAATCATAACAGAAAAACTGTTTTGTGTTTGACTGAGCTTTAAATGCTTTAACTGTATACGCTCCAGTCATTAAATGTTTTGACCAATCTTTTAATGCAATTTAAGAGTTTTTTAAGATTTGATAACAAACTACATCTTTGAATATATTAAGAAAAACAGATTTGAGAATAGAGAAATCTTTTGAAAAAGTTTTTCTAAAGAGTTTTTCAAAGAGCTGAAATTGCTAAGAGTTTGTGATTGATCAAGGTGTTGGAATAGGATTCTACTTGTATTGATTTCAGATATTCATCTGTAACAAGTGTAATCTTTGTACTCTGTTGAACAATTTCGTTTCTGTGTTTGCTGAGATTGGCTGTGTGTTCTTGGGGTGTTCAAGATCAGCAATCTTAGTGTTGGCCAAGGAGAGTGTGTTTCTTGAGGTGTTCAAGGCCATTCTCTAGGTTGTTGTGTAAGTGATCAATGTGTGGTTGCTTAGTGGATATCCTCAGGGTTTCTGAGAAGACTGGATGTAGCTCTGGTTTGGAGTGAACCAGTATAAACAACTGTGTACAATCTCTCTATCTCTAACTCTTTAAATTCAGTTTATTTGTTATTTGCTGGTATAAACAACCGATTGTTTCTACGAAACAACCGATTATTTCTACGAAACAACCGATTGTTTCTACGAAACAACCGATTGTTTTTCTGGTACTACAACTTTTGCTTGCTGTTTTGGCTAACTGAATTGCTGAATCAATTGGTTTCTAAGATAAATTCATTCTAGTTTTTGAAAAGTTTGCGAAAACCCTTTCAAACTATTCACCCCCCTCTAGTTTAAAGCCATCTTTTTCTAACAATTGGCATCAGGAGCTTGGTTCTTGAAAGTCTTTCAAGTTGATCCTAAAAATCTTTTTAAATGGCTGATAGACTACCGTTTGGGGAAGGTGCTTCAATTAACAGACCACCTTTGTTCTGTGGTTTGAACTACCAGTTTTGGAAAGTAAGAATGAAAATATTTATGGAATCTCTTGACAAAGGAATTTGGGATGCAATTGAAAATGGCCCTTTTATCCCAAAGTTTGAAAAAGATGGATCTGTCATTGAGAAGCCATGGTCTCAATGGACTGATGCAGAAAGTAAAAAGGCCAAATTCGATTGCATTGCCAAAAATATTATAACCTCTACTTTAAATTCTGATGAGTTTTTCAGGGTCTCACAATGCAAATCATCAAAAGAAATGTGGGACACTTTGGAAGTCACTCATGAAGGAACAAATGAGGTGAAAAGAGCTAGAAAGCATGCTCTCATCCAAGAGTATGAGATGTTTAGAATGCTTAAAGGAGAAACAATAGCAGAGGTGCAGAAAAGGTTTACACACATCATCAATCACCTAATGAGCCTAGACAAGACGTTTGACAAAGAAGAGCTGAACATCAAGATCTTGAAATGTCTTGATAGAGCATGGCAACCAAAGGTAACTGCTATTTCCGAATCTAAAGATCTAACATCATTAAGTGTTGCTTCTTTGTTTGGAAAGCTTAGGGAACATGAGCTAGAGATTAATAGACTCAATGTTCAAGAGAGTGAAGATAAGCACACAAGAAGCATAGCCTTGAAAGCATCCAAGCACAAGGGAAAGCAAAATTCAAGTGATGAGGAAAATCTTAGCTTGCTGTCAAGAAAGTTCAGCAAATTCCTAAAGAGAAACCGCAAGAAAGACAACAACAAGGATAGGTATGGAAACAAGAAACCCAATGAATTTAATTCAAATAACTATACTTGTTTTGGTTGTGGTGAGCAAGGTCATATAAAGGCAGATTGTCCTAACAAGAGCAAAGAGAAAAAGACTAGTTACAAGGAGAAGAAAGGCAAGACAAAAAGAGCCTACATAGCTTGGGATGAAAATGAGGTGTCATCATCAAGTGAAGATGAAAAAGCAAACATATGTTTGGTAGCTGAAAATGATGATGAATCTTGCAGCTCAAGTGAGGTAAGTTCATGTGCTTCCTTAAATGAACAAAATTATAGTGAATTGCTTGAAGCTTTTCAAGAAACACATGATGAAGCTAATAGATTGGTTCTTTCAAACAACCGATTGAAAGATCTTAACAGTGGGCTTGAAAAGAAAGTTAAATCACTTGAAGAGGATTTGAGAAAAGCAAAAAGTGATTTTGAAAAATTGGAAAATCATTTCAAAAATGCCTCTTGCAAGTGTGATACTCTCATTTGCACAAATTGTGAAAATCTTGAGAAAAAGGTTCACTATCTTGTTGAAACTGTGGACAAGCTTTCAAAGGGGAAATCAAACTTTGAGAATGTCTTGGCATCTCAAAGCTGTGTTTTTGGAAAGGCTGGTTTAGACTTCAACCCACAGAACAAGCAAGATAGGTTTTCAAAAAGTTTTTTAAGAAAATCTGAAAAACAACCGATTGTTAAGACGAAACAACCGGTTGTTACATGCTTTTACTGCATGAAGAAAGGCCACTCTTTTAGATTCTGTAAAATTAGAAAATATTATGTTCCTAAAGGTTTTATGAAATGGATTCCTAAGGGATGTGATGTTTCTAACTGCAAAGAAAAGTCAAACGGACCCAAATTTGTAAGGGGACCAAATCTTGCTACTTGAAATTGTTTATGCAGGAAAAATAAAGAGGAAAAGAAGAACTGAGCCATCTGATCAAGCTGTTGAAGAAAAAGGCAGTCATTGAAGCTGAATCAATGCTATGCAAAAGATCTAAACAGTGAAAAGGAGTTTTCTTGATCAACAAGCAATTGGCTCATTGAAGAATCAACATAAGGATAAGACTTTCCTTTATTTGTTCTCAATTTCTGTTTCAAAGTTCTTTCTTGTGATAAATTTTCTTTTAATCAATGTCATCTGTTTTTAAACTGCTTTTGCTTATGGTTAAAATTTCAAAATCAAGTTTTTAACTGCTGCAGAAAAACAACCGATTGTTTCTTCGAAACAACCGATTGTTTTGAGACTGACAGCACTATGAAGAAATTGATTTAATTGCTATTTTGAATTTCTATCCGTTGCAGATCAATTTAAAAGAGAGAATCTTGGTCAAATGATCTGTGTTGAAAGCTGATTATGATCAGAAAGAAGTTACAAAAGTAAAAAAGGAATATATTCCAAAATCTTGGAAATTCAAGAGCCTTAATGACTAGTCAAAGATCACATGTGAAGACCATGTGATTTTCAGCTTTTTCTGACATTTTCTGTGCAGAACAGAGTCAAGTCCTCTCTCTCTGAAAATTAGGTAACAATTGAATGAAATTAAATTCAAATTGATTCTCTTACTGCTATAAAATCAGGTGCAGATCTCTTCCACAAGAACAACCAATTGCAACATCTCTTGCAATATCTCTTGCACCATCTCTTGCAAAAATCTGTGAAGTGTGCTCTCCTCTTTTTTCGTCTCTGCTGTCATGGAATCAATCCCTCCCACCTCCAAGAGAGTCAAAACCAGGGTTGTAAGGTCTGGAGGAAGGCTGGAAGGCTGGTTTTATGGAGACAATGATCTCATTGAGAAGTATAGATACGAGAAAAATATCAAGAAGATAAACAACCCCAAGGTTGTATGCTTTAATTGGCTGAAAAGTCAAAATCTTGATAATGTAAGAAGGCTGCTCAAGGATCAATCTCTCAGAAAGTTCCTAGAGATGAAGGGAAACATTTATCCAGATTTGGTAAGGGTGTTCTACACAAACTTGAAGTTTGAGGGAAACAATCTAGTTTCTCATGTGAAAGGTGTGGAAATGGAGATAACTCATGAAGTTTGGACTGCTGTTGCTGGACTTAAGTTTTCTGGTTGAGAATCAACAAGGGAAATCTTGGTGTGGTGGAGGATTTTAATAAAATCCAGTTCTACAAAAGTTGCTTGAAGAATCAACATACTCAAGTTAGTACATGCTCAGTTGGAGGTTTGAAGCTTGATGAGAGGTTGCTTGCTCTCATTGTAACTTGGATTCTAACTCCAAGGGGGAGTAATCACTCTGTGCTAACTGAAGAAGATCTGGTTTATATCTTCTGCATCACCAAGAAAATCAAGATCAATTGGATTCATATAATCAAAGAACACATGCAAAAAGCCATGAGGTTAGGTGATTATCATTATCCCTATGCTGTTTTAATATCTAAGTTTCTACTCTTTTTTGAAGTTAATCTTGAAGATGAAACTTCTGAGCTGGTCAAGTCAACTCAAGAGTTGAACAATGGATCACTCAGCAAGATGGGCTTTACAAAAGTAGGTGGAAAATGGATAAGCAAGGATGGTGATCATGGTGCCTCATCTAGTGGTGCTGCTAATCATGAACAAGATGAACCTGCTGATATGGATGTTCAACTTGAAGATCCAACTGAAAATTTTCAAGATGCAGGACCTAGTGTTGCTGATGGACATCAAGGAGAAAGAATGCCAACCATGTCGTCTTTTGAAAGACTCATGGTGAATAGGCTTGATAGCTTTGCTGAAAATCAAAGAAGCCTCCATGATCTTTGTGTTAGTAATTTTCAAAGGATTGACACCAGGTTTGACAACATGGATGCAAGGTTTATGACTCTGGATGAACAGATTGAAGCTGTCCAGAATCAAATCTTTGATCTTCAGTTTGCTGATGAAGAAGAATGAAGGAAAAACAACCGATTGGTCATCGAAACAATCGATTGTTTTTGGTTGTTCTTTTCTGGTTTTAAAATTTCTTTCCTTCTGCTGTTGCTGTTTTATTCTGATGTAATGAAAACAATATCTTGTTTTATCTATTATCTTTGTCTATTTGTGAAGACAAATAGGGGGAGATATATGCTGTGTTTCTAGTTTGTTTTAAGTTTCTGTTTTTCAGTTGATAAAACAGTTTGGAATATGTAATATATCTCTGATATTAGATGTTTTCAGATTTAAACTGTTTATCTGTATGCTAACAGAATATCAGAAGTTCAATGTATTGCTCAAAGTTCTATTGCAGGAACTGCTTCAGATTTAATCAGGTACAACACAAGCATCAGGGATTTGTCTTCATCAAATAGGGGGAGATTGTTGAACCAAGTGGTGTTCAATGTTTTGAAGAATCCAAATCCTTTGAAGGATGTTGAAGCCTCTGCTCTGCTTGATGTTGCTGTGCTGGTTTAAGCTTTGTTCTAGGGTAGTTTATATGTTGTAATCCACCCTTTGATTAAATCTCAAGCAATTAGCATCTCAATCTTTATGAAAGTAAAATGTTTTTCAAACTAAGTTGAAACAACCGATTGTTTTGTCGAAACAACCGATTGTTTATACTTAGGTGTTTTGAGAAAGATTGAAAACTGTTTTTGAAAGGTTGAAACTGTTAAGTACCAAAACAACCGATTGATTCGAGGAAACAACCGATTGTTTGTTTTGGAATCATAACAGAAAAACTGTTTTGTGTTTGACTGAGCTTTAAATGCTTTAACTGTATACGCTTCAGTCATTAAATGCTTTGACCAATCTTTTAATGCAATTTAAGAGTTTATTAAGATTTGATAACAAACTACATCTTTGAATATATTAAGAAAAACAGATTTGAGAATAGAGAAATCTTTTGAAATTTTTTCTAAAGAGTTTTTCAAAGAGCTGAAATTGCTAAGAGTTTGTGATTGATCAAGGTGCTGGAATAGGATTCTACTTGTATTGATTTCAGATATTCATCTGTAACAAGTGTAATCTTTGTACTCTGTTGAACAATTTCGTTTCTGTGTTTGCTGAGATTGGCTGTGTGTTCTTGAGGTGTTCAAGATCAACAATCTTAGTGTTGGCCAAGGAGAGTGTGTTTCTTGAGGTGTTCAAGGCCATTCTCTTGGTTGTTGTGTAAGTGATCAAGGTGTGGTTGCTTAGTGGATATCCTCAAGGTTTCTGAGAAGACTGGATGTAGCTCTGGTTTGGAGTGAACCAGTATAAACAACTGTGTACAATCTCTCTATCTCTAACTCTTTAAATTCAGTTTATTTGTTGTTTGCTGGTATAAACAACCGATTGTTTTTCTGGTACTACAACTTTTGCTTGCTATTTTGGCTAACTGAATTGCTGAATCAATTGGTTTCTAAGATAAATTCATTCTAGTTTTTGAAAAGTTTGCGAAAACCCTTTCAAACTATTCCCCCCCCCCCCTCTAGTTTAAAGCCATCTTTTCTAACAAAATCCTGTAAAGTCAGTGTGATTCTGGCTTGAGGTGTTTGTTGTTTGTGGGATTCAAAGTCACCTCTTTGTGGTGTGTGTTTGTAATCTATGATTGGTTACATAGTGAAATACTCAGTGGTTTGACTGAGGACTGGATGTAGCTGTAGGATTGAGTGAATCAGTATAAACTTGTGTGTAAATCTCTCTATCTCTTCTCTCCATAACTGTTTGTATTTTCTGCTATCATAAACAACCGGTTAAATCGTCATTTTAACCGATTGAATTTCTGATACCAGTTTCTGTTTGACTATTTGATTGGTTTTCTGAATGGCTCTTCTGAGTTGATTGTTAAAGATTCATTCTAAGGAAAATATTTGTGAAAACCTTTTATAAACAATTCACCCCCTCTTATTCAAGCCATCGATCCTAACATTGGTAAGATTATCTGAGTAGGCGCCCTAGGTGTAAATTGATTTTCTGTTGTTAGGTAAGACTACCTAGCTCGGTATCTGTATGACCACCCGAGTTCAGGCGCTCTGCAGTTTAATTTTCTATGTCTAAGTTGTTTTTCTCAAGGCAAGGTAAGACAACCTAACTTGGTATGCGAGCGATCACCCGAGCTAAGCGCCCTACAGATGAGTATTGTGACTAAGTAGTTTAAGTGCATGGTAAGTCGGGCTCGCTCGTTGAGAGAACGATCACCCGAGTTCAAGCACTCTGTGGAATGATTAAGTAATGCCCAGTGGAATTGTCCGATTATGTTTACGATAAATTGGGGTTAACTCGGTGTACGAGTGAGTATTCGAGTTTATATACCCTAAGAGATAAATGAATCATTCTTGGCGTAGGGTAAAACGACCTAGCTTGGTGTCAGTATGACCACCTGAGTATGCGTATAAAAATGATTAGTTAGCGGCATGTAAGACGACCTACCTCAATGTCAATATGACCACTCGAGTATAGGAACTCTATGGGTAAAACTATTGTAAACAAGGTGTTTGACATGGTAAGACGACCTAGTACGATTACCTGAGTATGGGCACTCTGCAATTTAATTTGTTATGGGTTAAGTTGTTTGGTTTTAGGCAAAGTAAGACAACCTAACTCAGTGTAAGAGCGACTACTCGAGTATAGGCGCTTTGCAAGCAGATGGTATGGCTAAGTTATTTTAGTGGATGGTATGTCAGGCTATCTCGGGGAGTGAATGATTAGATGATCAGCCGAGTAGGCGCTCTGCGAGACAAAGCTTGGTGAGATCAAGATATATGGTCCTGGGCAAAGTTCGCGAGATATACCTATGCAAGTCGAGATTGAGTATGGGCTTTTCGTAGCTAGGTATGTGTGTGGCTCGCCAAAAGGTTAGTTCTTTGAGAACCCCATGATTTCTCATGCTCAGTTTGTGCATTGAATTCTTGCTATGTTGGTTACTTTACACTCGAGATGTAGAGATGAGTTGGCTAAAGTGACGAGTTATCTGCACTTACAATTATTTTTATGCATAAGCTGGGTGAGGTTAATAAGTAAGTAACATGCATTGTCTTAAGCTAATCGAGGTATACTAAGTTAAGTAATAAGACATACATTGCTAAAGACATTCACAATCGTCATGCATAAGGTAAAGGTGTTGATAAAAGTAAAGTGCTACATTGTTCAAATGTTAAGAGAGTTAACATGTTCTACACAATTGGAAGTTAGAGCTCTTCATCCCTTAATTGACCATCGACCACAGTTTTACCCGGGCCGAGTTGGGAATAGTGAATCTCGGAGTGAAGCCCTGATGCATGTGTAATATTTGCCTCAAATCCTACAAGGTAGGATTGGGCAACATCCATTTTAAATGCCTCGGTAGCTTCAGCGAGGTCCCCATCCTTTCGGGTCAAGTCTCCCTTTAGTTTCTCGTTTTCAGCTAAGAGTTGGCTCCTTTCTTATACTAAGTGTGCGACCTCAAGAGCCCGACCCTCGACTTCTTAGCTTGGAGTCACTTTGCCTCTTGGAGTAGGTTGCGTGAATTTTGCAGCTCAGTTTGGAGTTGTTCGATTTTATTGCGGAGCTCCAAATTCTCTTGGGCCTGTTGATTCTCCGCTGCCTGCCGAGCCCCATAGCAAACGCTTGGCCCATTTGCTTCATAGCGTCCATATAAAGGTTGGCTTCATCTTGGGCCATGAGTCGGTCTTTCTCATTGTTGGGTAGAAAGTATGTTAGTCATGGGTGGGGATGTCGAAGCTTGGGTCCCATAGGCTTTTCCCCCTTAAGCTTCGTGCCTCGCACTCTTGGACGATGTTGATCTCTTGATGGCCTTCAGAGTGAGCATCGCCAAGGTAGGGAGTTCAGCCATCGGAATGGGAGTGCTCGACAGTGGGAGTGGTCACTCTCTTTCTTTTGAAGACCAACCCGGAGGTGGTCTCCTCATCTTAATCGGTTGGAGTTGGGGCGACGATCACGGAAGCTATGCTTTGTTTGAGGGGTTCATCGGGCAGGGAGGTCGTTGCACTCATCCTCTTTGCCATGACTTCTAGCTCTTTCTTATTTATGCGGGACAACATTCTTTCTGCAATAAAGACAAGTGAATGGTTATAAACAACAAAAAGTAATTCTCACCAAGGGTAGGGAATAAGGAGTACCAGTGTAAGCCTGCAGAGCCCCAGAAGTGTACTTTGTTCAGAAGGAAGGAAGTGTCGAAAATGACCTCTAAGCTCGACAAGAATTTGCACACTTCTAGATCTGGTGGACGCAAATCTTTCAGGCGTCGAGCACTCTGGAACCTTGGCTCGGGAGTCCAATACAAAGGAAACCCATCCAAAAGGATTGGATCTCCTTTGTTAGCTCGGATTTTCAAAAATTTGCCCTTGAAACCCTTATAGGAAGACTGGAAGAGTGTGAGCAAAGCTCTCCTAGGGGCACCATTTAAGGATACCCATAGTTGGCGATCTGATGGTTGTTTGGCCTTAAAGAAATAAAGAAAAACTTCCACAGACGGTGAAAGGCCGAGTTGGGAACAAAGAATGGTGAAAGCACGAACAAATGCCCAGCTATTCGGGTGTAGCTAGGCAACAACTACATTTAGCTCGGTTAACAACTTTTTTTCAAAAATAGATAACGGGAGGCGCAAAAGGACCTTTTTTGAAAATAGTGACATAAAAATAACATAATGGACCAACGGGGTTCGAGGATTCATCACAACATACTGGCTCATCCTCCCTACACGGAGTTATTCTTAGAAATCTATCATGTTCTTTACCGAAATGACAACCACTTTTTCTTAAAGCTACAACACTTTCACGAGAGGTATAGGAGGAAGTTTCATCTAAAAGGATTCGGGGTGCCCAGGGGTACAAGGTTTTGTAATCCATTGTAGATTATTTATAGAATAAGCACAAACACGAAACAGAACCAAGCATTGTTCATACCAAGAAGTATGAGCAATTTAAGAGTTAAATAAGGACACATTTTAAAGCCATACAATACAATCAGCTAGTAAGCAATGATCAGCGGCAGAAAATGATAAATCTAGAAAGAATCCCAGGTTAGGCAATATGAATAATAATATGAATGCTCGATGATGAGCTCAGGCAATATAATCGACAAGATGAATGCTCGATGATGGATAAAGGTAAAGAGAGAATACCTTTTATGATAAGAGATTAAAAGGAAGTGGAAGTGTGGAGAAGAAGCTAAGAGGTATGAAAGGGTTTTGGAGGTTTTAAGAAATGAAACAGTGAAATGAGAATACGTTTTCGAACATTGGCTTATACGAGTAAAGGAATGCCAAGCGGTAATGCTTTCCCATCGTCGATTAGGATGCACGTGTATGCATTAGATTAAGTGTGGTCAGACGTCACCTCAGAAATGTTTCGTGCACCGTGCCACACCTACCCACTAAGAAACCGTCATGTCAGTTTCCAAAGCACTCGAAAACCTCTTCGCTTAGCCAGGCTGAGCTTGAGCCTGGGGGGCTTGTGTATTGGACAGGAGTTCTCGAGTGCTCGGGACATCGGTCTAGGCATGTAGGCATGAGTTTGACCCAGTTTTGTTGGTAAGCTCGATAAACAATAATTAAAATAATAAGTTTTTCCATATATTAATATGAAGTTGTTAGTTAAATATATATTTTAACCTATAGATAAGTGTATGCGTTAATATATATATATATATATATATATATATATATATGGTTGTTAGTTAAATAAATACATACGTAAAGTTGTTAAGTGAGTAGAGAGCACCTGAGAATAAATGTGCACAAGATTTCTTTTTTGTTGTTAGCACCATGAGTAAAGGCGCCCGTAGGCAGAATGTTTTCTGTTACGTATGCTTTCAGTTGAGATTATATTATTGTGAGTGAAAGCTGTTATAAGAGTAGTTATGAAAGCGCCTTGAGACCCCAGGTAAATGTATGTTCTTTTTGAATACTTATCATATTTTCTATGCTCTCACTAACGTGATCGTCGAAGTGTGATCAACAGGTAGAGCCCCCTCTGTCCCAACGGAACCACGTTCCAGTGCAACGAGAAAACGCAGAACGAAATCTAGAGGAGACAGGCTAAAAGCGGAGCTTTTCACCCAAGTCAACCGGCGAGAAAGTCGTCAATCGGCGAGAACAATTAATGATATATAATAATATTAATATTATTTAATAACATTAATAATATTTAATAACATTAATAATATTTGATAATATTTAATAATAATATTTAATATTATTATTTTATATTTAATAATATTAATAATTTATACCTATGTATAAAAGGGGATTCTCCATTATAACTGTTTTTGGTGTACACAAATTTGTTTCTATTTTATCCTTCTATTAATATTGCATTTTGTTATTTTATTTTGGTTATTTTGCATTTTATAATTACTTAAATTTAAAATAAAATAAAAAAAGAGTTAATATAGGAACTGATTGAAAGACGTACATTACATTTATTATTTGAAAAGAATCAGTCAAATTGAACTTTGAATTGAAAAGTGGTCTGGTTCCGTTTGAAAAGAAGGCTTAACATGCACAATTCAGAGGCACCTCACTGAGTCTGCCGTTGTGCTTAACAAGTTAAACTGAGAGTTAAGAATGATTAAATTATTCATCTGAAGAAATAATCAAATAATTAAGAGGTTCTCAGATTACCAAGATGTGCAAGCACTTTTCCCTTCCATGTTCCATAAATTGAGAAACATAACGCAAGAAGGAGAAAAACGAAATGTGTATATAGTTATATTAAGAAAGAAAAAATTTTATCTTCTCCCAAATGCGTATTGTCTCACTAATTACAGAAAGAAAAACGAATTCAGATCGTTGCATTTACCTCTGTTACTACAAAGATGAATTCAGCCTTCACGTTATGAAATAGTTTTGTGTCGTTCCTCTGTAAAATTCGCTTTTGTCACGATTTACTTTGATCAAATGAATCAATTCTTCACCGGATCAATTTTCCTCCAATTTACTTCACTGAAACTTAGCATCACATGTTGTAGATTATAAATCCAACTGTAGATTTCGAACCTAAACAAATGATAGTGCAGGAGGCGGTGATGGTGGACAGTAGAAACGATGACAATGGCGGCGATGACGGACAAGGAAGGGCATGATAGTGAGGGTTAGGTTTAGGGTGCACGAGAGTGAGTGAAGGCGAGAATGTTTCGTGATAGAAGGTTTTATGAACGTGAGGAGAGAGTTTCATGAACATGAGGGGAGGGTTTGTGAAGAGTTTGCAGAGAGAGAGGGAAGAGTCATGTTTGATTTTAAAATCCAATGGAAGGGTTTGTTAACTAATTGCATTCATTTTTTCTAAGAGTCAAAAGGAGGTTTTAAAAAAAATTAGGAATAATCAGGAATGGTGTATGGAAGGAAGGAAAACACGAGATTTTTATTCCGAAGGATAATTGTGACAGTTCAAAATGACACATTCTGAAGAATAATTGTGGCGCTTAGTAAAATGTCGTATTATACGGAAACTTGTGACAATTATTAATAACCGCCATATTAAAACTGCCACTTTATACATGATTTTTTTATAATGATTAAAGAAATAACAAACAAATGCAGGAGTAAGTTGTTTAGATAAATTATTCTTCAAACTCTTACTAGAGAAGAAATTAAGAAAGTAAAATGAAATAAGTTTCTCTCAAAAGTTAAAATTAACTTATCCACCGAATAATTTACAAAAATTTCCCCATTTAGTTATTCCAAGAGTTACCTTTACCTTATAAAAGAAAATTATGTATCTTTTTCAATTTACAGGTCTCAATGCATTTAAGCTCATACCTCAAACTATATTTAACAAATATATATTCCACCCAATATCAAAATCATATTCCACAAACATATTTACACACAAAA
This sequence comes from Phaseolus vulgaris, assembly GCF_051622355.1. Lineage (NCBI taxonomy): Eukaryota > Viridiplantae > Streptophyta > Magnoliopsida > Fabales > Fabaceae > Phaseolus > Phaseolus vulgaris. The sequence goes on from NC_143501.1 coordinate 14,460,580, forward strand.
ACATATTGGCGACGACGTACCTCTTGCGACAAGCGACGGTAATGGCGATCAGAAATTGCACTAAGAAGAGTGAGAGGGGTGAGATGGTTTGCGATGAGGGTGAGAAGAGGGGTTCTTAGTGAGAGTAAGAAGAGGGGTTTTCGATGCGAGTGAGAACATGGGTTTGCGATGAGACTATGAAGGGCTTTCAGTAAGAGTGAGAATGTAAAAGGTTATATTGAGAGTGAAAAGGGTTGCAATGAGAACGAGAATGATTTTGCAGTGAGAACAACTACGGTGAGAATGACTGTGAGTGAGAAGAGAACGATTGCAGTGAGAGAAGAGGAATACGAAATGGGGCAAGGTGCAAGGAATACAAAATGGGGCAAGGTGAGTGAGGGTTTATGAGATGTAATGGGGTGGTGAGAGTAAGGGTTTATAGAATGGGGCAATCAGAGTTAGGGTTTACGAAAGAGGTTCAGTGCTAGAGGAATGTGAAGCTTGACCAATGAGGGTTTACGAAAGAGGTTCATTGACTGAGGAAAGTTAAGGTTTAGTGGGGAATACAAAAAAAAGATTCAAAGAGGTATATTTTCGAAGAGTGAAAGAGGGGAATACGAAAAAAAACTTTAGGAAAGAGGAAGGTTACGGAGGGAACGAAACACGAGAGAGTTTTTATTTCAAAGGATAATTATGAAGGTTCTACATGCCACATTTCGAATGGACATTATGGCGCTTATGAAGTTGTGGTATTATACAACTAATTATGGCAGTTTTTAATAACCGCTACCACATACACGATTTTTGTAGTGAATGTTGTTGAACATTGGCTTTGATGTCTCCAAATCTATGTGGATTGCTTAAAGACTTTGATGATGGGTTTCTGGGTGTGTTTTGGGTAGTTTGAATTTGTAATCCACTCATAGAATTGATTCAAGGTTATTTGATTTTAATCCTTTTGAAAATGATGTGTTTTCAAAGAGAAGCAGAAAAACAACCTGTTGATTTCTCGTTTTAATCGGTTGTTTATCTCTCAACTTGTTTGAAGGGTTTTTAAACTGTTTGACTTTGGTTGACTTTGCTGTCAAACCAATTCAGCCGGTTGTTTCGAAAAATCAACCGACTGTTTTTTGAAAATCCTTAACAAAATTCAGTTTAACTTATTCAATTTGTTTTGTTTGTTTTAAAACTGATTTGGCTTTTGCATTAAATGTTTTTAACAACTGCTTGGAGTGTAAATAAGTGGTTATACGCTCCTGGTTATCATGGATTCAAATTAACACTTTCAAAATAAGTTTTTCCAAGGTTGCTTAATGCTTTTGATTTTTACTAAGAGTGGAATAGGACTGTTGTGTATTCTTTCAATCCAGTCTATGATTGTATCAGGTGTATTCTATTCCCTTCTTCCTTGATACTTGTATTTTTGTACTGGTGTTGTCAAGAAGTGTTGTGTGTTCTTGAAGGGATCAAGATCAACATTCTTGGTGTGGTTTTTTCCAAGGAGTGGTGTGTGTTATTGAGGGGTTCAAGATCATCACTCTTAGTGTGTGTAGCTTGTAATCTAGGGTTGATTACATAGTGAATTCTTAATGGTTTATGAGGATTGGATGTAGCTCAGGGTGTTGAGTGAACCAGTATAAACATTCTGTGTGAATCTCTCTATCCTTACACTCTTTAAACTGCTTTAACTTTGTTTTTATAAAGTGCTGATAAAAACAACCGACTGTTTCGTAAAAACAACCGGTTGATTTTCTGCATCAAGCTTAAAAATAGTTTTATATTTGGCTGGACAGATTTTCCAATGATTAATTCTTCATAGCCTTTCACTCTACCTTCAATACTTGTGAAAATCTTTCAAAAACAATTCACCCCCTCTCTTGTTTAGTCCTATAATTCTAACAGTTGGCATCAAGAGCAAGGTTCTTGAAAGTCATTCAAGTTTCGATCCTAAACCTTTTTTAAATGGCTGAAAAATTACCCTTCGGGGAGGGTGCTTCAATAAATAGGCCACCTCTGTTTTGTGGACTGAATTATCAATTATGGAAGATTAGAATGAAAATCTTTGTTAAATCAATTAATTTGTGAGCGTGTGTATATAAGGTTAAAAGAGTGGGAAGTTGGCTGTGTTATGTGTGCAGGTCTAGGTTCTTATGGATGAGAAGCCAAAATGATGGGAATGTTAAGAAGAGGAAGAAGGAAGGTAGAAGGCAGGGGTTGCGTAAGGAAAGCAGAACCGGAAAGAGGTGGAGGGAGCTGTAGGTGTCAAATCCTTAGTCAAGATGGTGTGTTTATTTTCCAAAGTATCATAATTGATTGAGAATGGATACTTAAAATGAGATGTAATCTATTCAAATATGCTGAAGATTGAAAAGCGATTTCTTAAATACCAGTTATTGCAGATTTTCAAAAAATCATGAGTGCAATGAAATTTATTTTGAACAATTTGAAAGAATTAATTAATTAAAATGGGACACTTCCAACCGTATACAAATGTGTATATGGATTGTGTAAAGTGTGAATGCTGACAACACAATCATTCAGTCTCAAACCAGACGCAACACTGAGAACCACCCATAGATTCAATTAACAGTTGCACTTTGTCCCACCTTCTTGGCACCACCTTCATCTTTATCCTCTGTGTGAGGAAGGGACTGATATATAAGCTTAAGAAGTGGAATGGATGGTGATCTTGAATTTCTTTCATTCACATTCTATATATGGCTTCTGTTGGGTCATGGGTCTGGCCCGATGTTTGGTCATTTATGGGTCGTTTCCCGACCTGTGTATCTAACATTATGAGCGAGCACAAGTCAAGGGATCTCAATCAATCAGACTTAATCATCCTTAATGACTCAATTAAGACATAATCATGACTAAACATCTAATAGACACCACAGGGAGTACTCTCAACTCCTATTTCATATTATACTCATTACATTATATTTATGCTCTTACTGACTTGAACGTCGGAGTGTCATCGCAGGAGGATCCCCCTCTCGTTTCCAGAAGGCCTTGATCATCCAGATCCCGACCGACCTTAAGTTGGATAGAACAGCTTCAAATCTTTAATTTCATCTAGCTTTTGTTTCTGCTAGAGGGTTAATGGCACATAAAGTGCTCGGGAAAAAGTTCATTTGTCTTGGTTTATATAACTATAGCATGCTGGATTATCACTCCCTGACATAGTATTTGGTACATTTTGCATAATATTTAGTTTATTTGTCTTTCTATATTCATCACTTTTTATCACTTTTTTTCAATTTTTTTACTTTGATTGTTAGTTTCCAAAAACTCAAAGTAGCAAATTAATTGAAACAGTGGCGTGCATTGCAGAAAAGTGCGTTCTGTTTTGTTCCTTGAAAAGCAAATTTAGAAAGCAAAAAGACCCACGAAGAGGTTCAGCAAAACAGTTTAGTTAGAAAAATGAAGTTTAGAAGTCTCTAACAGTTCATTTCAATTTTTAGTACAGAACTAGTTCGCTGAAGTAATCAATAATCCGTTGACGAGGATAAATTGGTTTTGTTTTATGCTGGCACAGGTAAAATATATTGTAAAATATCTAAAGCTTCTTCCATTAACAAATACATGTGCCCTTTTTTAAGAAGAATTTCAAGTTAAAGTTGTTAGGTGATGGATCTAATGTCTACCATTCTTAGCCCTCCTTTCGATCAACTTAATGTGATGATCAAAGAAAAGAAAAAAAAAATCGTAGCTAATGTCTCCAAACATTTGTTCAGGGTATAGTATGACAAGTACCTAGGCTAGGTTGGTGGACAACATGAAGTTTAACTAGAAAACAAGTGTATCCCTTTTACAGTTCAACAATTACACAAGCTTTACATACCTAATCTACATTTCAGGTAATGTCAGAAGTAAAAGCTATTTAAAATGCTCACTGCTTCAATGTCACTCCCAACACAGCATGAGGATAAATACAACTTCAACTTCTATGAAAGGAAGTTTAAAAGTATTTACATTCCACAACTCCTTTCGCTTCAACTTCCCTCTCTCATGTAGGAGTCACAATTTCAAACCCTTGTACTTGTTTTCTCTGTATTTCATTGTCCAATGGTACAAACAGACTTTGAAAGACCTATGGAAGAAATAGGGTTGAAACGTACATGCATAACAGGTTACCATCACTTCTGAACGTTTAGTAAATGCCGATTACATAGTGAAATATTTGCAACTGTAATTGAAAAGGAACAAAGATATTTTGGAAAATTATTTAGCACCTGTAGAAGAGGAAGACAAATGGGATTTGCTCCACATCTATTTCTGAACTTGTGCTTCATCTTATTACCTTAGCACTCAGTTTCTGAAAGTGATCAATCTTTCCCCCAGTCTTCGCCTTCTAGATTCTGACAACTCTGGTTGAGCAATGAACATTCCCAAGTTAATCCTTCACTTGGAAATGATTCAAATTGGGGACAATCATCAATTATTAGTTTCTTGAGATGATTATGAGCGTTCTCCTGTGAAATTCTTCTCAGATTTTGGCACCTTCTCAGATGAATTAAACGGATCTTTGGAAAGAAATCTAGCCGAAAGATTGTAAAAGAGTTGCAGCTAGCATCAATAGTCAATTGTTCAAAGAAAATTGTAATGGGTCATGGGAACATTCACAAGTGGGCATGAAACAATTTCCAAGAAACAATTTCCAAGAGTTCAAGCGACGATGTGTCCATGCCGCTAATGATGAGCTTATCACAGTGGCAAATAAATTTTAAATGAAGAAGTTGTTGTGACAAACCTTTCAGCTTGGGACATTGATCCACAAAAAGATGTTGAAGACGTGGAAAAGTAGTTTTACATTCCCATTCCTTCATGTTGTAGAATTCCAACCTTTCCAAGGACGGAAATGAAGAGTTGGTCCCATAAAATTCAGCACCAATGCTCACTATTCCATCAAGTCGTCTAATTTTGAGGGTTTTCAAAGATGACTACAGCCTATCCAACTTGGGAATTCTATACCTCTGTAGTTTTTTATTGACAAACGCTCCAAGTGTTTGGAGGGCTGGAGAATCTCAAGTAGTTCCTTTTCTTTCCTTGGATCATCAGGGATGGGGTTTTTATTCCATTTTAACTTTAACCTTGTTTTATTCTTCAAATCCATGGCTAATGCTTCTGATGAATTCATAATATTCTGCAACTCCTTAATTGATAGGTCTCCATAAGATTGAGTCCTCCTAGTTGTTTATTACTGAATTCGCTATTTTTATGGACAAAAAAGGTACTCCGTACTAGAAGATTCTTTAAATCTTCCAAATCCATTGGCAACTTTGTCCCTTTTGTATTTTTAAATTCCAGACAACTCAATTTGGTGAGTTTATGCAAATTTGATGACAGCTCCTTCATATATCCACAAAAGTTCAACTTGAGTATTAACAAGTTATAGAGCAAACATGTTGAGTCGCGTAGCTTTTGTATCCCAGTTTTCGAAAGTTCTAACGATTGGAGATGTTTAAGATTGCCTATAAAATCTGGGACCTATACATGGTCCAAACAAGAATAGAAAGATATAACATGCAAAAACTTAAACTTGGAGAACACATCATGTATTGAAATCTTGAACTCCCAAGGATAATACACAATGCAAGTTCTCCCAATTTCTGTAATTGAAATAAATGAACACATTCTTTTAGCATCAGTTAAACTCCCAAAACCATTAAAACATTTGCATCATCTAATGCAAATGAAAAATGACAGGTTGTTTTCGGTATACATTTTCCTTTATCAAATTTCAACTTGAAACAATTGTTTCCACAAACATATTTTGTCAGATCATTCAGAAGGTCATGCATGACAAAACCCCTTTTGGATGTCTAACTTGTTGAGGACACTCTAGAAAATTTTGGGCCATCCACAACAAAATTAACTTCTCCTTCACAAACTCATAATCTTTGGGAAATAAGGCACAATAAGCAAAACACCGTTTAAGATGAGAAGGAAGGTAGTGATAGCTCAGAAATAGTGTAGAAATAATTTCACTCTCTTCCTTTGGTAAGTCCCATATGTCTGCTTTCCAATATGCTTTCCAATCTGAAATTGATGACTTTGTGCGTAAAAGACATCCAATTGCTTTCAAAGCTAAAGGTAATCCTTTGCACTCTTTAACTATCCTTCTACCAATCTTCTTTAACTCATCGTTCAATTCAAGATTATCATCTTTTGATGCATGTTTTGCAAAACCTTTCTAGCATTGATCCTCTCGCAATTGCTTTAGGCGATGCACTTTAGACTGCATGTTAGAAGCAACTTTCTTATCACGTGTTGTAACAAGAATTCTACTTCTAGTAGCGTCATAGGTAAGAGGAGTTCGCATCGTGTTTGGTTCCAAACATCATCTAATACAAGAAGAAATTTCTTTCCTGACAATTTTTTTTCCAGTTTTTTGTGAATCGTTTCTAGGTTTCCACTATCATCTTTCCTATCAGTGATTGCCTCAAGCATAGTTTTTGTCAAGGCCAAAACATGAAAGTTATCTGAAACACGGACCCAAGCTTTGCTATCAAATTTAGCATTGTCAATCTTTGGGTCATTGTATACATGTTGAGGGAGCGTGGATTTACCCAACCCACCCACCCATACCCACAATAGAAAGAATTGACGACGATTATCAGTTTCTGATGGGAGCCAATTAATGATTATATATTTATCAGCATCTCTGCCATAAATAACACTTTCAATCATCTTATCAAAGAAGATGATGGCACGTTACTACCTAATCCATCACCAAAATAAGTACACTCTTTCAAACCAAGAGCACCCTTTTGCCTTGCAAGATATTCTAATTTTTCTAAGACTTCTTTCAACCCTAAGTCAATTCTCTTGTTAAATGAACTGAAAGTAGAGTTGATGAAGTTTGATACCTTGTAAGCGATGGTTTGAGGTTCAAGTTCAGCTTCCACTTGACATCTGGTGAGTTCATAATCTATTTCGTCCAAAAGATCCTCTACATCAAAGACAGCCTCTTTGACCACAAAAAGCCATGCTTTGACGTGTGGATCTGTGAACTGCTTTAGTTCAGCATCATCAACGAGAGCATTGATGGAGTGCAGCATGATGTTCGAATTGCCGAGCAGTTTCTCATCAAGTTTTATTCTCCGAAAGAAGTCTACAACCTGAGGAGAAGCCAGCCTATCAAATGCAAACTGAAGGAAAGCCGAAAGAAGAGCACCACCAACAAGTTCTACTGCCATGGTAGAAATTGGCGAGGGATAGGGTGAATGGAAATCATTAATTTGAAGTTCAGATCGTAACAATTATTGATGAGATGAGTAGTAAGTTGTTCTACAGAGGATGCCTTGACTTTAAGATGGTGGAACATCTTTTCTTTGAGTCTTCTTGAAAACTAGAATATTCTCAGTTTAGTTCCCTGATCCTGCCACGAATAAGAAAGCGTGATAGTTGGATTAGAAGTGGATGGTTCAAACTTTAGCAGATTGAATTTTATTCAACGGTTTTGATGAGTTGAACTTGTGTGTGTATAAATCCATAGTGTAGAAAATCTGCTTAAAAACGGTTGATGCCCCAAGTCGAGCAATAATTGTTGAATTTTCTGACAAACCTATTTAATGAATAAGTCCAACTGTTGAATTTTCCTAACTCTAACTTTACTTGTGGAAAAATTTACACCTAAATATCGGTCAATTGAATAAATTTTACGACTTTTTGGAGTATTTCTAATTTTAATATATTATTTTGTGGGTTATGACTCAGCTTTCTGTTTTCTTGACATAATTGAGAGGTTACTTGCCACAATTAAATTGCAATCAATGGGAGGTTAATTGCCACAATCAATTGCAATCAAAGGAAGGTTAATTACCATTAATTGTCTTTATTATTGTTGTCTCTTAGAACCACTATATATAGTGGCTTCCTCCAAGCAATGTAACACACAACAAACAGCAACACACACTTGCTTCCTCTCTCTTTTTCCTATACTCTCTATTTCTGCTCTTGGGTGTAAGCGTTTAATCCATATAGAGAGAATTTGTTTTGGGGCTATTTATCTATTAGCCCGAGAGGAATTCATTGTACTCCCAGTACCATTATAGTGGAAGTTTTGACTCTCTCGTCGGTGGTTTTTTACCTCTATTCAAAGGGGTTTTCCACCTAAAAAATTCTGGTATCATTCTCATTTTTCCTTGTTACTTTAATTTCTCATAATTTTTGTTTAAAATTATCACGCTTCCGCACACGATATCCCTACAAATTGGCATCAGAGCTTTTCGATAATTCAACCAGGATCTGTTGTTCAATAATGTCAAAATTGGATATTGAGAAATTTCATGGTAAAATCAGCTTTGCTATTTGGCGAGTCCAGATGCTAGCTGTTCTCACCCATAATGGTTTAAAGAAAGTTTTGACAGGTAAAATGATGAGACCAACCACTATGACGGAGGAGCAGTGGGATGAGATGGATGAAAAGGCATTGTCTGCAATCCAGTTATGCTTGTCCCATGAGGTGTTGCGTGAGGTCATCAACGAGAAAACTACAGCAGGCATATGGAGTAAATTGGAGTCTCTATACATGACCAAAAGTCTTGCAAACAAACTCCGATTAAAGGAGAGACTCTTTACACTCCGAATGTCCGAAGGTACTCCCATCCAATCTCACCTTGATGAATTTAATTCCATCATAACTGATTTGGAAAATTTGGATGTTAAAATTGATTATGAGGATAAAGTCGTTCTACTTATTGTTTCTCTACCACCCTCGCATCGACAATTCAAAGAAATTATGTTATATGGTAATTATCTTACCTTAAGCTTTGATGATGTCAAGACTAATTTACTAGCCAAAGAAAAATTTGATACTCAAATTCATTCTAAAAGTTCTGGTGAAGGATTAGTAGTTAGAGGGAGAAACCAAAAGAAAGGTAGGAACAATAAATATAAATCTAGGTCAAAATCTAGAGGCAAGAACTCCAAATATTGTCGTTATTGCAAGAAAAAGGGACACGAAATCTCTGAATGTTATAAATTAAAAAATAAGCAAGATAGAGAAGATAAGGGAAATGGTAAACAACTAGAAAAATTTGCCGAAGCTAGTATTGTTGAAACTGAATATGATGGGGATTGTTTTGTAGCTTCCAACACTGAACAAAGGTCTAAAAATGAATGGATTCTTGATTCTGGTTGTACTTTTCACATGTCTCACAATAGAGATTGGTTTACCACATATGAACCATTTATAATGGTCTTGTTTTGATGGGAAACGATGCTCAATGCAAAGTTGTTGGTGCAGGAACAATCAAAATCAAGACACATGATGGAATTGTTAGAACTTTAACAGGTGTCAGATATGTCCCTGAGTTGAAACGGAATCTCATTTCCTTAGGCACCCTTGAATCTCATGGGTGTAGATACTCAGCTGAAGGTGGAGTTTTAAAAGTGTCTAAAGGAGCTCTTGTGTTACTAAAGGCAATTTGATGTGATAGTTTGTATGTGATGCAGGGTTCAACAGTTACAGGTTCTGCAGCTGTTGCCTCACCCAACAAAGATAACACCAAGTTGTGGCATATGAGATTAGGCCACATGAATGAGAATGGAATTCTAATCCTCAAGAAGAAGGGTCACCTTGGTAACCACTGTACTGGAAAGGTTGATTTCTGTGAACATTGCATTTTTGGTAAGTAGAAAAAGGTTAGTTTTTCTAAAGCCATACACAGAACCAAAGGTACTTTGGATTATATTCATTCGGATCTTTGGGGTCCATCAAAAGTTCCCTCCAGAGGTAAATGTCGTTATATGATGACAATTATTGATGATTTCTCACGAAAACTGTGGGTGTATTTTCTCAAACATAAGAATGAAGCATTTTCCACTTTTAAAGAGTGGAAATTATTGATTGAGAATCAGACTGGCAAGAAGATAAAGAGGTTAAGGACAGACAATGGCCTTGAGTTCTGTTCGAATGAATTCAATGACTTCTGTAAGAAAGAAGGAATTTCCAAACACCTCACCATCCTAGGGACTCCACAACAGAACGGGGTTGTAGAAAGAATGAATAGGACTATCCTTGAGAGAGTTCGTTGCATGCTCTCCCATTCTGGTTTGAGCAAATCTTTTTGGGCTGAAGCGGTTTCAACGACATGTTATCTGATAAACCGCTCTCCTAACAGATCAATTGATTGCAACATTCCAGAAGAAGTTTGGTCAGGTAACCCTGTTCATTATTCTAATCTTAAAATATTTGGTTTCCCTGGTTATTCTAATGTAAACGAGGGAAAATTAGAATCTCGTGCTAAGAAGTGCATTTTCTTGGGTTATGGATTAGGGGTTAAAGGCTATCGTTTATATGACCCGGAATCTCACAAAGTAATTTATAGTCGGAATGTGACCTTTAATGAAAATGTTATGCTCTCTTCTGTAAAAGATACTGTCATTTCCTCAATTGATACAAGTGACCAGGAAGATGCTCGAGAGAAGGTGGAGTTTGAGATTAAAGCACCCGCTCATGAGGAAGACGTTCCCAATTCCTCCAGTACTCAAGATGATCAAGTTACTGTTATTGATGGTACAAGTGAACATTTGAGTCCACATGAGCAATGTCCACCTAAACGACGAGGGTTACCACAGCCGTGGTCTATGGCTCAAGAACTTCCACAGCAGAGACCAAGAAAACCGACTCAAAGATTAATTGCAGAATCTGCCAACATTGCTTATGCTTTAACTATTTCACAAGAGATAGGTGAAGAAGGTGAACCCAAGAATTACTCTGAAGCTATCTCTGGTGATGACTCAACAAAGTGGATTGCTGCTATGCAAGAAGAAGTTGAGAGTCTTCTCAAAAACGAAACATGGGAATTGGTAAAGTTACCAGAAGGAAAACGAGTCATTAGTTGCAAGTGGATCTTTAAGAGAAAAGAAGGGATCCCTGGTGTTGAGAGTACAAGGAATAAAGCAAGATTTGTTGTAAGAGGTTTTGATCAAGAGAAAGGTATTGACTTTAATGAAGTATTTTCTCCTGTTGTTCGTCATATTCAATACGTATATTACTTGCTTTAGTTGCCTTGTATGATCTGGAGCTGGAACAGTTAGATGTGAAAACCGCTTTTCTTCATGGTAATCTTGAGGAAGAGATTTACATCCAGCAGCCTGAGGGGTTTGTTCTTGGAAAGGAGAACCATGTATGTCGTTTGAAGAAATCTCTCTACGGCTTGAAGCAATCACCAAGACAATGGTATAAAAGGTTTGATTCTTTCATGATTAGACATGGATACTCCAGAAGTAGCTATGATAATTGTGTTTATTTTCAAAAGACTATGGGTCATTTATATACTTGTTGTTATATGTTGATGATATGTTGATTGCCGCAAGAGATAAATCTTTAGTTAACAAGTTAAAGGCCCAACTTAGTAGTGAATTTGATATGAAAGACTTAGGTCCTGCCAAGAAAATTTTAGGAATGGAGATCAATAGAGATCGTCAAGCTGGAAAACTTTTTCTATCACAAAAGAAGTATGTTCTTAAGATGCTTGACAAATTTGGAATGCGAGATTGCAAAGCTGTTAATACCCCAATTGCCACCCACTTCAAGTTGTCATCAGATCAGTGTCCAAAATCAGACGAGGACAAAAGGCGCATGTCACATGTCCCGTATTCAAATGCAATTGGAAGTCTCATGTATGCTATGGTATGTACTAGACCTGATTTAGCTTATGCCGTTAGAATTGTTAGCAGGTTCATGCATAATCCAGGCAAGGCACACTGGGAAGCCGTTAAATGGATACTTCGTTATCTGAAAGGTTCTCCAGATCTTGGTTTGGTATTTGATCAACATAGAGCCGATCCCGGAGGAGCAGTTGGCTATGTTGATGTTGACTATGGTGGTGATTTAGATCGGAGAAGGTCACTTTCAGCCTACATTTTTACCCTATGTGGGTCTGCTATCAGTTGGTATTCTTCACTTCAAGCCATTACGGTTTTGTCCACCACTGAAGCAGAATATATTGCTGCTACAGAAGGTATGAAAGAGGCTATATGGCTTCGAGGCTTGGTAAGTGAACTTGGTCTTCAACAAGATGTTCTTGTTATATTTTGTGATAGTCAGAGTGTTGTCCACTTAACCATGAACAACAAGTATCACTCAAGGACCAAGCACATTGAAATTAAACACCATTTTATCCGAGACATTGTTGATACAAGAGATATAATTGTTGAAAAAATTCATACGGCCGGCAATCCTGCAGACATGTTGACCAAGCCACTTCCATCGGCTAAGTTCGATCATTGCCTGAACTTAGCTGGTATTATCCATACTTAATCAAGGCTTCATGGCGAAAGAGTGTTCCAGTCAAGGTGGAGATTTGTGGGTTATGACTCACCTTTCCGTTTTCTTGACATAATTGGGAGGTTACTTGCCACAATTAAATTGCAATCAATGGGAGGTTAATTGCCACAATCAATTGCAATCAAAGGAAGGTTAATTACCATTAATTGTCTTTATTATTGTTGTCTCCTAGAACCACTATATATAGTGGCTTCCTTCAAGCAATGTAACACACAACAAACAACAACACACACTTGTTTCCTCTCTCTCTTTCCTATACTCTCTATTTTTGCTCTTGGGTGTAAGCGTTTAACCCATATAGAGAGAATTTGTTTTGGGGCTATTTATCTATTAGCCCGAGAGGAATTCATTGTACTCCCAGTACCATTATAGTGGAAGTTTTGGCTCTCTCGCCGGTGGTTTTTTACTTCTATTCAAAGGGTTTTCCACCTAAAAATTTCTGGTATCATTCTCATTTTTCCTTGTTACTTTAATTTCTCATAATCTTTGGTTGAAATTATCACACTTCCGCACACGATATCCCTACATATTTAAATAAAAATAATAATTTTCTTATCAGTCAGATACAAAATCTTGCTTTTAAAATGAAAATAATGTTAATATTTGAATCTCATGATAGAAATTTTGTTTCTGGTTTATATGTAAGAAAGTTATGCTATATATAAAGTGTATGATTAAAAAATTAATGAAATTCTTCCCTACGACAGATCTCCTTTCCTTGTAAAATTATATTTTGTACCTTACATGCACAATCACTTGCATTTAGCAAAGTGAGAGGTAGTGAAAGAATATCTTCACGGGGAAAAGACTCTAAATCCAGTCTTTGAATATACAAGATTTGTAGAGAGGTGTTGGCTCCGAATAAAGACTTTTTATGGGTCTTGCAAGAATGGTGCAGAGTAGGAAGAGGTAGTAGAACTGCAGCAGAGGTTGTAAGGACGTGTGGAGGATGCTGGAAACATGGTGCTCATGAAGGTTAATTCATAAGCATGCTTTGGTTCATTATCTATTGTGGTTGAAAAACAAGATCTCCTGGAAAATGGGCAGCAGTAACCACACTTGCAAAGCTTTATTGTGCTCATCTATGAGTGCTTGCCAGTGGTTTTATGCCAATGTTCTAGGCAAAACTACCCATGCCAGTGCCTTTTACGGGTGCTTGTGGAGGATATGCATGTAATAGTATAATATAGGTTGTTTTTAAGTTGTATAGAATTAAGCTTAGGGGGCTGGAGTAGTCCTGCTGTCCTGTTATTATGCAGAACTTAAAAGCACATTTCTGCTGAGTTTAAGGCATAATTCAGCAGGTTTTATCTATGTTATTTGTAAGTAAGATGGTTGGGTTGTAGGCTTTTTATTTTATAAGGTTGGAACACTCTCTATTTAACTAATTAATTCTTTGTTGATAAAAAAGAAACTATACAATACAATACTTGGTAAACAAGAAACTTTATAGTTTTGTAAGTTTGTTGCTGTTCAGAGTCCTTAAACTTTTAGTGCAGATAGAGTTTTTCTGTTGCAAGAGAATCTCCAGAATGTAGAGGAGAGGTAATAAAATAGTAAAATATAATTAATTGTTATTTTTTAAAGGGAAGAAAGATTACAAGGATGTGAAATAAAAGAGGAGAGACATGATATTCTTTTTCGAAGAATCACAATTGTTTGAGAATGGATACCTTTAGAATTGTTTGATAATTCTTTTACAATTTTGCTTATGATAAGTACTTAGATTTAGAATGCTGGATTATAAGTACATGACAGTGTTTGGTACTTTGGACAGTACATTGTATAATATTTAGTATATTTGTATTGGTTTAATTTCATGACTTTTTTTGTTCAGTTTTTATTGCTTTGATTCTTAGTTTTCCTTGATTTGAAAGTGGCATAATTAATTGAAACAGTAGCATGCAAATAAGAAAAGTGGGTTCTATTTTATTCCTTCAAACACAAATTTAGAAGCAAATAGACCCACGAAAAGGTCCAACAAAACAAGTCACTAATTTGGTTCAGAAATACACTTTCCAACTCAACACCATATAATGTTCTAAGAATTTATTTTTAAAGTATTTGCATTTCAAAACTCCATTGTCTCAATTTGCCTCTCAGATGTTGGAGTTTGCTCGGGAGTTGTATAACAACTCCTCATAAGAACCCAATTTCAAGCCCTTATACTTATTTCCTCTTTATAATATCATGGTACACTGCTACAAACCAACTTTGGAAGACCTGTGAATAAAATAAGGTAGAAACAAAAGCATAAGCACATTGTTCCATTTAATCATTAACTTAGAAATCAAGAAAGAATGAGTGTATCCATCATAAATACATTAGCATACAAATAATAGAGCTGCATGTTTAGATTTTTCGAATTAAAGTGCAGTGCTAAAGCTTCACAATGTTAATTGCATTCACAGCAAGCTGCATATTCCCAACATCCCATCGAACTCAGTCTTGATTGAACACCACAAGACTTCCTTTAATGTTTAAAAATCTTGATGGAATATCCCAAGAGCTTTTTAATAAAGAAAAAAGTTGTTTAAAAATACTTTTAAATTCCAATTACAAGTTCCTTAGATACAGAATGTCCCTTATGTCCACTGCAGTTTCCATTCATCTTTCCTCCACTCAAAACCCATAACTTCATTCTTGGGATCATTTAGTTTCAGTGATCTATTATTAAGTTTAAGTTCATTTTTTTTTTAAAACGTACTAGCATGAAATAAGATGATAGAAGGAAAAATGTTGCTAAGCTAGATAAATAAAGAAGTTGCCGCCATACCTTCCAACTACAGAATACTCTGTTCGAAATGGATGCAAAATGTCAGACCACCTTCACGATTTTCGTAGTAATCTAAAAATATGAAACACATTTGATTGGAATTTAATTTCAACAGGAAAATTGAAATAATTTTGCACGGAAATAAGAATAAAATAAAAGTAATTGAATCATGAAAAACGTAGCTGAGCCATCCTCCTTTAATAAACATCATCAGTTTAAGTATAACATTTGCTGCTCTTGTTTGGAAAATGGCAATTATAGATTTACCGTTTGCAACTAAGAAAATTGTAATCGAAAAGGTACAAAGATATTGTGGAGAATTAGAACCTATTGAAGTGGCAGACAAATTGAAATAAGTGTATTACAGTAAATGAAGATGAATGAATGCTTTAATATAGCGCACGTAATCGTAATGAAGAAAGAGGGATTTTTATGAACCTTAATGGTAGAAAAAAATAAATATAAAAGAAACTTTTATTCACTTGTATATTAGAGAGTAAAATACATGGTATATATATAAGAAAAAGATTAAAACCTAGCTGAAACAGAAAAATAAAGTTTGAGTCAAACAAACAAAGTCCAATAATTTAAAATAAAAAATTAAATATATTAACAACGTCTAATTTTTGAACTTGTGAGTCAGTCTTATGATCGAACATTCAGTTCTCGGATGTGAGCAATCTTTCCCCAGTCTTCGCCATCTGGATTCTGACAACGTTCCTTCAGCAATGGACAACCCCAGATTGTAAGAGAAGAAATGGATTTGGGGAGATCCTCTGCTGGTAAGCATTGAAGGCTGGGACATTCAGAAAGTGTGAGAGAGGACAGGTGGCAAAGACCCTTGTAGTGCATCTTTTTAAGATTTGGACAACAATGGATTTGTAGAAAGGTGAGAGAGCATGGCAGCAAAACTTCATCGGGAAAACTCCACGTCCAAATTATAAATAAACAAGGTTTCAAGACATGTGTTGGGATCCAAGGTCTCTATCAAGGAGGCGATAAGTTTTAAACATGAAAGAGACATATTTTTAATATTTAATGGCAAACCTCCATCTGGAAACATCTCCACTTGTGGACACTTAGTTATCTTCAGGCTGGTAAGGGATGGAAACAAGATTTGCATTGGTTTGGGAAACATGAATGATTTAAATTGAAGGCAATCATGAATATCTAGATACATGAGATGGTTATGAGCGTACTCCTGTGAAATTATTCTTAGGTTTTGGCAGCTTCTCATTTCAAGAGAACGCAGCTTTGGAAAGAAATCTACCTGAAAGATTGTAAGAGAGTCGAAGTCTCCATCGATATGCAGGGTTTCAAGCGGCGATGTGTCCATACTGTTTCCACTAATTGTGAGCTCATCACTAACAATTAGTTTCTTTAAATGAGTACCTTTCAGTTTTGGACAAATATACACATAAAGCTCTTGAAGACGTGGAAAAGACGTAGTTTTACACTCCCATTCTTCCCATTCTGATAGCAGCCTGTAACTAGGCTAAACTCCAGATTAAGAAAATTCAAAAAAAAGGAGAAAGAACTGATGCAAGTTTTCTGTGTATATCCTCTTAATGAAAATTACAAGTATTTAAATATGCAGAATTCGTAACTAACCACTAATCCTATGATGACCACTCCACTGAAACAACTCCTAACTGATAGCCATGTTCTAACCACTAATACCCATGATGCTAAAAACAAAGAAAATGCAGTAACCAACAAATGAGGAAAATATGGTTGAATTAGTCCAACAGCTTTAACGGCTTCTTCAGAGTCCTCTTGGGTCGAGGTGGCGCCCGTTGACCTGGTTCCTTGGCCTTTTGGATCGCATCACATTCCTTCATATTGTGGAATTCCAAGCTCTCCAAGGATGCAAATGAAGAGTTGCTCCCATAAAATTCAGCACCAATGCTCACTATTCCATCCAGCCCTATAATTTTGAGGGTCTTCAGTGATGACAAAAGTCCAAGGGGGAGGCAAACATAGGCAGTATTTACAATCCTGCAACAGTAAGAACACCAGGTTTGATAACGAATTATCGAATACCCAACTTGGGAATTCTATACCATTGTAGTTCCTAATTGACAAATTCTCCAAGTGTTTGGAGGGTTGTAATTTTGAAGTACATCCTTTTCTTTCCTTGGATCATCAGGGATGTGGTCCGACTTCCAATTTAATTCTAGCTCCACAAGGTGTTTATCTTTCACATTTGCTTTTAATGCATCCAAATGATTCAAAATATTCTGCACGTCATTGATTGATAGACTTCCATGAAGATTGAGTCCTCCCAATGTTCCCAGTTGCCTAGTAATTGGCTCACTATTTCTATCCACAAAAAACGGATTTAGTACTTGAAGATTCTTCAATTCTCCAAAATGCATTGACATCTTTGACACCCTTGTATATTTAAATTCTAGGCAACGCAATTTGGTAAGTTTATGCAAAAGTTATAGAGCAACATATCAAGTCAGGTAATTTTTGAATCAAATTATATGAAAGATCTAATGGAGATGTTTAAGATCACATACAGAATATGGGACCTCTCTAAGTTCTACACAACCATAGAAAG
Source organism: Phaseolus vulgaris (assembly GCF_051622355.1). Lineage (NCBI taxonomy): Eukaryota > Viridiplantae > Streptophyta > Magnoliopsida > Fabales > Fabaceae > Phaseolus > Phaseolus vulgaris. The sequence continues at coordinate 14,478,202 of NC_143501.1, forward strand.
ATAACACACGTATAAACTTAATCTTGGAAAACAAATCATGTATGGAAATCTTGAAATTCAAAATATTGTGAGATAGGAAGAAATGAACGAAGTTTTTTAGCATTAGTTAAACTCTCTAAACCATCAAAACTTTTGACATCATTGGAATCAAATGAAAAATGACGGGTTGTTTTCGGCATACATTTGCCTTTATCAAATTTCAACCTGAATCAAAAATCTGCAAAGACATATTTTGCCAAATCATTTAGAAGGTCATGCTTGATTGTTGAAAGAGAGACCTTGACAATAGATCATTAAAGTACTCTTCACCAACTTCTTCTGGATGTCTAATCTGTTGTGGACTTTGTAGAAAATTTTGGGTCATCCACAACAAAATTAACTCCTCCTTCACAAACATATAATCTTTGGGAAATAAGGCACAATAAGCAAAACATCTTTTAAGATGAGAAGGAAGGTAGCGATAGCTCATAAATAGGGCAGGGATAATTTCATTGTCTTCTTTTGGTAACTCCCATATGTCACTTTCCAATATGCTTTTCCAATCTGAAGTGGATGACTTTGTGCGTAAAAGACATCCAATTGTTTTCAAAGCTAGAGGCAACCCGTTGCACTTCTTAACTATCCTTCTACCAACCTTCATTAACTCATCATTCAATTCAAGACCACCATCTTTTAATGCATGGTTTTCAAAAACTTTCTAGCATTCATCCTCTCCTAATTGCTTTAGAAGATGCACTTCAGACCTCATGCTAGAAGCAACTTTCTCACCACGAGTAGTGACTAGAATTCTACTTCCTAGAGCCTCATAGCTAAGAGTAGTTCGCACAGCTTCCTATTCTTCTCGTCTTTCGTTCCAAACATCATCCAAAACAAGAAGAAATTTCCTTCCTGACAAATTTTCTTTCAGTTTTTTGTGAATCATTTCTAGGTTCTCACTGTCATCTTTTCTATAAGTGATTGCCTCAAGAATTGTTTTTGTCACTGTCAAAACATGAAAATCATCAGAAACACAAACCCAAGCTTTGATATCAAATTTTACATCCTCGATCTTTGGGTCATTGTACACATGCTGCATGAGTGTGGTCTTACCCAAGTCACCCATGCCCACAATGGAAAATATTGATGGTTGGTTAGGATTGTCGGTTTCAGATGTGAGCCAATCACTACTACATATATAATAATTAGTAACATCAAAAAAATGTTACTAAATCAAAGAAAATGTTACTAATAAGATTTAGTAACATTTTATCAAATGTAGCGGATATTCTATGTAACTAAAAACTTTTAGTAACATTTTTACATTTCAATAGATACATTTACAAACATGTCACTAAATATTTTTAGTAACATTTATTTAATAAAAAAGTAACATTTTAAAAATATTACTAAATCTTTCTAGTAATATTTATTTAATAAAAAGTAACACTATAAAAATGTTATTACAAATTTTTAGTAACTTTTTCTAATATAAAGGTGACATTTTAAAAATGTTACTAAATCATTTTAGTAATATTTTTTTTAAGAAAATAACATTATAAAAGTGTTACTAATTATTTTTATTAATTTTTTTTGTTAAAGAAGTGACATTTTAAAAATGTTACTAAATATTTTTAGTAACATTTTTATAATGTTATTTTTTTATTAAAAAAATATTACTAAAAAAATTTAGTAACATTTTTTAAATGTCACTTCTTTATTAAAAAAAAGTTACTAAATCTTTTTAGTTATATTTATTTTAAAAAAAAATAACATTATAAAAATATTACTAAAAATCTTTAGTAACTTTTTTTTAATAAAGAAGTGACATTTAAAAAATGTTACTAAATTTTTTTAAGTAATATTTTTTTAATAAAAAAGTAACATTATAAAAATGTTACTAAAAATGTTTAGTAAATTTTTTTATTAGAAAATTATACAAATTACTTAAATTTAGATTTTGATTGTAAGATATTAATTATGTTTAGATGTTTTTATTCTATAAACAAGCTAGTAATAAAAATCTATCAACACAAACGCCAATAATTTCAATGGATTTTCAATTGTTGAAAATGAATTTAGAAATATTTTGTCAATACATGTCACTTTTGTTTATCATCTAGCACATATAAAATTTCTAGTATGTACTATGACTAGAGTCTCACAATCACACAATCAGTTCATGGGAATGACAATGACAATCATTCACCGATGGGATCAAATTTGGTGACATTGGATTTGTGACATTAGTCAGCAGATATCCAATCTGAAAGAAAAACAGAGGTAAATTAAAATATCAACTGAATTCAATGCAATACAGGATAAATACCAAGAATAGTTCTGAACTAACTAAACTCATAACATACATGTGCAGACATTTAATATAAGTTATTTAGATATTCAAGAAAGAAACAATGACAAAATTTCTAAAATTACACACTTCAAATATAGCTTGCGACTAGTCAACAGTTTATCTCATCTCAAATTCTAAGAAAGACAAATGAAGTGTTGATAGTCAGAACAACTAAAAGGGGGAGTATAGGTGGACGATAGTTTTTTTTTGCAGAATAAAGGGGTAATTTGTTTTTACTGTGTTGCTTGTTTTGAGCATTAGGAGAATCCTCACTTCCTGTTCTTGACAAGTACACTGTCTTTCTTAATGTCATACTAACTAAAAAACTAAGAAAAAAGAACAACAAAGAATGCCTCATTGGCCTTCACTGGTCATAGATTGAGAAATGCACACAGTATCAATGACATGGCAGGAATCAATCAAATAGTGTTATGTGATCAATCAAATAGTTGCACAACACAGAAGTGAGAGATGTACCCTTCTTACAAAAATATAAGAAACATTATAGTACCAAATATTAACTACATTCAACTTATGACCAAAACTTGTACATTATTTTTTTCCTGTTATTTTCAAATCAGAATCCCAATTTCATTTTAATAATTTCTGCGATCCTTTAATACACACATTTGGTATACATTTTAGTGAATGTATCTTTGTTTTTTCTCTACTTATTTAACTATGGTGTGAATGATGATGATAACCAAATCTTGAATTAAAGAAAATTCTGTGAATAGGAGTGAGTAGGCAGGCATGGCACCACAAAAAGGTTCTAACAAGAAAAAGGGAAGTTTTGTCATCCATTTTAGGGTGTGTAGGTGAATGAAAGAAGATAGTAGTGGAGCAAAACTTATTGCAACAATATCAGCAATTGGGTTTAGAAAAAGAAAAATAAATGCTTGAACTGACTATGCTTTTAAATTTAAATTTACCTCATTTTCTAGGACATTCTTGTCAATGCTTTTATTTGTCACTTAAATGAATGATTAATGTAAATGAAGCAACAATGTTACATTTCTGAGGCAAGCAAACAGTGGCTGCAGTAACTTCCTCCACATGGAAGGGCAATGTGACTCCAGGAGGCTATAGGTTGCCACATGTTTGTTCATATTTTCAAAATCATATGAAATACAATGATGTCACACTCATTCAAATGCTAAAACTATTTGTTCAAGGTGTTTGATTCCAATAAAGCAATTGTAAAGAAGAAAGAAAATTGAAAGAAGAAACTATGAAAACAAATAGATGGAACCATCATCAACTATAATAAAGAATATAAAAAAAATCTGATTACCTAATCATGAACTTTAATTCGTCCCATCAAAATGAAGCTTATTTCTTTTGAACACCACTGATTTCAATACTTGTGTTAGATGGAGTTCATTAACAAAAACAATAATGAAACAAAATAAACATATAAAACTATGATCTTATAATAAATTACACTAATAACCTTTCTTCTACTGTACTGAAATGTAGTTTTCCTCTTAGTCTACCTGCTCTATTGAAATAAAGTTATTTTGCCTTATTCAAATATCATAATTAAGTCAATCAATATTAAATTACTTAAAATAAAATAAAAAAAACTTAGACTTATTTCATTTGTCATACACTTTCATGCTTTAAAAGCCTTTTTATGAACCTATTTTTTCAAAAGAAATGTTAATTACCAATGACTTCAAATAATTAAAATATCATTTTTTTAATTTCACTTACTCTTTCAACATTCTCTGAATCAACATTTATTTCTTTATAATTATTTTCAAATTCCTCCCTGTAATAATGATGGTTAGTAACCAATAAATCAAAAGTACAAAATTAGAAACATATTTTAGATGACTATATTTACATGAAGAGTTCAATGGCAGTGAATGGATGTTGGAGTGTCTTAAGATCTTTTTCAAGTGTGACAACTCTAACTGTAAGGTCTTCTGATTTCCTGGATAATAAAATAGTAGAATGTATTCCAAAACAAGATTAACAAAATTAATTAATAAATAATATAAAAACAAAATAAAGAAAAAATGTTATACAAGTTTATCCCTTAGCTAATTTCGTGTTATACAAGTTCACCCCTTAGCTAACTTTAATATTTAAAATTCAGTATACGTAAATTATGATGACACAATATTCCATTTCCATATATAATCATGGTTAGGTCGAGTTAGAATAGTTAAAAAGATCATAATATATCAACCTGTTTTTATAAAGATGAATGATTACATATCCTTGTTGAAACAAAGGAAATACTTTGAAAGCCTATTACTGTGGTCGGCCTTAGATGCAATTTTCATGCTAAGTTTCTAGCACTTCTACATATTTTAGACTTTGAAAAAGAAACACTTTTTCACGAAAGGTACCATGCATGTGCCTTTTTTTATTCATTCAACAGGTTTTGCCAATTTTAGTGTTTGAACAGGCTTTCAAAGTACTATTCTAAAAATAAAAATAAACCAATTACTACTAGAAGAAAAGATCTATCAAATAAAAATAATTAATATTATCATATCACTGCCAAATCAGAATCAACACGTCTTGTACCAAATCAAGGAGAGAATCACTAATTATTAGCATTTTAATACTGAAATCAAACACAAATTAATCATAAAAAATGAGACCGCAATAATCACCTACTAAAAAAACACTAATCCAAGGTTCAAATGTGAGAAATAAAAACTGTAAATGAAAACAATAAGAAATTGAAGCGTTTGAACAATAGAGGAAATCTTACCTCTGAGAGAATGACCGAGCGAACGAGCAGGACGTAGATGAAGCACAGAGAACAGAGTGAAACCTGAGGAAGAGGAAGGGCACTGTGAGACTGAGAAAGAGGAACGACGAGATTGAGAAAGTGACAAAGAGGAATGTGAGAGATTGAGATTGAGAGAGAGGAAGAGGAACATGAGAGACTGAGATTGAGAGAGTAAACAGTGAGGGCAAAACAGTGAGAATCAGTGGCTTCGAAAGAGTAACTTCGAAAAAACACTATTGAATGAGAAAGAAAAACAGTATGAGAAATTGAGAGTATATTTTGTATAAATTTAGTAAAGTGTAATATTTAAAAATTTTACTAAGTTAAAAAATTTAAGAGAAAATAGTAGTTTAAATTTACAAATTATAATATTTATTTATAAAATGTTACTGTTTCTTTTGTGTATAGTGACATTTATATCAAAATTGTTACTATAATAATTAAAATTTATGTTTATTTTATTTATAGTGACATTTATATAAAAAAGTGTTACTATAATAATTAAATTTGATATATTGTAACATTTTAAATAAATGTTACTAGGAAAATATTACCATAGATAGAAAATGGTGTAGTGAATTAATGATTATATCTTTATCCGCTTCTCTACCACAAATAACACTTTCACCCACCAGAGAAGATGATGGCAATTTCTGTGACACTTTACTACTTAATCTATCATCAAAATAAGTACCCTCTTTCAAACCAAGAGCACCTTTTGGTTTGCAAGATATTCTAGTTTCTCCAGGACTTCTTTCATCTCTGATTCAATTTTTTGTGTTAAATGAAGAGAAAGTAGAGTTGAAGAAATTTGATACCTTGTAAGTAAAGGTTTGAGGCTGGGACTGAGCTTCGAATTGGCATCTGTTGAGTTCATAGTCTATTTCAGCCAAAAGATCCTCTGCATCAAAGACAGCCTCTTTGACAGCAAGAAGCCATGCTTTGACGTGTGGATCTGTGAACTGCCTTAATTCAGCATCATCAGCGAGAGCATTGATGGAACCCAGCATGATGTTCAAATTGGCGAGCAGTTTCTCATCAAGTTTTCTTCCACGAAAGAAGTCTAGAAATTGAGGAGAAGCGATTCTATCGAATGCAACCTGAAGAAAGGCCGAAAGAAGAGCACCAAGAACAAGTTCTGCTGCCATGGTAGGAGTTGAAATGGAGTGAATGGAGGTGTGTGATTTGAAATGGATTAAGTGCATGGATTACTATGAAATGAGTAGTTGGCTATATTACGAAGATGGATGAGTTCACTCTCAGGAGAGTGGAACATCTTTTTCTTTGATGGCTACTAAACCAATAACTTTTAAGTCTTTTTCCGACAACGCATCCAAACTTTGTCAGCTTTGTTCCACAATTATGAATGGGCTGTTAAAAGATTGGATAAGTTTGATTCAGCAATATAAATTGTGACAGTTCGATATTCATTAAACGGTTGTGATGAATGAAAGTAATATATGCGTAGTAATCTTTAATTGCTTGGATATTCTCTGACTTGAAAATATAAAAAGAAAAATATCTTTTCTGCATACTTTCTTTATTTACTTAATTGGTTATATGAGATAATTATGTCAGTTTAGTACATGCAGCCAGTAATTGTTAATTAACCAAGATTTGGTTTGTTGGTTTGTGTCTCTCTATTTATCGTTAGAGTAGTTTTTTGCAATTATTTGAATAATGTTGTGGTGTTTTCAATGTGTAATAGTGTGATTAAAATACTATGCAAATAAGGTTTTGTTTGTTCTAGTAATTAATTATATTGTTTTCTGATTAACTTTGTTTGAGTTTATTAAGATTTTTTACTCATCTTTATGTCTATGTTTTTTTTTTGTTCATGATCCACTATTTGTTTGTCAAGTTGTTCGATTTTTTTTATAATATTTATAGTTTGTTTATGAATTTCCATATCTGGTAGGTTATTTAGTTATTGCTTGTAATATATGAGGTGGTCTTTTTAGAAGTTGTGATCCATTATAAGGAAAATGTGTAAATACGGACATGATGAAATATGATGGGTGTAAAGGGTCTTCTAAGATAGGTAAATGGAGTTATTTTGAGATATTATTAAAAAAATAGGATGGTAGAAGTATGATGTTCTATTGATGGCTATGTTAAAGATATTAAAAAGCTTTTACCTGCAGCTCATAAAATATATTGCATTTGACATATGTATTCAAATTTTAGGAATAAGTTACTAGAAAAACGTTCAAGAATATTTTAACATCCAAAACTAATGTTTTTGTAAGATCGTTTAGTGAGAAAAAAAAAATCTATTAGATACTTAGACGGTCGAATAATCTAATAGTCTGTTAGACATTTTGACCGTTCACTGCTTTTTAATAGTCTAATAGATCATAAATTTTTAGAATCTCAACGATATAATAAAATATAGACATATATACACATGTAATAGATATAACACTGAAGGTTTATCTCATCAAAGAAAAAATAAGAATGAAAAGAGTAAACTTTTCTTTACAATAAATGCTGCAGATAAGACAAAAAAAAGATTGACTGAGTAAGACTAAGTCTACTTAGTAATTACTTTCTTATATTTTACCGAGTCATTTTATCTCTTTACAAATTGGAATATTAATATAGTTAAATTTCAACTAAAAGGTTCAAATGAAACTATTGATTACACAATTCACTATAAAAAAAGGTATGAGCTACGTCCTTAAACAAAGAACAACACGAGAGAAAAAAATAAAAATAGAGAGAAAAACTGATTCAAGGGGGGTAAAAGTCTTTACTATCACAAACAAAAACTTTTAAACTCCTATTGTAATTTTGTTTCAGGAGAAACCAGATCAAACTTTGTTGAAAATAGAAGCTGAATTACTCTATTAAACAATGTCATGGTACATTGGTAGATAACAACTTGAATGCTATTTCATAACTCAATAAGAAAAGCATGTATAATTTCAAGTTGTAATAATGGACGCTTAGAAGCATTTACATTTCACAGCTCCCATTACTTCAATCTCTCTATCAGATGCAATAGCTTTCCTGAATTTGTTTAGGTACTCATCCTGTGATCATCTAATTTCAAACCCTTCTACTTGTTTTCTCTTCATCATATCTTGATACAAGATAGTATAATTGATTAGTAAAGCTTCTTATCTTCCAATTAAATCATTAATTTAAAATCAAAACCTAACAAAAGAACCTGTTGAAGTGGTAGAAAAATTGAAAAACGTGCATGTCTAATCTTGAACTAGTGACTCTTGGATGTGACCAATCTTTCCCCAGTCTTCGTCATTTGGATTCTGACCACTATAAAAAAAACTTTTATTAGAAAGGGTCAAAGGCGGACACTAATCACAAAAAGCCCACGCAAAGATGCAATTAACGTGGGTTTTGCCTTCACACAACTTTGAAGCTAATATCCTTGTCGCAAAAAAAATTGTCGGGTGCGTGGCGTCGCAATAAGTTGGCTTGCGCCTTGGACAGAAAGTGAGGGCTTAGGCTTAGCTAGGGGGACAATAAAATTAGCGTGGACTTAGCCTTGGATAAGGAGACAATAAAATTAGAATAAAGCGAGGGCTTGACCTTGGTAAAGTGACAATGAAATTAGAATGGGCTTAACCTTGGATATGTGGACATATAAATTTTTTTTTGTATGCACTATTTTTGGCAGCTATTGAACTCCACTTTTAAATAAAAGTTTGAATTTTAAATATTAATATTTTTTAATTTACTTTTTTTTTGGCAATAGCATTAAAAAGAAAAAAACATCAATGAATTGATAAGTTAAAAACTAAAAAACAAAAGTAATGAATAAATTATTATATTGATGAATAAAAAGTGTTTAAGCACCGGAAGATGGACATTAATTAGTTAGCTTGGTTATCTTAGTGATTTCATTATTCTTCTTCTTAGGTTTAGGCTTTGTTGAAATGCCTTCCATTTGCGCTCCTTACTAGTTATGTTTTATCGAAACATATGCAATGAAAAAACTATCATTTTAATACATTTAAGAAACTTTGTTCTATAATAAATATTTTTATTATAGAAAGTTATGCACCCAACGGCTGGTTCTCTAGCTTAAGTTAGTAATTTAGCTGGATGACCACAGTTGTGAATGATTAGTTTGATAGGCTGGTTCTCTAGCTTCCATGATCATCTTCTCTGGATTCCATGAATATATTGCTTATCTAGTTTCTCTGGACACATAACATAGTATCTAAAACTGGGGATCGTACAACAGCAACAAAGGTTTAAGGATAGCTACATACACAAACATTTAAATCATATGGTATAACATCTTGGCTCTTATATGTTAAAGAGAGGATTATATTCAAAATTGTATATTGATCACACAGAATCCTCTATGGAGTTACTAATTAAATTGCAGATGTCACTGCATATACCCTAAAAGAGAATAGCCACATTTACAAACTTTTTTTGTTTCACTGTAGATGAAAGAAGCCTTAGGATAACTCCATATACAAACTTTTAATGTTTTACGTAGATGAAAGAGGCACAGGCCCAAGTCAAAAACCTGTTCAGTTTTAAATTCTAATCAATATCAAAACTAGTTGAAAAGGTATGGATTATCCTGCACACACTATATTGGCCATATCATTGGTCAACATGAAGTTTTCATCATGCATGATGTATGTATATTGCATAAGGAATAAGAGAAAACAATGCTGAATTGATGACATAGTGCAGGAGGCCAATATAAAACAATAACTCTTGAACAACAAAACAGATCCATGCATAATCCAAATATAAAACAATATCATTTCTAATTTTTGGATTGATTTCCACAGTGAATCTAATTACACCAAAATGAAGAAGTTTATGATTGAACATTGAAAGACAATGACACTTGCCAAATGTTTTAAGCAAAGATAGATGTCACAACCCAGTGTGTCTGTCTTCACAGAGGATGAAAAGAGAACATATATATCTATGTACCTCACAAAATTGCAATATTTTCCCAAAATAGAAAAATGAGAGATACTGCATGAACACACTGCCAATAAGATACTTACCCAAAATTGCAATCCTTTTTCCCTTGCTTATATCACGAACTTTTACTGCATGAACACACTCACTCATCACAACACTACCAAGAAGATAAAAAACATGCACATCACAACACTACCAAGAAGATAAAAACATGTTCATCGCAACACTGCCAAGAAGATAAAAACATGCAAAGAGTCATGCATGCAATGTGAGTAATACATAAATGACTCAACCTCTCCATGTCTTTCTCACCTTTGACTCGTACACTTTTCTAATTTGCCATTCATCATGAGGGGCACAAGTCACTCGAGTCTATAAAAAGAACAACAAATTTAAATAGAAGTTGATGAATATAATAAATACTTAAATCGAAATGATTGAAAATGCTATGTTATGATCACCTTAAATTCAGTCCACCATTTAAGTTGGACTTCCTCTGGTGTTTCGTCATAGTGATAGTAAGGACCCCTAAATTGTGACCTAATTGCATGCCCAATTGCCTTAGTAGCACAATGATAAACATGAATGCTAAAATGATAAAATGCAGTATAGCAAACAATTCATAATAAAGTTCAATGTGATCATAAACTTACCCTTTACCGACTGGTCGAATGATGACTCTCCCACTACCATCATGTTCTTCATCAGGGATATCATGGTGCGTAGTAGGCGTGGGTACTCGTGGGACGCCTTTTATGTTTTCCATTATATTGTTATAATGGAAGCGGGATTGATGAGTGTGAGATAGCTAGCTAGCTGCATCTCAGCTATTACGTTCTTGTCTATCTCTGGCCTAGGCACAAACACACTTAGTCGCACAGAGCTGGTGTGACCATGAGAGTATTAGGAATATCATCTCTAAATTTGACCCCATCTACATGTGGTATCATTACTTTGATTGCTACGGTGCTGATATGGTGGTTTTGGAATGCACTCAACTGGATGTGGCTGAGACCTAACAGGATAGAGAGGCGTCTCAAGGAACAGGGTATCCAAGGGAATTCCTACTGTCCCTTGGTTGGAGACATTAGAGATATGATTAAAATAATTAAAGAAGCCAAATCCAAACCCATGGCTCCTCACTCTAATGACATTGCACCTCGTGTATTGCCTTACGTTGTCCACACCATCGCTAAATACGATGAGTCACTCACATACCACATGAATTCTGATACTACTCTTTTCTTTATGTAAGCTATCACCTGGATGAAATTTTTGTTGTATCTCCGTACTCAGTCATTAGACTGGAACCTCATCACTTGACTACAATGTCAGCCACTTGGTCATGCTCCCTTTTATACTTCGCTGACTAGCTTTTAATTCCAAACCTTTATCCAGTCAGTTGTCAAATTAAAAATCCGCTTTGTATAAGAAAACGGAATGAACAACACCTAATAAATGCCTTTTCCTTTTAAAACTATTGGAAAAAACTCAACTTCCTCCCTAAGACCTTAATGTTGTGCTTAAATTTCAAATGAGAAGGATGAGAGTGACTTTGCAAGAAGACCAAAATAGCTTGTGAGCATATTTTGGTGACCCCCTAGCGGAGGAAGTTTGGTCATAATTAATAAGGGCACCGTGCAAAAGCCAGAGTACAAAGCTAGAACTACCAGTTTTTTTCTCCATTCTGGCTATTGACTATAGTTGATAAAATTGAAGGAAAAGCCATCAATACAGATTCAATACAAGTCAGGTTTATAACTGTGACTGTTAGTAGTAAGTAGTAGCTGTGCTGTAACGACACAGGCAATCAGAGAGATGGATTTAAGTTTGATGGAACTTTGATGGAACACTGCATGATTTAAGTTTAAACTCGTTGTTGACAAGCGATCACAACAATGCTAGTTAGAATTTCTGATTACATGCTTATTGGGAACGTTCACTCATTTTCAAATACAAAAACAAAGTTAAAATGCAAAAAAAAAACTGACTAATCTTCACGGTCGGTTTCATACAGGGTATCCCATAACATTATTTTTTGGCCATCGACAGACAAAGGATCCAAACTCTGCCATTAATGAAGGCGACAACCTCTTTGATTCTCCATTGATCTTGCAGATACATGTATCTCTATCTCACTCCATACCCTCACTCTTTCACTCAATATACTATTATTTGTGTCTGCAGGAACAGTGAACCTTTGAGTCTCTTATATTACATAAAGATCCTCTCTAACCCCCTACTTCGCACCTTATATCCTTTCCTCCCTATTACTTTCTTTCCCATACTACTTACTCCATATTCACTATAGGAACCACTACCAGCTACAAAATACCAAAAACCAAACAGTATTGAAAATGCCTAAAAGAAGGCATAACCAGTGACTAAATCTAATAACCCAGCAACCAGAAACACAGTGTTAGGGCACAATCGAGATGGATTGAAAACAAAAGGAAATGCGAAACTTACGGTGTTAGGGCACAATCAAGAACAGGGTCGTACTCCAGTCGCAATGCTTGAATGCTCAACAGAGAGAGAGAGAGAGAGAGAGAGAGAGAGAGAGAGAGAGAGAGAGAGAGAGAGAGAGAGAGAGAGAGAGAGAGAGATTCGAATGGAGGGAAGATGTGAGAATGTTGCTGATGCTGAGGAAAAGTGGAGTGAAGTGAGTATTGCGTGGAGAGAATTGCTTCAGAATTGAAAAATGAAAGAAGAAAAAGAAAAGAAAAATAAAAGAAGAAAAAGAAGAAGGGATTAAAGTAAAGCAAAAATAAAAATTAATTATTTGTGTGTAATTTGCGTGGGCTTAACCTTCATATTATTTAAATTTAATTTTAAAACTTTTAGCGTGGGCTTAACCTTCAAATATTTAAATTTTAATTATTTTTATAATTTTAGTAGCTGCCATTTCAGCAACGCAACCATTATTATTATTATTATTATTATTTTAAGTTTACGTGAGAATAAATCACGCTTTCCTCACACCTTATTTAATTTATTTTAATAATGAAGGTTTAATGGACACTATTTAGTGTCCACTTATGGCCTTCAATATTTGTTTGCAGCTAAATTAAGATTTCCTTGTAGTGGACAACGCTCCTTCAGCAATGGACAAAGCCCGATTAAGAGAGGAGAGATGGATTTGGGGAGACCCTCCACTGGTAAGCATTAAAGGCTGGGACAATCAAGAAGTGTGAGAGAGGAGAGGTGGCAGATACATTTGTAGTGCATCTTTATAAGATTTGGGAAATCAAGGATTAGTAGACAAATACCTTAGTTAGAAAAGGAAATGCATAAAGAGAGTGAATTGCTTCTTATGTAGTTTCATAAGGGTTTGATTTTATATAAAATTTACATAGATTTACTAACTTCTAAAATGAATAAAAAATTATCTATGTATAAAAATTCATAAAAGAAGATTTAACTTATGTCCTAATAAATCTAGGAAAATTTTATTTAAACTTTTTTCACTCTCTTTCTCTTGAGGACCAACTCGGAGGTGGTCTCCTCATCTTGATAGGTTGGAGTTGGGGCGACGATCACGGGAGTTATGCTTTGTTTGAGGGGTTCATCGGGCAAGGAGGTCGCTGCCCTTATCCTCTTTGCCATTGCTTCCAGCTCTTTCTTATTTATGCGGGACAACATTCTTTCTGCAATAAAGACAAGTGAATGGTTATAAACAACAATAAACCAAGGGTAGGGAATAAGGAGTACCAGTGTAAGCCTGCAGAGCACCGGGAGTGTACTTTGTTCAGAAGGAAGGAAGTGTCGAAAACGACCTCTAAGCTCGACAAGAATTTGCACACTTCCTGATCTGGTGGACGCAAATCTTCCAGGTGTTGAGCACTCTGAAACCTTGGCTCGGGACTCCAATATAAAGGAAACCCAACCAGAAGGGTTGGATCTCCTTTGTTAGCTTAGATTTCCAAAATTTGCCCTTGAAACCCTTATAGGAAGACTGGAAGAGCGTGAGCAAAGCTCTCCCAGTGGCACCATTTAAGGATGCCCATAGTTGGCGATCTGATGGTTGTTTGGCCTTAAAGAAATAAAGAAAAACTTCCACAGTCGGTGAAAGGCCAAGCTGGGAACAAAGAATGGTGAAAGCACGAACAAATGCCCAGTTATTCGGGTGTAGCTGGGCAGGAGCTACATTTAGCTCGGTTAACAACTCTTTTTCAAAAATAGATAAGGGGAGGCGCAAAAGGACCTATTTTAAAATAGTGGCACAAAAATACATACGTAAAGTTGTTATATATATGGTTGTTAGTCAAATAAATACATACGTAAAGTTGTTAAATGAGTAGAGAGCACCCGAGAATAAAGGTTCACAAGATTTCTTTTATGTTGTTAGCACCATGAATAAAGGTGCCTGTAGACAAAATGTTTTTCTATTACGTATGCTTTGAGTTGAGATTATATTATCGTGAGTGAAAGTTGTTACAAGAGTAGTTATAAAAGCGTCTTGAGACCCCAGGTAAAGGTATGTTGTTTCTGAATACTTATCTTATTTTGTATGCTATCACTGACTTGATCGTCAAAGTGTGATCAACAGGTAGAGCCCCCTCTGTCCCAACGGAACCACATTCCAGTGCAACGAGAAGACGCAGAACGGAATCTAGAGGAGACAGGCTAGAAGCGGAGAACATTTAATAATATATAATAATATTAATAATATTTAATAACATTAATAATATTTAATATTATTAATAATATTTAATAATAATATTTAATATTATTAATAATATTAAATATTATTAATAATATTTAATATTATTAATAATGTTTAATAATATTTAACAATATTAATAATCTATACCTATATATAGAAGGGGATTCTCCATTATAACTGTTTTTGGTGTGCACAAATTTGTTCCTATTTTATCCTTCTATTAATATTGCATTTTGTTATTTTATTTTGGTTATTTTGCATTTTATAATTACTTCAATTTAAAATAAAATAGAAAAGAGTTAATATAGGAACTGATTGAAAGACATTACATTTATTATTTTAAAAGAATGAGTCAAATTGAACTTTGAATTGAAAAATGGCTTGGTTCCGTTTGAAAAGAAGGCTTAACATGCACAATTCGGAGGAACCTCATTGAGTCTGCCATTGTGCTTAACAAGTTAAACTGAGAGTTAAGAATTATTAAATTATTCATCTGAAGAACTAATCAAATAATTAAGAGGTTCTCAGATTAAGAATTTCCCTTGCATGTTCCATAAATTGAGAAACATAACGCAAGGAGGAGAAAAATGAAATGTGCGTATAGCTGTATTAAGAAAGAAGAATTTTTATCTTCTCCCAAACGCGTATTGTCTCACTAATTACAGAAAGAAAAATGAATTTAGACCAATGCATTTACCTCTGTTACTTCAGAGGATGAATTCAGCCTTCACCTTATGAAATAATTTTGTGTCGTACCTCTGTAAAATTCGGTTTTGTCACAATTTACTTTGATCAAATGAATCAGTTCTTCACCGGATCAATTTTCCCCAATTTACTTCACTGAAACTTAGCATCACATGTTCTAAATTATAAATAATTGGGATTATAAATCCAACAGTAGATTTCGAACCTAAACAAACGGTAGGGGAGGAGGCGGCGATGGTGGACAGTAGAAATGATGGCAATGGCGGCGATGACGGACATGGAAGGGCGCGATAGTGAGGGTTAGGTTTAGGGTGCGCGAGAGTGAGTGAAGGCGGGAATGTTTCGTGATAGAAGGTTTTATGAATGTGAGGGGAGGGTTTGTGATGAGTTTGCAGAGAGAGGGAAAAGTCACGTTTGATTTTAAAATCCAATGGAAGGGTTTGTTAATTAATTGTATTCATTTTTTCCAAGAGTCAAAAGGAGGTTTTAAAAAAATTAGGAATAATCAAGAATGGTGTATGGAAGGAAGGAAAACACGAGATTTTTATTCCAAAGGAGAATTGTGATAGTTCTAAATGACACATTCTGAAGGATAATTGTGACACTTACTAAAATCTTGTATTATACGGAAACTTGTGGCGATTATTAATAACCGCCATATTAAAACCACCACTTTATACACGGTTTTTTGTAGTGATTAAAAGAAATAGCAAACAAATTCAGAAGTAAGTTGTTTGGATAAATTGTTCTTCAAGCTCTTACTAGAGAAGAAATTAAGAAAGTGAAATGAAATAAGTTTCTCTCAAAAGTTAAAATTAACTTATCCACCAAATAATTTACAGAAATTTCCCCATTTAGTTATTCCAATAGTTACTTTTACCTTATAAAAGAAAATTATGTCTTTTCTTCAATTTACAGGTCTTAATGCATTTAAGTTCATACCTCAAACTGTATTTAACAAAATATATATTCCACCCAATATCAAAATCATATTCCACAATCATATTTACACACAAAAACATATTGGCGACGACATACCTCTTGCGACAAGCGGCGGTAATGGCGGCCAGAAATTGCATTATGAAGAGTGAGAGGGGTGAGATGGTTTGCGATGAGGGTGAAAATAGGGGATTTCAGTGAGAATTAGAAGAGGGGTTTCCGATGCGAGTGAGAACTGTACTGATCGGTCCTCGGACTCGGGCGTTAACCAAAGTCATGGTGGGACCCCGAAGGCTGGGTCCATTGGGAAGTTCAGCAGGACAGGGAAGAGTCTCGCTAGGCTCACGGATAAGGGGAGCCGAGGAGGGGGCGACATCGAGGCAGGGCGTGGAGGCCTCGGGCCTCGACACCCCAACAGTAAAGATGGACCAAAAAAGGTGGTTTTCAAGCCACATCCCAGTTACCAGTAAGGAGAGCCCCAGATCACGAGGGATCCGTGCACGGGGTGTAGGGAATGCAGTAGTACGCACCACCATCAAGGAGCCACTGGGAAAGAGACGACTCATAAGGGTCATGTCTCAAGGGTGATCTGCATGCATGGCACGTGAATGGGGGCAGGGAACGCCCATGGTGGATGACCCCAGAGATTGGGCACATGAGTTGGCACCCAAGTGGTCATCCCGCACCAGATGCGCTTTGGCAGGGCAGCCTTACGCACTAAAATGGCCCTAAGACTGGGTGATAGTGTCGCTAAGGCGCACCTACAAGATGCTTAAGTCACAGTTAGCAAGAGGGACAAAGACACTGAAAGGTATATAAAGGGTAACAACAAACATAACAAGGTACGCTTTTGTTAGTATGCATTACGCATTTCTAAGAGAAGTAACACAAAAAGATAGAACACACACACAGTGCTCTCAGAGTCAGAGTTTGGTGTTTCATTGCCCGAGATTTTGACTTGAGCGTCGGAGTGCAAACGGCCGCGAGGGCGCCCTTTGTCTCTTTGTTTTCAGCTGTTTCCATCGGAGGAAAGAGACGTAGGAGCGGAGGGTTCTTGGACGCAAAGTTATCAAAGGTGCACAAAGACATTTTGATCAACCGGCAGGAACATTTGGCACCCACCGTGGGGCACGTTCTAAAACATTTGTCCCAATCGCAAGAAAGTGAGAAGATTCATCAAGATTCATAAAGAATCGTCAAGATTCATTGAGATTCGTAAAGATTCGTCAAGACTCATCAAGATTCATCAAGAAACGTTCAAGAATGAGGAATACGAGACAAAACTCTATTGCGCCAGGTGGAAGTGAAGGTTTGACCCTGCAACAGGTTATGGAGATGATGCAGGGCCTTCAGGAAGCGATGGCAGTGTCCAGAGCTAACCAGGAGTGTATCCAGATGGATCTGGCTGCATCGCAAGCAAGAAATGAGGAGTCGCACCGCAACAATGAGGAGTTGCGGCGCGGTTTTCGAAACTAGGCAGGGAATCGTGAGGCAGAGGAACAAGAATGCGCTACGCCTCCCAGGGAGTTCCCTATGCCTTTTTCGCAGACGATTATGGATGCGGTGATACCAGTTACGTTCATAGGGCCGAAAGCCACGTTTACTGGGATGGAGGACCCAGAGGCTCATCTCACCACTTTCCATACGCAGATGATGCTAGTTGGTGGTTCTGACGCTGTAAGGTACAAGTTATTCATGAGCACGTTGGTAGGGACGGCGATGGACTCGTTCATCAGCCTTCCAGACGGCCACGTGACCTCATTCGCACAGTTGTCGTAGTTGTTCAGGGAGCAGTATATTGCGAATCGCGCTCCCCCACCCAATTCTTACGATCTCTTTGACGTGAGGCAGTACCAGGGTGAGACGCTGAAGGAGTTTGTTAACCGTTTTGGGGCACACGTGGTGAAGGTCAACACCAAGGATGAGACGATGATGGTTCATACGTTTAGGAAGGGGATTTGTCCCCAGCCTTTTAGTGAATCACTCATCAGGAGCCACCCCAAAACCCTCGCTGAGATTCGGTGTCGTGCGGTGGCTCACATTGCGGCGGAAGGGGAGGTGAATGAAAACTGCGCGTGTGTTGTCCCCACGCGCTCACGAGTGCCGGCGCGTGCACAGCCCATGAGGGTGAATGAGGCCGCAACGAGTAAGAAGAGCCAGGGGAGGAAGCAACCCCATGAGCCTAGGAAGCCTCAGGCTAGGGGGCGCGTGAGAGAGAATAAGCCCGTAAGGCACAACTTCGTGGTGGAGTTGAAGGATTTGATAGTCGTGCCCAACATAGCAGAGAGGTTGAAGATGCCGACGAAGACTGACAAGATGCTGGGACCTCACAAGGAGGCTTGGTGCGAGTTTCACCAGGCGTTTGGTCATCCCATACGAAACTACTTGGCGTTGGGGCCTCAGTTGGACGAACTGGTGAAGAGTGGGTTCCTGAATGATTACCTGGCGGAGCCACAGGGGACTGTGACCCTAGTAACGTCAGGGGAGGACCAAGGGCACGAGATGCCCGTTCATAGGGATATCCATACCATCTCAGGAGGATTCTCAGGTGGAGGATACACTGCCTCTCAGCGCAAAAGGTATGCACGTTCGATGATGTCGGTAGAGGCGCAGGTGGTGGATGACGTACTCGACGTCGACCTTGCTTTCATGAGGGCTGATCTTCGTGACGTCATTCCCCATGATAACGACCCTGTGGTAGTTTCTGTCGTAACCGCAGGGAGGAAGGTGCACCGAGTGTTAGTGGACCAGGGCAGCTCGGCGGACGTGATGTTCTGGTCCATCTTTAATAAGTTGTAGTTGTCTCCTGACCAACTCAGACCTTACACAGGTTGCTTGTATGGTTTTGCAGAGGACCAGGTGGAACTGCGGGGGCATTTGGAGTTGAGGACCACCTTCACGGATGGTTATGCATCCCGCACGAAGAACATAAGGTACTTGGTGGTTAATGCCCCCTCGACCTATAAAATCTTGTTGGGGAGACCGACTCTGAATAGATTGAGGGCGGTAGCATCAACACGCCACATGAAGATGAAGTTGTCAGAATTGAGCGGGAAGGTGATAGTAATTAAGTCAGACCAGCAAGAGGCTAAGAGGTGCTATGATAACAGCCTCAAAACCAAGAGGGGGGTGTTCATGGTTGTGCAGTGCCCACCTATCGAAGACGACCGCGCAAGAGTCTCCTGCGCGGAAAGCGCTCGGGAAAGGCGACCCGAGCCAGTTGGGAATATCGTGGAGAGGCAGATTGGGGCAGAACGTTTAAACTGGGTAAGTCGTTGGACCAAGCAGAGCAAGACCGAGTCGCTAGGGTGATAGTACGAAACCTAGACGCTTTTGCATGCCAAGCATAGACCCAGATTTCCTGTGCCACCGCCTCACCATGGACCCCAAGGTCAAGCTCGTTCGCCAGAGAAGAAGGAAGTTCAATGAAGAAAGACGACGGGTCATCCAAGAAGAAACGAAGAAGTTGTTGAACGTTGGCCACATAAGGGAGATTCAATACCCCGAGTGGTTGGCGAATGTGGTCTTGGTGAAGAAGGCCAATGGGAAGTGGAGGATGTGTGTGGACTTCACCGACCTCAACAAGGCATGCCCGAAAGACCTGTACCCCCTTCCAAGCATCGACACCTTGGTGGACAGCGCCTCGGGTTATAGGATGCTCAATTTCCTAGACGCGTTCTCAGGGTACAACCAAATCAAGATGCACCCCAGGGACGAGTGCAAGACGGCGTTTATGACCGAGACATCTTGTTACTGTTACACAATGATGTCGTTCAGTCTGAAGAATGTGGGCGCCACTTACCCAAGGCTGATGAACAGGGTCCTTGCACCCATGTTGGGAAGGAATGTGCAGGCCTACGTAGATGATATGGTGGTGACTTCACAGGAGAGGGGCCAGCATGTGTCTGATCTGGAAGAGCTATTTGCAACAATAGATAAGTACCGCTTGAAGTTAAACCCCGAAAAGTGCGTGTTCGGAGTTGAGGCGGGTAAGTTCTTGGGTTTCCTACTCACTGAGCGTGGGATAGAGGCGAACCGAGAGAAGTGTGCGACAATCCTTGCCATGAGGAGCCCGACCTTAGTGAAAGATGCGCAGCAGCTGACAGGGCGGATGGTCGCCCTGTTCAGATTCGTATCCGCTGGAGGGGACAAGGGCCACCCCTACTTCCATTGTTTAAGGAGAAATAGTCTGTTTGTGTTGACCGCGGAGTGTGAGGAGGCATTCCTCAAGCTAAAGGAGTATCTGGCTGCTCCTCCCGTGCTGTGCAAGCCACAGTTGGGCGTGCCGCTCCGGTTGTACTTTGCCGTGACAGAGCGGGCGATAAGCTCAGTCCTCGTTCAAGAGTAGGACCAGGTACAAAAACCAATATACTTTGTGAGCAAAGTATTGTAGGGGCCAGAGGTGAGATACCAAGCCCTGGAGAAGGCAACCTTGTTCGTGGTATTCTCGGCCAGGAGGCTTCGTCATTACTTTCAGAGTTACACAGTAGTAGTGATGACGGACTTACCTATCCGGAAGGTGCTGCAGAAGCCGAACATGGTAGGAAGAATGGTGCGTTAGGCGGTGAAGCTCTCAGAGTTCGATGTTTAGTATGAGCCCCGAGGCCTCATCAAAGGCCAGGTTTATGCGGACTTTGTGGTAGAGCTCTCCTCAGGAGGTACACAGCAGGAAGAGGAAGCCAGCTTCAGATGGGTGCTCTCTGTGGATGGGTCCTCCAATCAGTAGGGGAGTGGAGCTGGCGTGATCTTGGAAGGGCCAAATGGGTTGTTGATTGAGCAGGCCCTGAGGTTTGCTTTCTAGGCCAGCAACAACTAGGCCAAGTATGAAGCCAGAATGCTTTTAGCCAAGGAGATGGGAGCGCAGAGTTTGCTGGCAAAAAGCGATTCCCAGTTGGTTACAGGCCAAGTGACCGAGGAGTACCAAGCACAGAATCCATAGATGGTCGCGTACCTAGGGTACGTCCAAGTCTTGAAAAGTGCGTTCGCAGTGTTTCGGCTAGTGCACGTCCCAAGGGAGCAGAATGCCCGAACTGACTTGCTAGCCAAGCTCGCCAGTTCAGGCAAGGGGGCAAGGCAGAGGACGGTGATACAGGAAACCCTCAAAACACCACAAACGTTTGTCGCTGATAATATGGTAGGCGTTCATCAGGTCAGCACGTTTAGGGGAAGGGCGAGGAGTCACCGGTCATTGACTCAGGAGACACTGAGGACGTCCGGTGTAAGCGCTTACCCGGTTTCGCTGGGGCATCCCATGCAGGTATGCACAGTTGAGGAGGGGGACACATGGATGACACCCTACAGGCGTTACCTGGCCGATGGGAGACTCCCTTTGGAGCCCGAGGAGGGGAAGAAGATAAAGAGAAACTCTGCCAAGTACACCCTTGTGGATGGGGAGTTGTTCAAGCATGGGTTCACTCACCCTATCTTGGTGTGTGTGAGCGGAGACCAGTGTACACGAATAATGGCTAAGCTCCACGAGGGAATTTGTGGTAGCCATGTTGGTGGTAGGTCCTTGGCATCAAAGGTTGTTCGTGCATGGTACTACTGGACAACAGTAAGAGAAGATTGCACGAGGTACGCCCAATGGTGCAAGCAGTGTCAACAGCACGCCGATTGGCACAAGGCGCCGCCAGAAGAGCTGAGATTGATTTACAGCCCATGGCCTTTTCACACATGGGGAATCGACATTCTGGGGCCCTTTCCTTTGGCGATAAGGCAGATGAAGTATCTTGTAGTGGACATCGAATACTTCACGAAGTGGATTGAGGCTGAGCCAGTAAGGCAAATCACAGCTCACAAGGTACAACACTTCGTGTGGAAGAATATAGTATGTTGCTTTAGCGTACCGAGGCGCCTAGAGTCTGACAACGGTACACAGTTTGCAAGCCAGCAACTGGGCAAGCTATGCACAGAGGTCGGGATAAAGTAGGTGTTCGCATCGGTTGATCACCCCAGATAAATGGGTAGGTTGAGTCCGCCAACAGAGTCCTACTATGGGGTCTCAAGAGAAGACTTGAGAAGGCTAAGGGAACCTGGGCAGAAGAGGTTCCCAGAATAGTGTGGGCTTACCACACCACGCCTCAATCCACCACTAGAGAGACACCCTTCAACTTGGTGTACAGGTCGGACGCAATGATTCTGGTAGAGATTCAGGAGAGCTCAC
Organism: Phaseolus vulgaris; assembly: GCF_051622355.1. Classification (NCBI taxonomy): domain Eukaryota; kingdom Viridiplantae; phylum Streptophyta; class Magnoliopsida; order Fabales; family Fabaceae; genus Phaseolus; species Phaseolus vulgaris. The sequence continues at coordinate 14,500,679 of NC_143501.1, forward strand.
CACGTTTTCAAAGTTTCGTTGCTGAGGAGTCTAACGAAGAAAGAAAGGTGAACCTGGATCTGCTGGACGAAGTCAGAGAGGAGGCAAGGATCAAAGTTGAAGCAGTAAAGAGAATGGTGGAACATAAGCACAATTCCAAGATAAAGCCCCGACAGTTCCAAGTCGCTGACCTGGTAATGCGGAAGGCTCACCCGTACCAGTTGGAGAACAAGCTGTCCCCAAGGTGAATGGCCCCTTTAGGGTGACGGAAGTCCTGGGAAATGGGGCGTACAAGCTTGAGACCTTGGAAGGAGGCGCCATTCCTCGTACTTGGAATGCAGCCAATCTCAAGTTTTATTTCAATTAAAACTCTAGCATTGTACACAGTTTAAGGGGACACTTTTTTTCCCTTCTTAAGGGTTTTTTAACGAGGTCACCCAATAAAATTACATTTCAAGTACACGTATTCTCAAGTTTTCTGTACAATGCAGGGGCGAACTTGTTGCTTTGGTGTTTAGACACCTCGAGAGGGAGTGACAACTTCCTTTAGGACGCCTCCCCCTCGAGCGTGGGCGCCAAGCACGGACAACAAGGTTCAGTCAGAAACGAACCCATTGCCTTGGTGTTTAGACACCTCGAGAGGGAGTGGCAGTGCCCTTTGGTATGCCTCCCCTCGAGCATGGGCACCAAGTGTGAGTAGCAAGGTTCAGCCGGTGATGAACTGGTCACCTTGGTGTTTAGACACCTCGAGAGGGAGTGCAGCTTCCTTCGGGACACCTCCTCCTCGAGCGTGGGCACCAAGTGCATCGGTCATCTTGGTGTTTAGACACCTCGAGAAGGGTGGCAGCTTCCTTCGGGGCGCCTCCTCCCCGAGCGTGGGCACCAAGTGCACCGGTCGTCCCGACGTTTAGACACCTCGAGACGGAGTGGCAGCTTCCTTCAGGACACCTCCTCCTCGAGCGTGGGCACCAAGTATGAACAGCATGGTTCGACCACTTAAGTCCTCCTTTGCCTCTGAGCGAAGACGAGGCTAGTGACACTCCTTGAGGCCATACACCTTGAGACCGCAAAGTAAGAGTAAGTATCAGCAAAGATTTTTCCTTGTCTAAACAAGAAGTTGAGACAAAGACAGTTGAAGGTTCACGCATTCTCACTTCCATCACAGGTCGTTAAGCAGTTAAGGCAGAGGGCGAGAAAACGTGCTACCTAAAGCTCGAAGTTTTAAAGTTTTTCAAGGACGTCGTATGGTGCTAGCATCAGAACGCTATTAGTAAAAGCAGCACGTTAAAGACACAATCCTCGACAAGCAAAGATGAATAAAGCAAGTAAAATAAGGTGCAAGTTGTATTAAAATTATAAGTGTTTTGAAGGGCACAGTTTTCAAGCCTAAAGTCTAAGCAAGTTCCTTCTGAGGACACCTTGGCACAATCTGCCCATCAATGATGTGGTTCGACATCGCGAAGGGGGAAACGTCCATCTCAGGATGCTTGCAAACAACCTAAGTGAGAGCATCTTCGAACCCTGCGGCGTAGGCGTCAGCAGCATCATCAAGGAGCTCTACCTTGGCTTTCTCGAAGTCTTCAGCTTGTGAGGTGAGCTCCTCCTTAGCCTTCTCAAGGGCTTCAGCCTTTGCGGTGAGCTCAGCCTCCACCTTGCCTAGTTGCACCTCCCGGTAAACAGATCGCTCTTCAAGGTTGGCCATTTTAGCTTTGCTGGCCGCAGCCTCTTCTTGGAGTTCCACCACCTGAGCACGTAGTGGCACAACTTTACCCAGAGAGTGGTGTACTCTTGGCCTTTGTCATGGAGCTTCTTGTTAGCTTCTAGCTCGGCCTGTCGGAGGGCACTTATCTCCTGGTTTAGTGCAGTCTCACGGATGAAGAAACCCTGAGCCTAATTCGCAAGTTGTTCCTTCGCCAGGGCCAGTTCTTCTGCCAAGGCTAGTTGCTCTTTAGCCTTCAACTCTTCCTCATGGCAGAAGGTGTTAGCTTGGGCAAAGAATTCACCGAGGCTGAGAGCCAAGTTCTCTTGCACAGCCTCATTGGTGGAGCTTCCCATGGCCCCTTTCTGGTAACCTTTCAAGATTTGTTGAAGGACCAGGGGAAGCTCAGGTGCAGGAGCAGGGGCCGGTTCAAGCACGCTCTCGCCACCACCCTCGAGCACAAGGGGGCCTCAGGGGGAGGAGGCACTAGGTGGGTGATCCCTGAACGAGGCAGGGGGTGTCTAGCTGAAGAGGAATGGGAGGTGGCTGTTGTCGCGGCCTTGCGTCTCTTGAAGACAGGGCCTTCCATCGTGTCCTCCTCATCGTCAGGAGCAATGTGCTCCACCCCCTTGCCCTTCTCAAAAGGTGCTGGAGGTGGGGAAGCCCTGACAGTTGCCAAGGGAATTGCGGTAATGGGGGCTGAGGAAGCAGAGACAGGAGTGGTTTGGGTGGAAGGTGGGACAGAAATGGTTTGGGTGGCAAGTGGGGCAGTGGGTGTTGAGGCGCCCGCACCAGCCGCGGCGTCATCGCGAAGGGATAGAACCTCAGCTAGTCTTGCCTGTTTCTCTGTGTTGAACACCATCCCTGCACCAAAAGAAGGAGAGATAAGAACTTAGTAAAAAATGGAGAATCAGAAAACCAGCACAAGTATAAGCTAGCAGATACAAATGAAAAACAAACAGAGTGGTGTATAAGGAAGGTCAGGAAGGGTTCCTATATCAATATAACCAGCAAGCCCAGTCGGGTTGTATTCGTTCTTGATGAGCTTTACGGTGTTGAAAATCACCCCAGGCTAGCCAACACTTGGCATACCCCACGATCAGCAGAAGAAAGCTCATCCATGGTTTTGGCTTTCTTGAGTTTTAACTTCCCCGCCCAGTATAAGGGAAATCCGTCTAGGGCGGAGCGGTCGTGCTCTTAGCAGCACACCCTGAAGAATTTCCCCTTAAACCCCTTGTAAGACTGCTGGAACAGGGTAAGGATGACTCTTCTTGTCACCCCGCTGAAGCTGACCCAGAGGTTTTTCCCAGGGTTTTTGGCCTCAAAGAAATGAAGGAAAATATCTACGGAGGGGGCATGACCAAAGTAATTGCAAAGAATGGAGAAGGCCCTGGTGAAGGCCCAGCTGTTGGGATGCAGCTAGGCAGGGGCGGCGTTTATCTCAATTAACAATTCCCTTTCGAAGCTGTTGAAGGGAAGTCGCTGCCTAATGCGCTTGAAGACAGTCTGATAGAAGAAGAAGAATGGTTCACCATCGTTGGCGCGGTTGTCCATGCACACAGGTTCGCCGTCTACGGAGGGGCGAACCGAGATATAAGCGTCACACTCTCTCCCAAATGCCCTACCCTTTAAGTCAGGCTCACTTTCCAGGTGTGCCCTCCAGTCAGCGAGAGAGGTGGGGGAGGAGGTTTCAGCAAAGGAGCTCGTCGGAGGCCCAAGGGTATAAGGGCTTGTAGTTGACGCTAGGAGGAAGAGGGTTGGCGGTGACTTTCATTCGTGCCATGATTAAGGAAGCTAGGAAAAACAAGGAAAAGAAGAAAGCAAAGGTTCAGCAAGGGGGGGCTATGGTGTGAAACTAAAGAAACCCAAAAAACCCTACCCTCGTAGGAAAACTCAGAAAACAGAGGAACGAAGAAGATGCAGAAGAAAACTTAAAATGTGGAAGTTTAAATAGTCCCAGGCAGTTATCAATGCGCAAATCAGAAGTAAAGAGCAATCAATGGAGAAAAATCATACCTTTGATTATTGATGAGCGAAAGTTCTGATTTTAGCGAAGAAAGGAAACCAGAGAGCTCGAGGGTGAATATGAAGAGTGCGAGAGATGTTTCAAGTGATGAAACAGTGCATGAAGCGCGCGTTTTTGAAAGACTTAACGTAAACTTGAGAAGCGCAAGCGACGTTAAGTCCCAGCCGCCTGATTAAGACAGGTGTGCGCTGATTAAAGCAGGAACAAGAAAGCGTCACTTCGGTACATTGTACACGTCCTGTCACATGGAGCCACGTAGGTCGGTAGGGCGAGGTCATAGTCTCTTTGCTGAACAAGTTGACAGTTCAAGGTCATGGTGGGACCCCGAAGGCTGGGTCCATTGGGAAGTTCAGTAGGACAGGGAGGAGTCTCGCTAGGCTCACGGATAAGGGGAGCCGAGGAGGGGGCGGCATCGAGGCAGGGCGAGAAGATGGACCAAAAAAGGTGGTTTTCAAGCCACATCCCAGTTACCAGTAAGGAGAGCTCCAGATCACGAGGGGTACGTGCATGGGGTATAGGGAATGCGGTAGTACGCACCACCATCAAGGAGCCACTGGGAAAGAGACGACTCGTAAGGGTCACGTCTCAGGGGTGATCTGCATGCATGGCACGTGAATGGGGCAGGGAACGCCCAGGGTGGATGACCCCAGAGATTGGGCGCATTAGTCGGCACCCAAGTGGTCATCCCGCACCAGATGCGCTTCAGTAGGGCAGCCTTACGCACTAAAATGGCCCTAAGACTGGGTGATAGTGTCGCTAAGGCGCGCCTACAGGATGCTTAAGTCACAGTTAGCAAGAGGGGCAGAGACTCTGAAAGGTATATAAGGGATAACAACAAACATAACAAGGTACGCTTTTGTCAGTACGCATTACGCATTTATGAGAGAAGTAACACAGAAAAAGAGAACACACACAGTGCTCTCAGAGTTAGAGTTTGGTGTTTCATTGCTTGAGAGTTTGACTTGAGCGTCGGAGTGCAAACGACCGCGAGGGCGCCCTTTGTCTCTTTATGTTCAGGTGTTTCCATCGGAGGAAAGGGACGTAGGAGCGGAGGGTTCTTGGACGCGAAGTTATCAGAGGCGCACAAAGACATTCAGGTTAATCGGCGGGAACAAGAACATAGGTTTGCGATGCAAGTGAGAACATGGGTTTGCGATGAGACTACGAAGGGCTTCCGGTGAGAGTGAGAATGTAAAGGGTTACGGTGAGAGTGACAGGGCTGCTATGAAAACGAGAATGATTTTGCATTGAGAACAACTGCAGTGAGAATGATTGCGAGTGAGAAGAGAACGATTGCAGTGAGAGAAGGGGAATACGAAATGGGGCAAGGTGCAAGAAATACAAAATGGGGCAAGGTGAGTGAGGGTTTACGAGAGGTAATGGGGTGGTGAGAGTAAGGCTTTACAAAATAGGACAATCAGAGCTAGGGTTTATGAAAGAGCTTCAGTGCTAGAGGAATGTGAAGCTTGACCAATGAGGGTTTACGAAAAAGGTTCATTGACTGAGGAAAGTTAAGGTTCAGTGAGGAATATAAAAAAAGATTCAAAGAGGTATATTTTCGAAGAGTGAAAGAGGGGAATACGAAAAAAAAACTTTGGGAAAGAGGAAGGTTACGAAAAATCAACCGACTGTTTTTTGAAAATCCTTAACAGAATTCAGTTTAACTTATTCAAATTGTTTTGTTTGTTTTAAAACTGATTTGGCTTTTGCATTAAATGTTTTTAACAACCAATTGGAGTATAAATAAGTGGTTATACGTTCCACATCTATTTGTGCCCAACCACATTTCAATTTTTCAATTCTTCACTTCCAACGTCTTTTCAATTTTATTTATAATTTACTAATTGAAAAGTAATAATGAGGTCGAGTCACAACCTCGCCAGAAGCCTCCTCAAATCTAGTAATAGATTTCAAAGACAAGGTTATAGAGCACACACCTGAACTTATACCGTGCAAAGTCGGTAGCTGTAGCGATGACTTACATTTGAAATCCTTGTGAGGAGGCGACGATGGCAGAAAGAAGAAACAATGACAATGGCAGACAGTTAAGGGTGCGAGAGTGAGGGTTAGGTTTAGGGTGCGTGAGACCGAAAGTGAGAAGATGTGAGACTTAAATTTTGCGGTGACACTGAAGGGCGAAAGTGGGAAGACACGAGACAGGGTTTCACGAAGAGAGTGAAGGGCGACAATGAAGGGAAGCTAAGAGTGATGGCAAGAGGGTTTCGCGAAGAGTTTGCAGAGAGAGGGAAGAATCACGGGTTTGATGTTTCTAAAGAGCGTGAAGAGTTAAGCGTATTCAGTTTCAAAAAAAATTGGGAATAATGAGGAATGGTATGGAGGAAAGGAAAATGCGGGAGAGTGTATATTTCGAAGGAGTTGTGGCGGTTCAAAATGACACGTTTTGAAGGATAATTGTGGCGGTTATTAAGATATCGTATTATATGAATACTTGTGACGATTATTAATAACCGCCATATTAAAATCGTCACTTCATACACAATTTTTTGTAGTGTTCTTCCCTTGGGGTGTTGTGATTTAGTACTGGAAATTGAGTGACTGATTATATTAGGCGATATTTTATGGAATTTTTGACAAACTTACAAAGGTGTTCAAGGTACAAGGAAGGCAACATGTTCTGCACGAGTCTATGGGCTCTAACATTGAACCTTCCCACAAGCAAAATTTATGTAAAACACGACACTTGTAGAACAAAAGGAGACTCCAACCAAGGTTCAAAATTTTTTGCTCGAATTTGTAGATGTTTTTCAAGAACCACAAAAATTGCCACTTTTTAGACCTGGGCATGGTCATCATATTCCCTTGATTCAAGGAGTTAATTTTGTCAACAAAAGACCTTACAAGTATGCCAAGAATCACAATGATATTATTAACAAACTTATACATGAATATTTGCAATCAGAAGTTGTTCAGGAAAGTTGCAGCCCTTACGCCAGCCCTGTGGTTCTAGTTGGAAAAAAAGATGGCTCGTAGAAACTTTGTTTTGATTATAGAGACCTGAATAAGGGAACGATCAATAACAAATTTCCCTTTCCATAAGTAGACGATTTGTTGGATGATGTAGTAAGATCTACTATTTTTTCAAAGATTGATTTACATGTGCGTTATAATCAGATTCCAATGGATCTTGAGGATGTGTAGAAGAACACTTTTAGAACACATTTGGGGCATTATGAATATTTAGTGTGACATTTGACCTCACCAATCGCCCAACGACATTTCAAGGATTGATGAACCCTATCTTTTAGAAGTTTTTAAGGAAGTTTTTTGTTGGTGTTTTTTTATGATAGTATAATGTACAACAAACACATAACAGAGCATATACAACATTTAAGAGAAGTTTTGCAGACTCTATGAAGCCATTCTCTTTTTTCCAAAAAGATCTAAATGTTATTTTTTTGTCCCATAAGTGGAGTACTTAGGCCATATTAGTTATGAATAGGTAGTTTCTATAGACCCCGACATTGTTGCCATGGTAGGTTGGCCTTTATCACAAACCTTGAAATAGTTTAGAGGGTTTTTGGGCTTAGTTGGATACTATGGACGATTTTAACGTGGGTATGGATTCATTGCTAAACCGATAAGAAAGACAATTTTATTTGGTGTGAAAAGGCTAGACAAGTCTTTGAAGACGTAAAGAAAATGATGAGCAATACTCCTGTTTTGGCACTACTTGATTTTTCAAAGGTCTTTGTAGTGGAGGTAGAAACTTCAGAGAAATTTGTGGGAGCAGTATTGATGCAGGACCATGATGACCACTTAATTGGATCAGTCTTTCAAACAAAAAATAGTATGTTTTCACCAAATGAAATATAACGTCAACCAAGGTCGAATCCTAAAGTATGTTGCTTGAAATCATCATTTTAATGTTCTTGTTTTCACAAATTATAAAGGGGAAATTTTCTTTAAAAGGTATAATGTAAATGAAAGTAAAATGCAAGACTCGGTATACACTTAGACCGTTTGTCAAGACAACCGTTTGATAGATTTTCTAGAGTAACTCGAAATTGTAAATAGTGGAATGTAAAATACTATAAAGATAATTCATATTATAAACTGGAAATATAAACGAACGAAATCAGAAACTAAAGATTACAGTAAAAGAAGTTAAATAAAACATGTAACAGACTATTAAAAGCAAAATACAATTATCAGATCTTCTAGTTGAACATCGTCTGATCATTTAATATTTGTACAGTCAATAAAATAGAAAGAATGCACCATTTTATGAATCAAAGTAAATTGGAGAAAGAACTAAGTATAACTACCAAACGTTCTAGTTAGCAATCATTAACCAAATCGTCTTATGGATTTACTTAGGAACATCGAGAACTACAAAAACGAGAATATTGAAAAGTAAATTGCAAAGAATGTAAATGAGTGAAACTTAACTTGCAATGAATCTAAATTACAAAGAACTTTAAATGACTAGAAAATTAAATTGCAGAGAATAAAAATTGCACAAAAGTAAAAACTGTGAATGTCAAGCAGAGCATGACTGAAATGTAAATTGAAACTGATTTAGATTGTATTAAAATGAAAAAAAAAATATAAAGTTCAATTGTAGATGACGAAATTTTAAATGAACATGAATCAAGAAAAAACACAGTAAAGAAGAAATAAAACCCAATCAAAAATAGAATTCTTAAAATGATTTTGAAGAGAAAACACCAAAATAAAGAACATTGTCTATCACGGTTTTAGAATCACTATTACCCTATTCCAGAATAAATTCATTTCAAAGAATAACATTGAAATCAAGAAAATTGTAAACAAAGAAGAAAATGAACAAAGAAAAATAAGAACTCAAATAGATTACACTCAGAACGTGAGAAAAATAGAAATATGAAAACAAAAAATAAATTAAACTTCTTATTTACTAAACTCCCTTTAGCACACATTTTCCTTATACTTTGTGTACCGTCCTGGTAGTCGGAAGTAATGACGTGGCATCGAACTATTATGTAGGCGTGTTGAGCAGGGCCCATGGCTGGCAGAAGGGAAGGAAGTCGGGGAGCTCGTGTAGTTGCCAGTTATTAAGTTGGCGTGCCCCGATCTCTAGCAAACCCAAACCGGCGGTCACCGGGTTTGAGATGAAGTCGCCAGATGCGAACCCGTGACCACGTGGTGGCCAGAGATCGCCGAAACAAGGACATCGCCGAAGATGAAGTCAGATAGTCATTTCCTAGCTGGCCAGAGGATGTGGTCGGGAGACAACTTACCTGAACATACACGGTGAAGCAAGTAAAGCAGATCATGAAGGCGGCCAGCGAGACCACAGGGAAGGTGTGTACGAAGGCACCCGAACTCGCCACTCAGAAGAGATCACGCTCCAAGGCAGCTATGCACTGAGTTGTGTCATGCATAAGTAACTTAGCCAAAAACCTGAAGAGTAAGAAGTGGCGCCCAAGTCAAGGATGCTCCAGATGGTGACACGTGTACAGCTGGATGCGAGCCACGTGTCCAGATGTGTAACTGTCAGGAGAGAGAAAGTGCACAGGTATATAAGAGATTCTAACGAACTTCTGAGGTACGCACGTTTAGATTGCTTCTTTACGCTTGCGAGTCTTGAGTACGCTGAGAGAGAATTTTGCACGGTTCCTTAGAGTTCTTGAGTTTTCTCTTAGTATTTGGTGGTTCAGTCGCTGACTTGGGCGTCGGAGCGTGATCGGCCGCAGCGGCGCCGTTCTGTCTTTTGCAGGTTCTTGAGGTGAATCGCGGTGAAGGACGGAGGCTAACACGACGCAGAAGTCGATCCAGGTTTGACGAGGCAAGGTTCTTGCGTCCCGGTCAACAGGCAGGATCATCAGGCGCCCACCGTGGAGCCGTGTAAAACCTGTTCCCATCCACAGCGTGAGTTCTTGGAAGTTTCTGCAGTTTCTGTGTGGTTGTGTGCTGGTGCAACCATTTTCCGCCGTTCATCTAAGCTTTGTTCGGTAGTTTCGTGTTTTCCACCGTTCGCTTGAGTTTTGTTCGGTGAGGTGAGGTTTTTCGCTGGCTTACGCAAGTTTTAATCGGTGAGATCTAAGTTTCGCCGCTCGTTCGGATTTTCGTGGAAGAAGCGTTGGTTTGTGGTGGAGTCGTGAGTTTCTGTGAAGGTTTGCTGTTAAGGTTTTCATGAGAAAGATGAGAAGCAACCGTTCAAGTCCGGTTGCGCCAGTTGTTGCTGAAGGCGCCATGACTATGGTGCAAATGGTGGAAATCATGCGTTCGCTGCAGGCGAATGTGGAAGCCTCGCGCATAGAGCAGACAAAAGTGCACGAGGACATGGTCGCCTCTCAGGCCAGGAATGAAGAGCTTAGCAGAGTTACTAAAGAATTGCGCCAAGCTCTTCAGGAGCAGCGAGGGCGCCCAGTCGCTGAAGAGGTTGCGCCGTCAACGCCGCCTCGCGTTTTCCCCATGCTTTTCGCTCAGGCGATTACAGACACGCCCATCCCTGCGAGTGTGGTACCTGTGAAGGCTGTTTTTACCGGCGTGGAGGATCCTGAGGCACATCTCACCACGTTCCACACCCAGATGATGCTGTCAGGAGGATCGGATGTTGTGTATTGCAAGATGTTTGTGAGCACACTCCAGGGGACGGCGCTGGAATGGTTTGTGAGCCTACCTACAGGTCACATAACCAATTTCCAACAGTTTTCGAAGATCTTCGTCGAGCAGTACATAGTAAACAAGGCGCCGCCTAGGGTGTCTTATGATCTGTTCGACATAAGGCAGTACCAGGGAGAGTCCCTCAGGGACTACTTGAATCGTTTTGGGGCGCAGATGGTCCGCTTGCCGGCCAAGGACGAAGAGATGCTGGTCTACGCATTCAAGAAGGGCGTGCTGTCGGGGCCCTTCTGCGAGGCGTTGATCAGGGCTCATCCCGCCACGTTTGCTGAGGTTAGGCGACTTGCGGTGGCCCACATCGCCGATGAAAGTGAGGTCGCCGAGAAGAGAGGAAGCGTGGCCCCCGCTAGGCCACGTGCCCAGACCAGGATCCAGCCACAGAGGGTGCTGGAGACAGCGGCAGCCAAGAGGGATCAGAGGACTCGCCATCCTTATGATCCAAGGAAGAACAAGGGCAGAGGCCCAGGGCGCCCTCAACTGGCACGTCGGGAGTACAATCGCCCGCCGAAGCATAAGTTTGTCATGGGGTTGGCGGACCTGATCGCCATTCCCAATATATCAGCCAGGCTGAAGGCGCCCGAGAAGGTGGGCGACAAGGTGTTGGGACCAAAGCCAGACGCCTGGTGCGAGTTCCACCAGGGCTTTGGCCACACCGTGGACTCATGTTTGGCTTTAGGATACCAGCTCGACGACCTGGTCAAGAGCGGGTTCCTAAATGATTACTTGCTGGATAGAAGGACAGAGAGCGCGTCGAGCTCCCAGCCAGCAGGTGGTGAGGCTCAGCAGCACGAGATGCCTACTCACGGAGAGATCCACACCATTGTAGGAGGTTTCTCGGGTGGTGGATGCACCGCGTCACAGAGGAAGAAGTATGCGAGGTCTGTGATGACGATGGATATGTTTGAGGACCACTCACCAGACGTGGACATCACGTTCACAAGGGAAGATCTCAGGGACATTGTGCCTCATGACAACGATCCAATAGTCATCTCGCTTGTTACGGCGGGGAGGAAGGTCCACAGAGTACTGGTGGACCAAGGAAGCTCGGCAGATGTAATGTTCTGGCCAACTTTCACACAGTTGCAGTTGCCCATTGACCAGCTGAGGCCCTATGGAGGGTGTTTGTATGGCTTCGCTGGCGATCAGGTGGAGGTCAAGGGGTATATAGAGTTGAGAACTACTTTCACGGATGAGGCGGGCTCGAGAACGGAAAAAATCAGGTACCTCGTCGTGAACGCTCCCTCAGCCTATAACATTCTGTTGGGAAGACCAACACTCAACAGAATAGGAGTTGTGCCTTCGACCAGGCACATGAAGGTGAAGTTGCCATCGATGGAAGGGGTGGTGATCACCATCAAATCTGACCAAAAGGAAGCGAAGAAGTGCTATGAGAATAGCCTGAAGAACAAGAGGTCAGTAAGTTACATCACGACGACGCCGCCTCCCGGTGTGAGGCCTAAGCCAACAGAGTGGCGGGTTGTCGGTGCGGCGATGGAGGTGGCCACCGGAGGAGATGTCGCCATGATGGATGCTAAGGCTGAGGGAGAGAACGCCGAGCGGGAAGAAGAGGCGAGGAACCGCCCAAAGGAAGCGAGGGAGCTGGGAATCGCCAGGGCGGTGATCGCCAGGGAAGCTAGACCCAAACCCGTCGAGGAATGGCTCGAAAGGGAGATCGGGGGAAAGGTCTTCAAGTTGGGAAGATCCTTGGAGGCTGAGCTCCAAGACCAGATTGCCAAGGTGATAGAGCGGCATCTGGATGCTTTCGCATGGTCTGCTTCAGACATGCCGGGAATTGACCCCGACTTCTTGTGCCATCATCTAGCAATGGACAACCAGGTCAGACCAGTGCGACAGAGAAGAAGGAAATTCAACGAGGAGAGAAGACAGGCGATCAGGGATGAAACCCAGAAGCTCCTCGCTGCAGGCCATATCAGGGAGGTTCAGTACCCTGAGTGGCTAGCCAATGTCGTGCTGGTGAAGAAGAGCAATGGGAAATGGCGCATGTGCGTCGATTTCACTGATCTGAACAAGGCCTGCCCAAAGGATTCGTATCCTTTGCCAAGCATAGACGCCCTGGTGGACAGTGCTGCAGGGTGTAAGTTGCTGAGTTTCCTGGATGCCTTCTCGGGGTATAACCAGATCAAGATGCATCCCATGGATGAAGAGAAGACTGCCTTCAGGACCGAGAGATCGTGCTACTGCTACAAGGTGATGCCATTTGGGCTGAAGAACGCGGGGGCCACGTACCAGAGGTTGATGGATCGGGTACTTGCACCAATGCTGGGAAGGAACGTGCAAGCATACGTAGATGACATGGTCGTGACCTCGCCGGAGAAAAGCAAGCACGTTGCGGACTTAGAGGAGTTGTTCACCACGATCGCCAAGTTCAGATTAAAGCTGAATCCTAAGAAGTGCATATTTGGCGTGGAGGCGGGGAAGTTTTTGGGATTTCTCTTGACTGAAAGAGGAATAAAAGCCAATCCTGATAAGTGTGCTGCCATCTTGGCGATGAGGAGCCCGGCTACCGTGAAGGAAGTGCAGCAACTCACAGGTCGGATGGCCGCCCTGTCTCGTTTCGTGTCAGCCAGCGGAGAGAAGGGCCATCCGTACTTTTAGTGTTTAAGGCGAAACAATAAGTTTGCCTGGACGAAGGAGTGTGAAGAGGCCTTCGTCAAGCTTAAAGAGTATCTGGCGAGCCCGTCGATTCTGTGCAAACCGCTGGTGGGGACCCCTCTCAGGTTGTATTTTGCTGTGACTGAGAGGGCGGTGAGTGCGGTGCTCGCCCAAGACCAAGATCAGGCCCAAAAGCCTATTTATTTTGTCAGCAAGGTGCTGCAGGGCCCCGAAGTGAGATACCAGGCCTTGGAGAAAGCTGCACTGGTAGTGGTTTTCTCGGCGAGAAGGTTACGCCACTATTTCCACAGTTTCACGATCCTGGTGATGACCAACTTGCCCATCCAGAAGGTTCTGAAGAAGCCCGATGTAGCTGGGAGAATGGTGAAGTGGGCGGTGGAGCTGTCGGAGTTCGATATCAAGTATGAGCCCCGAGGCCCGATCAAAGGGCAGATTTTCGCAGACTTCGTGGTCGAGCTCTCGTCGGAAGCAGCACGAGTTGAGGGGAATGATTTTCGTTGGGTGCTTTCGGTGGATGGATCATCGAACCAGCAGGGTAGCGGTGCTGGAGTCATCTTGGAAGGGCCCAACGGCGTACTGATTGAGCAATCCCTGAGGTTTGCCTTCAAAGCCAGCAACAATCAAGCAGAATATGAAGCGCTGATCGCCGGAATCTTGCTGGCCAAGGAGATGGGAGCTAGGGTGCTAATGGCTAAGAGTGACTCGCTGTTAGTCACGGGACAAGTAATAGGCGAGTTCCAGGCCAAGGATCCACAAATGGCGGCTTACCTGGAGTATGTACAGGAGTTGAAGAGTTCCTTTGTCTCCTTTGAAGTGGTGCATGTGCCCAGAGAGCAGAATGCCCGAGCTGACTTGCTAGCCAAGCTCGCCAGTTCAGGAAAAGGGGGTAGGCAGAGGACGGTGATCCAAGAAACTCTGAAGACGCCTAGAGCATTTGTGGCAGATCACCTGGTTCTTCAGATAAGCAAGTCGACGGAGAAAGCGGCGAGGAGCCACAGGTCTTTAACTCAGGAGACCTTGAGATCGCCGAGAATAAGAGTGTGTCGGGAGGAGAAGGTCAACGTGGCGCAGGTCTGCACTACCCATGAGCCAGACACCTGGGTAACACAGTACAAGCGATGCCTGGCGGATGGTCTTCTCCCGCTGGATCCGACGGTGGCCAGGAAGATAAAGAAGAACTCCAGCAAGTTCACGATGATTGATGGTGAGTTGTATAGGTTTGGGTTCACACACCCACTCCTAGAATGTGTGCACGGAGAGAAATGTACGAGAATCATGGCCGAGCTCCATGAAGGGATTTGCGGAAGTCACGTCGGGGGTCGAGCTCTGGCCGCAAGAACACTCCGTGCAGGTTACTACTGGCCAACAATGAGGGAGGACTGCAAGAAGTACGCACAGTGTTGCAAGCAATGCCAACAGCACGCCGATTGGCACAAGGCGCCTCCCGAGGAATTGAAGTCGATTTACAGCCCTTGGTCGTTTCATACGTGGGGGATCGACATTCTGGGACCTTTCCCATTGGCGATCAGACAGATGAAGTACTTGGTGGTGGCAATTGAATATTTCACCAAGTGGATTGAAGCGGAACCAGTGGCCCAGATCACCGCACACAAGATCGAGAGCTTTGTGTGGAAGAACATCGTGTGCCGGTTTGGTGTGCCCAAGCGCCTGGTGTCAGATAACGGAACTCAGTTTGCAAGTCACCTGTTGAAGAAGCTGTGCGAAGGGGTGGGAATTCAACAAGTATTTGCATCCGTCGAGCACCCTCAGACGAATGGCCAAGTAGAGTCAGCCAATCGAGTGTTGCTGAGAGGTTTGAAGAGAAGGCTAGAGAAAGCCAAAGGAAGTTGGGCTGAGGAGGTACCCCGTATAGTTTGGGCGTACCACACCACCGAGCAGTCAGGAACCCATGAGACCTCGTTTAGCCTGGTCTATGGATGCGACGCAATGATTCCAGTGGAAATCCAAGAGAGCTCGCCGAGATTCCAGAACTTTGTAGCGGAAGACTCGAATGAGGAAAGAAGGCTGAATCTGGATTTGCTGGATGAGGTCAGGGAGGAGGCGAGAGTAAAGGCTGAGGCAGTGAAAAGAAGGATTGAACGAAGGTATAACTCGAAGGTGATGCCAAGGCAGTTTAAAGAAGGCGACCTGGTGATGAGGAAGGCCCACCAGTACGAGATGGAGAACAAGTTGTCGCCTAAGTGGACGGGACCATTCAGGATAACCGAGGCGCTCGGGAACGGCGCCTACCGCTTAGAAACGTTGGAAGGAGGGGCGATTCCTCGCACTTGGAACGCCACGCACCTCAAGTTATATTACAGTTAAAAGCTTTGTAAGTAAAAACAAACACGAAGAGTTTGCAAGCTTTCTGTTAAAACAGTTTGAAGGGGGCACTCTTTTTTCCCTAAAGAGGGTTTTTAATGAGGCCACCCAATAAAGAAGAGTTTTCGAAGTTTAAAGTTGTTTTAGATTGCATGCTTGTCATTATTGCGAAAGTTTTGAAGAAAAAATCTTGTCACTCGAATGTGATTTAAGGCAAGTTTTGAAGTTATGTTGCATGTTTTCTAAAAAGTTTCTAAGTCCCCATCGTTTTTCGGCGATTGGCGGCATCAGTTAAAGTTAAAAGTCCTCATCGTCTTTCGACGATCGGAGGCACCGGCAATGTTTAAAAGACCTCAACGCCCTCGCGCGTCCTGAGGCGAGAAAGAGATAAAGACCTCCTCGCCGTCGAGCGAGTGCAGGCGAGAAAGAGTAAAAAGTCCTCAGTGCTTCCAGAGGAGAGAAGGTGTAGCCTCTGGGGCAATGTAGAGGCACCAGCAAAAAGTCCTCAGTGCTTCCAGGGGAGAGAAGATGTAGCCTCTGGGGCAATGTAGAGGCACCAGTGAAAAGTCCTCAGTGTTTCCAGGGGAGAGAAGATGTAGCCCCTGGGGCAATGTAGAGGCACGAGTTAAAGACCTTCTCGCCGATGAGCGAGTTCAGGCGAGTTAAAGACCTTCTCGCCGATGAGCGAGTTCAGGCGAGTTAAAGACCTTCTCGCCGTCGAGCGAGTTCAGGCAAGATAAAATCCTTCTCGTCTCGAGCGAGTTCAGGTACAGTGTGGAGGGTGGAAGAAGTTTAAAGGATAGCTAAAGTAGGTTCGAAGAGAACACTTAGCTATCCGGCTTGTTGTTCTGAAAGTCAGGGAAGGTAGAGAAGGATCCGAAAGGCGCCTTTATCCCCAGATGAGGGAACAATGGCCAAGTTATGAAGGCAAAAGGAAGCTGGTATCGCCAAGACTCTTTGGCGATCAGAAGAAATTCAAGCAATGGCGGGAGTTAAGGCCCGTTTCGATGGAGCAGATCAGGTGAACTATGCCTTAAACTATCAGTTGAGTTAAAACGTGCTGTTTAGCAAATAGTTTTACGCTGAAGCTCGATTGCCTTAAAGTTCACAAGTTATTGAAGCAGTTAGTAAACGGCTGCGCTCGCAGAATTACTAAGTCAATTTCGTTTAAGCGGTTTGTACAAGAAGAGATAAAGCTAACAGGGAGATTATATAAAGAAGCAGAAAGCTTTATAGCAAAGAGGTATCAGTTCAAATTACATATACCAAAAAAGGGAAAAATTATTACAAGTAAGTGTGTGTAAGAGAGAAAACAGAGGAATAAGTGATGGAGGGAAGCAGCTAGTCTTCGGAGGGAACGATCTTCCCATCCACCACTTCGTTGTTTAGCGACACCATGGAGAGGTCCAGATCAGGGTACTGGGAGGCAAATTGCTCCAGGGCGGCGTCAAACCCAGCAGCGAGGATTTGGGCGGAGCTCAGCTCGAGCTCTTCAGTTTGCTTCTTGAGCCCCTCGGATTGTTGCTCTAACTCATCAGCTCGTTTCTTTAGATTTTCAGTTGTCTCACGAGCTTGAAGGAGGTCTTCAGTAACCTTCTTGTTTTCCGCCTGCGCCTGGGCCAGCTCTGCGGCGATCTTCTCATTTTCCTCTTTGGCCTCGGCGAGCTTAGCCATGGTGTCATCTCTCTCTTTTTCAACTTTCCCCAAGAGGACCTCCCGGTCTACTGACCTCTTCTCAAGGCTTTCTACCTTGGCTGCATCTGCTTTGATCGACGCTTCCAGGTCAGCCACCTTGAGACGGTAGGGGACCAGTTTGCTCTCCAGCTCAATTTTCTCTTGAGCTAGGAGGTGCACCTTATGGCGCAGATCGGTGGCCTCCTTACGCACCACCCTCAGTTCAGTGCTCATGGCGTCCTCCACCCTCGAATGGTCGATCTCTGCCAGCATAAGGTTGCAAGACAACTTCTCCGCCTCGATCCTTATTAGGCGATTCTCCTCTTGGAGCACGGAGATGTTGTCCTGAAGTTTCTTGCTAGAACTCTCCACAGCTTTTGATATGATGGAGGGGAGATCCTCTGCCATCATTCTGAGTTTGGCTGTGAAGGGTTCCCACATCCCTTTAACCGCAAGGGGAAGGTTGGCAACCGCTGTTGGTGGAGGCGCTGAAGGAGCCTGGTGCTGGCTCTCACCACCGCCCTCTTGGATTGGTTGTTGAGTTGGAGCTTCTTGGCGCGGTGGTGACGTGGGGGACTCAGTGATGATGATGGGCGAGTTGTGAGCACCTTCATCCCCACCTGGCGCGGCTTCGGCGTTTGAAGCAGTTGAAGGAGGACCCTCTCCAGCGGATATGAATGGCGTGGAGGCGCTCGGAGGGTTCTCCATGAAGTTGGGCTCAGTAGCCTCAACCGCGGGAAATGCAGCCGCCAAGGGTACTGCTTGGACTGGCGATGTTGGAGCTGGGGGAGAAGGTGGTGTTGGAGTTGGAGCTGGTGGAGAAGTCGGTGTTGGTGTTGGAAGAGGAGGTGGAGCAGGTGGTGAAGAAGGTGCCACCCTTCTCCTTTTGGTGATGAGGCCATCCTCGGTTGCCTCATCGTCCTCTTCTTCATCCTCATGGACCACCTGAGGAGCCTTCCTCTTTGGCTTCCTTAGGATGAGTTTCTTGCGTTGTTGGGCGGGTAAGGCTTCTGAAGGAGCTGGGCCTTTAGGGGGCGATCTGCCCTGGGCAGCGGCGATCTCCACCACTGAGTTGGGCACAGTCTGGGAGCCCGACGCCAACCCATGGGCTCGGGCGAGCGCCCTCAATTCGGCTAGCTTGCCTTTACCCAGCATGAGATCTGCATAAATACAAAGTATACAGGTGAGCACAGAGATAAAAGTAAAACATATGAGTAAGTGTGCAAATGAGACAAACAAGTGGTGCAGGAAATAAAAGACCAAGCCTAGTGCACAACAGACAGGACGCCCAGTAATGGATAACAGACATGCAGCACAGGGCAAAAACTTAGATGTTGAGGTAAGCACTAACCTATGCGAGCCTCGAGTTAGCCCTCGAAGAACTCAAAAGAGATGATCGCAGAAGTGAGAAAGGTAATGTTCGCGGCTGCCACGCTCTTCCAGAAGAGGCACAGGTCCTTGTCCAAAGCGCCCATGTTGTCGGGGCTTCTTGGCTTTCTAAAGCTTCTCTTGGAGTCTTTATTTCCCTTGTTTACCCAGTACAAGGGAAAGCCGTCGAGCAGCGAAGCGTCTTGGTCATTTTGGCGCACTTGGACGAATTTACCTTTCCAATCCTTATAAGATTGCTGGAAGATAGAGAGGATTGACCTCCCAGCAATTCCGTTCAGGCTCACCCAAAGGCGATCTCCAGGGTTCTTGGCCTCGAACAGGAAGAGGAACACGTCTACCGAGGCCGGTAGTCCCAAATGTGCGCATATAATTTGAAACGCCCGCACGAATGCCCAGTTGTTGGGATGGAGCTGGGCGGCGGCGATGTCAAGCTCGGTTAGTAGTTCCCGTTCGAAACGGGTAAGGGGGAACCTAAGTTTCACCTTCTTGAAGAGGGTGGTGTACACAAAGCAGAACAACTCGCCGTTGTTCCGTTTGTCATCTGCACAGACTGGCACGTCGGGGGGGCAAGGTAGCACCGTCAGCTTGTCATCGTGCTCCTTGTGGAACGAAAGGTTGGGCTCGTTCCCTTTCTTCAACCGAAGAACCGCCAGGGCAGAGTTTACTGAAGAGGTCTCCTTCAGTAAAGTCGAGGTGGCCCATGGGTATAGCTTCTTGTAGTCTGGAGAGGCGATGGAGGCACCTCCGACGATGGGTGGAGTTGCCTGAGCAAGGTTGGGGTGAGAGGTTGCAGGCCTCTCAGCCTGGGAAGAGGAAGCACCAGGTGCTCGCGATGGGTTAGGCACTTGAGATGGAGGGTTTCGCGAAGAGGGAGGAGGATTCGCGGTGGTCTTTGTTCGAGCCATCGCGGGAACTGCAAAGGAAAAAGGAAAGAAAAGGTGAGCGAAGGTTGCGGGGGTCGACTTCATTGTGAACGAAGGATGAAGAAAAACGAACAAACGAAAGTTCGTTATGATGGAAGAAATGGAAGACGAAGCCCTAAGTTGCGAAAAGGGATAAGAAGAAGAAATAACCCACAGCGTATGCACCAGGCAGTTAATAGATGATGCGAATCGGTTAAAATGCAACAAATATCAACAGAGGGAATAAAAGAGGTACCTTTCGATGATCAAGCAAACGTTGAAGGGAGTTGGGGATTGAGAGAGTTGAAGAACGTCGTGGGTTTGCAGAAGAAAACTCAGAGCGTTTGAGAAGGCAAAGAGATGATGGAACAGTAGAAATGAAATGGGTTTAAGAGTTTTTCAAACAATTTTTGGAAGCGTAAACGACAGCTAAAGATGACCGTCGATGAAGCCACGTGTCGAGTGATTGGAAAGGTGTTTGGTGGAGCGTCAGGAAAGCAGAAAGTACGAACGTTTGGAATTCTGCGCCAGCGCCACGTAGATCGGTAGTGACGTGACTTCTTTAGTCTTTTCGCTGGACAAGTCTTCGCTTAAGACTGGGGGGCTTGTGTACCGTCCTGGTAGTCGGAAGTAATGACGTGGCATCGAGCTATTATGTAGGCGTGTTGAGCAGGGCCCATGGCTGGCAGAAGGGAAGGAAGTCGGGGGGCTCGTGTAGTCGCCAGTTATTAAGTTGGCGTGCCCCGATCTCTAGCAAACCCAAACCGGCAGTCACCGGGTTTGAGATGAAGTCGCCAGATGCGAACCCGTGACCACGTGGTGGCCAAAGATCGCCGAAACAAGGACATTGCCGAAGATGAAGTCAGATAGTCATTTCCTAGCTGGCCAGAGGATGTGGTCGGGAGACAGCTTACCTGAACATACACGGTGAAGCAAGTAAAGCAGATCATGAAGGCGGCCGGCGAGACCACAGGGAAGGTGTGTACGAAGGCACCCGAACTCGCCACTCAGAAGAGATCACGCTCCAAGGCAGCTATGCACTGAGTTGTGTCATGCATAAGTAACTTAGCCAAAAACCTGAAGAGTAAGAAGTGGCGCCCAAGTCAAGGATGCTCCAGATGGTGACACGTGTACAGCTGGATGCGAGCCACGTGTCCAGATGTGTAACTGTCAGAAGAGAGAAAGTGCACAGGTATATAAGAGATTCTAACGAACTTCTGAGGTACGCACGTTTAGATTGCTTCTTTACGCTTGCGAGTCTTGAGTATGCTGAGAGAGAATTTTGCACGGTTCCTTAGAGTTCTTGAGTTTTCTCTTAGTATTTGGTGGTTCAGTCGCTGACTTGGGCGTCGGAGCGTGATCGGCCGCAGCGGTGCCGTTCTGTCTTTTGCAGGTTCTTGAGGTGAATCGCGGTGAAGGACGGAGGCTAACACGGCGCAGAAGTCGATCCAGGTTTGACGAGGCAAGGTTCTTGCGTCCCGGTCAACAGGCAGGATCACTTTGTTTATCTATTTATGGAGTTTTTGTTTTGGAATGAGTTTTAGATTTAACATTCAATAACCCCCAGTTCCGGGTTACATTCGTAACTAACTCTTGTATTTTTTTCCTTCTCAGATGTTGTTGATTGTCTAACGTAAGTCACTACTTTTGTTTACCGTTTTGTACAGGTTTCCATCAATTAAGCTTTAGGTCTTCCAAGTTCCCTTCTTTAGCAGTCTCGCTCATGCTTCCTAAGTCATTTTCAACTCCAAGTCAACTATTTAAAAAGGTCAAAGCATAACATTAGACGAATAAAAAAAAATTAAACTACAGGTCATTTTTAAGTTATGTTTGTAGAAACTCTTTTTTTTCACAGAAAATACAAATATAATCTAAAAACATTAAATAACATCAAAAGAAACATCAAGGAAATGCAATTACTCTAACAAAATACGACAAAATTGAGAGTTATCATACCACAATCCCATTAATTTTATTAGTATAA
Source organism: Phaseolus vulgaris (assembly GCF_051622355.1). NCBI lineage: Eukaryota > Viridiplantae > Streptophyta > Magnoliopsida > Fabales > Fabaceae > Phaseolus > Phaseolus vulgaris. Next base: position 14,521,915 of record NC_143501.1, read on the forward strand.
TTTTTAACCTTCAAACACAATCTTATTCAACATATGAGAAAGAGCTTGTGGGAGTAGTGTTTGCGGTGCAAAAATGAAAACATTACCTATTGCATTGCCATTTTACTATCAGACCAAACCATTACAACCTTAAATACAATGTAGATCCCAAGTGAACCACAAATTTTCAACAGAAGTGGTTGGTTAAATTGATGGGATTTAATTTCACAATAGAATATTGAAAAGGAAAGGTTAACGTTGTGGCTGATGACTTTCTCGAAGGGACACAATGGAAGAAAAGGTTTTATTACTTTATAAATACAATCTGAATGAGATCCAACAATCATGGATTCAATGTAGACAAACTCTTAACTCGTAAGAAAATTGGGAAGGAGATAAAAGATCGTAACTCGAGGATCGTAACTCGACTCGTAAGAGTTACTAATAGTATTATAATATATATTTATAGATAAATTAAAGAAAATATTATAAATTTAATGTAAATTAAAATTATTGGAAACTTATAATATTTTAAATGGGTTAAGTAAGACTCAAATAAATTTAGAATTTTAAATTAATAGTGCTGCTAAGTTGCTCTTCCTACTACAAAATAAATTACTTAATTTGAATTAGGGTTGCAATAGACTAGACATTAAAATTGGGTCAAGGCCCAAATATTTCAATTAGGTCTTAGGGTTTATTTTGGGCAGTAGTTGCTGCAGCTCTTCATTTCCATGCGGCGGCAGTGACATTCGTGAGCAGCGGCAATGACATTTGCGAGCGGCGGCGATGACAAACGACGAAGAACGCGAGCGCAACAGCGGCGTCATAGGAGTCCTGCGGTTTGGGCCGCACTGGGTCGTGCTAGGTTAAAAAATTTTAGGGCAAATAACATGTCGCGTTAGGGTACGAGGCAACTCGACGACGGCCTCCGATGCAGTGATCCACCGAGCTGCGCAACGACGCGGTACGATCCGCTCTGGCGCCAATTCGTCATCCGAGTCACCTCGGTTTGGCTCCAAACTCGTTGCATCGTACGATTTTGCGATTTTAACTACATTGCGTGGATTACAAATATTAACTTGCAAAAGCTCATAACAGAGTTATAGAAAAACATCAGTTCACATAGACATTGTACATGGGAAAATAATAAGCTAAGGAAAAAAGGAAGACTAGTAGGGGACTGATTTGTTCTTGAAAAAGAAGATTTTGTGGTGGCTACATGCATTAGCAAAAAGGGGTCATTCAGCTATAAACACAATAGTGAAAAGGGTGAAGGTAGTAGTTTATTGGAAGGGGGTGAGTGGATGTTAGAATTAGAGGCCTTAAACAAGAGGGGGGCTGAATTGTTTTTTAAAGATTTTCGCAAGTATTGAAGGTAAAGTGAAAGGCTATGAAGAATTAATCAATTAAAAATCTGTTTAGCCAAATAGAAAACTATTTTTAGTTTAATTCCAGAAAATCAACCTGTTGTTTTCACGAAACAACCGGTTGTTTATACCAACAGATTTTAAAAACCAAAGATAAAACAGTTTAATGAGTGTAGGGATAGAGAGATTCACACAAGATGTTTATACTAGTTCACTCTTAACCAAGAGCTACATCCAGTCCTCAGTTAACCACTGAGAATTCACTATGTAATCAAACTTAGATTACAAAACACACACAAAAGTGATGATCTTTAATCCCTCAAGAACACACACCACTTTGGCAAACCACACAGTTTCTAGAAACACCTTCTAAAACTGCACCAAAACAGAACACACAGAAATACAATATTTTGGGAAGAAGAGAATAGAATACACCTAGGTAAATCAAAGATTAAAGTTCAGAATTACAAGACAATCCTATTCCACACTTGAGGTGATCCAAAAGCTCTTTGAAATCTTGAAAACTGTTTTTGATTTATCTCTCTTTCTTAGTTAACCTTTTTAAACTCCAATCAGATGGTCAAAGCAGTTAAATCAAGAACCAAAAGTTGTTTGAATCATTTAAAACAGATTGGAACATCTTAATAAAATTCTGTTAAGGTTTTCAAAAAACAACTAGTTCAATTCTCGAAACAACTAATTGAATTAGTTTAACAGCAAAGTCAAAACAAAGTCAAGCTTTTCAAACTCATTTTAAAAGCCACTAAGTGTCAAACAATCGATTGAATCAACATTTCAACCGGTGTTCTTTCTTTTGGTCTTTTCACAAGACAATATTAAGTAAATAAAGTGGGCTCACTTTGGGTTTCAATTAGAAAGAATAAACTAGATTAGGGTGTACTTAATATTTTGGGCTTGTGCCAAACCCACCTAAAACCTAGCTTCTAGAAACTCCTACCCAAAACCGCCCCTCATTCCATTTAACCTAACTTCTATAAGGTTTAGCATAGCTTGGGTGGCACATTCCTTAAACCTAGCTTCTATAAGAGCCTCTCAATTTTCGCTTCACTCTTGCTCCCCAAGTCATTATCTCCTATATAAAGGGTGCCTTGGCTCATGTAATACAAATGGAATATGAATATAGAAAAGAAATTCTACTTGAGTGATTAGTCAGCTTTGTCTCCTAAAAGTTCTTGGGTCTTATCTTGAGTGTAGTGTACATCAAGTGGCGACTCTTCACTACTCATCTTGGAGTCTCCCATCACTCCAAGTGGTGTGACCACTATCATCTCCATAAGCTTTCTCTATCTCATATTTTCCTTGTTTTCCTTCCATTCCTTACGCCTCATCTTCATTGCCTTTTGCTTGTTTTATCTTCTTTTCCATTCGGTCTTTATTGCTTTCATTATCTTGTTACTTGCCTTTAAATTTCGCACATCATCGTCACCTCCATATAATTGAGTTTTCTCTTTTGCTCTCTAGTAGAGAATTTTCACACTTACTTAACCATTTGATTAAGTTCATGTCCAGTGACAATCTTCTTTGAGCTTATCACCATAATTGTTAATTCAAAAATAATAAATACAAGAACAACTCCTAAAATGTGCAATTCTAAAATCAACTCACATCATCTCTGGAGCAATCTTGCTTAGGCGAGAAATACCACTCCCAAGCAAGTTGAGTTTTAAAAGTTGGGTGCTCTCTGGAGCAATCTAGCTCAGGCGAGATATACCACGCCTAGGCAAGATCCCATTTACAGCGTTTTTAAAAAACGCGAGAAAGGGCTCATTTGCCCCAAATTTTAGAAACCCTTAGTGCGATTTCCCTAAATTGTTATTTTGCTCTCTAAAATCAGTGCTCATATCAATTCTTTCTCTTCCAAGTTTCAACCTCTTGGTCAATTTGTGCTATATAAGTGTTTTTGTATCTTGAATTTGTGATATAAATATGATTACATAGCATTAATAAATTTCTTTAGATTTGGAAAACTAGGTTGACAAACAATAGGTTCAAAAAAAAAAGATACCTTTTGAGAAGTCTTCTCCCTAAGGTGTGGTGTGGATGAATAACCTTCCCTCTTGTAATCCTTCCTAGGGTAGGTTGAGCTAGAATATTGATCCACAATATAAGAGTTATAGAAAACCTCTTTACTTGGAGAATAAGGTTTCTTATAAGGTTCAGTGTTTGTATAATACCCTTCCCCTTGTCTAGTCCTAGGTCTTTGTAAGCTTTCTCTATGTTTACTCTGAGTGCTATGTGTTTTACTTTCTTGAGGGTGGGTACATTTTAAAAGCATTTCTTTGATTTAATAAAATGTATATCATGTTGGTCTAGTTGTGCACAAGAATCCATTTAAGTTTGATCATTTATATTGCCACGAACACTAGACTGATGAGATGGTCAACTCATGGTTGATTGTAAAAGACTTTCACAACAGTTTGAAAAAAAAATGAAATAGAGTGAGTCCCAAAAATTTTCAAAGAAAATGTTTGCTTAAAACAATTTTCCGAGAGAAGTTTAGTAAAGGAATCAAAAGTGAGAGATGTTCAAGTTTACTCCCAGGAAAGCAAGGTGAGTCACACTGACTTCTTAAGTACCAAGGCTTTTCTAGTCAGGGCTTACCTCAAAGATGTCTCACAAAAGTTTCTAGAACAAAACTTCAAAACAAATATAGAAAACAGAAAAAATAATGTGTATGTATGTGAATGATCTAAAAAACCAAAGAAAGGTTATCTAATCACAAGAAAAGAAAAAAACCCTAAAGTATCACATGGATGTAAAAGCAAGGAAAATAAGAAAGGAAGAATATATAAAAGACAACAATAGAATAAATGCAAAGGTAATGCTAGACGAGTCCTATTGTGATAGTGTTTATTCTATTGTGATAGTGCAATAAACACTGAGAACTTACTAACACACTATCACTCTAATGCACGCAAAACTATTACAAATGTTTATTGGGATTATCGTTGGAACATTTTCCCAAAAAACATGAAAAATAAAGGTAATTACACTAGAAAAAATTAAAATACACAAAAGTCTCTGATACTAAAAAAAAATTTCAAAGTTGGCTCATAAGGTATTTGGTCAAAGCACTAAAAGTGTTTGAATTGCTCTTTGAAGTGAAGTAGTCCAAAAATTCTTCTCTTTGGGCTCTCTTTCTTCTCTTGGTAGAGAGTCTTGAAGCCCAAAGTATAACCCAAAAATTGTTGAGCCAAATCACTTATTGATGTACCACTTCAAGCACCACCAACTCACCAAATTGTGTAACCAAAAGAGCCAAATATCAAAGCCTAAAAATTTGGAAAAATAAACTCAAAGAAATAATATTGACAAAGAGTATTTTTTAAAAGACCCAAAAAGAAAAAAAAAATAAGGGTTTTCAAAAGCGTAACACACTCGAAAGTACCTAAAGATTGACAATAGAATTGGATTAAAAATAGAAGAAAAAAATTCCAATGGTTCATAGAAACCAAAACTTTTTTTTTTCTCTGGCCAATGAAATTTAGCCCACTTTTTGCTGCAGCCAAAATTTCTTTTATCACCGCACCCACCAATTTCAATCTGACGTGCAGAAACTTATTGCAATTGTGCTATTCAATTTCTTGGACTTGGACCAAATATTTTCACCGAGTTAGGCCTATCAATAAATTTCCAATTGCTGTGCCACGCGATTCCTCAAAAGAAGTTAACAAACTCAGAAAAAGTTTGCACCATGCCACAAATTTTACACAAAAAAGTGATTCTTCAATTTGCCAAATTAATGCACACCAGTGGCTGGACCCACACCAACTCCACTTTTTACTATTGTTGCAAAACTTGTTCCAATTTTACAAGTCTCGTGGAACCCACCAATTCTGCCATTGCTAACACTGGAACTTCATCAATTTGCATGCCAACTCTCAATTACAATTCAATTTACGTACCAAATTGAAATAAAAGTTCAGTGAGCTACAATTTGAAAACAAAATTTTGGTGGTGCTGCCGTAACGAGGAACAACAGCATTGCTTTCAACTAAACCAGCAGCCAAAACAGCAGGAATGTGCACCAAAAATTCACCCAATGAGCACAGATATCGACCAAATCACAAAGCTGGACCAAACAATTGATAAAGGCACCACTTGCAACTATGAACAATCAATCAACAAATATTTGGCGTGAATTGTGGACTAAAAACAGCAACAAAATCAATGTTAATTGGGTTCAAAAATACTTTGCACTACCAATTCTTTAAACTGCACCAGCAAATCAGAAAGCAATTCCAGTAAACACCAAAACCAGAGAATTTAATGCCAATGAAAAATATTCTGCAACAAGGTAATCATAGCTCCAAAGTCTCGGTCAAAACTAAGTACTCCAAAATTTCAGTCAAATAGTCAAAATTGCACCAAATAAATCCAACTTCAGTTGCACAACTCCAAAATCACGTTTTTATCTGCTGGATTGCAGAAACAATTGACGCACAAAATACAGTTATTCAGATGAATTTAACTGCGCCAATTCTGATTCACTCAAAAACAATTTGCTTTGCAATTAAACATTTTCACAAACAGGTTTTGTGCAGGTTCAAGCAACAATCTAGGAATAACTTCACCAACACACGAATGCAACAAAACACCTCTGATTTCAATCAGACACGCAACAATTACTTCTTCAATTAAATTCTCACATGGATAGATAGCGTTACGCGATTGAAAATGGCAAAAACCTACACACAGGAAAGAGAACGAATCAACGTCCTCAGAACGACCGCGAAGATGCACTATTCTGATTAAACTCAAGAATTTGATTGCTCTGCCGTTCAACGCTTTTTGCCGAAAATTACAAACTTCCGTTGGCAATGCTTTCCACAACATACCGTAGTCGTCTACAATTCGCACTGCTGCGATTATCACCGTTCTCCAAACGTAGGAGTGCAAAAACGCTCAAGGAAAAAAAATGTAAGAAACAGAGACGCAACGAAATTCCGAATCAGAACGAGAACGAAGAGAAACCTGATTTAGGTTGCCGAAAAATGCAACTCGCCGGTTACACAGACCCACTGAAATTGTTCTTCGTGCCGGTGTCGTTCGCAGGTGAAGACGAAGCGTTTCTCTGATGAAGCTTCTCCAAAATCGCTCCAAAAGATGAACACAGATCAAGCACGAAAATGTTGCTATCTGTACTTTGAAATTCCTTTTCGCACCAAAGATTTCAAGAACTTCGCAAACAGATCCGAACAAACTAATATTCTTACCTCTTAATTCTTCTTTTTGAACCATGAAAATGTTTTCTTTGGAAAAATTTGCAAAAAAAATGAAATTTCAAGTAACCTAACTCTAGGAAAATTGCTAATGATCTAATAGCAGTTAAAGAACTCAAAGATAAGAATAAAACACTCAAGAATTTGAAACTATATAGAATTTTGGAAAAAAATTTACAAAAGTTCACTAATGGATTTGATGACAAATTCATGACTAAACATGACTCTAGACAAAACTTCATGATCATAAAATCAAAAAGACTCAATTTTAGTAAAATTTCACCAATTAAAAGTGAAAAAAATTCAAGATATGAACATTTTGCCAATTAAAAGTGAAGAAAAGTACCTAGAAGCACAACATTTAAAGGTTTAAGATGAACAAAGTGATTTGAACCGAACAAAAGAGACAAATTCACCAAAACAATTGCTAGAAACTTGCAAGACATGCAAAGATTATGAAACAACACGAAATTATAGAAAAAAAAATTGGAAGAAATTTTTATTTGTGAAATTTTACTTAGCTTGGCCATGGGATCTTTGTGTGCTCTAATCCACTTGATGTAAACCAAGCTTGTGGTTGATAGAATGATTGGAGTGACAGTGAAACTAGAGTGAAGAAAGTTCATCGAGAGAATGCGCAAGAATTTAGTGAAGTTGAAGGTGCAAGGAAGGGAAAAAAGTTTGGCCAACTTTACTTAGGTTCACTAGAATTAGGTTCACTAGCAAGAGAGATTCGAGAAGGAATGAGGTTTCAATTTCTGAACTCTTCATTCAATATTTACAAATTTAAATACATGAGTGGGATTTAGGGTAGTTATAGAAGAATGTAGCTTGCCCCATGAGCTACCATAACCTTATTGAGTAAGGTAAGGTGTGGTGGCTTAAGGAAGCTGTGTATGCTCCTTTGAAATGCTTTAGGAACCTTTACTTGTGTGATAAGTTAGGGTTTCTAGAGTGTGTTTGTTTCATCTACAAAATACTCTTGAAAAAAAATTAAAATACAGTATGTATATGTACTAGCCAGACCTCGGACATCGGCATCGAAGAGGTTGGCATCAGACGTCGACATCAGACCTCGGTGGTCTGACAGTAATAATGGGCCACGTAAGTTGGGCGCCACAAATAGTATGAGTTAACATGAGTTAACGCCCAGATACCAGAAAGACCTAAATCACGAGAGAATCATGCATGGGGTGTGTATAGTACATTCAGGTACGACACAAGCAAGTGTTCCATGGAGGCGCTAAGGCCCGTAAGGGTTAGGGTTTCCAGGGAAAGACTGCATGCATGACACGTGAATAATTAGGGCAACCACAGAACAAATGGCGCCGCAGCGCTGGTACATGAGTAGGTACCCTGGCGGCCATACTGTTAGAGATTTTGCACTCCAGAAGGGGCAAGTCTTGTGCCGCAGCTGCGCTAAGCTTGTGCAACGTGTCACAGGATGCCTCACTAGTAACCCTAATTCCACTAAAGGAAAGATCCTCGTGGAACAAGGAGTTGACCTAGATATAACCTATATAAAGGGTGGTAAGAACCCTAGAAAAGGTACGTCGTTTCTTAGACTGAAACTGCTTTACATACTTACTACTTCTTAGCCCAGTACTGACTTGATTTTCGGAGTGCAATCAACAGGTAGGGCCGCCTTTGTTTCAACGGAGCCACTCTCAGCTACCCAAGTAGAGAGCGGAAACCACTAGGAGATAGGAGGAGCCACCATCTGCCTTTGAGGTCAACGGCGGCTGAGTCAATCGACGAGAACATTTGGCGCCCACCGTGGGGTCTGATCAAACTAGGTCCCATTCACAATCGTGTTGAGAGCCATCTAGCGACATGAGGAACACGAGGCAAGGTGCATCCGCACTAGAAGGAGGAGACAGCGTCTCCATGCAGCAACTCATGGAGACCATTCACGCTTTCCAGCAAGCCGTAGTGACGTCCAAGGCTAACCAAGACAGGATTCTGGCTGAGGTTCAAGCCGAACAGGCAGCTAGCCAGAATCGTTACACGCAAACAATGAGGAACTGCACAGAGCCAACGAAGAATTGCGCAGGGACTTGCAACGCATGGGTGAGCGCACAACTGAGGAGTGAACCCTGCCCATACCAGTTAGGGCTCGCCCCATGCCTTTTTCACAAGCAATCATGGATATTGTGATATCAGCCACCTTCATAGGTCTAAATATCGCCTTCACATGTGTAGAGGACCCAAAAGCCCATATCACGACTTTTCACACCCAGATGATGGTTTGAGGAGGCACCAACGCTATGCACTGTAAGCTGTTTATGAGTACGTTCTCAGGCACAGCGTTGGACCGGTTCATCAGTCTCCCTAAGGGACACACCACCTCTTTCGACCAGTTCTCGATATTATTAAGAGAACAATACATCGTCAATCAGGCTCCCCCTCCTGTCTCTTACGATCTCTTTGACGTAAAGCAGTACTAGGGAGAGCCTTTGAAGGATTTCTTGAATAGGTTCGGGGCATTGGTGGTGAAGCTTCACACCAAAGATGAAGATATGACGGTACACGCCTTCAGACGAGGGGTGCTGCCAGGACCTTTTAGTGATTCACTGATAAGGTGTCGCCCAAAGATGTTCAGTGAGATCCGCCACAGAGTCGTCGCCCACATCGTTGCAGAGGAAGAGGTCACATAGAAGCGTGGAAGCATCGACCCAGTCTAACCTCGGGGAACTGGTCAGCCTCAGCCCTTGAGGGTACATGAGGCCACGACAGAAAAGAAAGCCCCGGGAAAACAACCGCCATATGAAGGAAGGAAGCCTCAAATTAGGGCACGGACGAAGGAGAACGCCCCCACCAGACACAATTTTCGGATGGACCTCAAAGAACTGATTGTCATTCTTAACGTGGCAGACAAGCTGAAGTCTCCACCGAAGACTGACAAGAGACTAGGTCCCAATAAGGACACCTGGTGTGAGTTCCACCAGGCTTTTGGCCACGGTCTGCGCAATTGTTTGGCGTTGGGATTCCAGTTAGATGAACTGGTAAGGAATGGTTTCTTGAAGGAATACCTACAAGAACCACATGGGGCCCTGAAGTCAGTGGCCCCAATAGGAGATCAGGGGCACGAGGTGCCTATCCACGGAGAGATCAGCACCATCGCTGGAGGATTCTCAGAAGGAGGGTGCACCGCCTCCCAGCGCAAGAAATATGCCAAAGGAGTGATGACAGTAGAAACATAGAAGTCGAACCAGACACCTGAGCCTGACCTTGTCTTCACCAAGACTGACTTGCAGGATATGGTCCCACACGACAATGACGCCGTGGTGATCTCAGTAGTGACGATGGGCAGAAAGGTCCACCGCGTCCTCGTCGACCAAGGAAGCTTGGCCGACATGATGTTATAGTCGACCTTCAACAAACTGCAGTTGTCTTACGATGGTTGTCTATATGGTTTCGTAGGAGGTCAGGTAGAAGTGCAGGGACACGTAGAGTTGATGACAACCTTCACTGACGACACGACTTCCCGCACTGCCAACATCCAGGTACCTTGTTGTTAATGCTCCCTCAGCCTATAACATACTTTTAGGCAAGCCTATTTTGAACAGGATTGGAGCAATAGCCTCTTCGAGGCATATGAAGATGAAGTTGCCTTCCCTTTAAGGAGCGGTGATCACCATGAAGTCTGATCAAAAGGAGGCTAAAAGGTGCTACGAGAATAGCCTCAAAACCAAGAGAGGAGTGTGCGCAGTCACCACCCAATCTCTAAGGGAAGAATTGATGGAAGAGGGCCAAGCACAATCTCATATAAAAAGACAAGAGCCAAGACATGAGCATCCAAAGCCAAACCAAGAGCGTCTAGGCCAAAGTGAAGAGCGTCTAGCACAAGGTGGAGCGTCTAAAGGGAGAGCGTCTAGAAGGAAGGGTAGAGCGTCTAGGACCTATTACTAGGTCCATGACCAAGCTACGGATGTGAGACTTGGGCCAAGCTATGGATGGGAGAGAAAGCAACTTGTATAAGCTACATGAAGGCCCATTAAGGATAGTTTGGTATTAGTTGTGGTGTAAATAGCACACATTTGTTTCATAAGGATTTAACCTAGATTTGTTAAGATTTGGTACATTTTCTAGAAGGAATCTTTAGGCTAGGGCCGACCATGTGCCTTTAGTCTTTGGATGACATTTGCATTTCATTTGGATTGTATTTGTTTAGCTTTAGGGTTACCTTATGGTCCTCCTTAGCCTATAAAAGGAGGAGCCTACACCTTGTATTTTCAAGATTGAATAGAGTATTGTTATGCTGCCAATTTAGTGCCATACATTACTCCTTGCCTAGCTTCTAGGTTTTAATCTTCATCTCACCATCTTCAAAGGGGCTGGCCGAACCTCCCCATTTCCACACTCTTCATGCACCTTCAAGGTCACCACACCTCTTAGGAGGACCTTGTCCATCTCCTCCATTAAGCTTCCGCACCATCTTCAACAAAAATCCAAGAAGAGCTAATAGGAATGCCATCATTTGGTATCATGAGCTATGGTTCTTCAAAGATGAGTATCTCTTTGTGTTTTTCTTTTTGAGTTCTTCTTATTTCCTAGTTGTTCATCTTGATTCCAAGTTGTCTTGCTGTTTTTCTGTTTTTAATATGATTTGAATGTTTTTCTATTCAATTCAATCGATAGTTTTTGTTCAATTTGTGCTTGAACATCTCATTTCAATTTTGTGTAGGATTCTTGATATATTTGTGTTGCTGTTTTTATTTTTAGGTTGCTTGAGTCTTGATTGAAATTTTATTCGGTTCATATTAACATGCTTGAGTCATTTTATTTTCTGAATCTATAAGTTTTGTCAAGTCTTGTGTTTCCATATTTGTCATCAAATCCTAGTAGTACTTTTTTTGGCTTATTTGTTTCTTGTTTTTGGTATAAATGCTTGATCTGAAATCTGTTGTGTTTTGATCCTTTGGTGCTTTTTATTTTTTAGTTTGAGTTCATATTTGTGTGTTAGATCCACACTAATTCCATTGTGTTTCCTTTGGTATATCATTTTGTTTTTATTTCCAAATTTACACAATCCTCTGTTTTCCACCATTCTGTTTTGGCTGATTTTGCTTATGAAAATAAAAATACACATAAGAAATTTCTGAGCCTCTAGATTTTGCAAGCTTGAGGTGTTAGAGAAAGGACAAAAAAAGAATCAGTTCAAAAAAAGAAATAGAAAAAAAATGATAAATATTACAAAAACAGTGTGCAATCTTGACGCTACAACTGGCGAATCTGAGCACTGATTTTAGAAAATTTATTACAGAAAATGGTGCATGCGTTTGGAGTGAAACCAACGCCAAAAATTTGTTGAGATCTTGATCTGTGTGAATATCAATTTTTAGAAGTAAATATTAAAAGGCCAGCTCAGCATAAATCTGTGAAAATCACGCATTTTGGACCATAACAATTTGTTTCAGTGGTGCTGTTTTTTGATTTTGAAATCAAATCTAGTGATATTCCATAGGTTCCATTTTGTGTGCCATCCTTTCTTTGAGTACCTTTTTATTTGCTTGTCTAATATTTCATTGAAACTCTTTCTAGTTGTCACATTTAATTCCATTTGTGTGGTACTGTTTTTCAAATTAATTTGTTTCTTGCTTTAATTCTTTGACCTCTAAGCTTGGTGGTGGATTAATTATCAATTGGTACTTGTTTGAGTGGGAATTGACTTGAGAGGAGTCTAGTTTGCTTAATAGGTTCTGGATTGAAGAATTAATTACCTAATTCCAAGAGGAACAAAGTCAAGGGGCAGAAACAAACACTTTCTAAATACACCACATACATTGGAAGGCCCAACAAAGAAGAGACAACAAAGGAAGTGCAAATAGAAAATCAACAAAGGGAGTTCCATCTAATTTCTTTGCAACGTAACTCTTGTTAATTACTTGTTTAATTACGCAATTAGACGGTGAGTGTGTCTTCAAGGACTCCAAGTGTCCAAGAAGCCTCACCTAGGGCCGACTAGCTTAAAACTATCTAGCTTAGTTTAGTTAATTGCTTTAATTGCATCTTTTTGTTTTTAATTAGCTACGCTTATCAAACTGTTTTGTCTTGTTTAAGCTTTATTATTTTGCTTGGTTGATTAGATAGTTTGCATTGTTTCTTGCATTAAAATTTGATTTCTCCAACTTCATTGAGTTTTAAGTGGTTTACCAAGAGAAAGATTTGTGTGAAGATCTTGAGGGATAGTTTTTGGCTAAAGCAAGACTTGGTATTTAAGTAGTCCATTGTGACTCACCTCTCTTACCTGGAAAACTACCTTCTTTAACTTCCCTAATTTTTCTCAAAGTAAAACACTTCTATACACAAAGCTCTAGCCATGTCTTCTCATTCTGCAAAGTCTATTGAAAGTGATGTAAAGTCCATGAAATCTCTTTTAAAACATCTTGCAAAGGACGTACAACTCATTTCATATAGACAATTGGAAAATGAGTCTAAAATCAATGAGTTAGCTAGAGCAAAGGAAGAGAAATCCCAAAGTTCAAAAAAATCCAATAACCATGCATCTCTTTAACAAATCCAAGAATCTCTAGGGGAGGGAAGCCTTAGAATCCATGATTACTACCAACCACCCCCTAGAAGAAATAGAAAAAGAAAGGAAGAGAGCCCAAGGGAAGTAAGGGTAGACCTACCCCATTTCTATGGTAAGGAAGATGTAGAGGTATACCTAGATTGGGAGATGAAAGTAGAACAACTCTTGGCTTGCCATAGGGTGAGTGAAGAAAGGAATGTACCCTTAGCAACCCTTAGTTTCCAAAGTAATGCCATGCATTGGTGGACCTCTCTAGAGAGAGACTGACGTCTTCATAGGGAGCCTCCCATAGAATATTGGAATGACCTTAGGGGAGCCCTAAGACGTCGCCACATACCTTCCTACTACCATAGGGAGTTAATGATCAAGCTCCAAAGACTCCAACAAAAGAACATGAGTGTGGAAGAGTATAGGCAGAAAATGGAGCTCTACATGATGAGAGCATCCATTAGAGAGGAAGAGATCACCACCATATCTAGGTTTCTAAGTGGGCTCAACCTTGAGATAAGGGATAGAGTTGAACTTCTACCCTACCAAGACTTGAATGACTTGGTTCAACTTTGCATTAAAGTTGAACAACAAAATTTGCGCAAAACTTCAAGTCAAAGGGTGGGTTCTTACTCCAACTTTTATCCCAAGAAAGACTTTAAAAGGGAAGGTAGCACATCTAGAGAAGAACCCAAATAAACTACCAAGCCCTTAGCAAAAGATGCCTCCACCCCACCCATCCGTGCTAGGGACACCAAGTGTTTTAAGTGTTTTGGAAGAGGACATGTGCAAGCACAATGTCCAAACCAAAGGGCTTTGTTCTTAAAAGGAAAAGATGAGTACACTAGTGGTGAGGATGAACCTAGTACACAAGAAAAGGGGGAAGGAGAGAGGATAAATCCTTTGGAGGGGGACTTATTCATGATTCAAAGAATCCTCCACAACCAACCTAGTGCATCCCTAGAGACATAACGAGAGAACACTTTTCATACTAGATGCAATGTTTTAGAAAATATATGCTCTCTCATTGTGGACGGTGGATCATGCTGCAATTGCTGTAACACTAGATTGGTTGAGAAACTAAATCTACAAGTAGTTCCTCATCCAAAACCTTACAATTTACAATGGATAAATGAGAATGGGGAACTACGTGTAGACAAACAAGTGGAAATCAAGTTCTCCATAGGCCACTACAAAGACAAAGTTTTATGTGATGTAGTACCTATGGAAGCTTGCCATATCTTATTAGGTAGACCATGGCAATTTGATAAGAAAACTTTGCATGATGGTCTAACTAACGAGATTTCCTTCATCCACATGCACAAAAAGTTTATACTTAGCCCTTTACCACATTCCCAAGTGGTAAAAGACCAAATACAAATGAAACATAAGAGGGATGAAGAGAAAATAGAAAAAGAGAAAACTTTTGGGAAACAAAAGGCATGGGAGAAGAGTGTTCCTTCCCACAAGGTCATTCAACAAGGCAAGCACATTGAAAATACCCTTGAAAACATGCTTCTTGTTGAACAACCTAGCCTTACCTCTTGTAAAGGAACACTTGCAAGCATAAGCAAAAAGGAAGAGTCTTTAAAAGAAGCTTGCATAGATAAAGATGAAGTAGATTATTTCTCATATGTGCTAGGATATCACCAAGTGAATGTCAAGTTATCTATAAGCATCTACAAAAACAAATTTTTATGTGAAGTAGTGCCTAAAGAAACTTGTCATATCTTATTGAGACAACCATTGCAAAGTATACAAATTTTCATAAACAATGGTGTAACAACGAGACTATCTTTACACATAAGAGAAAAAGTCTTCATGAAGGAGAACTCATGGGCCAAATTAGAGTTGATAAAACTCTGGAGCTTTTAAAAGAAAAACTTTTGTCCCCCATGAGAAAAGAGGTTCAAAGACATTACCTTAGGTACAATTCTTGTTTTCAAACTACACCTAAGGCAATGTCTCAAGAACTCTATACTCCTTCACCTTTTGCAAATGGTCTTTAGGAAGACACAAATTTCATATTAGAGCTTCCTAGGAAAACAAAAGGTTTTGATTCAATTTTCATGGATATGGATAAACTCTTCTCTAGATAAGTGATACAACTTCATGGTTTATCCTCAAGCATAGTGTTGGATAGAGCTCCAAATTTCGCAAACCATGATTTGAGGATTCTCTTTGGAAAACTTGCAACTAAGTTGTACACTTTAAATTCTTATCATCCTCAAAGGCATGGTCAAAATACATTTGAAAATCTAGCTCTTTCTACTATGCCTAGAATAATCATAAAGGACAAACACAACTCTAGAGATGAGCATACATACCATAAAGTAGTTCACAAAACTACTTGTATTTCTACTTTTGAGGTTATATGTGGACTAAATCATCTTTCTCCTTTTAAGATGTTACCATCTCCTATAGGATTTATGCCTAAAGAGAAAGTAACCACAAATGAACATTTCAAAATGCATAAGATGATTAGAGAACACATACAACAATAAAAAGAGAAACATTGTCCAAAGTTGCCAAAACCAAAAGGAAAACAAAAATGGCAACATAGTAAAATTAATTTTCAATCTAACACCTATGCTTTATTTGATGATTTCTATAGGTGGACGTTTGATCCAGGAGGACAAGCTTTGCGAAGCAAGAGGCTGCTATCCGAGATCAAGTCTGTAGATCTGAGGATAGATCTTCTCAAGAAAGAGGAGATGATGGACACCATCCAGCCACACTCATCCCCCTAGTTGAAGAAAAAAAGCATTGGATTTGAGGACAAATCATTTTCAAGAGGGAGGGGATGATGGAAGAGGTCCAAGCACAATCTCATATAAAAAGACAAGAGCCAAGACATGAGCTTCCAAAGCCAAACCAAGAGCGTCTAGGCCAAAGTGAAGAGCGTCTAGCACAAGGTGGAGCGTCTAAAGGGAGAGCGTCTAAAGGGAGAGCGTCTAGAAGGAAGGGTAGAGTGTCTAGGACCTATTACTAGGTCCATTACCAAGCTACGGATGTGAGACTTGGGCCAAGCTATGGATGGGAGAGAAAGCAACTTGTATAAGCTACATGAAGGCCCATTAAGGATAGTTTGGTATTAGTTGTGGTGTAAATAGCACACATTTGTTTCATAAGGATTTAACCTAGATTTGTTAAGATTTGGTACATTTTCTAGAAGGAATCTTTAGGCTAGGGCCGGCCATGTGCCTTTAGTCTTTGGATGACATTTGCATTTCATTTGGATTGTATTTGTTTAGCATTAGGGTTACCTTATGGTCCTCCTTAGCCTATAAAAGGAGGAGCCTACACCTTGTATTTTCAAGATTGAATAGAGTATTGTTATGCTGCCAATTTAGTGCCATACATTACTCCTTGCCTAGCTTCTAGGTTTTAATCTTCATCTCACCATCTTCAAAGGGGCTGGCCGAACCTCCCCATTTCCACACTCTTCATGCACCTTCAAGGTCACCACACCTCTTAGGAGGACCTTGTCCATCTCCTCCATTAAGCTTCCGCACCATCTTCAACAAAAATCCAAGAAGAGCTAATAGGAATTCCATCAAGAATGGTCACCCGCGTCGAGATCGCCTGGGAGAGACGACCCGAGCCTGCAAAAGAAGTGCAGGAGAGGGAGATCGGAGGTAAGAAGTTCAAGCTTGGCAAGTCTTTAGGCCAAGAGGCACAAGACCAGATTGTCGAGGTCATAGCACGACACATGGATGACTTCGCATGGTCAGCCTCAGACTTGCCCGACATCGACCCCGATTTCCTGTATCATCACCTTACCATGGACCCACAAGTCCGACCTGTCCGCCAGAGAAGGAGAAAGTTCAATGATGATAAGCGTTAGGTCATTAGGGAAGAGACCCATAAACTCCTGAGCGCTGGCCACATCAGGGAGATTCAATACCTAGAGTGGTTGGCGAATGTAGTGTTGGTCAAGAAGGCCAACGGGAAGTGGAGGATGTGTGTGGACTTCACAGATCTCAATAAAGTCTGCCCAAAGGACTCCTACCCGCTGCCCAGCATCGACGCCCTTGTAGACAGCGCTATAGGGTGTAGACTTCTCAGCTTCCTGAATGTTTTCTCTAGAAATAACCAAATCCGAATGCATCCCAGGGACGAATGCAAGACAACGTTCATGATAGAGCTCTCCTATTACTGTTACAAAGTGATGCCTTTTGGGCTCAAGAACGCAGGGGCCACCTACCAGAGGTTGATGGATAGAGTACTTGCGCCCATGATAGAGCGAAATGTCCAAGCGTATGTGAATGACATGGTGGTCACCTCCCAGGTGAAGGATCAACACATCGCTGATTTGGAAGAGCTATTTACCACAATAGCTAAGTACAGATTAAAGCTGAACCCTGGAAAGTGTGTGTTTGGGGTAGAGGTAGGCAAGTTCTTAGGGTTCCTACTCATTGAGCGTGGGATAGAGGCGAACCCTAAGAAATGTGTTGCAATCATAGCCATGCGCAGGCCGATCTCAGTGAAGGAGGTGCAGCAGTTGACAGGACGGATGGTCGCTTTGTCCAAATTCGTGTCAACATGAAGGGACAGGGGGCATCCTTATTTCTAGTGCTTGAAGAGAAATAATAGGTTCATATTGACCAAGGAGTGTGAGGAGTCGTTCCTCAAATTGAATGAGTACTTAGCCAGCCCACCAGTGTTGTGCAAGCCACAGCTGGGCACCCCGCTTCGCTTGTACTTCCCTGTCACAAATCGGGCGATCAGTTCAGTCCTGGTTCAAGAGCATGACCACGTGCAAAAACCAATATATTTTGTGAGCAAGGTTTTGCAAGGGCCTGAGGTAAGATACTAGGCCATAGAGAAGGCAACCCTGACAGTAGTATTTTCGGCGCGAAGACTTCGCCACTACTTCTAGAGCTTCACCGTAATTGTGATGATAGACCTGCTCATTCACAAGGTCTTACAGAAACCCGATGTGGAAGGACAAATGGTGTGCTGGGTGGTTGAGCTATCAAAGTTTGATGTACAGTGCGAACCAAGAGGACCTATTAAAGGCCAGATTTATGCTGACTTCGTAGTACAACTCTCCTCGGCAGCCACACACCAAGAGGAAGCGGGTTTTAGATGGTTTCTCTCTGTAGACGAGTCCTCTAACCAATAGGGCAGTGGGGCTGGTGTCATCTTGGAAGGACCAAATGGGTTGTTGATCGAGTAGGCCCTACGGTTTGCTTTCAAGGCCAGTAACAACCAGGCGGAGTATGAGGCCCTGATAGTTGGAATACTGCTAGCCAAAGAAATGGGGGCGAAGAGTCTGCTGGTGAAGAGTGACTCCCTGCTAATAACGGGACAATTTACGTGAGAATATTAGGCCAAGGACCCCCAGATGGCCACATACCTACAATATATCCATATTCTAAAGGAGACTTTTGCGGTGTTCAAGTTAGTACATGTCCCTCGAGAACAAAATGCCCGAGCTGACTTGCTAGCAAAGCTCGCCAGTTCAAGCAAGGGAGCAAACAGAGGACAATCATACAAGAGACCCTGAGGACACCTTGAACCACCACAGACAACACAGCAGAAGTCCAACAAATAAGCACCCCAGAAGGTGTTAAGAGAAGTCACCGGTCGTTGACTCAAGAAACGCTGAAAACGCCCAAGATAAGCATGTACGCATTATCAAGGGAAGATTCAATGCACGTTTGCCTAATTGAAGGAACCGAAACCTGGATGACACCCTACCGGCACTACTTGGCTGATGGGATACTCCCGCTGGAACACACAGAAGCCAGAGTAGTCAAGAAAA
Source organism: Phaseolus vulgaris (assembly GCF_051622355.1). Classification (NCBI taxonomy): domain Eukaryota; kingdom Viridiplantae; phylum Streptophyta; class Magnoliopsida; order Fabales; family Fabaceae; genus Phaseolus; species Phaseolus vulgaris. The sequence goes on from NC_143501.1 coordinate 14,540,800, forward strand.
ATTCATGCAAATACACCATGGTCGACGGGGATTTATTCAGACACGAGTATAGTCACCCTACCCTAATATGTATAAGTGGTGAGCAGTGCACACGCATTATGGCAGAACTTCATAAGGGGATATGCGGGAGTCACATCAATGGTCGAGCTCTCTCATCAAAGGCCATTCGCACTAGATATTACTGGCCAACCATGAGGGAGGATTGCACGAGGTATGCACAGCGGTGAAAAAAGTGCCAACAACATGCTGATTGGCATAAGGCGCCCCAAGAGGAGTTGAGATCGATTCATAGCCCATGGTCGTTTCATACCTAAGGAATCGACATCCTAGGGCCATTCCCTTTAGCAGTGCGACAGATGAAGTACCTCGTGGTTGCCATCGAGTACTTCACAAAGTGGATAAAGGCTGAGCCAGTAGCGCAAATCACAACCCACAAGGTCCAGCAGTTTGTATGGAAGAACATAATATGCTGCTTTGGAGTCTCAAAACGATTGGTGTCCGATAATGGCACCCAGTTTGCAAGCCAACAGTTTGGCAAGTTGTGCACAGAGCTTGGAATAAAGCAGGTGTTCGCATCAGTCGTACACCCCCAGACAAATAGGCAGGTCGAGTTTGCCAACTGAGTTCTGCTCAGAGATCTGAAGAGAAGGCTAGAGAAAGCCAAGGAGACTTGGGCAGAAGAGGATTCTATAATTGTGTGGGCCTACCACACCACTCCCCAGTCCACTACCAAAGAGACATCGTTTAGCTTGGTGTATGGTTTGGACACAATGATTCCTGTAGAAATCCAGGAGAGCTCACCATGTTTTCAGAACTTCGTGGCTAAAGAATCCAACGAAGAAAGAAAGGTGAACCTGAACCTACTGGATTAAGTCAGGGAGGAAGCTCGCATCAAGGATAAAGCCTTGAAGAGAAAGGTGGAGTACAAGTACAACTCCAAGTTGAGACCTCGACAGTTCCATATCACCGACTTGGTGATGTGGAAAGCCCACCCCTACCAGTTAGAAAACAAGTTATCTCCTAAGTGGATTGGTCCATTCCATGTGACAGAGGCGCTTGGGAACAGAGCGTACAAACTCGAGACCCTAGAAGGTGGAACGATTCCTCGAACTTGGAACGGAGCAAATTTAAAGTTTTATTTCAGTTAATTATTTCATTGTACACAATTTAGGGGACACTCTTTTTCCCTTATCAGGGTTTTTTAATGAGGTCACCCAATAAAGTTTCAGTTAAAAGATATGTCTTTGCAAATTTGTTTTACAGGGAAGTAAGCGAACCTCTCCCTTGGGTTAGAAACACCAAGACTGGGAATAGTATGGTTCTTAGTGAGCCTCCCTCTTGCGTGGGAACACTAAGGTCGAGACAGTAGGATTCTCAGTTAAAGTCCTCCCTTGCCTCTATACGGCAAAGGCGAGGTCAGTAAGTGAACCTCTCCCTTGGGTTAGAAACACCAAGACTGGAAATAGTATGGTTCTTAGTGAGCCTCCCTCTTGCGTGGGAACGTCAAGGTCGAGACAGTAGGGTTCTCAGTTAAAATCCTCCCTTGCCTCTATACGGCAAAGGCGAGGTCAGAAAGTGAACCTCTCCCTTGGGTTAGAAACACCAAAACTGGGAATAGTATGGTTCTTAGTGAGCCTCCCTCTTGTGTGGGAACGCCAAGGTCGAGATAGTATGGTTCATAGTTAAAATCCTCCCTTGCCTCAATACGGCAAGGGCAAGGTCAGTAAGCTAAGTAAAAATCTCCCTTGGGTTAGAAACACCAAGATTGGGAATAGCATGGTTCTTAGTGAGCCTCCCTCTTGTGTGGGAACGCCAAGGTCGAGAACAGAATAGTTACCAGTTAAAATCCTCCCCTACCTCTATACGGCTAGGGTGAGGTCAGAAAAAGGAACCTCTTCCTTATCTCGTAAGGCAAGGTTAGTATGATTCCCAGTTATATATCTCCCTTACCCCTATATGGAAAGGTCGAGACCAGCTAAGTGAGTCTCTCCCTTGTCTTGCAGGAGAAGGTCATAGTTAAAGATCTCCCTTGCCCTTATATGCCAAGGTCGAGAGCAACATTTCCCTTATCTTTGTTTGACAAAGGATAGGGCGAAGTAAGAGTTCAAGCGAGCACCACCTCTAGCCTAAGACGACGAAGAAAGGTTAAGGACAAGCGAGTAAAGAAGTGTGCTATCTAAGTTAGAAAGGTCCTAAAGCGTTGTTAGACTAAGCAAGACAGTCAACAACAAACACAACGAAACAGTTCAAAGTAAAAGAACATTTTATAGATAGAAACACACACACACACACAGATATATATATATATATATATATATTTACAAATGACAATTGTTCATCAGACTGCAAGATAATTACAAAAGAAGTCATCAAGAGTCAACATCCACCAGCTGACCATCCACGACCCTTCTCACCAGCCCAGTTTGGGAGAGATCCACCCCAGGATGCACACATCCAACCTGGGCCATGGCGACTTCAAACCCGGCGGCGTCCTTAGTAAGCTCCACTGTTGAGAATCAACTAAAGGTGGCTTTTTATAATGAAGAACAAGATCATTCGCCTTCACATTTAAAGTTTTTCTTGTTAATCTTTGCAAAAGATAAAGCCCAAGCCCAAGCCCAAGAAGGCCAAAGCCCACAAAAGCCCAAAGACCATCCCATGAAGGGCAAAGCCAAGTTTTAAATAAATATTGTTTAGAAAGGTGCTTAGAGGGAAACATTAGAAACCTCTATTGTTAAAGCATCTTTTAGTCTTTAGTTAAGAGTCTTAGGGGGGGTGTGTTAGTAGATAGGTGTAGGAGTAAATAAGGAGGTGCCAAAGTGAGAGAAGGGATCACACTTTCCTCATGCTTTGTTTTAGGCGCAAATTCTAGAAGCTTTTTAGGAGGGGGTTTTTTTTAATTTGTGTAGCTTACTTTTCAGCACCTTAGGCTATAAATAGAGGTGCTCTCTTTGTAAAATTCAGATTGGAATTAATCTAAGAAAACTCTACTCAAATTTTGAGTGATCTTTGGAGAGCTTTTGGAGCCTTCTTCTCTAGTCTTATCTTGATGGATCATTGGAGTCCTCAAGTGGCGGCATCACTCTCATCTAGGAGCATTCCACACTTCTAGTGGCGAGATCTTCCAACATTCTTCCATCTTCATGAGCACTCTCTTATCCTTCCTTTCTTCTCTTTCAATTGTTCATGTTGTCTTGTGTTCTTGAGTTGTTTGGTTCGGCTTTTCTAATTTTCCAGCACCTATGTTTTGTTCTTTGCCTTTTAATTTCATTTTGTTCGGTTGAAATGTGTTTTTATGCAATTCTGTTCGGTACTTCTTAATTCTACCTCTTTTGTTTGGTTCAATTTGACTATAATTGGTTCATCCAAATGAGTTTGGGATTTGGTACTAGTTTTTGGTGAGTTCTTGTCTTAGAACAATGATCCAACTCTAAGAAAAGTGCCTCTATAATGTCCAACTCAAGGTGATTCCTAAGAAGGTCAAGAACCTTTCTCTTTATGGCTAGTGGAATCACATCATCCACCTTGGTCTGTTGGAAGAGTTCATCCTTGCGAGATAGCTCTTCCTTCAGCTTGGCAAGTTGTTCCTCTAGTTGTGATGATTTCTCCCTAAATTCTTCCTCAAGCTTGACAGCTTTCTCCTTTGACTGTGCCACTTCCTCCTTCAAGCCAATCACCTCGGTTCGAAGATCCAAGACTTTGGCATGAGCCCCCACAGCTTCCTGAGACTTCTTGAAGAGGAGCTTCTTAGCCGCTAGCTCAGCTTTGCGAAGATCTACAACCTCCAGATAAAGGGCAATCTCGCAATGTTTAAGCCCCTAGATCTGGAGGGCGTCTTAGCTAGCTGCCTCCTTCAGCTTTTGCATCTTAGTCATGGTAAGGCTAGACGCAACGAGAAAGTCCCCAAGACACTTGGTTGCGTGCTCTTGTAGGGGGTCTTCATCCATGTTCTCCATCCTCTCCTAATCTTGGAAGGATTGAAGTGCACAGACAAGTAAATATGAGCAGAAGCAGAGATAAACAAGTACCAATGTAACCCTTAAGGGCCTTAGGGCTAAACTCAAGTTGGAGCAGCTTAACGGTGTTAAACGGCGCTTGAAGGCCAAAAAGGAGGTCGCACACCTCTCGTTCCTGTGGGGGTAAGTCCTCGAGGCACCTGGGCTTCTTGAATTTAGGTTTCTCTGCCCAGTAGGGGAAACCTGTCTAAGAGAGTGGGGTCCCTTTTGTTGCACCGAACCTTGAAGAACTTCCCTTTGAAGCCCTTGTATGACTGCTGAAAGAGAGTTAGAAGAACCCTCCCAGCAACTCCGTTGAAGCTTACCCACAACTTCTTCCAGGACTCTTGGCCTCCAAGAAGTACAGGAACACGTCCACTGATGGCGTATGGCCAAGGCAGTGGCACAAGATCGAGAAGGCCCTAACAAACGACCAGCTGTTTGGGTGCAGCTGGGCGGGGGCGACATTGATTTCAGTGAGGAGGACTCGCTCGAAGCTAGTGAAGGGTAAGCAAAGGGCAAGTCTTTTGAACACGGTAGAGTAGATGAAGCAGAATAGTCCCTCTGGGTCCAAAGACTCATCACAGCAAACAGGTTCACTAACCCTGCAAGGCACGGCCCTCACGAACTTGTCGTGCTCCCTCCCAAATATGCGGGACTTGTGGCAAGTTTCGTTTTTTCCTATAGGTTACTATGGTCGCGTGGGTAGTAAAGCTGGAAGTTTCCTCTAAGAGGTTGCTAGGTGTTCAATGGTACAAGGACCTATAGTGAGGGGGAGAAGGAGTTGGGTTTGGAGTTGAGGGTGGAGTTGAGGTTGGAGTTGAGATTGGGGTAGAATTTGGAGTTGAGGCCGGAGTAGGATTCAGTTGAGCCATCTCAAGAAGAAAAGCTAAAAGAAGGGAAAAGAAGAAAAAACGAAGGTTTAGAGAAGGAAATGTGCGCACCCCAGAAAACAGAGAAATACGAAAACGATGAACAGGAATCGTAAAGTGCAGAAAACATAAACAGTCACAGAACAGTTATAGCAGACTATGAGCATCAAAATTGTAAAGCAAGGGTGACCATAAAGTAAAAAACGTACCTTTGAGCGATTAGGTTTCGAAGAGTCGCAGTGGTTGAGGAAGAAGAGAGAGTGTTTGAGAGAAGAAAATGCTCGAGAAATGTTAAGAGAAGTAATGAAACAGTGAAGGAGCGTAGGGGTTTGAAGGGTTTAACGTATACAAAGAAGTGCAAGTGGCAACGAGCCTTAGCCGTTGATCCTGCCACGTGTACGTTGATTAAAAAAGTATGGTGAAACGTCACCTCGGTGCACTGTTCACGTCCCATCACTCTAGTGCAACGTAGGTCGCCATGGGCGATCACTTAGCCTCTTCGTTAAAACAAGTTACAGCTCGAGCCTGGGGGGTTTGTGTATTAGCCAAACCTCGGACATCGGCATCGAAGAGGTCGACATCAGACGTCGACATCGGACCTCGGTGGTCCGACAGTAATAATGGGCCACGTAAGTTGGGCCCCAGAAATAGTATGAGTTAACGCCCAAATACCAGAAAGACCTAAATCACGAGAGGATCATGCATGAGGTGTGTATAGTACATTCGGGTACGACACAAGCAAGTATTCCCTGGAGGCACTAAGGCTCGTAAGGGTTAGGGTTTCCAGGGAAAGATTGCATGCATTACACGTGAATAATTAGGGCACCCACAGAACATATGGCACCGCAGTGCTGGTACATGAGTTGATACCCTGGCGGCCATACTGTTAGAGATTTTGCACTCCAGAAGGGGCAAGTCTTGTGCCGCAGCTACGCTAAGCTTGTGCAACACGTCACAGGATGCCTCACCAGTAACCCTAATTCCACTAAAGGAAGATTCTCGTGGGATAGGGAGTTGACCTAGATATAATCTATATAAAGGGTGGTAAGAACCCTAGAAAAGGTACGCCGTTTCTAAGACTGAAACTGCTTTACATACTTACTGTTTCTTAGCCTAGTACTGACTTGATCGTCGGAGTGCAATCAACAGGTAGGGTCCCCTCTGTTTTAACGGAGCCACTCTCAGCTACCCAAGTAGAGAGCGAAAACCACCACGAGATAGGAGGAGTCACCATCTGTCTTTGAGGTCAACGCGACTGAGTCAACCGTCAAGAACCGTATAAATTATTCTAGTATTTATACAAAAAGTTTGTCTATTTTTTTATTATTGTGTGGGGGGTGGCTTGGATGTTCTTCCCTAATAGTTATTATACTTTAATACCTATAGTACCTGACAAGAATAGTTATTATACTTTAATACTTATCTTACACGATAAAGATATTTATTATACTTTAATACCTATAGTACATGACGACAAGACTAATTCTGTAAAAATATATTATACTTTAATATCTATAGTACACGATGACAAGTTGGACTGGAGGGTATGGAATTTTGTAAGCAAAGCATAACCATCAATAATTCATAAAGGCATTTATTAGAAGCTGCAGAGTGATTATGCTCTTATTGTAAGCAAAGCATTATTGTACTTTGTTGTGCTCTCTTTCTGTCCACTTAGCTTAATGACTTCAATAATACCTCAAATTTCTTATTGGTGTATTTATTTCCAGTATAAGAATTTTTTTTCTGAGGTTGACATTTCGGATGTTTCTTCCTACATCCCATATTTAAAAAAAAATATTTTACCCTTTTTAAAAATAACATGCAGAATACTCTTTCTGAAATATTTTTGAAAGATATTTTCCATAACATATTTTTAAATTTCGAATTTATTATTCTGAAAGTAAAAAAATATGTTCCAAAAAAGATATTTCAGAATAATTTTTTTTATCTTTTAAATTTCCTATTCCAGAAACATTTTTGCATTGGGAACTCTTCTATTCCGAAATTACCCAAATCTGTTAAGAGTAATAATTTGAATTTTTCAAAAAATATAAGAATGCAAAAGGAAAACTATAGGGGTGCAGGAAGAAAATGTAAGGGTGGATGAAGAAACACCCCTACATTTGCTACATTTAAGGATCCTTTATATAATTGTTTTGGGCCATTATTTATTCTCTCTAGCCCATGCCCATGCCCCACCCCTCCTCTGTTATTACATCTTAGGTTTTATTGTGACTTGCTCTTTCATCTGTTAAATGTGGAGATATTGCTTCACTCCCTTTTTTTAGACATAGACTAGTTCTATCATCTTATTAAATCTTCTTTTAACAAGTCTTTAAGAATTTTTTAATTGTAAAAGTTATAAGTTTAAAATTTAGATTTTATAAGTTTTCTTTATTAAAACGTGTTAACATAATATAAAATCTAGGAATTAGTTCAAGATTATAAGAATAAAAATATATTTTTTGATCTTAAAAAATCTGTTTTTTCAAAAGGTTAATATAAAACTATTATTAAAGTGAATATTTTATAAAAAAATTGTATTAAAATAAAAAATTATAATAAAACTTCTAAACAAGACACAATGAAACTCACCTAAATTAAAATTGGTGATTAACCTTATAATGAAAATAATCTTATAATTTATATTAAAAATGTTCCATTTTTATTGTGAATGAAGTTTGTTAAGAACTTTTCTTCGACAAAATATATATATATATATATATATATATATATATATATAGAGAGAGAGAGAGAGAGAGAGAGAGAGAGAGAGAGAGAGAGAAATTGTTATTTTTAAGAATTTAGTTAAGTATAAAATTATATCTAACATAAAGTGGCAATCAGTCACTCGAGATAATTTGATATATTAATTTTAATATATTAAATATATAAATAAAATAATCGATCCCAATTAGTCAATAAACATGACAATGGTTGATTTTCTTCAATTCCTGTCTAATTTATGGAAAAATGATGTGGTAAGTCTTTAGTTTTTAATGTGTGGTTAAAGAAAAATGTAAAACATCTACGAATCTTTGCGATGGCAAGCTTAGATTATTTATAATTGTTTATTATTAAAACAAATATTTTAATGATAAAAAACTCTTGTAGAATTTATATTATAAGTCAAATTAATTATTAAAATAGACTAAATATAGTTATTTTTCAGAAATTAAAAAATAAAGTGTGTAACTTTAAAATAAAGAGAGACAAATATAATTTCAACTTCTTTTAAAAAAACTCTTGTAAAAGAAATGACCCTATCTTATTGTTTCTTTTGCTTTATAAAACTCTGAACCATAATTAATAGTATATAATAGGAAAAGAAAGAAAAATAATTACAGGTTGAATTACATTTTATTGTTATTTTTCTTTATTTTAGTTATGTATGGTACATATGCCATTAATTTCATGTATGAATAATAGGAAGAATTTTAGAGTAAATGTATTAAATTAGATCAGAGGCAACATCTTGTACATTACAATATAAATTTATCGTGGATTTCACAAAAGAAAACAAAATAATCTAAAGAAATATAGCCACAACAACTACCCAACCAACAAGAAAATGAGCATCAACAACTACTCAAACAACAACAAAATGAACATAACAATTTGGATAACAAGATACTGTTATGCGAACTATTAGGAGCTTTATGTTTCTAGTTTGTTTAGATTGCAAATTATAATTCATGTTGACTTGACTTTTGAATTATGTTATATTTTACATGTTTATATGATGAGATTTCAATTATATTTTGTCAATTTTAATTTATGTTAGGTGTATTGGATGATGTTTGATTCTTCTTGAATTTATAGGTTCAATACACATTGATAATAAATTGTTCAATTTGGATATGTTAGATTAGTTCATGTGTGATGGAATGTTGATTATACATGTGTAAAACATTTAAAAACAATTCATTCAAATGTTGAATGAACATTTTATTGCATGTATGATTACCTACGAATTTACCCTTGAAAAAAGGTTGATGGGTAATGTGCACACATTAGGGGTGATCATGGATCAAATTCTTTAAAATCCAATCTACATCCAATCTAAATCCAAACAAATGGATTGGATTTAAAACCCATATCCATTTTAACTAGATCAAGTTTATTTGGATTTTTTTCAAATCCATTTAAAGTGAATTAAATCTAGATTAAATCCACTTTATCAATTAGATTAATCCATTTCGATTTAGACACGGGCTAACCTGACTCAACTTGAACTTGGATAGACTCGGCTAGATCTATACCCGAGGCCCACTCAACTAGACCTGGATCCGGGCCGACACGGCTAAACTTGGACCTGGGCCAAATTGGGTCGACCTAGGCTTGGGCCCACACGAGTCAACTCGGACCGAGTCAGCTCGACATGGGCCAGCCCACCTTGGCTCGACATGGACCTGGGCCGACTTGGCTCGAGATGGGCCTGGACCTTCTTGACTCAAGATGGGCCCGAGCCGACTTAACTCAACATGGGCTCGTCCGACTCGGCTCGACATCGGCTTGGGCCAACTCAGCTCTACATCGGCCCGGGCCGACTCGACTCCACATTGACCCAGATCGACTCATCTCGACTTTGACCAGGACCGACTCGACATGGGCCCGGGCCGACTTGGCTCGACATGGGTCCGAGCTGACTCAATTCGACATGGGCCCCAACCTACTCAGCGCGACTTCGACTCGGTTCAACTTTAGCCCGGACTGACTCGGCTCGACATCGACCCGGACTCACTCGACTCGACAATGGCAAGACATTGGCGCGAAACGAATTGGCTCCTGAGCCCACTAGGCTCGACATGGGCTGGGTCCGACTCTACTCTACATGGGCCTGGACCGACTAGGCTCGATATAGGTCTAGACCGATTGGGCTCGACATGGACCCGGGCTTGACTCGACATGAACCTAGGCCGACTCGACTCGAGATGGGCCTGGACCGCCTTGACTCGACATGGGCCCGGGCCAACTCGACTTAACATGGGCCCGTCCGACTCAGCTCGACATCGGCCTCGACTGACTCGGCTCTACATCGGTCCAGGCCGCCTCGGCTCCACATTGACCCAAACCGACTCAGCTCGACATGGGCCCGGGACGACTCGGCTCGACATGCCCCCAGACCAACTCGACTCAACATGGGCCCGAACCGACTCGGCTCGACATGAGCCCCGACTTACTCAGCGTGACTTTGGCTTAGACTGACTCGACTCAACTTTGGCCTGGGCTGACTCGGCTTGACATCGAGCCAAACTCACTCGACTCAACAACTCGACATTGGCGCGGAACGATTCAGCTCGACATGGGCCCCGGCTAGGCTCGACATGGGTCGGGTCCGACTCTGCTCTACATGAGCCCGAACCGACCAGACTCGACATGGGTCTGAGCCGATTGGGCTCGACATGGGCCCGGGCCAGCTCGGCTCGACATAAGCCCGGACCGACTAGGCTAGACATGGATTTGGACTGATTGGGCTAGACATCGGATAGGGCTGACTCGGCTCGACATCGACTAGAGTCGACTCGGCTCGACATTGACTAGGGTCAACTCGACTCGACATCAGCCCAGGCCCACTTGGCTCGACATCGGCTAGGATTTACTTGGGTCGACATCGACCGGGACCGACTTTGCTCGACATAGGCTCGGTCGTCGACATGGGCCCGATCTGACTCTGCTCAACATCAACCAAGATTTACTCAGCTTGACAACAACTCGTCATCGGCTGAGACTGTCTTCACTCGACAAGGGCTAGGACTGTCGATGTCAGCTCGACATCGGCTCAGACTGACTCTTCTCGACATCGATTCTGATCGACTTGATTTAACATCGGGTCGGGCTGCCACGACTCGACATGGGTCTAGGCCAACTCGGCTCGACTTCGGGCTGGACTGACTCGGCTCGACTTCGGCCTGAACCGACTTGGCTCGACATCAACCAAGACTTACTCGGCTCGACAGCAGGTCAACAGCGGCTCGGGTCGACTTTGATTGACATTGGCCCGATTCTACTTGGCGTGACATGGGCCCGGTGTCGACTCAAATTGGGCTTTGGCCCACTCAGCTCGACTTGGACCAGGTTTTACTTGGCTCGACTTTGGCCTGAACCGACGCGGCTCGACTTTTGCCTAGGTCGACTCTGCTCAACCTTGTCTGGGACCGACTCGGCTTGACTATGGCCCAGACCTAATCGGCTCGACTTTGGTCCAAGGTGACTCGACTTGACATGGACTCGGGCTAACTCTGCTCGACTTGGGCCCGGATTGACTCAACTCAACCTAGGCCAGGGCCAAGTCAAAGTCCAACCCAAATTCATTTGGATAATCCAAAAATGTATCCAATCTATATCTAATCCATATCCAATTAAATGGATTGGACTTACAATCCAAAAATATGGATTTGGATTTGAGATAAATCTATTTAAATGGATTAAAAGTAGCTTCAAATTGGAAAAATAGGGATTAGGTTTAATCTTTCTCACTCTCATATATTTTGAGTAGCATATTAATATTAAGTTCTTTGATTGAAATTGATGCCCATAGAAAATTCATTTATATCGATTTCTCTCTTTTGTGCGTTTTGGACTTTCCAACTTTCTTCTTTTAGCATATATCATTCTTCATTAGTCCAAATCTCCATTCTTTCCTAGAAACCTGCAATTAACACCAAATTTGGGCATAAAATGCTTTTATTCAATTAAAGATCATAAAGAATGTAAAAAGGTATAAATTCAAAAATTAGGGATTATTTTATATGTAAATTAGCAATTAATACTCATAAGTGCCTATATTTTAATATGAAATATTACGAAAATTAGGCACTTATCATTAATAAAAAAAGAGTAATCTTTTGCTCCTCGACACTCGGGGTCAAACGAGGCCACTCCCTAAACTTGGAAGGATTCCTAGTCCAAAACATAGGAAACCTCGATCACCGGCTTCATCAAAGAAGAACTTCATACTCTCGGGTTGGATGAAAACTTTGAAAAACCTACCCTTGAAGTTCTTATAGGAGGTGGTGAAGGAACCGAAAAGAATATTACCCGACCGACTGATAAGTGAATGCCACAAAACAGGCTCGGTTGGGTGGGAGGTGTAATAGCTAAGAAAGGTGGAAGAAGTGGGAGACAGACGGAATGCGTCGCATATGACACGGAAAGCTTGCATGGACACCCAAGTATTTGGGTGGAGTTGAGTGGGAGTCACGTTGAGCGCCTGAAGGACGCCCATCATGAAATTGTCAAAGGGAAGAGAAATGTGCAAATCAGAAAAAAAAAACAAGAGAATAAAAAGAAGGGACGTTCGGAAGGAAACCGACCCATACACACTGTATTGATCGGTTGGCAAGGCTCAACGGACACAATACCATGGTCGACATTTGACTTCAAAATTGGAACCCTCTTCAAGAAATCAGAAACGAAGGTCTCGCTCAAGAAACAAGAGGTGATCCTAGTCACCTTAGGATCCACCCAGTGAAGCCCCTAGGAGGGAGGATGACTGCTCAGGGGAGCCCGACCAGTCGGTGGCACCTTTTGGATCGTCTCTTCTGACTACATTCTACACTGGGTGCAATACTTGGATTGCACCGACCGACAAAGGCTCAGTCATTGAGGAGTCGGGAGAAGAAGACGAAGAAAACGAAAGAGATGAAGGAAGAGGAGAAGTGGAAGCCGAGGAAGAGGATGTAGGATGAGACAAGGAAGATATGACTAACCTTTGGAGGACGAGGAAAGTAGAGCATTAGACAAAGGGTATTCAGGTGTCGAAGCAAGATATCAGAGTAGAAGAGCAGTGGTTCGACACTGTTGAGACCACTATTTATAGTCCTTGGGGGTCTCGGGAGACGAAGCGCCACATCCATCTCAACCGTTATATCTCCTAAGATCCAACGATCCTCATCAAATGGCGCCAAAAAACCCCTCATTAATGCATGTCATGTCACGCGTACAAGTGTCGCTTAATGTCACTTCAGACCTCGGGAAGCCCAATTGTCACATTGGTCTCGGACAAAGTCTCTTCGGGTTAACCATCCTCGAACTTGGGCGGCAAATGTACTGGTGAGAACCGTACGACCGATACCATGTCTCGATCCCCATCAATGGGTCGACTGAGACTACGAATCCAATTACGCTTAAGTAGAGTTAGTGAAGCTAATCAACAGTTAAGATCTAGGTAATGTATTCCTAAACATGACCTAGTTCCCTAATCCGACCCAATAAGAAAGGCCCACTAAAATAATAAATAGCACAAATTCCAAGAATCAAGTACATCATCATACAGTGTTCTGACTGCCGAGCATCGAATACTAAAACTGACTTGAGTGCTGGAGTGTCTTCTACAAGTACCATTCGAGTCTGGATTACGAGAAGACCGAGAAGCAGAACGAGTAAAGAGGAGAAAAAAACTTACAGGAAGAGGAGTTGGAATGCAGACCAACCAATCGACCAAAGTAAGAGAGGAGCAGTCTTAATAGTTATTTTTCCTTAATCCGGTTCGAGAACCTATAATATGCTACTCATTTTAATCTTTCATGTGTGTACAACTTGGAGCATCACATGCATTATGATATTGAGATTTTCTTTATTATGAATAATTGATGACTTTGGATTCATTTGTTTCCGAGTTAAGAAAAAAAGTGATATGTGAAATACATCTCAATATATCCTTGGAATGTGAATCCTTTTGTTAGTTTTTCAAGTGACCATGTCATGTGAGAAAAGTGAAGACATTAAGGCCCTGCTGCTCTGGGTGCTACACCCCTACACAATGTCTCACAAATAGTCCTTGTTATATTAATCTCTCTTATCACATGGCATTGTCATGTGGAAAATTCAGGATGAGATTATCTAAATCCTTGCTGTAAATGACAGATGTGAAAAAGAAAGACATGACAACAACAAAGAGATCCAAAAGTGAAGCTACTCTACTACCATAAGGGTAGTCTTCACCTAGATAATATGGATTACCAGTCTTGAACTAAGAACCTATTTAAAATGCTAAAGATTTACCTATTACAAACCAAATGGGTAATTTAAAAAAGTTCAAATAAATTTCCTTCAATTACCTCAAATCTGCACACAGATACAGAAGAAGTGCTCCAAAAGTTGGCATTGAGGCAAAGAAATTTGAGTAGAATCATTTTTTAAAGTGAAGTACTTTTCGCTTTAATTCCCTTGGGCATTTTAGCACTTATCCTTTAAAATTAGTGAATGATGCACGAAATCTTTTTCATTTTTTTTACTTAAATTTTCATAAAGATTCCTGAAAACATAAAAAAAACTGATTTATGGATTTAAAAAAATTATAATAACAACATACGAAATAAGAAAATAAATCTTTCATATAGAATAGGTCAATATCAAGTCTAGCTCTCACTCTCTCTCAGTTGCACATGCACTCTCAGACACAAGCACAAGTCTAAGATATATCAAGTGCTACAACATCATGACACCACTTGCCATTCACTCTACATCAACACCTTCATTTTCTTCTATATTTGCTTCTTCAATTTAATTTATTTCTTTTATTAGTCTTATTTCACACAGTATGTGTTGTAAATGGTTAATATTAAACTTGTAAAATTCATATTTAAAATAATCCTATTTTGTACTAATTTAATTTTTGATTTAACCTCAATTCAATAAGCAGTAAAACATATCTATCCTTAACTCACAAAACAAAATTGAAAACAAGTAAAAGAAATTGTAATTAGATCCATGAGAATCCTTAACAGTGGATTGAAGAATAAAAATGAATGGGTTGAAGGTAATTTATTTTAAATTATTTGAATAAAAAGAAATTTGGTTTGTATTTGTTTGACTACTAATTTTCCTCAATTCAATGAGCAGTAAAACATATCTGACCCTTAACCCACAAAACAAAATTGAAAACAATAAAAAAATTGTAATTAGATCCATGAGAATCCATAACAGTGGATTTAAGTGGATCGAAGAATAAAAATGAATGGGTTGAATATATTTTATTTAAAAATTATTTGAATTAAAAGAAATTTGGTTTGTATTTGTTTGAATAGAAAAAGAAGAAATTTAAAAGTGAGGAAAAATGTAATATGTTCAAATAAAAGGTGGAGAGGAGAAGAGTCTCTCTTTCACTGAACTTATGCATATGTGAATGGCGGAAAGTTGTCCACTTATTATTTTTCTCTAAAAATAATGACTCACAATTCCAGTCTCTTCAATCTTCAATTTTCCCAGTTGAGTAAATCCTCTGCTTCAGCACCCTCACACCCTCTTTTCACCATATTCACCTGTCTTTTTTTCTAATCTTTTCTTCTAAGTTTCTTTCCCCTTCGACATCCGTATAACACATAATGAGAATAATAATAATATATCAAAACACAAGCATAATCAAATAATATTATTATTAATAATCAATCCATCACAGGAACAATGATTCAAAATATACAATAGTTTCATCATACTAGAAAAATAAACTCTATTATCCCAAATTTATTGAATTTCAAGTTTATCCCCAATTTGAAATAACCACTAGTGCAAAAAGATTAAAAGAATACTCCTTATTAAGTGTGGGTTTGCGATTAAACGCATTTGTAAAAAACGCGGTGGCATTTTTTAAATTAATTTGATTTACAAATGCGGTTCTAGAGTAAAACCGCATTTGTAAATGCTTTTTACCCTAAAAATTTGAAGCGCGCCACTCCAGTTTCAGACTTTCACTTTCTTCTCCGCTCTGGCCTTCGTTTCCACTGTTCTTGCGCTCGCGTCCTCTCTGCATTTTCCTTCCTTTTCACCATTGTAAGTTTCGTTCATTCATTCATTCATTCATTTTCGTTCCTTACTTCGTTGGCATTGGCATTTTCGTTCCTTACTTCGTTGCCGCATTGGCATTTTAGATTACTGTTCCATTGTATTTGCTGCTTCATATTTGGTCTTCACTGGTCTATCCCTACTCCGCCACCGCCACCGCCACCGCTTCCGCCGCCGCCTTTGTCGTGTGCCTCTACCACTCCGATCACCAGCAACCTTGGTTCACGGAAAGGTTGGTGTTCTATTTAAAATTTTTTGAATTTTTATTTAATATTTTGAATTTATATTTTTGTGTATTATAATTTATATATTATTATATATAAATTTGTATTATATAATTTGTATTTTCTTAAATTTATATTATATATTTAGTTAGTTGTTAATTACGTTTCAATAAAAGTTTTATGTTATGTTAGTTGTTACTTTTAGAATAGAATTATCGTGTTTGGATTGAGTCCGGGGGTGTTCGACCCTCGGCAAATGTGTGAGATAGAATACTAATTATTAGAAAATCCTAACTATTCCAGAATATATAATGGATCGAGGTTGGATTAATGTTGTTCGTATAAGTGATGAGTACGAAAGGGGAGTAGAGGAATTTATACAATTTGCGCAGTGTAACGCGATTATTAGTGGTCATGATGGAACAAAGATCAGGTGTTAGTGCGTTAACTATTTGAATGGAAGGATACTGGATGTGAATATCATGAGGGAACACCTGCTATGTGATGGATTTCTTCGATCTTATACAACTTGGACATGGCATGGTGAATTATTAAATTTACCACGTGTTTCTGTAACTGAAGAATATGTGGGTTCTACCATGGATGAAGCAGTACACGATGATGGAGATGATGATCAATTGGAGGACATGATTCGTGATGTGGGAGTTGAGTGATTTGCAAAAGCGCATGGATATGGAAGTATGTCAAGAGATGCAGAGACTCCTTTGTATCCTGGATCAACTAACTTCACACGGTTGTCGACGGTGTTAAGATTGATGAATCTGAAGGCAATAAACGGATGGACTGATAAAAGCTTCACGGAATTGCTCCAACTATTGAAGGATATGCTTCCAGAGGGAAATACTCTACCTAATCGTAATTACGAGGCCAAAAAGATTCTTTGTCCAATGGGTATGGAGTACAAAAAGATACATGCATGTCCTAATGATTGTATATTATACCAGAAAGATTTTGAATTGTTGAAAAGTTGTCCGAGGTGTGGGTTATCACGTTATAAGTTGAAACAAAAAGATGATGATTCTATTGATGAGATGGAAAAGCATGGACCCCCAATGAAGGTTATGTGGTATCTTCCCATCATTCCAAGGATGAAGCGTTTGTTTGCAAACCCAAACGATGCTAAGAATCTTAGATGGCATGCAGATGAGAGGAAATGCGATGGCATGTACCGACATCCAGCTGATTCTATTCAATGGAAGAAATTTGATGATGACTTTCCAGAGTTTGGTAAAGAATCAAGAAATATCCGACTTGGTTTAGCTACAGACGGAATGAATCCGTTTGGTAATATGAGTACAAATCACAGTTCATGGTCTGTATTACTAGTTATTTACAACTTACCTCCTGGATTGTGCATGAAGCGAAAATACATGATGTTGTCTATGATGATATCCGGTCTGAAATAGCTAGGGAATGATATTGATGTTTATCTAAGTCCCCTAATTGAAGATTTGAAGTTAATGTGGGACCAGGGTGTTGAAGTATTTGACGGATTTGCTAATGAAACTTTCAAGCTTCATGCCATGTTATTTTGTACCATCAATGACTTTCCGGCATATGGTAACTTATCAGGTTATAGTGTTAAGGGTCACAAAGCGTGTCCAATATGCGAAGAAGACACTGCTTCTCAACAATTGAAACATGGAAGGAAAACAATATATCTTCGGCATCGAAGGTTTCTTAGAAGTCATCATCCTTACCGAAGGTTGAAAAAAGCCTTTAATGGACACCAAGAGGGTAGTGGTCCACCAACTCCATTAACCGGTGTTGAGGTTTACGAAAAGGTAAATAACATAGACCACACCTTCGGTAAGTCAAAAAAAAAAAAGTCATCTGTGACAAATATTTGGAAGAAGAAATCAATCTTCTTTGATCTTCCGTACTGGTCGAGGTTAGAAGTCAGACATTGTATATATGTAATGCATGTTGAGAAGAATGTGTGTGATAGCTTAATTGGTACACTTCTTAACATTAACGGGAAGACGAAGGATGGTCTAAATGCTCGTTTAGATTTGATTGAGATGAACATACGCGACGAGTTGTCACCCATAGAAATGGGTAAGCATACATATTTGCCCCCAGCCTGTTACACAATGTCAAAAGATGAAAAAATTAGTTTTTGTCAATGTCTAAAATGTGTGAAAGTGCCACAAGGACATTCTTCAAATGTGAAGAGCCTAGTGTCAATGCAAGATTTGAAGTTAATTGGGTTGAAGTCTCATGATTGTCACATCTTGATGCAACAGTTGTTGCCGGTAGCTATCCGTGGGATCTTACCAAAAAATGTTAGACATACCATAACCCGTTTGTGCTCATTCTTCTCTTCCATCTGTTGTAAAGTCATTGATCCCTCAAAACTATATGAACTTCAAAATGAAATTGTTGTTATCTTGTGTGAATTGGAGATGTTTTTTCCTCCGTCTTTTTTTGACATCTTGGTTCATCTAGTGGTGCATCTGGTAAGAGAGGTTAGATTGTGTGGACCAGTGTACTTAAGATGGATGTATCCTGTTGAGCAGTATATGAAAATTTTGAAAGGTTATGTGAAAAATCATTATCGTCCAGAGGCTTCAATGATTGAAAGGTACATAGCTGAAGAAAGTATTGAATTTTGTTCAGAGTACATGACAAAAGCAAATCCAATAGGTGTTCCATCTAATTCATGGCACCACAGGCGTTCTACAAGTAAATGTTTACATGGTGTGAATATTGTAAGCAAATTTCGATCAGAAGTCTTGCAAGCACATTTGTACATATTGAATAACACAGATAAAGTTGTACCTTACATAAAAGCTCATAAAGCCATTGTGAAGGCAAATAACCCAAGACAAGCAGAGAAATGGGTCTTGATGGAACATAATAGAACTTTCATGCCTTGGTTTAAAGACGAGGTGTTCAAGGATTCAACAGCATCAGAGACCTTGACCTGGTTGGCTGCTGGATTGAAGTTTGATGTCATCTCATGTACAGCGTACGAAGTGAATAATTGTATATTTTACACGAAGTCCATGGATGAAAAGAGTACAGTTCAAAATTTTGGTGTTACTCTTGAAGCCGAGTCAATGAAGTTTTCGACTTCGAAAGATACAAATCCAGCACTTGGATCAATGGCATACTATGGGTTTATAGAAGAGATACGGGAGATTGACTACACTAAGTTTTCTGTTCCAGTTTTCAAGTGTAAATGGGTTGACAATAAAAGTGGGGTTAAAATTGATGATTCAGGATTCACACTAGTGGACTTTCGAAAGATAGGGTATCGAGATGAGCCATTTATAATTGTTCAACAAGCATCTCAAGTTTTCTACGTGAAAGATCCTACGTCAGAACATTGGTATGTCGTTTTACAGGGCAAAAAAACAAGGGGAGACCATAGATAATATTGAAAATGGTGACCCTTGTTCATTCACACCAAAGATAATTAATAAAGATGACGATGTAGTTGATGATGTACATGCAACCCGTAAAGACCACAGTGAAGGAATTTACATATGAACTTTCAACCCCCATGCAACCTGTAAATAAGCGTTTTAGATTTAGATTTTTATGTATTATTTTTATAAGATTTTAATTCGATGCAGATTAACTAATGTTTGTTACCTAATTTTTTTAACAGAGACATGGATGACGATTTGACCCCACTTAAACCTCGATCCGGACTAGATTGAAGCGTCTCGCATTGAGATGTGCTGCTGGTGAGAAGACACGTGTTGACATTGACGTCAACACTGGAGTGGCTTTTGGTCCTATGGCAGATGAGTTTACGAGCTATCTTGGAGTTGTTTCTCGTGAGAGGCTCTCCATTCTTATTAATTCATGGGATGAGGTGTCAGAGGTCGACCGTAACATGATCTGGGAGGATGTTATGGTAAGCTTTACATTTTGATATAATGCTTTTTAATATTCATTGATTAATTTTAATTTGCTGATGTTATTTTGCAGGCAAACTTTGAAATTCCTGATGTGGAACCGCTTCGATCAAAGATTATATCCAATATCAGACTCAAATTTCGTACCTTTAAGTCAAGACTGACTTCGAGATACATTTTTGGCGACCTTAAAGACGAAAATTCATGTTTAAAGTACAAACATATTGATGAAGAGACATGACGTCTTTTTAAAGAAAGCCGTCAAAATGAGGCTTGGATGGTAAGTGAAGTAACTTTTTTGTTTATATAACATTGATAAGTTTATCTTATTTACTTTAGTTTGTTTATTTCAATTATGACAGGATCGTTGGAAGAAAGCTCAAGAGATAGCTTTGAAGAATCTTACCCCGCACATTATGTCTCGTTCGGGGTATCGAAAACTTGAGCAAACACTAATGGTGGAAAAGGAGAAATATAAACAGGGGACGTTGTCTGAGAATGTGGAAACAGGGGTCACTTCTCCTCCATCACCACCTTTTCGCCATGTAAAATGGAAGAGGGCCCGAATTAAAGAGTTGGGTGCACCAAGTTCTGAGCAATCCGGGGTTATCATCGAAAAAATTGTAAGTTATTTTTGTTATTTTCATTTATTTTAAAGCATTAATTATATTAATGCTTGAAAATATGATTTTTGTGTACTCTTGCAGGATTCCTTGGAATCCGACGGTAAATTTGTTGCTGAAGGTTGTCACGATATCCTGGTTGAAGCAATTGGACGACCTGAGCACTTTGGTCGTGTTCGTGCAGCTGGACAAGGGGACGGAATTAAACTATATTTTGGAGTTTCAAAACGACAATCATCCTCCTCCTCCAAAGAGAACGAAACTCAAATGAAGACTAAGATACGTGAAGAATTAATGGAGGAGATGAGAAAGGAGACTGATTTGATGTGGCTAGAAATGAAAAAGGAGAATGATCGAATGCGACAAGAGTTTCTATCGCAACAAGTTTGTGCTGAGCCGATTGAACCCCTTGTTAGTCCCACTCCCAAGAGCACAAAGGGGAGTTGTGCGGCTCCTCCAACATCAGGGGATGATATCAATGGGCAGACGGAGGATTGTGAGCTACTGGTAGTGGGCGGCAAACTTCCTCGGGTGGTGGCCCTTGGAAAAGTCTATCAAAACGCCACCACCTTACATAACGTTCCTCTCTCCCCTGATGTGGCGAAGGTAACAATTGAAAAAGTACGATTTCCTGATGCTCGTGTTCCGCTACCTTCAGATGAGGTAACCACTGTGGCCGATGCATTTTAGACATTCGTTGTCTGGCCCAGAGAGCTCATTCGATCTGTGCCCAAACCTCATGTAATAATTTCATTTCATTATATTATTTTTTATTTATATTTATATATTACATATAATTTAATACAAATGTTGTTTATCTTGTAGAAACCTTTTCGGCCACCAAGTCCGGAAAAGAAGCGTGAGGTTCCAGTTGACGATCCTATAGCTTCCTTACGTCTCATTGCTAGTCAGATTGGCAATGAACCTTTTCCAGTTCCGTGGGATGATACATTTTTTCAAATAAACACTGAACTGCCACTGATGATTTACAACACAGATTTATCAGAATTTATATCTAGGAAACAGGAGCTCAATATAAGTATAATTCATTTTTTTTATGATGTAAGTATCTTTACCTATTATTCAATTTACTTTATGTTAAATTATTATTGATTATGCTTTAACTAAAAACTTGTAGGTTTTTGCATAGAGTCTGTATCACTGAGGGGAAGGAAAATATGTATGGATTCTTAGATCCTGCATATACTAATCCCGTTGGACCAAACTCATCTGAGACTCAAGCATACATCACTAACACCCTGGAAAAAGAGGGAAAACAAATTTATTTATGCCCTTATATTAATGAGTAAGTTTAATTATATGTCATCAATTATTATTATTTCATGTTTTAAATATTTACTAACTCTTTTCATTGATGATATAGGCATCATTGACAGTTACTTGTCTTATCAATGGTTAATAAGACTGCTGTGTCGTTTTGTTCTCTACACAAGAAGATTCCCACAAAATTTAAGGATATCATTGATACGTAAGTACATTATAAACTGAACTTTGTATATGTTACTAATTAACCATCTACTAACGAGGTTTTTTGTATTAACCAGTTCATGGCGTGGATATAACATCCTAAAAGGTCGATCAAGTTCAAATAATTTGAACGGGATAAGAATAAAGGTTTGTAATTTTTTTCTTTCTCTATTATCATTTTTTATCAATATACTAACATATTACTTTTTATTGAATTATAGTGTAATAAACAACCAGGAAGCTATGAGTGTGACTATTACATTATGCAATGGATGATTACCATTATAAGACTAGGTGTTAAAACTGGTTGGAAAGAGGTACTATATATGTTAAATCATTTTTATAATTCTTGAACATGTATATATATATATATATATATATATCTAAAAACTAATTTATGTCAACTTTGCAATGCAGTTATTCACAGAAGAAACACCAATGAATGAGGAAGGCATTTCATATGTTAGAGATTCTTGGTCCACATATTTCATAATTTTTTATAACTCTAGCATAGGTAAACAATAGTGGTTTTATTATATGTAATTTGATTACTTGTAAATGTACATTTTGATGATCTCAATTGATTACTATATTTCTGTATTTGTCTGGCTGGGTTTGATCATTATGCAGGTTATTAATTTATATGGTTTATGCACAATACAAATTGCACTTTAAAAAAACACTATTTACAAATGCGGTCATTTACCAAAACCGCATTTGTAAATGTGATTCACCTATTTACAAATGTGGTCATTTACCAAAACCGCATTTGTAAATGTGATTTACGAATGCGGTTATTACCAAGACCGCATTTGTAAATCTTAAACCCCTAAACCCTCATCCCTCATTCAGAATAATATACAAATGCGGTTATTTAAAATAACCGCATTTGTAAATCTAATTTATAAATGCGGTTCTATGACCGCATTTGTATATCTCCGATTTACGAATGTGTGCTGATCAAATGCGGTTCTATAACCGCAATTGTAAATGTAAAATAGCCGCATTTATTTTACATTTCTGCGCTAGTGAACCGTAATGATATAAACATTACATTGAATAATTCAAGCAAATATAACAGATATTTGGAGCATCAATGTGAATATGAATCTTGTCATGAAACGAAATGAAGAATCATGAATTAGTGAGAGGAAGGTACAAATAGAGCATCAATCACATCCGAAACCAAAATGACGTAACACGAATTTATATGAGGAGAATGATAAGAATTCTAAACTAATTTTGAATTTGATGTTGGAGATGAGAGATGAAAGAAGTGTTTAGGATTAGAGAAGAGTGAATGAAGAAGGGTGAACAGAGAAGAGTCTAGGGTTACAAAGATGAGACTTACCATATCACTTAAAATTAAATTAAAACTCACATAGTAAATAATCATATTTAATTTTAATTGCATAATAACTTTCTTTTCTGTTTATTTCAAAAACATCACTACATCACTTTTATGTTTTCTATTTTTCCCTGGTGTTAGGTTAAAAGAAGGAGAAGCCAATAAAAAAAGAAAAGAACAAAATTAAAATATTTTATTTTGATTTTTAAAAAATCATTGATTTTATCGTAGGTTTGGAAAACCTCTAGTAAATGTGTGGCTTACTATATGTTTAGAAAACCTCTACTACTACATTTGTGTCTTATTAAATGTTATAGTAATCTCCATTATTAAACTTATACTAAAATTAGAAATTTTTGTAGTAAGACAACTATTCTGTACATTTAAATTATCTTGAGAGGACCATTTTAGATTTCTGTATTCGGTTGGATTTGGGTCATGTATTTGGTAGAGCGTTCGAGCATGGATCGTACAAATAATAAATGATTAAAGTTTATCATTTGACCAAGCTACGTAAATGGTTTAAAATATAACATTGATATTAATATTGTTTAAGAAGAAATATATATATGACTGTAAGATCTGTCTCAAGAAATATGACAAAAGGTGGTTGTCCATGAAATCAAGCTAGAGAAATTACCAAGTACATAATTCTTCTTCCCTTAACCGCACAACACACATGCATACGTGACGAAACCCAAAATCCAAATCCTTAACAGCAGAACAAACCAACAACCGAAAGCCTGATTCATTATTTGTTAGTCTTGACGGGGAGAGGTTCAATCTTGACAGGAAAATTACCAATCTCATCCCTCCACGCGCTGCTGCACGACGCGGCTTCGACGGTGTTCAAGGCAAGCCAGACGGCAGTGTTGCACTTGAACCCCGACCCAAACGCCATCTGCCACACCCTATCACCCTTCTTCACCCTCCCCTTCGCCTCGCAATACGCCAACTCGTACCACACGGAGCTCGAAGAAGTGTTTCCGAACCTGTACAGCGTCATTCTAGAAGGTTCCATGTGCCAGTCTTCGAGCTCCAAACTCTTCTGCATGCGGTCCAGCACAGCCCTCCCTCCCGTGTGGATGCAGAAGTGCTGGAACGCAAGCTTGAAGTTCGGCATGTAGGACTCGATCTTCGTCTTCAGCACCTTCCTCTCGATTAGGTTTATCAAGAACTTTATCTTCTCCGAGAGTGGGAGGACGAGGGGCCCCAGGGAGGTGATGTGCACTTTCAGCGCGTCGCGTGCCACGTTCATCAGCTCTTTCGAGAGCGACACGCCCACCTTCTTCTCCTCATCCTCCTCCTGGAAGACACACCTGTAGCTGTTTTCGTCGGCGCCGACGTGCGTTCGGAGCGTGTGGAGGAGCTGGTACTTTGCGCGGCAACGGTCCGACGGGTGGCTGGAGAGGAGCGCGGCGGACCCGCCCATTCGGAAGAGGCAGTTCACCAGCAGCATGGAGGGGTTGTTGCCCCAGTACATGCTCGAGATCTCATTTTCCGTGCTCAGAACCAGCGCGTACGAGTTCGGGTGTGCCTGCAAATAAAAAATTTTGTTAGCTGATTTATTCATGTTCCGTCTGTCAGAAACCAAATACTTATAGATGAAAATAATGAATGAAATAATAATAAAATGATTCAAACTTCTTTTTAACTCAGTGCATCTCTCTTACAATATTAACTGCATCAGTTACTAATCTACTTTTGGTAGATATATTTATGAAAATGTTTATTTTAACTTTTTTTTTATCTGTCTCATATCTGCAACCCACTTTGCGATCCGGTAAATATTACCCGTTTTTCATACAGTTAGATGGTTGGTCCACAAAAGTAGATGGGTCTACATCATTAAAAGGACCACTTCATCTCATCGTACAAACTACTCTTAAAAAAATAAGTGGGTCTCTAACTAACATGATTGATCCCGACCACTCCATCGCATCGTCGTTCTCCTAAAGCTCACTCTTTATTTTCATTTTTTTGCGTCAGGTACATGGCCCCACCCATCAGCTGTCAAAATAGGTATGGCATGATGAAAGACCATATTAAGAAATAGCGGCATAGATTAGGTGAATCAATCTTTGTATATATAGTTTCACTTTTTAATTTTGGTCTCATTTATTTAATTTTTAAAATATTCAACTATTTTAAAAAAAATTTAATCTGAGGCAAAAAATATTATGTCGAGCCAAGAAACAGGTAAGAGAATGTGGGAGAAAAAAAATAAATGTGTGGTTCTTTTTTATTATCGTCAGTTAGATATACTTAATTGGTTTAATTGTAAGTTTACAGTGAAACAGATGATAACTTTGTATGTAAATTTTACAGAACTTTTCTTGCATATTTTATCATAATGTATTTTTCTTTTTTTTTCATTTTCAAATATATTAAATATGTAGTAAATTATTTTCTTATCTCTAAACTAAAGTCGACTTATTACTTATTTTTTACAAAACGATGTGGTATAATTACTGATAAAAATGTATAAATAATAAAAGGTCAATATTTAAAATGAGTGAAAAAAAAACCTTGAGATTTAAAATGTTAAAGTTTAAGATAATTGAGAGCAAGAGAATACAATGCATAAAATAGATACAATGCATAAAATAGATTTAAACTATAAAATTTATGAAATAATAATAATTGAGTGATAAATATGAAATTACACCTAATAACTGCTTCCCTTTTATTTATAAATAAAAAAACACATTTATATTTTATTTTATTTAATAATATTTTCCAAAATATCTAAACTGCAATTAATTTATGAACTTTGTTTGTTTAATTAATGTCTGAGGCTCTAGCATGTTTGGTTGGAAAAGACTTTCGGCCTTAAATTTCATATGATCATCAAATTGGGCTCATGTGAGCATTAAATGTTCCGATACAAGGTTTAAATGCCTTTGAATGGATTATGGGCTTTTATGGCTATAACATGGGGTGGGTGACAATCTTTGCCCTACAAAAAATCTTATTTTATTTTATTCTAATCCATATTTTTATTATAAAAATATAAAATCAAAATAAAAAACAAAAAATATGGAAAAGAAATTAATGGAAGAAAAATAAGATGAAAAAGAAAAATTCTCATGAATAGATATACTTTTTTTTATCTCATTTTTTTAATCTTTCCTTTGTCTCCTACGTATTTTCTATAAAATAAGCGGGTTCTTGGTAAATTTGGGTATTGATGACACTTTATCGCATAAAGTTTTCTTACACTGAAAAAATAAAAAAAAACACCAATTTCATAACTTTTTATAATAATATTTTTAATTAAAAAATAAATTAAAATATTAAGTGATTTTTTTTATTGACGAAAGTGTATCCCGTATTTATATCATGGTACAACGACTCTGAAAATAAAACATGGCCCCACCGAACCGACCAACTTAGGTAATACATGAACCCGTACTATATTTGACACTCTTTAACTTTTCTCTCTCATAACATTTCATAGGAATACTTTATTATATGTTTGAAAACTGATAAATTAGAGATATTTTTTTTAAATGATGTTTTGATAATTTTGAGAGTTGTATATAATTTATTCAATAATTTAATTTATGCTTTAATTAAATAATTTAATTTAATATTTTAATAATATATAAAGTTGTTAAACGGAAATAAGAGAAAATCTATGTTGTCAAAGTAAATGTTTCTTTTTTTTATATGATATTTTTCTACCTCTTGTCTTTCTTATGTCTCTTTCAATGTAACATTTTCAAGAAAAAAAGTTTGCCATAAAAGTATTTTCAAACAAATATATACTTTTCAATGCATGGACGAAAATTCATTCTTGTAATTTTCCATTATCCATTATCCATTATCCGGCTTATTTTTTTGGCACATGCAATGCTAGTACACACAACAATGTTTTTTTAATCAGCTAGTACACTGTTGCAGAGGAATCAAAAGAAGACAACAACGTGTTGTGATTTTCACCCATTAATGGAGAAAGAGAGAAAAGAGAAGTAGTTAATGATATAATAGTTGAAAAGAACTAGAAAGAAGAAAAAGATGAAAACCTAGCGTAAGAAAAATGAGATCTAAAAGGTTTGAGAACATCATAAGTATTGTTATACCAAAGCATGAAGCAAAATATGATAGTTGTACGTACAAATCTCGGAAGATATACTCATTAATTGTTGAAGAATATTTTTTTAGACCTATGTGTTAAAAGTTGGAGATATGACTTAAAACAAGTGATTCATAATATAATATATGATAAAAAAAAATATAAAAATCAAATAAGCATTTGTATTGTTAAATTATTCATATATTATATATTTTGGAATACAGTAATATTCATACAATAATTTATACATATAACAGATTTTTTAAGAGGCTTTTTATTTTTATTTTTTTCAAATTGTAGAAACTGTAGAGTTCACGTCTTGTTTAGTAATTTCCTCATAATTCTTTGATTTTGAATTGATAATAGAGTACTTATTAGAAGGAATATATAATATAAAATGCATTGCAGGTCATAATTCTTTGATTTTGAATTGATAATAGAGTACTTATTAGAAGGAATATATAATATAAAATGCATTGCAGGTACTCCTCTTTTATATTCCCGAGGACTCAAATATAAAATAAGTAAAAATATAATCAAACTTTGACTAAATAAACTATTTAAATATAAAAATCACCGCAAAATATAGATTCATTGTATGTTGAGACTTTCTTTCTCATTCTACATTCACTTTACAACTTTAAAAAAATATTATTTTATTATAATATAATATTTTATTAAAAAATTGAAAAAAAAAGTAATTTAAAAATAGTGGTGTTAAAATAACTTTTTCCCTAAGTATAAAGAGCAATTAATATAAATGAAGTGAACTCATTTCGTAATCAGAACTAGTATAAAATTAGATTTTTTTGTGTGTATATTAAAGTTAAAATTAATATTTTACTGGTGTATCTCTTTTCGTATCATCTTTTGTTATGTACTATTCTTCTCTCTTCAAAAGTATTAAAAGTCTTTAGTTTGAGTTTGGAGTCTCATATCATGCTACATATGTGAAAAATTGAAATGATTCAAAGTAGTTTTAGTTTCATGTGAATTGTTATTATCTACATTTAACAAGATATGAAGATATGGTAAATATGCAATAACATCTGCAACATATCTAACACAAGAAATGAAAATTAATGAGCATGCATGATAAGCGAGAACCTGAAGGAGATGTTTGGCAAAGTCAACAGCAAGAACCCCTGCACTGCACCCCATGCCACTGAGATTATACGCCAAAATGTTCCCTCGAAGCTTATACCGATTGATAATGGAGTCAGACAGAGACGGTGTGGGATTGAACAAGCAACAATTTACCACAAGAATCCCTATGTCCTTCGCCTCAATCCCAGTTTTCGCCAAAAGCTCATCAACAGCTCCGAAGAGCACCGTGTCTGTTTCCTTCCTTGCCTCGTCCAACGTTAGCTTCGGCGGAATCGCCAACAACCCCTCTGGAACATAGGTCCACGGTCCCAACCCAGACCTGTCGAGAATCTTGTTCACGAGCTTGTAGTTCTCGTCGGAAAGAAACCCCACGCGCTTTGCTCTGTCCAGCAACGTTTCCTTCGAGCAAAGGCACGCCATGCTTGGCTTGAAGCATGCAAAATTCACCAAGTAAACATTGCAGGGTCGGTTTATTAGAAAGTGGTATAACATTGCCATGGCCATGCATGATGCTACTATGATGGAACCTCGATGTTTCAACCCAGGGACATAGAAACATGCTGTGGTGACAGCTAAAAGGATCGTGAACAAGATGTTCATGTTGAAATGGTGCAGCATTGTTTAGGGTAAGCTGTTGAGTGAGAAGATTTTTGCTGGAGTTGTGAGGAGGGAGGGTGCAAAAGATTGGAATATATATAGAGAATGATTCTTAGGGTAGAGTAAGTGTCGTTATATTGGGCATCTTGGTAAAGGGAGTTAAGAGGTGAAGTGTGGCAGTTAGAAGCCATAACTGTTAGTAATTGTTTTTGTCAGGAGTTAGCTTTGGTGTTAGTTTACAGTTGGTGAATGTCGTTCAAAGAAAATAATAACAACAGTTATTTGATCAGATTAAATAAGGGTGAAACTTATATTCTGCAGCAAAAGAAAATTGAACTTTGGGTGATTTGGTGAGGGAGGAAGAGGAAAGTGGGGGGAAAATAGAATAAAAATGAGGATGTTTTGGAGTTGACACCATGAGTAATGATAGATTAATATTTATTATTATTTTTATCCGTAAGAAAAATATATTCACAGCTGGAACAATTGGATTGCTCCAACCTTTTACAATCCTTATTTACTTAGTATATATATATATATATATATATTCATTTTATCCCTAATCTACTTCCCCTTCTAATTAACTTAATTGCAATAATACATTGCAGTTGCATTAACATAGCTTCTTTAACCATTTATAATGTATCATAAAAGTATATCCTTCCCTTAGACAATTTATCTTGCATATACTTTAGGATGCCTTTGTCATTATGTTGAACCCTACTCATGCATAACATATTCATATAATATACTGCTTATTCTTCTTCATCATTTATCATATTTAAATTTTTATGTGAAGATTACGTAAAGTTTTAATAGGACTTGTTTATCTTTTGTTCTACTTTATAATGTTTGTAATATAATGTTCGTAATATGGTCTATCAGTATGCTTTATGAAATACACAAGAAATTTATTTATTATTTATTTTTTGAATGCTCTAATGCTTTGCATATTTGGAGTTAGGTTTAATAGATCTTTCTTATTTATCATTTCTCTAATAAGGATGATCTTCTTTCTTTTATTAAGAGTGATGGCAGTCCTTTGGTTAAATTGATTAAACTTGTTGTGATAACTTTTTTATTTGAGTGATATGGCGTATGAGGAATTATGCTAGATTTTAGGATAAGATTGAAGTTTCTAAGACTATTTCGGTAATTAAAGATTCAACTTGTCTAGTGGAAAATTCGTCTAAAGCTTAAATGAATAATGATATGTTGGATTTCAACGTGATTAAGTTTTTTGGTATTAATACTCATAGTGGTAAAGTTCTTCGTCCTCTTCCTGTTAGATGAGAGTTTCCTTCACTAGGCTGAGTTAAAATTAACACTGATGGGGCTGCTAGGGGTATCCTAGTTTGTCTACTTATGGGGGAGTTTATTGGTGCTTTTTCTGCGTTTCTTGAAGTTCATACTACTATGGTTCTTGAGTTTTATGGAGTTATACATGCTATGGAGGAAGCTCAAAGATGGGGCTTACTAATGTCTGGCTTAATCTGATTCTCCCTTGGTTTGTGTTGCGTTTACTGCTAGGACTAATGTTCTGTGGATGCTTCGCAATCAATGAAATACTTGTCTTAATTACTGTGGAAAAATCAGGATTAGGGTTACTCATATTTTTCGTGAAGGGAATGTGTGTGCCGATAAGTTGGTTAATTTAGGATTTATTCATGTGTGACCTTCATTTACTAGTGCCTTAGAACTTCGTTTTATTCCATCTTCATATACCAACACCAAGTTGAACTATTCAAGTTGTTGCATGTTAGTCTTTGACTATCAAGCCCGCTTCGAGAAAATTTGTAATTGCATCAGGGCTTTATCCCCAGAAACCATATTAAATTGCTTCATATCTAGCCTTCACCCTGAGATTCGCAGGGAGCTCAATATACTTAATCTCTATTCCATTTCCTAGGTTATTGGCTTAGCCAAACTCATCGAGGACAAAATTAGGGATTCTAAATCGAAACAACTTTGTTCACCTTACCATACCACTATTCAGAATCCAAACGCCACCATCTCATGTCCTTTTCCACTCTTTTGATTTTCCTTAATACCCTCACTAGTGCAAATAATGCTTTCTACAACGACATATTAGGTCGGTTAATTGAAAACCGATGTAATAAAAACACGATAGCATTTTTGTAAATATTTGGAACATATTACATCAATTGTTACAATGAGGTAACCTAAAAAGCAGTCTATAAAAGGGAGCTGAGATCCCTGGTAAAGGTATACTGTCTATAAGCCCTGAACTGACTTGATCGTCGAAGTGAAATCAATAGGTAGGACCCCCTCTGCTTCAACGGAGCCGCCTTCCAACATCCCAGGGAAGCACATAATCCACCAGGAACAGGATGAGCCATCGCTTGCCTTTGAAGTCAACCGGCGACTAGGTCAACTGGTGAGAACAGGTGATGATGATGATGAAAAGGTGCAAAGTTAAAGCATATATAATGGAAAGCAAAAAGATGGAAAAACTAAAAAGGAAAAGAAGAACACAAGAATATATGAGGAATGGAAATGGTGATGGCATTTTCATGTGTTCTTCTTGAATCAAAGTAGAAAATAAGGTGCGGAAGCAATGGGTGAGATGATCAAGACCCTCCTAGGAGTTGTGTTGGCCTTGTAGGTGCATGATGAGTATGGTGTTTGAGTGGTTCGGCCAGCTCAAGGGAGAAGGTGAAAGGATTGAAGTTTAGAGCCTAGATTTCTAGGAGAAGTAAAGCTTGTGCACAAAAATGGCAGCATAACCTTACTCAATTAAACTTGAAAAATACAAAGAGATAGCCTTCCTATTTATAGGCTATCTTGGACGTAAATGTTAAGCTGAATTCTAAGGAAAAGAAAACCAAAATTAAATCTAAATTCTAAGCCCTTGTGCTGTACCTGTCTTGTTGGTGCCAAAAAAAGATGGAAAATGGCGTATGTGTTGTGATTGTAGAGCAATCAACAACATCACCATCAAGTATAGGCATCCAATCCCGAGGCTTGATGATATGCTTGATGAATTGCATGGGTCAACTCTATTCTCCAAGATTGACCTTAAAAGTGGATATCACCAAATTCGAATCAAGGAGGGTGATGAGTGGAAAACCGCTTTTAAGACCAAATTTGGATTATATGAGTGGTTGGTGATGCCCTTTGGGCTTACTAACGCTCCAAGCACATTCATGAGGCTTATGAATCACACCTTGAGGGATTGTATAGGTAAATATGTAGTAGTTTACTTTGATGATATCTTAGTATATAGTAAAACCCTAGAAGACCATCTAAGCCACCTTAGGGAAGTTCTTCTAGTCCTTAGGAAAAATAGTCTTTTTGCCAATAGGGATAAGTGTACCTTTTGTGTAGATAGTGTAGTCTTCTTAGGCTTTATAGTAAACAAAAAGGGGGTGCATGTAGATCCCGAGAAAATCAAAGCCATCCGCGAGTGGCCAACTCCACAAAATGTAAGTGATGTAAGAAGTTTTCATGGGTTAGCTAGCTTCTATAGAAGGTTTGTGCCTAATTTTTCTAGCCTAGCTTCTCCTTTGAATGAACTTGTAAAAAAAGATGTTGCATTTTGTTGGAATGAAAAGCATGAGCAAGCCTTTCAAAGGCTAAAAGCTCAACTCACCAATGCACCCATCCTATCTCTCCCAAATTTTTCCAAAACTTTTGAGATAGAGTGTGATGCATCGGGGGTAGGCATAGGTGCGGTTTTGTTGCAAGGTGGACACCCCATAGCTTATTTTAGTGAAAAACTCCATGGTGCCACCCTCAACTACCCCACCTATGACAAAGAGCTCTATGCTCTTGTGCGAGCCCTAAAGACTTGGGAACACTACCTTGTGTCCAAAGAATTTGTTATCCATAGTGATCACGAGTCTTTAAAATATTTAAAGGGCCAACACAAGCTCAACAAGAGACATGCTAAATGGATGGAATTTCTTGAACAATTTCCTTATGTAATCAAATACAAGAAAGGGAGCACCAATATAGTGGCCGATGCTCTTTCAAGACTGCACACACTCTTTTCAAAACTAGGTGCCCAAATTCTTGGATTTGATCACATAAGAGAGCTTTACCAAGAAGATCAAGAACTCTCATCCATCTATGCCCAATGTCTACATAGAGCACAAGGAGGTTACTATGTGTCCGAGGGATATCTTTTTAAAGAAGGAAAACTTTGCATTCCCCAAGGAACACATAGAAAACTCCTTGTCAAAGAATCACATTAAGGGGGACTCATGGGCCATTTTGGAGTTGATAAGACTCTAGATCTTTTAAAAGCAAAATTTTGTTGGCCACACATGAGGAAAGATGTCCAACGACATTGTTCTAGATGTATCTCATGTTTAAAAGCAAAGTCTAAAACAATGCCGCACGGACTCTACACCCCTTTGCCGATTGCAAATGCTCCTTGGGAAGACATTAGCATGGACTTCATTTTAGGACTTCCTAGGACTGCAAGAGGCCATGACTCTATCTTTGTGGTAGTGGACCGTTTTAGCAAAATGTCCCACTTTATTCCATGCCACAAAGTAGATGATGCTCAAAATATTTCTAAACTCTTCTTTCGAGAAGTGGTGAGACTCCATGGTCTCCCTAGAAGTATAGTGTCCGATAGAGATCCCAAGTTTATAAGCCACTTTTGGAAAACTCTTTGGGGTAAACTTGGAACAAGACTACAATTTTCAACTTCTTGTCATCCTCAAACGGATGGGCAAACCGAAGTAGTCAATAGATCTCTTGGAACTATGCTTAGGGCTATCATGAAGGGCAGCCACAAATCTTGGGATGAGTACCTTCCCCACATTGAATTTGCTTACAATAGAGTAGTTCACAAGACTACTAATGCTTCTCCTTTTGAGGTAGTATATGGTTTTAATCCTCTCACGCCCATGGATTTGATACCCCTTCCTAATCCACAAGATTTTGTGCATAAGGAAGGAGTACTCAAAGCTGATTTTGTCAAGAAAATGCATGAGAAGATTAAAATTCAAATACAACAACAAAATGAGAAGTACACAAAATACAACAACAAAGGGAAGAGAGAAATAATTTTTGAGGAAGGAGACTTAGTTTGGCTTCACCTTCGCAAAGATAGATTTCCAAATCAAAGGA
This sequence comes from Phaseolus vulgaris, assembly GCF_051622355.1. Taxonomy (NCBI): domain Eukaryota; kingdom Viridiplantae; phylum Streptophyta; class Magnoliopsida; order Fabales; family Fabaceae; genus Phaseolus; species Phaseolus vulgaris. The sequence continues at coordinate 14,574,913 of NC_143501.1, forward strand.
AGTCCAAACTAAGTCCCCGAGGTGATGGACCTTTCCAAGTTCTCAAGCGAGTCAACAACAATGCATATAAGTTGGACCTACCTCTTGAATATGGAGTACATGACACTTTTAATGTAATTGATCTTTCTCCATTTGTAGGTACCAATGACGATGACGAGCTGGATTTGAGGACAAATCCTTTCCAAGGGGGAGGGGATGATGGAGGAGGGCCAAGCACACCTACCCAAGGAAGCCAAGGCCCAAGCCAAGGAGAGCGTCTAGACCAAGACCAAGGTGAGCGTCTAGGACGTGAAGGTGAGCGTCTAGGACGTGAAGGAGGGAGGCTATCCATGGAGCTAGACCGTCTAGGCCCCCTTACAAGATCAATGGCCAAACATGCTCAAACACAAGTAAATGAAGCCACGGATGGAAGAGAGAAGGCTTTGTATATGTTTGCATAAAGGCCCATTAGGGGTACTTAGTAGATACGATAGTGTAGAAAGCACTTTTGGATGGAAACATTCTAGAATCTAGGGTTGTGTGGCCGGTCATTGCACATGACCGGCCACACAACCCTATACCAAATGATGGCATTTTCATGAAGTTCTTCTTGAATCAATGTAGAGTATGGGGCGGAAGCAATGAATGAGAGTGAGCAAGATCCTCCTAAGAGTGGTGTTGATCTTGTAGGTGCATGTTAAGTATGGGTATTGAGTGGTTCGGCCAGCTCAAGGGAAAAGATGAAGGAATTGAAGTTTAGAGCCTAGGATTCTAGGGAGAAGCAAAGTTGAGCACAATTTGGCAGCATAACTTTACTCACAATAAACTTGAAAATACAAGGTGTAGGCTCCTCCTTTTATAGGCTAAGGAGGACCATAATGTAACCCTAATGCTAGCCAAATGAAATGTAAATGTGAAGCACATGGGTGCACAAATGAGCACATGGGGAGGGGTGTGTCTAGTTTTTATGCTCACCCCCCTCCATGGTCTTTCTAGAATGTTCACACAAATATGCTTTCTACACTACTCTAATTACTAAGCACCCCTAATGGGCCTTTATGTAACAATTACAAAGGTCTTCTCTTCCCAAAATCGTAGCTTTGACCCATGTGTATGTGAAGCTAGACGGTCTAGAAGGAATCCTCATCATGGCCTAGACGCTCCTTAGGTAGCCGCTCCTCATCATGGCCTAGACGCTCCTCTTCATGGGTTAGACGCTCCTTTTTGAGTCTAGACGCTCCTCATCACAGGCTAGACCGTCTAGTCTTGGAGGCTTGGCTTTCATCGTGTGGTGAGCTTGGGCCCTCCTCCATCATCCCCTCCCTCTTGAAAAGGATTTGTCCTCAAATCCAAAGCTTTTGCTTTTGAGGGGGATTGTTGTGGCTGGATGGTGTCCATCATCTCCTCCTTCGGGAAAAGATCTATCCTCAGATTTTCTAACTTGATCTCGGATAGCAGCCTCTTGCTTCGTCAAGGTGTGTCCTCCCGGATCAAATATCAACCTATGAGAATCTTGAAACAAAGCAAAGGAGTTAGAGTGAGTATTTGGAGAACAATTAATTGTGTGAAGTTGCCATCTTTGTTTTTCTCTTGTTTTGGTCAACTTCTTACAATGCTTCCCTTTTGATGGTTGTAGGTGCCCTCTAATCCTCTTAAGTTTTCTAAAATTTCCAAAAGTAGTTACTTTTTCCTTAGGCATAATCCCTTTAGGAAATGGTGACAACTTTAAAAAGGCAAGAGGACTATGTTCACATACAACTTCAAATGGAGAGATATGAGTAATCTTGTGGACTACTCCATTGTATGCATGCATAAAAGGAAAAGGATTCTTATCCCAAGAATTGTGGGTGTCCCTCATGATTTCATGAAGCATAGAAGGGAGAGCTATGTTTTCAAATTTTGGAGCTCTATCCCTTATTTTTGAAAATAAATCATGGAGGCTTGTCACTTTTCTTAAGAAGAGTTGATCCACTTCCATGCAGATTGAATCACAACCTTTTGTTGTCCTAGGGAGTTTTAATATGAAATTTATATCTCCCCAAGGATCATTTGCAAAAGGTGAAGGAGTATAAAGTTCATGAGACATTGCCTTGGGCGTAGTTTGAAAACAAGAATTGTACCTAAGGTAATGTCTTTGAACTTCTTTTCTCATGGGGGACAAAAGTTTTCCTTTTAAAAGCTCTAGAGTTTTATCAACTCTAATTTGTCCCATGAGTTCTCCTTCATGAAGAATTTCTCTTTTATCTGTGAAGGTAGTCTCGTTGATACAACCTTTGTTCATGGAAATTTCAATTCTTTGCAAAGGTTGTCTCAATAAGACATGACAAGTTTCTTTAGGCACTACTTCACATAAAAAATTGTCTTTGTAGATGCCTATAGATGACTTGACCTTCACTTGGTGATATCTTGGCATGTATGTAAAATAATCTACTATATTTTTATCTATGCAAGCCTTTTTTAAGGATTCTTTTTTTTTTTTTCAGGCTTGCAAGTGTTCCTTTACAAAAGGTAAGGCTAGGTTGTTCAACAAGAGGTATATTTTCAAATGTATTTTCAACTTTTCCTTCTTGTTGAATGACCTTGTGGGAAGGAACACTCTTCTCCCACGCCTTTTGTTTTCCAAGGGTTTTCTCTTGCTTTTCTATTTTTACATTTTCTTCACTCTCACTAGCTTCTTTTTCTTGGCTACTATTCTCATCTTTGTCCCTTAAGATCATAGATCTTTCATTGAAACATTGAGATGCTAATTGATCATTGCCAAGGTATTCTAAACATGGAATTTCTCTAGCTTGAGTGTGAGAGATATGCTTGGTTAGGTTTTCTTGTCTCTCTTTCCTAGCTCTCCTAGGGAATTGTTGATGATATTCATTTTTCCTAAGACTTTCTTCCCCAAGATAATCATGATGTTTAGAGCTAGATGCATGAGAATGTAATTTTTTTGAAAATTGAGACTTCTCATTCTTTGCTTTAGTCAATTCATTAGTTTTGATCTCATTCTCCAATTGTTTAGATGAAATTGATTGAATATCCTTAGTAAGTTGTTTCAAAAGAGATTTTAAGGATTTCACCTCACTTTTAAGAGATTTAGAGGAGTGAGAAGACATGACTAAAGCTTTGTGTGTAGAAGTATTTTACCTTGAGAAAAATTTAGGGAAGTCAAAGAAGGTAGTCTTCCAGGTAAGGGAGGTGAGTCACAGTGGACTACTTAAATACCAAGCCTTTGCCTTAGCCAAAAACTATCCCTCAATGTCTTCACACAAAGCTTTCTCTTAGTAAACCACTTGGAACACAATTAAGTTGAGAAATCAGATTTTAATGCAAGAAAACAATGCAAGCTAACTAATCAACAAAGCTAGACGGTTTATCACAAACTTAACAAAATATTCATGCAAAGAGTCAATACTAAAGCAATAGAAAAGCAAATACAAACAAGTAACAATTACTAAACAAGAATGCTATACTATTCGGCCCTAGGTGAGGCTTCTTGGACACTTTGAGCCCTTGAAGACACACTCACCGTCTAAAACGTAATTAACAAGGTAATTAACAATAAACCAAGTTGCAAAGGAAATAAGAGAACTCCCTTTGTTGATCCTCTTTTGGTTAGTGCACTTCCTTGTTGTCTTTGCTTGTTGATCTTCCAAGTGTTTGTAGTGTTTATTTCAAGAATGCTTGTTTTCGGCTTTGGCCTTGTCTTCTCCTTAGAATGATGGTCTTTAATTCTCCAATTTCCAGCACCTAGCAAAGGGCTAAACCTTAACCAAATCAAGTTCCCATTCACATAAGCACCAAAGAAGAATAAATTCCAGCACCCAAATTAGAGGTCAAAGAACAAAAGCAAGAAACAAATTTAATTGAATAAAACAGTACCACCAAAAGGATTTAGATGATGACAACTAGAAAGAGAGTCAAGAAATTAAAGCAAACAAATAAAGGTACTCAATTAAAGGTTGGCACACAAAAGAATTCCTAAAGAAAAGCACTAGATTAGATGACCAAATAAAAAAAACAGCACCACTGGAAAATGTTGTGGGCCAGAAAACGTGTTTGTTCCCCGATTTATGCTGATCTGTATTTTTAGAATTTGGCTCTGAAATTTGTTATGCAAGATATTCAGGATCTTATCTAAAATATGGCTTTGGAATCACCTAAAACGCATGCACCATTTGTTTTTAATAATTTTTGCAAATTTGGTGTTCAGTTAGGCCAGCTGGAGCGCTCAAGATTTGCACTCTGATTTTGTAAGATTTATCATATTTTTTCTGTTGCTTTTTTTGACCTAATTCTTTTTTTGTCCTTTTTGTAACACTTCAAACTTGCATTTTCCAGAGAATCACAAATTTCCTATGAGTGGAAATATTTTTTGAAACAAAAACAGCCAGAATAGAGAGATGAAACAGGGGAATCCTGGAAAACTGGAAAAACAGCAAGATAACCAAAATTTAACACAATGGAATTGTAAGAACGGAAATTGTGTAAGAACTAAGACACAATTATGAACTCAAACTAAAAATAAAAAGGCACCAAAGGATCAAAGAACAGCAGATTCAAACAATTTAAAGAGACCCAAAAGCAAGAAACAATCAAGCCAATAATAGGACTACTAAGAATTGTTGACAAATATGGATTCACATGACTTGACACAACATTTATAGATTCAGAAAATTAAAGACTCAAAGCATAATATGAAGCAAAATAATGAAAGCAATAAAGACTCAAAGCCTAAAAGAAAATAGCAACACAAAGGTGTATGGAATCCTATCACAAATTGCACAAGAACTTGTTCAAGATCAAATGAACAAGAGTGCTTCGGTTGGATCTTCCACAAAGCACACCAAGAACAAATTAAAATGTAAAAAACAGCAAGACAAGTAAGGAAAGTAAATGACAATATGAAATAAAGAAGAACTAAAATTTAAAAGACAAGGAGCTACTCATCTTGAAGAACCAAAGCTCATGATACCAAATGATGGCATTTTCATGTGTTCTTCTTGAATCAAAGTAGAAAATAAGGTGCGGAAGCAATGGGTGAGATGATCAAGACCCTCCTAGGAGTTGTGTTGGCCTTGTAGGTGCATGATGAGTATGGTGTTTGAGTGGTTCGGCCAGCTCAAGGGAGAAGGTGAAAGGATTGAAGTTTAGAGCCTAGATTTCTAGGAGAAGTAAAGCTTGTGCACAAAAATGGCAGCATAACCTTACTCAATTAAACTTGAAAAATACAAAGAGATAGCCTTCCTATTTATAGGCTATCTTGGACGTAAATGTTAAGCTGAATTCTAAGGAAAAGAAAACCAAAATTAAATCTAAATTCTAAGCCATGTGCCATGTGCAATGACCGGCCACACAACCCTAGATTCTAGAATGTTTCCATCCAAAAGTGCTTTCTACACTATCCTATCTACTAAGTACCCCTAATGGGCCTTTATGCAAACATATACAAAGCCTTCTCTCTTCCATCCGTGGCTTCATTTACTTGTGTTTGAGCATGTTTGGCCATTGATCTTGTAAGGGGGCCTAGACGGTCTAGCTCCATGGATAGCCTCCCTCCTTCACGTCCTAGACGCTCACCTTCACGTCCTAGACGCTCACCTTGGTCTTGGTCTAGACGCTCTCCTTGGCTTGGGCCTTGGCTTCCTTGGGTAGGTGTGCTTGGCCCTCCTCCATCAAATGGTGTAAGGAAGGAAGATATGAAGAGATAGAGGAAGCTTATGGATGATGATGGTGGTCACGCCACTTGGAGTGGTGGGAGACTTCAAGATGGGTGGTGAAGAGCCACCACTTGAAGTGCACAAACACCCAAGATAAGACCCACAAAAAGAGAGCACTCAAGACTCACTAAACACTCTGATAGAGTTTCTTTCCTATTCAAAATTCAATGTGTAAATATACATGAGGCAAGACACCCTTTATATAGGAGAAAGTGACTAGGGAAGCAAGAGTGAGAGGGGTAAGGGTGTCATTTGTGAGAAACCTTCTAGAAGGTAGATCAAAGAAACCTTAAACCTAGGTGCACATGTCATGAAAGGTGTGCTCTGCACAAGCCCAAATTACTAAGCACACCATACTCAAATTACTGAGCACACCCTACTCTAGCTTATTCTTCTATTTGGACCCCAAAGTGAGCCCAATTTACTTACATAAAGTTTTCTTTTAAAAAGACCAGAAGAAAGAACATTTGATGCTCTGACCTATATCAAATTCTTCATCTACTAAGGTCCTTCTTAGGTTTGGTGGGACTTTGTCTTGGATGCTGAGATGACTGAATTAATTGTGAAGTGTCTATTGTGTCCTCAGTCATTTTTTTTCTTTGAGATGGTTTTGTGGGTGTTTGCGAGGAGTTAAAGTACCATAAGGATACTCTTCAAGTATTAAAAGTCTTGTGTCAATGCAAGATTTGAAACTTATGGGCTTAAAATCTCATGATTTTCATGTTCTCATGCCATACCTTCTCCCAATTGCTGTTCGTGGGATTGTACCAAAAAATGTTAGACAAGTGATCACTTGTCTATGCATATTCTTCAATACTACTTGTAGAAAAGTCATTAATCCTAATAGCTTGGGGGAATTAGAAAATGAAGTTATCATTATCTTGTGTCAACTAGATATGTATTTTCCTTCTTCATTCTTTGACATCATGGTCCGTCTAATTGTTCATTTAGTGAGGGAAATTATAATATGTGGTCATGTGTTTTTCCACTGAGTGTTCCTAGTTGAGGGATGCATGAAGATATTGAAAGGATATGTAAAGAATTCGTACCGTCCAGAAGCATTTATTATTGAGAGATAGACGAGGAAGAAATTGAGTTTTGTACAACATATATGTCAGAAGTAGAAGCCATATGAGTTCCAAAGTCAAGGCATAAAGCAATGTATGAAGGGAAAGGCACACAAGGTGTAAGGGTGGTTCAAAAAGACCAACATGAAGTTCTCTAAGCACATTTGTATAATTTGAACAACACTGACAATGTTCTTCCTTACATAGATGCACACAAGATGTTGTTGAAGTCAACGAACCCTCGTGCAAATGAGAAATGATTGTTGACTGAGGATAACAAGACATTCTTGAAATGGCTTAAAGATAAATTTGGTAAAAAAGATTGTGATATTGAGGAATTGAAATGGTTAGCATGGGACCTAAATTTGATATCATAACATGGACTGGATATGATATTAATATGATATTTTTTATACAAAGACTGAAGATGAAAAAAGTATTATGCAGAGTCTATGCACTTTGCTAGTCTATGCACTTTGCTAGTTCAAAAGATAATAATCCTATTGTGGCTACTCTTATTTACTTTGGAGTAATTGAATAAATTTGGGAGGTTGATTATGTGAAATTTAGAGTTCTTGTGTTAAAGTGTAAATGGGTTGATTGTAACACAAGAGTGCATGTTGGTGACTTGGCTTTTACTCTGGTTACAAATATAGAGTGGAAGGAAAATCCTTTTATCATGGATTTCCAAGCAAACACATTTTTTATGTTAAAGATCTTTCTAATGAAATGGTGGTTAGTTGTTGTACAGGAAATAATTGAACATGATGTTCATTCATAGGATGACTCAAGGGTCCAATCTGTAGACTAGTCTTAATTCTCAAGACAAATACCTCTTTTGAATGATGAAAATAATGTAGAGGAAGTACATGCTACATGCCATGATCAAAATGAAGAAATATGGGAGAACATTCTAACACTTCCACAATAGAAATCAAGTTATGCTTTTAATAGCTTTTCATTTTAAAAATTGGTTTTATTTAATTTAAATATATATCTTAAACATCTTTTTACTTATTCTAGGTCAATTGCATGTCTGACTTATCAAAGAAGACCAATGAGCCTACACGACTGAGGAATCTTGTCATTAGGCGTATGAGTAATAATATAATTCCAATTCAAATAGACCCTCAGACTGATAAGGCATCAGGCCCTAATCATGCTTAATCATTAAGTTATTTGGGAGTCCTAACTTGATCTAAGGTGTCTATTTTGGTACCTTACTGGGACCACAAAACAAAAGTAGAGAAGAATCTTATTTGGAAGGATATTTGTGTAAGTTATTTAAAGGTTATTAAATAATTTGTGTATTAAAAATGTTATTTAGATTTTAATGATTTATTTATTATAATTTTTAGAAAAACTTTGAGTTTGATAGTTCGAATTTCATTCAGAGCAAGATATTGTCATCAGTAACTACAAAATGGAGGTTATTCAAGACAAATTTGACGGGCTATTACATTTATGGCAAGTACAAGGACAAGTCTTTTTGTGGGAAATATGATATAGATGAAGGGACATGGTCACAATATGTTCAGAGTCAAATGGATCCCTCATGGTAGGTTTGTGAAAACTTCACTATATGTTATTAAATCTTATCATGAAATTCATAATTTATGTGTATTATGTACTTAAAGGAAAAAAGGAAGAAAGCTCAAACTATCCAACTCAGTTTAGATGTAAATTGGCCTTACTTGAGCAAAAATTTCGTCTTTTGAACGAAAATGATGTTGAGAACAATTTGTTCAACTTTAGATCTAAAGGTTGTTTTATGAACATCTTCAACCTTTACCAAAATATGATGGTCATATGTTAGATCAATCTTTTAGAACACTATTGCTCCATGTAACTGATCCATCAAATCATCAATCCTTGGTAGAAGATAGTTGTTCTTGATCGTCAAATTATTCAACTTCCCATAATCCACACACAACCGCTACCCTCCATCTTTCTTTTTAACCAACAACAATGGAGTCCCCCCATGGAGATACACTAGGTCGAATTAATTGTTTTTCCAACAACTCTTCAACTTGTTTCTTTAGTTCAATCAACTCATTTGTTGCCATCTTGTAAGGTGCCACTGATATTGGTCCAGCTCCACCTACCATATTAATGTAGAATTCTACTTTTCTCTTAGGCAATCCAAGTATTTTTTTTCTTTCTGGAAATACATCCATGAACTCCTTTACCACTAGTATATTACCCATCTCTTCTTCATTCTTAAATCCCATTTGAGTTAGGATTACAAAACACCTTGATTCATTTTTCAATTCATTTTAAACTTGTTGAGCAGACATTAATTTTGATTCCTTAGAATATGAAAACACTATCTTCTACTGACCACAATCTATAAGAATGTGAATTCCATATAGCTAATCTATCCCTAGAATAACATCTAGCTTCTAGAGAGGTAAACAAATCAGATTGACTTTAAATTTGTCTCCCTCCTCAACAACTGGACATTCAAAACAAACTGTAGAGGTCAATAATTTTCCTGATGCAGGTGTAAAGACCATTAATTCAAATTGTAACTTTTTAACTGGAAGATCCAACTCTTCTATAAGACAAATAAGTGTGTCCCTCCATAATCATATAATGCCTTCACATATCTACCGATTGTGTAACAAATACCTTGTACTAACTTACCTAATTGAGAAACTTCAACTCCTAACAAAGCAAATACCATTCCTGTTGCCTAAGGCCTACTGCCTTCACTCCTAAACTACTGAGAATCGCTTGTTGGAGTTACCCTATTCTTAGGAGGACAATCTCTAGCAAATTGTCCCATCTTTTGGTATGAAAAAAATTTCTTCTCTATAATCCCCTTAGGGCATGCATTGGTGGTATGTGGTCTTTGGGTCTCCATGATTGTTGTTAATGAAATTAAGGTGAAACTACTCAAGTCCAAGTCATATGTTGTGGAGATTTAGCATAAGGCTTATGTTTTGTTGTGGTGCCTTAGCTTTCCTCTTAGACGTGATCTTATAACCCTACAATCATCATTTTCCAAAGTTTCCACCATCTTAGTTTTCTCAACTAATGCAGGATACTTCCTAATACACATGGGAGCCACGATCCTCTTCAGCTCATGCCTCAATCCTCAAACTTTCTACACCTCTAAACCTAGAGGTAGCTTAGGTATAAAATTTTGCTAAGTACTCAAACATAGTAGCATATGCATTCACACTGACATATCCCTTATTGCAATCTAAAAAACTCAAAAGTTCTTTGAAAACCTACTAACATTACTTGCTAAATAAATTTACTATTTTATTCTTAATATAAGATTGTATTAAGCATAACAAATTTATTTCCCTATTGCATAAAAGTTTACAACATTGTCTTCCGTATTTTTATTTATATTGATTGTAAATCTTATGTATATCTCGTTGAGATAGAAATAAATTTATTAAGTATGCTTTTTTTTTAATTGATACAAAAAAATTCTAGCTTCATTTTGAAAGAAACCGACAAAATGAATTTGAACCTAGAAAACAACCTATGAACCTATATCCACTAGTGTAAAAGTTATAATCATTGTCACTCAATTTATATTGATGAATTTATATCATTGATCATATAATGTAATGTGTGATGAATTTTAACATAACTTAATTTTTTAAAAACAACAAAAAATATTTAACAATATTTAAAAAATATTAAATATTTTTAATTTATCACACAACTTATTTCTAACCCAATTTATTTAAAATATTTCATATACATTTTTAATATATCAAAACTTGATTTAGGATAAGTTTTTTTTTAAAACAAAATTGTTTTAATTCTTTAACTTTATATATATAATTTTTTTAATTAAAAAAAATTAATTCTTCAACATTGTTATTCAATTCATATAATTTTAAACAAATTTCTAAATTTTTATATACATATTTTAAAAAATATTAATTATTAATTTTGGAAGAAAAAAACATTCAATTAAGCCAAATCCAATCCCGTGTACAATTTTTTTACATTTTTATTTAGATTGAGGTTGTCAATTTCATTGATGACTTTAATTAAAAATAAAATAAAAAATTAATAATTAATAATTAAATTACAGAATAATGAATTTAATTAATTTCATATATATCAACTTCGACTAGGAAAGGCCCTTTGTAATTTTTATTGGATTTGCATAGTTGTGTAATTTTGTTATCAAATTTTCCCATTTGTGTGAATCTTCCTCCAATTTCGATGGTGTTCAAGGCAAGCCAGACGCAGTGTTGCACTTGAAGGCCGACCCAAACGCCATCTGCCACACCCTATCACCCTCCCCTTCACCTCACAATACGCCAACTCGTACCACACGGAGCTCGAAGAAGTGTTTATGAACCTAGAAGGTCATTCTAGAAGGTTCTAGGTGCCAAGTCTTCAAGCTCCAAACTCTTTTGCATGCGGTCCAGCATGGCCCTCCCTCCCGTGTGGAAGCAGAAGTGCTGGAACGCATGTAGGACTCAACCTTCGTCTTCAGCACCTTCCTCTTGATTAAGTTTGATAAGAACTTTATCTTTTCCGAGAGTGAAAGGACGAGGGGGCCGAGGAAAGTGATGTGGAGTTTCAGTGCAACGTTCATAAGCTCTTTCGAGAGCGACACACACACCTTGTTCTCCTCATCCTCCTCTTTGAAGACACACCAGTAGTTGTTGTCGTCAACGCCTAAGTGCGTTCGGAGCGTGTGGGGCTGGTACTTTGAGTGGCAGCGGTCCTTGATCTGACATGAGCTTCTTGATCTGACACCAACATTTATGATATGTTGTCAATAATAATTAGGTTTAAAAAGCTGTTTGTCATAACAAAGGATAAAAAAAAAACTGACATGGCTTCAAATGGTAGAAAATGTCACACACGTCTTCAACATCGTATCGATTCTCCATAGTGGAAGATAATTGGTAAAACTTTTCGAGAATCTAGAATGAAGTCAAGAAACGTTATAATTGATGCAATAGATGGGGTGAATTCTTATGGGAACTTAAATAGTGAACATAATTACCCTGTATGTGTTATGGGGCTGCCATGATGCCTGTTTGGCACATATTGAGTAGTGGGGTGTGTGCAGGAACTCACTGCATGTTGTTGACTGGTCATTTGATGCCAGACAGCAACGAACCAATGTTAGTAATTACAGGGGGATATCTATAAAGGCAGCGCTTCATTTATACATTTATACATTTATGCAAATGTATATGTAATTGTTTTTATCTGTATGATAGCTGTACAATGGTGTGTAAAGTGTTTTTAACAAGATGATAGATGTACAATGTTGCTAATTAGTCAGACAAGGTAAAAATCACAGGTTTTGTGCAGGTATGACTGCTAGGTAACATGTTACTGATCTACAGGATTAATTTTTAACAATGATTTTACTCTTTTGATCTATGTAACCGGGCTGGGAAAGGTTTTGTTTTCATGTTATGAAGGTGGAAGTCTTTATGCAGTTTTCGGAGGAGGTTCAGAGCAGCAGTGAGGGTAACTGTGTTTGGACAGCAGAGGTTAGTAGCTGCTGGAATTCAATATGCTTTTGGAGTGCTTGCAAAAGTTGATGTAGTTCTGGAGCCTAATGGAAAGAATGCTGTGTATTTAAGTATTTCTGGTATGGTTTAGTAGTTTCTTGAATGGCCTTCGGGTCTTCAAAGAGACTTTCTTTTGTATAAAGGTTGGAAAATTTTTCAAATGCTTTATTTTAATTTAATTTATTTTTGTTGATGAAAAAAAAAGACATAATTCATTATTGATTTTCTAGTCATTTATAATCTACATCCTCGATTATGCATGGGAAAAAAATATGTTTATATATATATAAATAAAAGTTCTTGATTGATGAATTGGATATGTTTATGGAAACAAAAGTGCAGGTGTTTTATGCTTATTGCAAAAAATATTTTAGTTTGAATGTAATTTTATTTTTTTCCAAAATGACTTTATAGTATATGGTAACTTAAGTAGTTATAGTGTTAATGATAATTATGTGAGTCATTTATATGAAAGAAACACTAGTTACATCTAATTAAAAACAAAGGCAAAAGAATGTGTACGGTAGACATTGAAAGTTCCTCCTATATAGCCACACATAGATTATACAAAGAAAACATTTAATGGATGTTAGGAAGATGAAGTTCATCATCAACTCAAAATGGTGAGCAAGCATGTGCATGGGTAAAAAGAGCATTAACATTGTGTTCAAAAAGATACAAAAGAAGTCCACTGAGAAAAACAATTAGAAGCAACGATCTATATTCTTTTATATTCCTTATTGGCATAAACTAGACGTTAAACATTGCATGGATTTTAATGGATATGGAGAAATATATTTGTAATAGTGTAATTGGGACATTATTTAACATCAAAGAAAAGAAAAAAAATGAGTAAAATTATGTGATATAAAAAAACTAATTATCTCTAGTTTTAGTATTTTCTTGTCTTGTTTTCGAAAACTAATTTGTTTGGACATAAGGCTAGGGCAAGGAGGTGTTTGTCTAATCCCTTCCCACCATAGTCTTTATATAAGGACAATTATTGTACTAATTTTGATAACTTTGGATGAATAAAAAAATATGTGTGGGTATTTATCTCAAGTTTGTCATATCTCAAGTGGTGAGCCACTCTCTCCTTTGCTTATCCTAGAGTGGTGCTTCTTTGTTTATCTGTTGTGTGTGCATTGGGGGTTCATCAAAGTTTAGGAAGTAGTGTGTGATTAGAAAATTTTACTGTAACCTTATTCTAGTTTTTGTGTTTTCTTGTCTTGTTTTCGAAATATTTTGCAAGGATGTCTTTGGCCTTTATAAAAACCAATGTAAAACAGTAAGGACTGTGAATAAAAAAAAAACAAGAAAATGATTAAGCAAGAGATCCAAAAGGTGGTGGAAAGGCAAAAGATAGAGCTAATTGAATTAAGACAAGAAAGAGAAAAAGAAGAAACAAGAATGAAAATATACTCAAAAACTTCTTCTTACTATGGAAGAGAAAATGATTATTATGAAGAAAGGAGAAGAGGCCACTAGTACAAAATATAAAAACAACGACTCTTTATTTAGTGCGGCTTTGCGCTTAAACGCATTCGTAAAAAATGCGGTGTCATTTTTGAAATTAACTTGTAAAACCACACTTGTAAATCAAAGCTCTTGATTTACAAGTGCAGTTTTACGTTTAGCCGCATTTGTAAATCGTCTTTAACCCTAAATTTTTTAAGCGGGCCACAGACTTTCTTACTTTTTTTCTCCTCTTTGCCTTTCGTTTGCACTGTTCCTGCGCTAGCATATCTTGAAGTTCATCTCTTCTTTTGCACCTTCATTATAATTTGTCATTGTTAGTTTCTTGAATCGCTTTCTTCACAAATGTACGTACTATAAATGGTTTTCGTTTCCTTATATTTGTTTTTTATCCCATTGGTGGTCGAAGGTACTGTTCCATTGGCATTCCCATCTCCATCGCTGCTCTGTCACCGTTTCCGCTGACGCCGCTGTTGTCGCCACTATTGCTACCGTCACTGTTACCGTCACACAAGGTTGGTGTGCTGTTTTAAATTTTTTGAATTGTTATTTTTTATGTATTATAATTTGTATATTTAAAATTTTATATTATTTAGTATTTATTATATTTTGAATTTGTATGTTTTTTTTATGTATTATAATTTTTATTTTTTAAAATTTATATTATTTAGTATTAGTACTTATTATATTTTGAATTTGTTCTTTTTTATGTATTATGTAATTTATATTAAACTTTATATTATTTAGTAGTTAGTTGTTACTTTATATGTTATCATTGGCAATAATACGTTCTAGTATTGAGTCTGGGGTGTTCGACCCTCGGCAAATGCGTGAGATAGAACACTGATTGAAAAATCCTAACCATTCCAGAATATATAATGGATCGAAATTGGATGAATTATGTTTCGTATAAGTGACGAGTACGAAAGAGGAGTAGAAGAATTTATACAATTTGCACAACGTAACGCGATTAATAGTGGTCATGATGGAGCAAATATTAGGTGTCCGTGCGTTAATTGTTTGAATGGAAGGATACTGGATGTTAATATAATGAGGGAGAACCTGCTATGTGATAGGTTTCTTTGATCTTATACAACTTGGACATGGCATGGTGAATTATTAAATTTACCACATGTTTCCGTAACTGAAGAATATGTGGGGTCCACCTTGGATGAAGCAGTACACGATGATGTAGATGATGATCGATTGGAGGACATGATTCGTGATGTAGGAGCTGAGTCTTTCGCAAAAGCGCATGGATATGGAAGTATGTCAAGCGATGCAGAGACTCCATTGTATCCTGGATCAACTAACTTCACACGGTTGTCAGCGGTGTTAAGATTAATGAATTTGAAGGCAATAAATGGATGGACTGATAAAAGCTTCACTTCGGTTGTTGAAGAATATGCTTCCAGAGGGAAATACTCTACCTAATCGTAATTATGAGACCAAAAATATTCTTTGTCCAATGGGTATGGTGCATAAAAAGATACATGCATATCCTAATGATTGTATATTATACCGGAAAGATTTTGAATTGTTGAAAATTTGTCCGAGGTGTGGGCTATCACGTTATAAGTTGAAACAAAAAGATGATGATACTATTGAAGATATAGAAAAGCATGGACCCCCAATGAAGGTTATGTGGTATCTTCCCATCATTCCAAGGATGAAGCGTTTGTTTGCAAACCCAGACGATGCTAAAAATCTTATATGACATGCAGATGAGAGGAAATGTGATGGCATGTACCGACATCCAGGTGATTCTATTCAGTGGAAGAAATTTGATGATGAGTTCCTAGGGTTTGGTAAAGAATTAAGAAAAATCCGACTTGGTTTAGCTATAGACGGAATGAATCCGTTTGGTAATATGAGTACAAATCACAGTTCATGGTCTGTTTTACTAGTTATTTACAACTTACCTCCTGGATTGTGCATGAAGCGAAAATACATGATGTTGTCTATGATGATATCCGGTCCGAAATAGCCAGGGAATGATATTGATGTTTACCTAAGTTCCCTAATTGAAGATTTGAAGTTAATGTGGGACTAGGGTGTTGAAGTATTTGACAGATTTGCTAATGAAACTTTCAAGCTTCATGCCATGTTATTTTGCACCATCAATGACTTTTCGGCATATGGTAACTTATCAGATTATAGTGTTAAGGGTCATAAACCATGTCCAATATGCGAAGAAGACACTGCTTCTCAACAATTGAAACATGGAAGGAATACAATATATCTTCGGCGTCGGAGGTTTCTTAGAAGTCATCATCCTTACTCGAGGTTGAAAAAAGCCTTTAATGGACACCAAGAGGCTAGTGGTCCACCAACTCCATTAATCGGTGATGAGGTTTACGAAAAGGTAAATAACATAGAACACACATTCGGTAAGTAAAAAAAAAGTCATCTGTGACAAACATTTGGAATAAGAAATCAATCTTCTTTGATCTTCCATACTGGTCGAGGTTAGAAGTCAGACATTGTATAGATGTGATGCATGTTGAGAAGAATGTGTGTGATAACTTAATTGGTCCACTTTTTAACATTAACGGGAAGACGAAGGATGGTCTAAATGTTTGTTTATATTTGATTGAGATGAACATACGCGACGAGTTAGCACCCATAGAAATGGGTAAGCGTACATATTTGCCCCCAGCCTATTATAGAATGTCAAAAGATGAAAAAAATTAGTTTTTGTCAATGTCTAAAGGGTGTGAAAGTGCCACAAGGACATTCCTCAAATGCGAAGAGCCTAATGTCAATGCAAGATTTGAAGTTAATTGGGTTGAAGTCTCACGATTGCCACATCTTGATGCAACAGTTGTTGTCGGTAGCTATTCATGGGATCTTACCAAAAAATGTTAGACATACCATAACCTGTTTGTGCTCATTCTTCTCTTCCATTTGTTGTAAAATCATTGATCCATCAAAACTAGATGAACTTCAAAATGAAATTGTTGTTATCTTGTGTGAATTGGAGATGTTTTTTCCTCCATCTTTTTTTGACATCATGGTTCATCTAGTGGTGCATCTGGTAAGATAGGTTAGATTGTGTGGACCAGTGTACTTAAGATGGATGTATCCTATTGAGCGGTATATGAAAATTTTGAAAGGTTATGTGAAAAATCATTATCGTCCAGAGGCTTCAATGATTGAAAGGTACATAGCTGAAGAAAGTATTGAATTTTGTTCAGAGTACATGTCAAAAGCAAATCCAATAGGTCTTCCAGCTAATTCATGGCACCACAGGCGTTTTACAAGTAAATGTTTACGTGGTGTGAATATTGTAAGCAAATCTCGATCAGAAGTCTTGCAAGCACATTTGTACATATTGAATAACACAGATGAAGTTATACCTTACATAGAAGCTCATAAAGCCATTGTGAAGGCAAATAACCAAAGACAAGCAGAGAAATGGGTCTTGATGGAACATAACAGAACTTTCATGCCTTGGTTTAAAGACGAGGTGTTCAAGGATTCAACGACATTAAAGACCTTGACCCGGTTAGCTGCTGGATTGAAGTTTGATGTCATCTCATGTACAGCGTACGAAGTGAATAATTGTATATTTTACACGAAGTCCATGGATGAAAAGATACAGTTCAAAATTCTGGTGTTACTCTTGAAGCCAAGTCAATGCAGATTTCGACTTCAAAAGATACAAATCAAGTACTTGGATCAATGGCATACTAAGGGTTTATAGAAGAGATATGGGAGGTTGACTACGCTAAGTTTTCCGCACCAGTTTTCAAGTGTAAATGGGTTGACAATAAAAGTGGGGTTAAAATTGATGAATCAGGATTCACACTAGTGGACTTTCGAAAGATAGGGTATCGAGATGAGCCATTTATAATGGTTCAACAAGCATCTCAGGTTTTCTACGTGAAAGATCCTACGCAGAACATTGGTATGTCGTTTTACACGGGAAAAAACAAGGGGAGGCCATAGATGATATTGAAAATGGTGACCCCCGTTCATTGACACCAATGATAATTAGTAAAGATGACGATGTACTTGATGATGTACATGCAACCTGTAAAGACCACAGTGAAGGAATTTACATATGAACATTCAACCCGTATGCAACCTGTAAATAAGCATTTAGAATTTTATGTATTATTTTTATATGATTTTACCTAATATTTATATAGAACTTTTATATGTAATTCGATGCAGATTAACTAATGTTTGCTACCTAATTTTTTAACAGAGACATGGATGACAATTAGACTCCAATCAGACCTCAATCCGGACGAGGCAGCAGAGGACCTACTAGATTGAAGCGTCTCGCATTGAGACGTGCTGCTGGCGAGAAGACACGTGTTGACATTGACGTCAGCACTGGAGTGGCTTTTGGTCCTAAAATAGATGAGTTTATGAGCTATCTTGGAATTGTTTCTCGTGAGAGGCTCTCCATTTTGATTAATTTGTGGGATGAGGTGTTAGAGGTCGATCAGAACATGATCTGGGAGGATGTTCTGGTAAGCTTTACATTATTATTGTTACCATATAATGCTTTTTAATATTCATTGATTAATTTTAGTTTGGTGTTGTTATTTTCCAGGCAAACTTTGAAATTCCTGATGAGGAACCGCTTCGATCAAAGATTATATCCAATATCAGACTTCACTTTGTTTATTTCAATTATGACAGGATTGTCGGAAGAAATCTCAAGAGATAGCTTTGAAGAATGTTACCCTGCGCGTACTCTCTCGTTCGGGGTATCGAAAACTTGAGCAATCACTGATGGTGGAAAAGGAGCAATCTAGACAGGGGACGTCGTCTGAGAATGTGGAAATAGGGGTCACTTCTCCTCCATCACCACCTTTTTGCCTTGTAAAATGGAAAAGGGCCCGAATTAAAAAGTCGGGTGCACCAAGTTCTGAGCAATCCGGAGTTATCATCGAAAAAATTGTAAGTTATTTTTAGTTATTTTCATTTATTTTAAAGCATTAATTATATTAAAAATTGATATGATTTTTGTCTCTTGCAGGATTCCTTGGAATCCCAAGGTAATTTTGTTGCTAAAGGTCGTCACGATATCCTGGTTGAAGCAATTGGACGACCTGAGCATTGTGGTCGTGTCCGTGCAGCTGGGCAAGGTGTTGGAATTAAACTATTTTTTGGAGTTTCACAACGACAATCATCCTCCTCCTCCAAAGAGAGCGAAACTGAAATGAAGACTAAGATACGTGAAGAATTAATGGAGGAGATGAGAAAGGAGACTGATCTGATGCGGCTAGAGATGAGAAAGGAGAATGATCGAATGCGACAAGAGTTTCTATCGCAACAACTTTGTGCTGAGCCGATTCAACCCCTTGTTAGTCCCACTCCCAAGAGCACAAAGGGGAGTTGTGCGGCTTCTACAACATTAGGGGATGATATCATTGGGCAGACGAGGGAATGTGAGCTACTGGTAGCGGGCGGTAAGCTTCCTCAGGTGGTGGCCCTTGGAAAAGTCTATGAAGAGGCCACCACCTTACATAACGTTCCTCTCTCCCCTGATGTGGCGAAGGTAACAATTGAAAAAGTACGAGTACCTGATTCTCGTGTTCCACTACCTTCAGATGAGGTAACCACCGTGGTCGATGCATTTCAGACATTCGTTGCCTGACCCAGACACCTCATTCGATTTATGCCACAACCTCATGTAATAATTTCATTTCATTATATTAATTTTTATTTATATTTATATATTACATATAATTTAATACAAATGTTCTTTATCTTGTAGAAACCTGTTCGGAAACCAAGTCCGGAGAAGAAGCGTGAGGTTCCAGCTGACGATCCTATCGCTTCCTTAGGTGTAGTTGCTAGTCATATTGGTAATCATCCTTTTGAAGTTCTGTGGGATGATACGTTTTTTCAAATAAACACTGAACTGCCATTGATGATGTACAACACAGATTTATTAGAATTTGTAGCTGGGAATCAGGAGCTCAATATAAATATAATTCAATTTTTTATGATGTAAGTATCTTTACCTATATTTCAATTTACTTTATGTTAAATTATTATTGATTATGTTTTAACTAATAACTTGTAGGTTTTTGCATGGAGTCTGTCTCACTGAGGAAAAGGAAGATGTGTATGGATTCTTAGATCCTGCATATACTAATCCCGTTGGACCAAGGTCATATGAGACCCAAGCATACATCACTAACACCCTGGAAAAAAGAGGGAAAACAAATTTATTTATGCTCTTATATTAATGAGTAAGTTTAATTATATGTCATCAATTATTACTATTTCATGTTTTAAATATTTATTAACTCTTTTCATGGATGATATAGGCATCATTGACAGTTACCTGTCTTATCAATGGTTGATAAGACTGTTGTGTGGTTCTGTTCCCTACACAAGAAGATACCCACAAATTTGAAGAATATAATTGATACGTAAGTACATTACAAACTTAACTTTGTATGTTACTAATTAACCATCTACTAACTAGGTTTTTTGTATTAACCATTCATGGCGTGGATATAAAATCCTAAAAGGTCGATCCAGTTCAAATTATTTGAACTGGATAAGAATAAATGTTTGTAATTTTTTTCTTTCTCTTATATATCATTGTTTATGAATATACTAACTTTTACTTTCTATTAAATTATAGTGTAATAAACAACCAGGAAGCTATGAGTGTGGCTATTACATTATGCAATGGATGATTACCATTGTAAGACTAGGCCTTAAAAATGATTGGAAAGAGGTAACATGATATGATAAATTATTTTTATTATTCTTGAACGTATATGTATCTTAAAACTAATTTATGTCAACCATATTTTGAAATGCAATTCTTCACGGATGAAGCACCAATGACTTCGGAAGCACCAATTTATGTCAACCATGCTTTGATAATAGCCGCATTTGTAAACCCTAAACCCCTAAACCATGTTACCTCATTCAGAAGCATATACAAATGCAACTACCTGAAATAGCTACACTTATAAATAGTATTTACAAATGCGGCTATATAGCCGCATAGCCGCATTTGTATCTCTTTGATTTATGAATGCGTGCTGATCAAATGTGGTTCTATAGCCGCATTTGTAAATGTAAAATAACCGCCCTTGTTTAGCATTTATGCGCTAGTGGGCTCAAGAAATTTCCCCTAAGAGGAAGTGCAAATGATTATGGGAATTGTGGAGGTAATGATGTGAATTGATTTAGGATTGCACATTTTATTGGTTGCTCTTTGTTTATGATTTTTGATTTAGCAATTATGGTGAGAACTATAAGAAGATTCCCACTAGACACGAACTTAACCAAGGGGTTAAGTAAGTTTGAAGGTTCACATCAGAAGGGCAAAGAAATAAAGACAATTATAAGGTAACAAATGATGCAGCGGAAATTAAGATAAGGAATAAGTAAAGAAGAAAAACAAAGCAAAGAACAAATGAAAGATTAGAAGAAGACATGTATGGAATGGAAGGAGGTGTAAATAAAAGATAAAAGAGGAAGGGATGAAGAGATCTTATGGGAAGAAAGGAAGTCATGCAACTTGGAGAAGAGGGACTCCAAGATGAGTGATGCGAAATCTGCCACTTAAGATATTACCCACCCAAGATAAGACCCAACATGAGAGCTCACAAGTCTCAAAAAATCACTCCTACAAAGTTTCTTTACTATTCAAAATCAAGTTGAAAATACATGAGGCAAGACACCCTATTTATAAGAAGGGGTGCCTTGGTGGGCAAGATGGGTGAATGGTAGAAATGGTAAGGGAGGGGGGATGCCTAGGGTGTTGACCATGGTAAAAAACTGAACCTTTAGGCGTAGCTTCTAGAAGGTAGGTTAAAAACCCTAATTCTAGGTGCCTTTTCTTGAAAAAGTGGGCTTGGTACAAGCCCATTTCGCTAAGTATACTCCCTTTTATGCTATGTGAACCTACTCTAGCCTATTTTGCTATTCAATCCCCTAAAGTGAGCTCAAATTATTTACAAACATGTTTTTTTCTTTTAAGAAGACCAGGAGAAAGAATAGTTGATGTTCTGGTATATGCCAAGTTCTTCTTCTAGTGAGGTCCGTCTGATATTTGGTGGGGCCTTGACTTGATTGCTG
The DNA here is from genome assembly GCF_051622355.1 of Phaseolus vulgaris. Classification (NCBI taxonomy): domain Eukaryota; kingdom Viridiplantae; phylum Streptophyta; class Magnoliopsida; order Fabales; family Fabaceae; genus Phaseolus; species Phaseolus vulgaris. The sequence goes on from NC_143501.1 coordinate 14,596,726, forward strand.
AGATGATTGCTCACAATGTGAGTCCTTGGTCATCTTCTTGGCTACTTGGATTGTATCATGCCCCCCATGTTGGAGAGAATTCGACCTCGAATTTAGAACTCCTTCAAATAACATAGTCAATTTGTTCAAATTTAAAATATTGTGAGGTGGGGTATGTGAAGTAAACTTATCTTCATGAAGCTTTGGGAGTTCATATGGGTAAGTTCTAGATACAAGCCATTTTTGAAAAGAATTGTTCCGTCCGGCTGACCAGGACGTCTTCGTGCGCGACCTCAACCGTCAGCTAGGGACTCCTTCCCACTGATTGCCTGTGGATTCCTGCAAAAAAGAGGACAAAGGGGCGCCCTAGCGGCCGTTTGCACTCCGACGCTCAAGTCAGCCAGCAAGAAACACCAAACTGTTCACCTCCGTCTCTGAGCACCGCGTATGGCACTTTGAAGGTGGTAAGAAATAACTGTGTACTGTGTATCTGTGTTCTCTCTCTCAGGCAAAAATATTCCCCAGTCCCTTGTTCGTAACTAATGAAGCACGAGCAAGCAACTAGAGAGCTCTGGTAAATTTGCAGAAAGTTCGAACCCTTTTTCCAACATTCTCCGCGCTATTTAAACTACCCAAGCATTTAAAGCGCCTTAAAGCGCTTTTAATCACAAACGTAACGCACTCATTAAAGCGCTTAATTAGAAAACGTAGCACATTTAAGACGTTGAAATGCTCGGGATCCATTATAGTACCTGAATGCTCGAAAGGGAAACTGTATTGAATGACTTTTAATTACCTGGCACCTGACTAAAGGGTGTTTCTATTCTGGCATGGCTGTCATACACGTGGAGGGCCTCACGACGCCATGACCCCATCTGGGGGCGTTTCTGCCCATCTGGGGACGTTTCTACGTGTGAGTCCTCCTGCTTGGGAGTGCTACTGCGCTAGGGGTGACTTTTTGGGTGCCAACTCATGCACCCAAGTATCTAGTCACTTACTTTGAGAGCGTATCTGCCTTCCTCTTGTACCCTGCACCCGGCTGCCCTGGGCGTGACCTTCCTCTTGAGTCGTATCTGCCCCACAGGCGTCTTTGGGGCGGCAGGAGCACTTCACGAGTCAGGCTGCCCTTCACTGGTACTATTACTATGGCCTTGAAGCCACCTTTTCCTTCTCTTTATCGCTGCCCCGTGCTATTGGGAGCTGAGGCCTTCCCACGGCGTCCCTCCCTCCATGGTCTTTCCTACCCATGGGTATCGGGGAACCACACCGTGATTGCACCTTTTGGGCTACCCTTGATCACGCGCCACGTGGCCCATCGCGCAGCTATCCTCCAGAGACCTTTGTGTTTCCCTTGGGCAATTGATCCTCCGACGCGTGGCACGATCCCACGACCCTCAGTTAGCGCCTCTTGAGTTGCGAAATGTAACGTTTAAGTTACTCCAAACCCCGCGCTCACCCTACTGTTACATTCATTCTCTCTGCATCTCTGCACTGTTCATCGCCTTCAAAACCCTTTTTCTCTGCAATCGCGATTCTCTCCTTCCTGCGCTCTTCTACCGCCTCCACTCCAATAGCAAAGGTACGATTTCGAGTGCTCACGACTCTTCCCTTTCGCCGCATTATAGGATTTATTGAACTGCCTGGGACTGTTGTTATTCACGTATTACTGCATCTCTCCACTTCTTCTTCCTCCTCTGATTTTTCTCGCGTGGGTGACGCTTCCTGGGGCTCTTTCCCTTTCTTGCCATGGCTACACTTGCTAAACCCTTTTTCCTCTCTTCTTTCTCCAGCTATCTATTTTCACCATGACGCGCGCGAACGCGGAGCCTGATTCTTCCCCCACGACCCCCAAGTCCAACTACAAAGCCTTCTACCCCTGGGCCCCCGACGAACTCCTGAGCGAATGCACCAGCCTGACCTCCTTCCAGGACCTGGAAGCTCACCGTGGGGATCCCCATTTATACAACTTTAACGCCTTCTGCCGCACACACGACGCCCACATATTCGTCCGTCCCGGCAGGCCTGGGGAACCTGTTTGTTTGGACGACAGACCTAGAAAGGGGAAACCCTTCTTCTTCATGTACCAGACCGTGTTCAAGCACGTAGGAGTGCGTCTCCCGTTCACTCCCTTCGAACAGGAACTTCTCACTGAAATCAACACTGCCCCCGCCCAGCTTCATCCCAACAGCTGGGCATTCGTGAGGGGTTTTCAAATTCTTTGTGGACACCTGGGTATTCCCCCTTCTGTAGATGTCTTCCTGCATTTCTTTGAGGTGAAGAAGCAGGGGAAGAGCTTCTGGGTAAGCTTTTCGGGGATAGCGGGCAGGATCCTCCTCTCCCTCTTCTAGAATTCTTACAAGAACTGGAAAGGGAAGTTCTTCAGGGTGTGTAGCGCCAAGCACGATCCCACAGCTCTGGATGGCTTTCCTCTTTACTGGACGGAACGCCCTAAACTGCTCAGGGCCAAAACCCTGGAAGAGCTATCTCCCGCCGATAGGGAGGTAAGCAAAGCCTTGGCCGGGTTGGGGATTGTTTTTGATACCTTGAAGCTGGTCGCTAGCGAGTACAATGCTCACGCCCTGACCACCTACTTTGGTAAGGGGCTCTCCCCTCATCTTCCTTGTTGTGAACAGCCTGCTATCGAACGTTTGTTTCCTCAGACTATTATGCTCGTTTTATATTGTGCCATGTTACTTGCATTTCACGCCTCCATGTGTGTCGTAATTTTGCATAGCTGCTTTGGTCCTAATTCTTGCTGTTTGGTCTGTCTTGATGTAGGATCGGTGATGGGCGCTTCTAAAAGAATGATGCTGGCGAAGGCAATGAAGGAGGCACGTGCCGCCAAGGCCGGCGCCTCCTCCACCCCTGCTGCTGATCCGGTTCCCCCACCGACTCTGTCATCGCCTCCTCTGATCACCGCCGAGGCTCCCCTGAGTTCACCTCCGTCTTCTCCACACAGCCTCGCAGCACTTCAGACTCCTCGCTCTCCTCTACCCATCGCCGCTGTTCCCCTAGCCACGGCCTCGTCACCGACTCCAACCCCCCTTGACAAAGGGAAACGGGTTTTGGAGATTCTATCAGATGATGAGGACTCAGAAGGCGTGGCTCCCTTCAGAAGAAGAAAATCTGCACGGATTCCTCTTTCGGTAGAGGCGTCGCCCCAGGGAGGGAACCCCTTCATGGATAACCCCCCGAGCGCGACCTCACTCCCCCCATGACACTCCAAGAGGAAAGGGGCGAAGGCGCCGAATCTGCCTCGCCTCCGCCGCCGGCAGAAACCATTGCTTCCCCTGCTTCAGTCACTGCCGCCCCTGACTTCATCGCCATCCCTCCTCCGATTATGCATCTAATGAGGGGCTTCAGTGGCGGGACTCTGCCAGAGGGCACCGACAGGAAGGAAGGCATGCCCTTCTACTTGGGGGCCTTCTTGGCGGTGGCCCTTGAATGGCGCGCCCAGGCCAGAAACGCGGTCATGCAAGCTCAAACTCTCCAGGCCTTGGAAACAAAGATGACTACTCTGGAGGAGGAAATGAGGACCCTGGGGCGCCAGAACGAAACTTACCAAACCTCTCTGAAGCAAGCGCAAGAGTCCAAAGCAGAAACCGAGAGGCAACTGGCAGAGGTGTTGGAGCTCCAGGCTGGCTTTTTTACTCGTGAAGTCGCCCTCCAAGTCCAGGTAACGGGCCTTCAGGAATTGCTCAAAGCTGATGCAGAAATTCAAAAGGACCTGAAGGACCGTTGCCGTGAGCAGGCTGACAAGACGGAGCGGATGGAGGGGGAAATGGCCACACAGGCCAAAGCTATGGACCTTCTCCGGGCTGACTACGACAAACTACAGGTCGAGGTCAGTCGACTTCGCGTTGAGAAAGAGGCTCTGGAGAAGTAGGTGACCTCTGGGATGCCGCCGTTGAGGAGCTGGAGGAGAAAAAGTCCCTTATCCAGGAGATGGCGGGTACTTTCGAGGAGGGGTTCCAGGAGGCTCTGACCCAGGCGTCCTGTGAGAACCCTGGCATCGATATTTCTAACTGCGACCCCATGCACCATGTCGTCGACGGGAAGGTCGTGCCCATGGACGTGGATGACTGAACCGCTATCTCTCAACCGCCACCTTCACTTTCAAGCTTAATTCCTTTATTCTTTACGCTTGCTTTTGACTTTCTCTGTTTAAACTTGTAATTCTTTGAACTATCCGTACTCTTGCTACAAATTTGGGCGTTCGTATGATTGCTTTTGTGTTTTTGCCATATACGATTCTGCTTGTGCGATCTTATCCTCATCTTTTGCCTTCTTATGCTTCGGTTGCTTTGTTTGCATTATACTTGCTTCTTTCGCTTCGTTGGGCGGCTTTGTATGACCGAGAAAGGTCGCGTGCAAACCCTCACGCCCGTGGAGAGGCTCACCTAGTGACGTCGTATCGTCCACGAGGTGTTTCTAACACCGAAACAGTTCTCTCCCTGGTTCTTAGCCCCCGGCGCCCACGCCTAAGGAGAGGCCTGCTACCGCAGTGTCGTATCGTCCCCGGGTGTCTAAAACGTCGAGTGCTTTGGGGGGGTTCGTTCCCTCTATGGTCTTTCCTTCTCATAGGTATCGGGGAACAACCTGCCAGCAATTCGCTGGCGTTTGGCGACCTTATCTCCCTCCACAGTCTTTCCTACCCGTGGGTATCGGGGAGATAACGCCAGCAACTAACTCTGCCTCCTTCACTTTCGTCTCCCTCCACAGTCTTTCCTACCTGTGGGTATCGGGGAGGCGACCCTGCTGATATTTGGGTTGGCGACGCCCGCGACGTCTCATGCCGGCGTCGTCCTTTATGTCATTCCAGGCGACGCCTTGGGCGTCTCACGCTAGTGTCGCCTCGGGCGTCGTCCCTAACTTGACATTGACTTTGACCTTGGGCTTGGTCGATGCCTGGGGGCGGCGAAGAGCTCAAGGCCCTTCCCGTATCTTCCACGAGGCGCTCCCTGTATAGCTGATGAGACGTTCAGTCATTCAACTTGATCCACGTGGCGCTTTCTGTATGGCTGATGGGACATTCAGTCATTTCACTGAGTTCTGACTCCTGCTGTGCCCCTGACCCACTTTCGACGGCGCATCGTACCACTGGATACTCTATTGATACGACGCTCTCAGATCTTCACCAGTGGTGCCAGGGTCATCTTTTCATCTTGTGCCACGTGGATCAATCGTGCGGTGCACCCATTCGCGTCGTTTGGCGCTCTAACCACTTTATTTAACTCTTCAAACTCTGAAACTATCCTCATCATTTTCCTACTCTTCATAACCTACTTACGTTCTCTCTTCTTGCACCCTTTCTTTCTCACGAAGGGTTGTTCCAGCAATCGCTCCCCTCGCTCGACTCTTGCATTTCCGGCAGTCCCCACACCCTTGAAACCCCTGATCTTGTTCAAGAATGTCTTCTCATGCTGCTTCGTCCAGGGTCAGTCCCAAGGATTTGTACCCCTGGGCTTCGAGTGAACTTCTTGATGAGTGTTCATGCTTACTCTCTACCAGGGCCATACGGGAGCACAAAGGGGAGTCGTGTTCTTATGATCACCGGGCCTTCGCAAGGAGGCATGATGACGATATCGCTATGCTCCCTTGCACTCTAGGGGAGCCAGTATGTGGAGATGAACGGGCCAACGACGGGTTCCCTTTCTTTTACTTTTACCAGGTGGTGTTCAAGACCATCGGAGTGCGCCTACCCTTCTCCTGGTTCGAGAAGGAACTGCTGTCTGAGATCAACGTTGCTCCGGCCCAGTTATACCCCAACAGCTGGGCCTTTATCAAAGCCTTCGACATTCTCTTCGGGTTTCTGAGTTATGCACCCTCGGTTGACCTCTTTCTTCACTTCTTTGAGGTGAAGAGGCAGAGACACAACCTCTGGGTAACTCTCAGTAATGTCCCCGGGAGAGTTCTCTTCACACCCTTCCAAAGCTCGTTCTCCGGGTGGAAAGGCCGGTTCTTCAAGATCTGCCGTACTGACCTGGTTCCCGACGCTCTGGATGGGTTTCCGCTGTACTGGGTGAGAGAGACGAGGGCCCTCAAAACCAAGCCCTTCAAGAAGCTGGCTCCAAGTGATCAAATAGCTTGCCAGATTCTTGCTGAGGCGGGAGGTTTTGACTCTGCCACTTTGATCAGCTTGGAGTCCAACGCTGGGACTCTCGAAAAGTACATAGGTAAGAGTCGCTGCCCTAGAAACTCCAGCCCTTGTTGTTCTCTGTACGTGCATGTCTTGCCTCATGGCATCTCTGACACATTTATCTCTCTTGGTGCAGGTTCGAAAATAAACCGAGAAAGGAGGACACGACTTACCCGAGCTCTGCGGGCTGGGAAAGGGGCTTCGCCTTCCTCCAGTGCTGATTCTGATGACCACTGAAAAGTGGCTCTTTTGTGACTTGCACGAGTTGTAATATTCGCCCCATTCGGGCTACTTCAATTGTATTGATCATTGCTTGTAACACCAACTTTTTCTATATCAATTGATTTTTGCAACGTTACTTTACTCTGCATACACTTCGCATATTGCGCACTTTCCTTCGCCCTACTTATCATCGGTGCCCGCCTCCATCCAGGCGACGCCTTCTTTCTTGACGACGCCGTCTTTCTTGGCGACGCCTTCTTTCTTGGCGACGCCTTTCCTTACTTCAAACGGAGAAAGATACAGGCTAAAAACCAAGGCACTTCTTTTTCTCAAATTGGTTTTACCTTTATTAGGGTGACCTCATTAAAAAACCCCCGAGAGGGAAAAAGAGCGTCCCCTTCAACTAAATTGTTACATAACTGGTTACATAAGCCAACTGAAATAAAATTTTAGGTTGGCTGCATTCCAACTGCGCGGGATAGGACCTCCATCTAAAGTCTCCAGGTTGTACGAACCGTTGCCCTTAGCCTCAGTAACTCTGAAGGGTCCGGTCCACTTGGGAGACAGCTTATTCTCCAACTCGTATGGGTGAGCTTTCCTCATCACTAGGTCGCCGACTTGAAACTATCGCGGCTTCACCTTAGAGCTATATTGCCGCTCTACTCTTCTCTTCATCGCTTCAGCCTTTATTCTAGCTTCTTCCCTGGCCTCGTCTAGCAGATCCAGGTTCACCCGCCTCTCTTCATTGGATTCCTCCGCCACAAAGTTTTGAAAACGTGGCGAGCTCTCATGTATTTCCACCGGGATCATCACGTCCGACCCGTAAACCAAACTGAAAGGCGTCTCCATAGTAGGGGACTGGGGCGTGGTGTGATAGGCCCATATGATCCTTGGTACCTCTTCTGCCCACGCCCCTTTGGCTTTTTCTATCCTTCTTTTTAATCCTCTCAGCAGAACTCTGTTTGCCGATTCTACCTGCCCATTAGTCTGGGGGTGCTCAACCGATGCAAACACTTGTTTAATGCCTACCTCAGCACATAGGTTTCTCAACTGTTGACTGGCGAATTGGGTTCCGTTGTCGGATATCAGCCGCCTAGGTACGCAAAAACGGCACACGATGTTCTTCCACACAAAGTGTTGTACTTTGTGCGCTGTGATTTGTGCCACGGGCTCCGCCTCTATCCATTTGGTGAAGTATTCGATGGCAACGATCAAATACTTCATCTGCCTGATCGCCAGTGGGAAGGGGCCCAGGATGTCGATTCCCCATGTATGGAAGGGCCACGGGCTGTATATGGACCGCAACTCTTTTGGCGGCGCCTTGTGCCAGTCGGCGTGCTTTTGGCATTGCCTACACCGCTGGGCGTGCCGTGCGCAGTCCTCTTTCACTGTTGGCCAGAAGAAACCTGCGCGTATTACCTTGGAGGCTAGAGATTTTCCCCCTACGTGGCTCCCGCAGATACCTTCGCGTAGCTCCGCCATTATCCTGGTGCACTCATCGCCACTGACGCATGTTAGGATAGGGTGAGTGAAACCGTGCCTGAAGAGCACCCCATCCACCAAAGTATACCTTGCGGCATTTCTTTTGACTTTTTTACCTTCTTCAGGCTCCACTGGGAGAGCACCATCCGCCAGGTATCGCTTGTAGGGCGTCATCCAGGTGTCTCCCCTGGTCAGAACGCATACCTGCATCTGCCCTTCTTCGGGCGCGTCCGCGTATGTGCTGATGCGGGGCGCCCTCTGCGTATCCTGGGTCAAAGAGCAATGACTCCTTGGTTTTCCCCTGGATGTATAAATCTGGAGGACGTCCACCCTGTTGTCTTCCACGAATCTACGCGGAGCTTTGAGAGTCTCCTGGATCACTGTCCTCTGTCTACCCCCCTTGCCTGAGTTGGCCAGCTTTGCAAGCAGGTCAGCTCTGGCATTCTGCTCTCTCGGGACATGTATCAGCTCAAGAGCGTTAAATGCTCCTTTCAGCAACTGGACGTATTTCAGGTACGCCGCCATCTGTGGGTCCTTCGCCTGGAACTCACCCGACACCTGCCCCGTAATCAGCTGGGAGTCGCTCTTCACCAAGAGGTTCTGTGCGCCCATCTCCTTGGCCAGGAGCATTCCTGCTATCAAGGCTTCATATTCTGCCTGATTGTTGCTTGCCTTGAAAGCAAAGCGCAGGGCTTGCTCGATCAGTATGTCGTCGGGTCCCTCCAAGACTATTCCCGCACCGCTCCCTTGTTGGTTGGAAGAGCCATCAACCGAGAGCAGCCACTACGAACTCGCTTCCACTTCTTGCTCTCCTCCGGGCGAAAGTTCCGCTACAAAATCCGCGTACACCTGCCCTTTGATGGATCCTCTAGGCTCGTACTGGATGTCGAATTCTGACAGCTCCACCGCCCAGCGCACCATTCTTCCTGCCACATCGGGTTTCTGCAGCACTTTCTGTATAGGGAGGTTGGTCATCACCACCACCGTAAAGCTGTGGAAGTAATGACGGAGCCTCCTAGCAGAGAACAGTACCGCCAGCGCCGCCTTCTCTAGCGCTTGGTACCTTGTCTCAGCTCCCTGTAAGGCCTTGCTTACGAAATAGATGGGCTTCTGACTCTGGTCCTGCTCTTGGACCAACACGGAACTGATGGCCCGCTCCGTTACAGTAAAATATAACCGGAGGGGCACGCCCGCTACCGGCTTGCAGAGGACCGGTGGCGTCGCGAGGTACTCCTTCAGCTTAATGAAAGCCGTTTCACATTCATCAGTCCATGCAAAGCGACTATTTCTCTTGAGGCACTGGAAATACGGGTGCCCCTTCTCTCCTCCGGCCGAAACAAACCTCGAGAGCGCCGCCATCCGCCCTGTCAGCTGTTGCACCTCCTTTACCGACGTCGGACTCCGCATGGCGATAATAGCCGCACATTTGTCGGGGTTCGCCTCTATCCCCCTTTCGGTGAGCAGAAAACCCAAGAACTTACCGGCCTCTACCCCGAAAACACACTTCTCGGGGTTCAACTTGAGACGGTACTTGGATATTGTGTTGAACAATTCCTCCAGGTCCGCCATGTGCTGCACCCTATTCTGCGACGCCACCACCATGTCGTCTACATAGGCGTACACATTCCTCCCAAGCATTGGCGCCAGGACCTTGTCCATTAACCTCTGGTACGTGGCGCCCGCATTTTTCAGCCCGAAGGGCATCACCTTATAGCAGTAACTGCATGTCTCAGTCATGAATGCAGTCTTGCTCTCGTCTCTTGGGTGCATCTTGATTTGGTTGTATCCTGAAAAGGCGTCCAGGAAACTTAGCACTTTGCTGCCGGACGCACTGTCTACCAAGGCGTCGATGCTGGGCAGCGGATACGAGTCCTTTGGGCATGCCTTGTTCAGGTCCGTGAAGTCAACACACATCCTCCACTTTCCGTTCACCTTTTTCACCAAGACGACGTTGGCGAGCCACTCAGGGTATTGAATCTCCCTGATGTGGCCAGCACTCAGCAGCTTCTGCGTTTCAACTCTCACCACCTGTTGTCGTTCCTCATTGAACTTTCTCCTTCTCTGACGCACGGGGCGGACCGTGGCGTCCATGCTGAGGTGGTGACACAGGAAATCGGGGTCGATGCCCGGCATATCCGAGGCGGACCATGCGAAGGCATCCAGGTGGCGCGAAATCACTTCTGCCACCCCTTCTTGTTCTTCGGGGCTTAGCGAACTTCCTAACTTGAAAGTCTTGCCGCCAATCTCCCTTTCTACGGCGTTAGCCGCGGGCTGCTCCCTGCTATCATCTTCGACGGGCGCCGCGTCGTCAGGGCCTTCCTCCATAGGCACATCTGCTTCGGGCATCGCCCTCTCCGCTATGGCCTCTTCAGGCGTCGACCCAGCGGGCGTCGCCTATATCATCGTCGCGTCCGCGCTCGGCGGACGTTCATACACCATGAACACGCCTCTCTTCGTTTTCAGGCTGTTTTCATAGCATTTCCTTGCCTCCTCCTGGTCTGACCTGATGACTATCACCTGGCCATTGAGGTCCGGCAGCTTCATCTTCATGTGGCGTGTGGAGGACACCGTGTTCAGACGGTTTAACGCCGGTCTACCCAGCAAAATATTGTAGGCGGAGTTGGCGTTCACGGCCAGGTACCGGATGCTTTCGGTACGGGAGGCCTCTCCGTCTGTGAACGTAGTCCTCAACTCCAAGTACCCCCAGACTTCCACCTGGTTGTCCCCGAACCCATACAGGCACCCCATATAGGGACTCAACAGATCGGGGGACAGCCGTAACTTGTTAAACGTCGACAGAAACATGACGTCTGCCGAACTTCCTTGGTCGACAAGCACTCTGTGCACCTTTCTTCCGGCGGTGACAACTGAGATGACAACGGGGTCGTTGTCGTGGGGCACCACATCTCGGAGGTCTCTTCTTGTGAACACGATATCCGATTCCCACGGCTCCCCCGAGAGCCTCTCTTCGACTGAATTCACCCCCCTCGCGTATTTCTTCCGTTGGGAGGCGGTGGGTCCTCCGCCGGAAAAACCTCCAGCGATGGTGTGGACCTCACCAAGCACAGGCATCTCGTGTGCTGGTTCTTCCGCCGGCGGCGGCAAGGTGGCGGTCGTTGTGGGATCTGCGACATAGTCCTTCAAAAACCCAGTCCTCACCAGCTCATCTAGCTGGTAGCCCAACGACAGGCAATTATCAATGTGGTGCCCGGAAGCCTCGTGGAACTCGCACCAAGAGTCTTTACGGGGCCCTAACACCTTGTCGGTCTTCGCCGGTCGCCTCAGCCTCTCAGCTATGTTAGGCACGGCGATTAAATCCTTCAACTCAACCACGAAGTTGTACCTCGCCGGCCTCGCTCTTTCTCTGGCCGGGCGATCGCCTCCTGCCGGGCCCCGGGGCTGGGGCTTTCTGGCCTCGTAGGGGCGTCTCGCCTCCGGTTTCTTTCTTCCCGTCGTGGTCTCATTGACCCTGACGGGTTGGGCTCGCGCCGGTCCCCTTGGGCGTGAGGGCACGGTACTGGTGCGCTTCACACATACCTCCCCTTCATAAGCAATATGCTCTACCGCCCTACGCCGTAGTTCAGCGAAAGTCCTAGGGCGGTTGCGGATGATGGATTCTCCAAAGGGGCCGGGGCATACGCCTTTCACAAATGCGTACACGATCATAGGCTCCTCTGTCGTACCAACCTTCACGACCTGGGCCCCGAAGCGATTGATATACTCCTTCAGGGTCTCCCCCTGATACTGCTTCACGTCAAACAGATCGTAGGAGACCGGCGGCGGGGCCTTGTTGGCTAAGTATTGTTCCCTGAACAATCGCGACAATTGGCGGAAAGATGTGATATGACCCTCTGGGAGGCTAATGAACCAGTCCATAGCCATCCCGGTCAAGGTGCTCATGAAGAGCTTGCACTTGGCAGCATCAAAACCGCCTATCAGGACCATCTGTGTGTGAAATGCAGCAAGGTGCGTCTCTGGGTCCTCCATCCCGGTGAAGATCACCTTGGGTCCCGCGAACGTGTTCGGGATCGCTGCGTTTAGGATCTCCTGCGAGAAAGGAGTGGAAAACTCCCTTGATGGGGAATGGTTTTCCATCTCGTCATGTCCAGGCCGCCTCCGATCATTTCTCAGGCCCTGGCGCAACTCCTCATTCACACGGTGGAGCTCTTCGTTCCGCTCATGCGAGGCGTCAAGGTCTGCCTGCATGCGTTCCTGTTCCATTTTCGAATCCGCCATGTCCTGCTGCAGCTCCCTCATTATCTCCAGGACCTGCTGCATGGATAGTTCTGCTGGGCCTGCGCGTGCTATGCTTCGTCTGGTGGGGGCCATTGTCACTCCAACCTCCTTCAACGTTACTGTAACTTGATAGATTTCCTCAAACTTGCGATGGGACTGATGTTTTATATCTGCCCCACAGTGGGCGCCAAATGTTCCGTCCGGTTGACCGGGACGTCTTCGTGCGCGACCTCAACCGTCAGCTAGGGACTCCTTCCCACTGATTGCCTGTGGATTCCTGCAAAAAAGAGGACAAAGGGGCGCCCTAGCGGCCGTTTGCACTCCGACGCTCAAGTCAGCCAGCAAGAAACACCAAAACTGTTCACCTCCGTCTCTGAGCACCGCGTATGGCACTTTGAAGGTGGTAAGAAATAACTGTGTACTGTGTATCTGTGTTCTCTCTCTCAGGCAAAAATATTCCCCAGTCCCTTGTTCGTAACTAATGAAGCACGAGCAAGCAACTAGAGAGCTCTGGTAAATTTGCAGAAAGTTCGAACCCTTTTTCCAACATTCTCCGCGCTATTTAAACTACCCAAGCATTTAAAGCGCCTTAAAGCGCTTTTAATCACAAACGTAACGCACTCATTAAAGCGCTTAATTAGAAAACGTAGCGCATTTAAGACGTTGAAACGCTCGGGAGCCATTATAGTACCTGAATGCTCGAAAGGGAAACTGTATTGAATGACTTTTAATTACCTGGCACCTGACTAAAGGGTGTTTCTATTCTGGCATGGCTGTCGTACACGTGGAGGGCCTCACGACGCCATGACCCCATCTGGGGGCGTTTCTGCCCATCTGGGGACGTTTCTACGTGTGAGTCCTCCTGCTTGGGAGTGCTACTGCGCTAGGGGTGACTTTTTGGGTGCCAACTCATGCATCCAAGTATCTAGTCACTTACTTTGAGAGCGTATCTGCCTTCCTCTTGTACCCTGCACCCGGCTGCCCTGGGCGTGACCTTCCTCTTGAGTCGTATCTGCCCCACAGGCGTCTCTGGGGCGGCAGGAGCACTTCACGAGTCAGGCTGCCCTTCACTGGTACTATTACTATGGCCTTGAAGCCACCTTTTCCTTCTCTTTATCGCTGCCCCGTGCTATTGGGACCTGAGGCCTTCCCACGGCGTCCCTCCCTCCATGGTCTTTCCTACCCATGGGTATCGGGGAACCACACCGTGATTGCCTTACTTTAGCACTGTTTGATCTGGCGAAGCCCTGGTTGGGCGACGCCTTGACCTAGGCGACGCCTTGCCTTGGCGACGCTTCCTCTTGGTTGTTTGATCTGGCGACGCCCTGGTGGGGCGGCGCCTTTACTAGGCGACGCCTTGCGTTGACTTTGACTCTCCAGTCGTTGACTTTGACTCTCCAGCCGTTGACTTTGACCTTGACTTAGTCAACGCCCGGATACGGGACGGTACAAGAATGTTTGGGGATGAAATCACTTTTTGAAGATAATCCTCTTAGAAGGTGAGAACCTTTAGGAGGTGTTTGAATTGCATCCCAAAACTTCTTTGTCCAAGATGTCAAGTATTTAGATTTATTAGGTAATGAAAAAGATAAGGAAGAAGAAGACCTTGGAGGTGCAGTTTGCGTTCCAGCATAAGTGAACATGATTGTTTTTGCAAGGTAAGGTGAGATATTGTGATTCGATTTATCTTTTCTTTCTTTATCTTTTTCATTTTTTCTTATGTTTTTCATTTTTACTTGGTGCTCATGAACTTCTTTTGGAGAGAGGGGTTTTAAGATAATCTTATGTCCTTGGAAGTTGAAAGACATTTTATTGGTATTGCCATCCTGTAAAACTTGTCTATCATATTGTGAAGGCCTTCCTAATAGAATATGTGTTGCTTCCATTGGCACAACATCACATAAAACCTCATTTATATATTTTCCTATAGAAAAAGTTATGAGGACTTGTTTAGTAACCATGATTTCACCTTTGACACTAAGTCATTGTAGTTTATAGGGCTTTGTATGAGAGATAATGGGTAATCCAACCTTCTCCACTACTCTTGTACTTACCACATTAGCACAAATACCCCCCATCTATTATCATGGAACATAACTTGTTGTTGATAAGGCAGCAAGTGTGGAAAATATTTTCTCTTTGGGTGTCATCCAAAGGTTTTGGAATTGTCCCCAACATTCGGCTTATCACCAATAAGTCACCTTCACAAGGTTCTCACATTCATTTTCACTAGGAGTTTTTGAAGGAGAAGGCGAGTTAGATCTAGAAGATTGATCACTATGGTCACTTACTACTTCCCCTCCTCAACTATGGTTCTTTTGTTTGGACAATTGGCAGCTATGTGCCCAAAGCCTAAACATTTAAAACATTATGTACTTGAGGTTTTGGTTGTCGATTTAGTCCTAAAAGGAGAAGGATTTTTAGAAGTTTGTCGGGTGGGTTCTTTGGAATGATTATTTTGTTTTGAAAATTTATTACCCTTCCAAGATGACTCATACAAGCCATCAATATGCGTATGTTTGAAAGATGTTTTCTTAAAAAGTTGTGATTCAACCTTGATGGCTAGGTGAACCAATTATTCCAAAGATGTATACTCATAAAGTTCTACAACATTTTTAATTTCTCTTCTTAATCGACTCACAAATCTAGTCATCTTTGACTCTTTAGTTTCATGCATATTAGTATTTGTTAAAGTTACTTCTAAATCTTTGAAGTATTCATCTACATTCCTAGGTCCTTGTTGAAGCTGTTGGAGCTTCAACAAGAGTTCCTTCCTATAGTGAGGAGAAACAAATTGTGCGCGCATGCATTCCTTTAAATCATACCAAGAGACCACAGTTGGCCTCTTGTTCAAACCAATGTCCATTACAGTTTGATGCCACCACAACATGGCATAATCTACGAATTCTAGGGAAGCTAACTTAACTTTTTGGTATTCATCGACCTCATACACATTTAAAATCTTATCTACTTTAACTTCTCATCCTAGATACAAATCGGGGTCACTTTCCCATTAAAACTTGGTAACTTAATAAAAGGAAAAAGAAGGTTTTTATTGGTGGTGTTGGTGGCACCTATTATGCGCATGGTGCACTCTCCAATCTTCATCTTCTTCATCAATCCCGTAGTGCATGTGATATCTTGTATGGCGCCTAGGCTCTTGCCTCCTTTCTCGGGCCATGATTTCTTGGTTGGCTTCTAACCTCTGCATTCTCTCTACAAGTTGTCTCAGCTCCTCGTCTTTTTGGGCCAAACTTCTTTGGGCTTCGGCTAATTCCACCATAAGACGTGCTTTCGAAAGAGAAATGAGCCATGAATATTGCACAAAGAAAGCAAAAGGTTAGTTGGAAAAAAAGTTTAAAATTTAACTCACGTGTATCACTCAAGAAAGATACTCCTTCAAAAGGTCTACACTTGTAGCAACACCTCAAGTGAAAGATGACAAAACTCTTACACTTACTCACCAAAGAGCCCTCAACATAAGAAAAAAGGAAAGACAAGCAAGAAAAGATTTAAAGCAAAGAAAGCTAAACCAAAATGAATTTGACATGAAGACAAAACTTTAACAAGACAAACAAGAAAAGCACGAAAAGACTCAAAGAAATTGTAAAATTCAGAAGGATAAAATACCACAAATATGAAAACAATTTGCCACATAAAAAGAATCCTCTTTCTAGTATTTTTGAACGTGAAAAGTGAATTGTACTAACTTTTTTTTTGTCTTAGCTTTTGTTTTATGGATTCAAAATGTCCATAATCTTGGCATGCATATTTTAATTCACTTTCAATTTTAACAAATAGATTGGGATTCAATTCATATGATCACTTGAATTCTTTGTTTGGAATTAAATCAACTTCTTCTCAAACAAATTTCTAGTAGCTTTTAGTTCTTCACAATTAAAAGCAAAATAAGTAGAAAGGATTTAAAGACTCCTAGAACACTAAGAACATAAGACTCAAGAAAATGAGGTAAGGAAAAAAAATTGATAAAAAAAATTCAAAAGCAGAATTTAAAGTGCTTAATGAATAAAAAGGGGAATTGTAAATGACAATAATTTAATGGCGAAAAAGAATGGTGTTGAATTGTAAAGCGAAAATTAAATTGCTTGAAGGTAAAAGCAAAATTTAAAATGTGTTGGAATTTAAAGGCGAAATATCAACTCAGAAAGATAAGCATAAATAGAACCATTATCTGATTACCACATGATGTGAGTTGATTTTAGGATTGCACATTTTATTGGTTGCTCTTTGTTTATGATTTTTTATTTAGCAATTATGGTGAGAACCCTAAGAAGATTCCCACTGGACACGAACTTAACCAAGTGGTTAAGTAAGTGTGAAGGTTCACTTCAGAAGGGCAAAGAGAAAAAAACAATTATAAGGTGACAAATGATGCAACGAAAATTAAGACAAGGAATAAGTAAAGAAGAACAAAGCAAAGAACAAATTAAAGATTAGAAGAAGACATGTATGGAATGGAAGGAGGCGTAAATAAATGATAAAAGAGGAAGGGATGAAGAAATTTTATGGGAAGAAAAGAAGTTACGCCACTTGGAGTAGAGGGACTCCAAGATGAGTGATGCAAGAGCTGCCACTTGAGATATTACCCACTTAAGATAAGACTCAACATGAAAGCTCACAAGTTTCACAAAATCACTCCGTAGAGTTTATTTACTATTCAAAATCAAGTTGAAAATATATGAGGCAAGACACCTTATTTATAGGAAGGGGTGCCTTGGCAGGCAAGATGGGTGAAGGTAGAAATGGCAAGGGAGAGTGTACATCAAAGAGGGGCTGCCTAGGGCGTTGACCATGGCCAAAATTGCACCTTTAGGCATAGCTTCTTGAAGGTAGGTTAAAAACCCTAATTCTAGATGTCTTTTCTTGAAAAAAAAGAGTTTGGTAGAAGCCTATTTCGCTAAGTACACTCCCTTTTATGCTATGTGAATCTACTCTAGCCTATTTTGCTATTCAGTCCCCTAAAGTGAGCTCAAATTATTTACAAACATGTTTTTTTTCTTTTAAGAAGACCAGGAGAAAGAATAGTTTATGTTCTAGTATATGCCAAGTTCTTCTTCTAGTGAGGTCCGTTTGATATTTGGGGGGCCTTGACTTGATTACTGAGATGACTGCTTACAGTGTGAATTGTCTCTTAAGTCCTTGATCATCTTCTTGTCTACTTGGATTGTATTAGATAAAAAGCACAAAGAAATCAAGATTCAAAATTAAAAATAATTCTATTAGATGTTTCACTTCAAAATTAAAAATAATTCTATTAGATGTTCCACATGTGAAGGATATGGACATACTTATAATCAATGTCTTAATGAGACACCAATAAGTGAGCAAGATTTGAAGGGCTGTTACAAAGAATTGAGAAAAAAAAAAGAAAACAAAGCGTTGAGAGAAAAAAAAAACATAAAAAAATAAGAAAAAGAAAAAGAGCTAAAAGAAAAAAAAAAGAAAAAAAAAGACTAATAAAGTAAATTGTTCATGGAGGTTGATATGGATAATAGTAGAATATATACTCTTGTACTATTTTTATGTCTTTTTTATGACAATTAAACTTTCTGGTTAACGTTTTGCATTTCAACTTTTCGATTAAAATTTTTAATTTATTTTAGTGTTTCCAATTTAGAATTTTACCAACTTAATTTTTTATATTAAATTTATTTTAATCATTTTTAAATAATTTATTTATAGTATTTTATATTCCTAAAGAATTACAACATTAATTTTATTAAGAATTTAAATTAATTTTAATGTATTTAATTTTTAAATATATATAATAAAAAAATATTTTTCTAAAAATGAAGTCATTCTTCAATTATATATAATAAAAAAATATTTTTTAAAAACCTACTCAATTAAAAAAATATTTTATAAACTATTTTTCTTTAATTAAATATAAAAAAATTATAAATAATAAATTAAACTTATCTAATTTTTTTTATTTTAATTTTATAAGTTATTATATATTAAAAAAATTGAAAACGTATATTTCATATACGATTTCTAAATATACTAATTTTAATATTCTTAATTTTGTACATTATTATATATTAAAAAAATTCAAAATATATATGTAAACGAATTCTAAATTTTTAATTTTATCTGACAGAATAAAAATTGAAAACATATATTTTATATACTATTTCTAGTTGAAATTATATACGAAATATATAAATTTGTTTTTTTCTAATCGTATTTGAGATTCACGAGTTTAGGATACACAATTTTAGGTTGACGATTTATCTACTTTCGAAATTTTCTTTTTACCTATTTTAAAAAATTTGTAAAATGTTACACTGATTGAGAAAAAACCCATTATTTTGTTATAATTACTAGCTTTGGGATACGAGAATTTAAAGGTTGTACAACGAAAAAGACAATAAATACACTGCATTCTTGAACAGATGTTCAGCTTGTTAACCATTAGCATGTTGCATGGTGCTCATTGATTGAGGATGGTGCTGTCATTGACACTTGTGAAACTACGATACACATGTACCTTTAATGCGCAGAATTATGTGATATTGGACTTCAAGTATTGAAGTAGAAGGATATATATATATATATATATATATATATATATATATATATATATATATATATATATATATGTGTGTGTGTGTGTGTGTGTGATGATTTCGACACTTTGTATAGATTGTTGGTAGATATATATGGTTGTTGGTGTTAAAAGAGTTATAAATACTAGTAATTGCTTTTGTCAGGCTTGGCATGGAAGAAGTAACTCACCTTTCTCGTTTTATATATTTAAATATAGTTTAGTTGTTATTAAATGATCAGTTTTGATTCAAATAATTTTATTCTTTAAAATTTAGAATTATTTTTAAATGATTTTCTTAAATACAAACAGATTTCATTCTCCTAAGTTTAAAATTATTTTAATTTTTAATTTCATGCATTCTAACAAATATGTACTCTTTTAAAGAAGACATTTAAGAAAAAATATTATCATCATATCCTAAATCATTCTTTAAACTTTTTGAAACAATAACTTCAATTAAAAGTATTAAGATCAATAGCTGTTATCTTAACTTTCACCATCTAGCATTACGAACAAATTTTTACCGTATAATTTTGTTTCTCTGTAACACCAATCACTTTTTTGTGAGGAACATCGTTAGTTTCTTTGTTTTGGACAATCACAAGTTTATAGTGTTGTTGTTTGGACAAAACAGTAGGTGGTTTGACCATGTTATTGATGTTACCAGGATGTCTTTTGAATTTAGAAATATCACACCCTATCATTTGCATGAAGAGAAAAAATGGACGCAACTTCTCAAATTCAATATTTGCAATAAAAGCATAACCAAGTTTTTTTTATTAGGCAAAGCAGATAAATATGAACCAACACTCTAGCAAAGAAACCTCTAGATTTATTCATGGTGCAATCATCATAAAAAGAGAAGTATCAATCCCTCTTTCTATAGAGAAAATTGTGGAGTATCAATCCCTTTCGTTATAGGAAAAATTGTTTTTGGTTGTCTATATTCCATAGGAAGACTGTAAATCCTGACCTAACATTGAGCTTTTGTGAGCTTGATGGAAGATGACACAAAGTCTTTAATCCAAGGTAAGACTCTTAAGATACTTAGATTATCCCAAGACCCCACTACTAAGACTCTTCTCATGTTTTCAAGAGAAGAAAAAACAAATTCACAAAATCCTTTTTCCAGAGGAATAGACTTATAAGATCCTAGAGATTTCCAAGAAAGATCTAACTTTTTGCACACATCCATATGAGTAAGAGATTTGTTACCTTTGGATAGTATTATTCTTCATGAATGTGATTTTTACAATCTTCAAAACCTACAAGATACTTTTTCATCAATTTGTAAAGATATCAAATCAATTCGTTGATGTAAGGACAATACAACTGTGAAATGCATTATTCAAGACTTGCGCAAAAGTTATTTTGTACTTGAGTCGCATATCATGATTTTTCTTTTGAAGAGCAACTTGATCCTTGAGACATTTTCATAAAAATAAAATATGAAAACGAGAAGAATTTTTCTTCATCTCACTAGTGGTGGAGTACTCCTATAGGAGAACAAAATCTTTAAATTCTAGGTTTTCTTTTCTTGAACCTAGGTCAATTTCTTAAATGTTGTTAGAATAAATTGTTAAAATTTTCTATATTTTGAAGTTTAAGATTTTTCTCATCTTTGATAAGGATAATAGATATGAAAATCTTTTCAATAATATTATAATTAATAATAAATTAATTTTTATTTAATTCTTTGTCCTCAACTGTAAAATTAAACGTTATTAGGAATAGTTATAAAATTTCCAAAATTTAGATTTTGATAGTTTTTTTTTCTGTTGGTGTTACTTTTTTAAAAATTGAATTTGGTTTGATCTCTTTCTTATTTATACTTTTTTTATAAATATTGTATATAGTGACAAATGATAGTTAAAATTTAGTGTATATCCTTTTAGTTGAGATGGTAAAACTTGTTGATATTATCATGACATATTAAAAAATTAATTTTTTAATGATTAGATTATAATAATAAGGGCAATAATAAGAAATAAATTTTTATAATTTATTTATTAAGCTGATATATATATATATATATATATATATATATATATATATTAAACGCGGAGTGATTTATAATGTGGTGTTTAATTGTTTACCTTCAATCATTCAAAAAATATGGATTAAGATGATTTATTTTCATTTTGTATTTTTTTATCCATTTTTTTTATCTCATTAATTAACATATAATATATGACTATTTGTAAATTATTATTTTTTATTTTGTGTTTTCTTTTCTGATTATCTAAAAATTTGTTGTGAGGTGAATTGAAAGAAAAATAATACTTTGATTTTTTTAAAAGAATGCACACTTACTTTACAATCTATTATAATAATATAATAGTACATGTTAATATTTTATGTTACAAAATAATATAATATAATATAATTAAAATATTATTATCTAAAAAAATTCGTGGATGTATTTTATTTGGTAAGTGTGAAAATATGGTCTCCCTTCATAAAGGGAAACAATTATTACTTCAACTCCATTGCAGTACCTTAAATTGATGAGTAAACCTTGTACGGGTACCACCTTATGCAGAACCAATTAAAATGGGACAACACATACCAACATAAAAATAAACTTAGTGAATACCCTTTTTTATTTTATCCTCTTCCGTCCACTGGCCTCACTCCACATTAATAAATGAGAGAGAAGTAATATTTAAAAGAAAATATATTATTTTATAAATTAGTAATGACAGATTCATAACTTAGGTGTATATTTTTATTTTATTTTAAAGTTTTGTTTATATTAATTTTATTGAAAAGATATAATATTTTATTATTAAAAGGATTTGTAAAGTGGAAGTAAGAATAAAAAAGTAGTTAGAAATAAACTTTTTTTCTTTATAAATTTTAATTAGGTTTATTGGTTGGGTTCGAAGCAGCTCATAATTAAGATAGTGTCCACCAAACCTTTCTCCAACTCATTTGGCCATTATGCTGGAGCAGAATGGGATCACCCACTGAGCAGTACAATGTAATTAATTAGATTTCTCTTTTTCCGGAAAGAAGCGAAAATATTATTTGTGTGAAAAACATAAATCACGATGATCCCATTTAGCCAAAGAAGATTTGCAATAAACGGTGGACAACAGAGAGTTACAATCCTGGGAAACAAGTATGGTGCTACAACAACAGGCCTAAGAGTGTCATCACATGGATCATAAATAACCTCACTGCGATCTGACACACAATGCCGACACCATTGAATCATATAGGGTTCAAAGCCTTGGTCATATTCAACCAATATGTATCAGAAATGGCCCTTATGATTTAATCCTGGAAAATGAATTTAATGTAGTGTACATGAATCAGATGCCTTAACACGTGGACTACCTTTTCAGCCCCATCACCAATGAAAATTTTTATATTATAATATATTCTTATCGACTTTGAGAAGAAAGGTTTAATGAGTTTTAGTATGGAAATACTTGGTAATATTTTTTTAATTATGATTTAAATTTTAATTTGGTTTAATAATAATGATTCATGATAAATATATAAATAGTCATAGTTTTTGAAAAAAATATACATCATTATTGTTACAAAGTGGACTTTAAGCCTAACTCAACCCCATAAAACCGGCTCATAGGGTTGAGGTTTGCACCCACTTATATACAATGAAAGGCTCTAATCTCTAGTCGATGTGGGATCTCCAACACACCCCCCTCACGCCGAGACTGCCAACTCGTGCGTGGGACTATATATTTTGGGTGGTCCGATAGCGGCCCGATAGCGGGTGGCACGATAGGCCCAACACAAATACTCGCTAGGATAGGCTCGAAATGGCTCTGATACCATGTTACAAAGTGGACTTTAAGCCTAACTCAACCCCATAAAACCGGCTCATAGGGTTGAGGTTTGCACCCACTTATATACAATGAAAGGCTCTAATCTCTAGTCGATGTGGGATCTCCAACAATTATTGCACATTAATTGCACTGAGCACCAAATATTGAATATTTACTTGAGTGTCGAAATACCTTTTGCAGGTGTCCTCCCGATCAAGAGCCTATAAAAAAGAGGAGAGTTTGACTGGACTGAAGGAGAGAGACCAGAGGAAAGTGGAGTAAAACAGTGAAGAGAAGAGAAGTGATTTGACTGACCTAAGGTAGCAGATAGAAGTTCTCTTAATCTTATTTCTTACTAGAACAATTGACGCCCACTATGGTACTGAGAGAATGAAGAAGGAAGAGAATAAATGATTTCAACAAGAAACATGACGGGTGAGAAGATGTTCGATGATGAGCAGATGACATTGTTAATGTCTCTACAGAGGGAGATGGCGGAGATGAAGCGAAAGAATGAGGAGGAGATTCAAGTTCTTTGAAAGGAGAAGAAGACATGAAGAAGTAGTTGGTTGAGGGGGCCCCTCCTCGCTTGAGCGAGATTGAACCCAAAAGCACCTCAAAATTTACCCCATTTTCGCTTGAGTAAGATTCCTCCTCACTTGGGAGAAAATGAGTCTCGTCTGAGCGAGATTCCTTCTCGCTTGAGTGAAAACGGATATGAGAACTCACCATATTTTCATTGTATTCTCTCTCATGAGCGAGAATTATTTCGCCAAGCAAGAGGTATCTCACCTGAGTGCTACATAAAACCTGGTTTAAACATGTTCTCACAACAATTTTTACATTTCAATTATATTATAATTCACATCAATTTATTCATACAACCATACTAACATTTATAATCTCAACCAAAACATATTCAATCACTCATTCACAACAAAATAACCTATACAATACCACAAAATAGCCTATACAATACCAAATATACATAATCAACGGTTCAAATTTTTAATTTCAATCAAAATACTACTTTACTTAAAATCATACATCCATGCAAGAAGATTTGAGATTGTTGACCACGCCACTCCCACATCCAGATCCTCTAACCTAAGGTTCTATGGAAAATAAAACTAGTTTTTCTTACTTGAGTTTGAGTAGGTGCTCACTAAGGATTCCAATTCCTACAAGTCCAAATGATACCTTAACCTGCATCACAAAGTCCTGATGAAAAATCTAATTATATCACTAGAACTCTGAGCTAACAAAGACTAATCCTGAAGGTAGAAACCTCACATGCAACGCCTGTACTAAAGCTTAGCTTAACAATTTCAAAACTAACTCAAAGAAAAATGGCAAAATTAAACTTACTCTATATAAGATTTTGATCGAACAAATTTGTAGAAATCATTGTCATAAGTCCAATGACAGACTTTGATCGTCAAACTGATGAACAAAGAGATTAGAATTTTAAAGAAAAGACTGAATAAATGAATTTTTCTATTTATATATATATATATATATTTTTTTTTTTCACTTTAATAATAAACTATTTAGGTGTTATTTAAAATATATCACTTCTACTATAAAACTATTTTCTAGATCCTTACCCTCAACCTTTGTAAAGTTAATTATATTTCTATTTGAAATTGAATTTTACTACAACACAAAAAAAAAATTAGTAATTAACAATTTAAAACACGAGAAAAAAATACACCTATTTGTTTCTTGCAAAAAAAGGACCATTCATCAATTTTTTTTAAGATAGTACAGCTAGGAACACACTCTTTTAGAAGCAATCACTAATCACTTTATGATATGTATGAGCTGCAATATAAATTTATTATATTTATTTAATTTAAATAGAGATGGAACTATTATAGATTTTTAATGGAATGCTATATGTCCAAGGAAGTTTGAGTTTAATTTTTATATCATCCATACGCCCTTTTCACGGTTATGCATGAACTTGTGGTTGAATATTTGAAATGTCTTGGGTCATTCTTTTGTCTTCTTAACTACAGTTTTATGTGCTTCTTTTATGCATGAAGTTGTGGTTGAATATTGGAGTATGGAACTTTTATTTCCTTTTGTTATGCGTTAGTTTAATAGTGGTGTTGGTCTATTTTTCACTAAAGCTCAAATTAATGAAATTTAGTAGTGGCAGCAAAGTGCTAGATATAAGTTTTATGCAACATAAGACTATCAGTTCAATTCTTTTGAGCATCGCAGGTAGTAGTGTTATATAGTAATGATTATGCTGCTGTAAAATCAACAACATCATGAAACCAAAACATGTTTTGGACAAGTCTACTTTTTTCACTCTTAGGATTCCTTTGTAATATGTTGTCACAGTAATATCAACTCAATTGATTTTACATAACATCAGAAAAAAAAGGACACCCTCAAATTCATTAAAACAGTTCTGCAAAGAACTTGTACAAGTACTGTTTTACCGACATCAGCGAATTCATGCATAGCTGTGATATGAACAGAGTTATCATACCCGATTTTAAATGCTAAGGTTAGCTCGAGTTCATTCCATGCTAGGAAACACAAATATTAACTTTTTTCTTGTGAAGATACAGAAACAGTTTCTATTTCTGTACTATTTGGTATGATAAGAAAGGAACATTTAATGAAAGTATCACTATTTTTATTCCTTTTTCTACGCATTTTTCTAGTGTAGATTGGTGGCGTTTTCCTACCAGTTGAGGTCCTCCCTTCACCACCCTCATGCAAATCCTCTACCAGGTTCTTAACAACGCCTCTTATTACAGGTCACTTACCCTGTTAACTTTTAGATCCAGCTTTACCCTGTCGCCAAGAGGAATTTTTGGATAGGAAAGTGATCAAAATGTAAAATTTATCGGGAACTATGACTTGTCCTAATAGTTTTAATGAATCTATGATGTAAACAAAAGGCGAATTTCGTTATCACTTCTAAGCACAGTATATTTATTATATAGTTAAAAACAATTTAACTTAGCTATAATGTAAAATGAATTATTCAAGAATAACATTTTTCAAATATTAGGGATGGTAGTACGAGACAACCTGTCTTGTATTTGATCCACTTCGCGTAAAATATGAGGGTTGATTTTATTGACCCACATCACATAAAGGTTAGCTCGCGGGTTTGTGGGTCGACCTGTATAAGATTTTTTTTAAATAATAAAAAATAAATTTGGAATAAATTTAGTTTTTGTTTATTAAGTTAATTTTTTTTCTTATTTAGATGAATTAGGTAAATGGCCTCACAATATTATTCTCACGACACATGCCGAATAAGATATGAGTATAAAAATATAATAATGTTTTGATTTCCAGTGAAATTTTGAATTTCAATCATATTAATAATTTGACTAATAAAATACTTCATTAAATATATAAATTTTTTTAAGATAATAGATGTAGATACATAATTACTATTATAATGAAAAATAATATAAAATAATAATAATAATAATAATAATAATAATAATAATAATAATAATAATAATAATAATAATAATAATTATTGTTCTTTTGCAACAACCTAGAAACACACTTCTTTCTTCAGAACCCTTTGACTTCTCGATCTTCTCTCTCTGTTTGGGCTTTCGGCTTACTATTCCTTTGATTTGGGCTTGGGCTTGAGTATGATTTGTGGACTCTTACTCACTGGTCTCGGTGTCCACTCACGGGTGAGTGTATGTATCTGCAAGGAGCTCCGGTGATAAAGTTAAAATTGATTTAATTAATTATCAGATAAAATTCACTCTACTTACCTCTTAGGTTGATCACCTACTTATAGTACTCCTTTATTGGACTTAAAACCCATTTGGGCTCTTTATAAATGTACCTAACGTTTATTAAATACACTACCTTTGTTTGGGCCTGTATAATGGGCTTTAGTACAATGTTTTACTATTTAATTGTTTATTCATTTCTTATTTGATTTTTAGTCTTCTTATTAGCCTTTCCACCTTTTGACAAGTTGCTCAGCCTTCAGCTATTTGACCTCGTTAGTACATTAGTCCCCAGGCATAAGGAATTGAAAAGACGATATGCCTTTCATAGAGGAAGAAAGGTCACCTTAAATGCTTATTGGGTTTTGAGAAATGATTTTGAATTTGGTATTTATGAGATTATGTTTATTAAATGCACTTTTGTACGAAAAATTGCATTGTTTCACGGGTGTTACAATTATTGTACCGTTAAGGTGAAGGCTTGTCAATTTCTGAATGTTGGATGCATTCAAATTTGATGATGGTAATGTTATGACGTTTCATTTGAAAGGTGTTTTAGAAATACTATAAATATTTAGTTTTTAGATAGTATACCCCATTGTTTTTACAACTTTTGTACTCTTTGTTTCCGAGAGAAATTACCGACTATTATTCGGAGGTATCATGTCTTCCTTAAGTTCTGTTTCTATTTCTAACGGATTTTAGGGGTTTTCAAGCACGACTGATGTGGCTACTGAGAAAGTGATTGAAACCAATAAAGGTATTCATTTGACTACTTCATCTAATACCATATCTCTTATAAAAAGTAAAGTTAGTACTGGTATGAGTTCGAGTGATGAGGCAATAGATCTCGAGGTTGAAGAAATAACCGAGAGAGCGGAAGAGAATTGAAGTCTTTGTTTCGATTATGACTGGGTTAACCCTAAAGTTCGAGAATACTTCTCTCCATATCGCTATTCTTCAGCCCTTCAGAGTTTTTTTTCATCTAAAATTTCTATTTATTCTTCTGATTCTACTTAAGAGATTATTTATTTTCGGCATGCTTGAGCTGTTGACAATGTTTGTCATGGCCGTGAAGATGAGTCTTGTGAATTTTTCTATTTTTATGAATGTCTCTTTACCTACATTCATGTTCGATTTCCTTTGGATGAATTTCAAATGGGTTTTCTTCGTCTTCTTAATGTTGCCCTCACTCAATTACATCCTAACAGTTGGGCTTCTATGCAAGCTTTTCGTATTCTATGTAAATACCTTTCATTGTCTCATAGTTTGAGAGTTTTTCTTTATTACTATAGTTCTCAGCCTGACAAGCAATCAAGTTGGTTATCTTTGATTAGTCGGTCCAAAGCTTGTCTACTTTCCCCTTTACATCTTCATATAAAAGCTTTAAAGGCAGTTTTTTCAAAATTCTGATTGAAAAACTAGGAAGAAGTATTTTTATAATGGTTATGTATCAAAATTTCCATTCCATTGGACACGTTCCCCTTTAAAATTTAATTCATGGTCTTATCATTCAATGAATGCGGAAGACCGACATGCTCTCTTGGTTTTCGACCACTTATCTCGAAAACATCCAACTCGCGGTCTTCTTCAAATATATCCTTCTTGCAAACCAGAAAAGAATTTTATCGGTATGTAATTTTTCAAATTTTCATTTTTTGAACAAGAGATTTTTAACTTTGCTAAATTCTCTCTCGGATTTTAGGTTTGATGGCCGCCACTAATCCGAAAGGAAGAGCGTACTTCTCAAGGCTTTTCAACAGAACTGGCAGTTTAGCCACACCTCAACATGAAAGAGAGATTCAACCCGAAAGAGAAGTACTTCTCAAATTTCAGGTTTGATGCGAAAGGAAGAGCGTACATTCTTCTCTAAGACGTCATTGTCATGTCGTCGACAATTATTGATGGAGGACCATCCGGAAGGACACATATTAGGCCTTTAACTAGGGCCATGACTAGAAGAATGGAGGAAGAAGAAGGAGTTCAGAAAACTCTACTTTTATGGAAAAATAATTTTTAACTTTTTCTTTCAAATTTCCTAGTCTTATAAATTTGTACAAAGTAGTATAGGCTTTATTTTGGGTTTGTATTGTAAGGATTGAGAAAAATAGTCTTAGAGTAGAAGTGGTAAAATTAAAATGACACCTGAATATTTTATTATTAAATTTAAAAGAGCATATAAATAGAAATTTTTTTATTCAGGTTTCATTTTAATAAGAACCACCATCTCTCTAGAAATTTCTTTTTCCTTTTCTCTCCCTTCTCTCTAAGATTATGACTTCCTCGCTCATCAGTTCAACGATCGAAGTCCACCATCAAACTCCTGACAATGAATACTACAAGACTGCCCGATCAGAATCTCTGATAGAGTAAGTTCATTTTTGCTCTTCTCTTTGAGTCAAATTTTGAACTTGTTAGGTTATTTTTGTCTTTGCTTTGCATGTGACCTTTTTAACTTCAGGGTTAATCTCTGTTAGCTCAGGGTCCTAGTGATATAGTTAGAATTTTTATTAGGACTTTGTGGTGCAGGTAAGTTACCTTTAAGTTCTTGGTGGATTTGGAGCTCTTAGCGAATATCTGCAAAATTTCAGTTAAGAGAAGCTAGCCTTAACTTCTAATAGAACACTAGGCTAGAAGATCTAGATGTGGGGGGTGACGTGGTCACCAATCTCAAACTTTCTTCCAGGATTGTTTGTTTTAAATATATTAGAAATTGACTGAAATTTAAATATGAAATTTGATATATGGTTGTTGTTATACAATTTTAATGTTGTTGAGTATTGGATTGTTTGATGTGGATTAAGAGAAAGTTTTAGCTATAGCATGGACTTTGTTATTTCTGGGTGCTCTCCGATGTTATTTAGATCAAACTAAACTCTTTTCGTTCAATCCGAATTTTCTGGGTGCTCTCTGGTGTTATTTAGATCAAACTAAACTATTTTCGTTCAATCCAAATTTTCATGGGTGCTCTCTGTTGTTATATAGATCAAACTAAACTATTTTCATTCAATCCAAATTTCCTGGGTGCTCTCTGGTGTTATTTAGATCAAACTAAACTATCTTCGTTCAATCCAAATTTCCTGGGTGCTCTCTGGTGTTATTTAGATCAAACTAAACTATTTTCGTTCAATCCAAGTTTCCTGGGTGCTCTCTGGTGTTATTTAGATCAAACTAAACTCTTTTCGTTCAATCCAAATTTCCTGGGTGCTCTCTGGTGTTATTTAGATCAAACTAAACCCTTTTCGTTCAATCCAAATTTCCTAGGTGCTCTCTGGTGTTATTTAGATCAAACTAAAATATTTTCGATCAATCCAAAAGTATTGGATGCACTTTGGTGTCATTTAGCTCACACTAAAATATGTTCGATCAATCTAATTATACACACACACACACACACACACACATATATATATTACTACTATTATTATTTTAGCATAGTTTATTTTGGATTATTATTGTTAAATAACTTTTTGGGTATATTTGGATTGTTAGAAAGTTTAAATTATGTTATGATTGAATGGTGTATTGATGTGTTAAATGAAGTGTGGAAAGATGAGAAAGTAAGATCAAGACATAGTATTTTCAGGAAAGAAAATATCGTGTTGAGATTGTTATTAAGGTGTATTGATTTGTGAGTGTCCTGTGAATGAGACGATCCTGACTCTACTAATATAATGAAATCACATAGATGAAGTTATTCAGTTGGTGAGAGTCGAAAGAGGTCCATTTGGCTGAGTCTGAGGTTTGAAAGAACTGATCAGAGCAGATCAAATGGATTTATCCTGTCATATGAAGATGATGAGATATTGAGATAATTATGTGCATGACTGTGTGGGTTTCACAACAGTAGTATGACAGGTGCAGGTCTCTGGATGCTAATTTCAATGCACGAGTCTTCTGGAAGTAGAGTTAAGTGTCTATGTGATATGAGTCAGTGGAAGTCTGACATGTGAAAGATGAATATTGAATTTTAATAGACACTTGATGATTGAGAATTTGTATGAGACTTAATGATTTATGTTTATTAATTTCAAATTGAAATTTTATAGAATTTTGTTTTATATGGCTAGCTTACCCTGTTATTTGTTTATGTTGTTTCTTTATCTGTGATGATCGTGTATTTACACGGGATCAAATGATGTTACAGGTGATAGAGCTCCTCAGTGAGAAGCTGGATGATGAAATTATTTTATTTAAAATTTGACTATTTGTTTTAGATTTATGTAGATATTTAAAGTCTTATGAAGAGAAATATGTTTTGAAACATTTTAAGAAAGAGTTGTGAACATATTTGTATTATGTTTATATATTCATTTTAATAATTTATACAGATTATAGTTTTTTGATGTGGGAAAATATAGGTATGTTACATGTATTTCGTCCATTATCTTTAGCCATATTTTAGGTCAACTTTGCCAATTAGAGTAGCGTGTAAATATAAAAAAGAAGTCTAGCTAGAGTTACAATTGGGCCTCCTTAGACCCAATGCAACTCTAAACCATTAGAAAGTTTGTTTAGGGTTAAAGTTTGCACCTTGGCTGCCCATAGTACTATAAATACAAGTGTTAGCCCCCTTGTAAATTAGATTTGAATTGATAAAGAAATGTTGGCCAAGTATCTAGCTCCTCTGTCTTCAAATTCTCACTCTCAAGTTTTCACTTCTATTAGTGTTTTGCTTGAATCTTCTTAGAAATTGGCCTAACCTCTCATAAGCTTCATTATCATTCTCCATACACCAATACTTCACAATTTCTTTCACCCATTTTAGCCACCCAATCCCACCAAATTCCGCACCCCAAAATACAAAACAAAAGACTCGTAGCAATGCAAGCTAGGATTGCATAAACTCCTCTCACTCTCTTCCTGAAGCTATTTTTGGTGCTTCCACACGATTTTCAGAGTTCGTGCATACTAACCTTGATGGGCCATGTCAACACATGTTTCAGGCGACCTTTGTGTCTTCTCTAAGGGATTCAACGGTAGAGCTTGCTACTCGGTCTTTACTGATTGCAAAAAGACTTAAAGAAGAGACTACCAATAACATCTCTACCATTAAGCTTGAAAATGTGAAGAGGGAGTTAGCCGAATCTGGTAAAAGCCTTGAATCTGCTCTTGAGGCTAACTTGACATTGGCCAACCAAATCAAGGAGAGTTGTCAGATGTGCATGCTCATTTGGGTCGACAAGTCCTTCACATCTTTTTTTTTTTTAATTTCATTTCTAAAATCATAAAATTTTCTATTTGTCTTCTCTATTTAATTTTCAAAATTTTCTTTAAAAAAGCTAAGTTCTGCTTTCCGCCCATAAGCCTCCTCGAGCTCCTTATTTCTACCTTGGATACTAGATGAATGATGATGATCACTCATTTTTGAATTAAAAGAAAAAAAATTTCACAAATAGTTTGATTCAAATGTGATAAAGATTTTAACAAATAGGCTTTTGAATATTTTTTAGGACGTTTCAAATAAGATCCACGAGTTAAGATTTCTCCAAGTGCACTCCCAGAAAAGAGAGGAGAGTCATTAGGACCTTTTAAGTACCAAAACTTTCCTTGGCTAGAGCTTACCTTAGATAGTCTTAACCAATTTCCTTCAAAAGACTTCAAAACAAATTTTCCTAACTGTGGTGTGTGTGTGCAAGGCTTCCTAATGATCAAATGAAGATAAAATAAAATGGAAGGAAAGATTCTGAGTACCATGGAGACTTAAAAAGAAAATAAAGCAAAAAACTAAAGAAGAAGGAATTAAAGAAAAACAAGAAAAAATGCAAAAAGTAAACTAGTTGTATCTTAAGTGCGAGTGCAAGTGACACTCAGAGCCCATTGACATACTTTCACTTTCTAATGTGTGAATTAAATCTAATGAACCTTTTAATGATGTAATAACAAGATAAGAAACAAAGACAGAAAAAACAAAAGCACACAAAAAGCACAAAATAACTAAATTCAAACGTATATTCATAGTAAACCAAGAAACAAAAAATTCAAATAAAGGACTACTTGAATTTTTTGACATATATGGAAACAAAATGACTTTAGAAAACTAGAAATGGATTACAAAATGAAAATGAAACCAATATAAATTGTTTTTACCAAATGAAAATGAAATAAGACTAAAAAATATTCAAAAGCACACAAGCAAACACAAAAAGAACTCCTAAACACTAATATAAATTGTTCAAAGAAGAACAAGCTATTTGAACCGATTAAACCAAGAAAAAAAAACAAGTAAATGGTGGAAATAAAATTAAAACTGATTCAAGACACTAAAAACATATTGTAGAAAATATGCAAAAAAATGAAGAACAAAAATTTTGAGAACTAATCTTTTGAAGAACAATGAATAAAGAGTAACACAAGAACTCAAGTTATAAAAGAAAAAAAAGGCTAAAATAGCTTATACCACTATTATATTATTCAAACAAAAAAAAAACATGTGTTACACTCTAAGAGACATTTTATCAAACACATATGCATAAGGTGAAAAAATAAAATTATGTGACAAGATTAAACAAAAAAAGAAAAATTACTAATTATAAACCAAGATTAGAAATACAAAACAACACCTAATAGCACACTTGTCTTGAATCAAACAACAATTAAAACCAAGAAACAAAACCAAAAATTGAACGAAATAAAAAACAACACAACTCTTTCATGGGTTTTGGTACGGAATAGGTAAGAACAAAAAGGGAATAAGAAAACATGAAAAAAATTGAAACTAAACTTATTAAAATGTAAACACAACACATTAAATGGTAAAAAAAATTAATAACATGAAAAAGATCTGATTAACATCAATAACAAGTGATGAACAATAAGAACAAAGAAAATAATCATTGAAAAATGAAAATAATCGGTAGAAAACTCAAAATAAATTGTGGAAAACTAACGAACAATAAAGATCACATGACAAAAACACAAGAACATGTTGTGGCATATCAAGGAACCAAAAAAAAATAAAAATTATATTAAGGATTGTCTGAATTGTGTAGTCTTGCTCTAATCCTAATGTGAGTTGATTTTAGGATTGCACATCTTAATTGATTGCTCTTGTTTATGATTTTGATTAGTAATTTAAGTAGAGAACCCTAAGATGATTCCCATTGGACACGAACTTAACCAAGTGGTTAAGTAAGTTTGAAGGTTCACTTCAGAAGGGCAAAGAGAAAAACAAAAGAATAAGGTGATGATGATGCAAGGGGAAGAAATTAAGAACAATGGAAGTAAAGGATGAATGAAGATGACCAAAAGAAAATGACAGAAACAAGAAAATAAACAAGTAGCATAAATGGCGCAAGGAAGGATGGAAAAAGAGATGAGATGAAGGAAGCTTATGGTGAAGAATGGTGAGATGATCACGCCACTTGGAGGGTAGGAAACTCCAAGATAAGTGAAGGAAGAGCCACCTCTTGAAATGCTCACACACTAAAGAAAAGATCCAAAACATTTAGGAGACAAAGCTCATTAATCACTCAAGCATAGTAGAAATGGTAAGGGAGAGGGGCTGCCTAGTGTGTTGACCATGGTCAAAATAGAACCTTTAGGCATAGCTTCTAGAAGGTAGGTTAAAAGCCCTAATTCTAGGTGCCTTATCTTCAAAAAGTGGACTTGGTACAAGCCAATTTCGCTAAGTACACTCCCTTTTATGCTATGTAAACCTACTCTAGCATATTTTGCTATTTGGATCCCAAAAGTGAGGCAAATTATTTACAAACACGTTTTTGTCTTTTAAGAAGACTAGAAGAAAGAACAATTGATGTTCTGGTCTATGCCAAGTTCTTCTTCTAGTAGGGTACGTCTGATATTTGGTGGGGCCTTGACTTGATTGCAGAGATGACTGCTCACAGTGTGAATTGTCTCTTGAGTCCTAGGTCATCTTCTTGGCTACTTAGATTGTATCATGCCCCCCAAGTTGGAGAGAATTCGACCTCGAATTTAGAACTCCTGCAAATAATATAGTTAGTTTGTTCACATATAAAATATTTTAAGGTGGGGTATGTGATACAATCCAAGCCAACAAGGATATGACCAAGGACTCACATGACCATTCACACTATGAGAAGTCATCTCAACTTTCATGTGAAGACCCCGCCAAGGATCTAGCCGACCTCGCCAGAAGAAGAAATGGGCAAAGACCAGAACAAAAAATGTTATTCCTGTTAGTCTTGTTAAGAATTAAACAAGTTGTAACAAATTGGGCTCACTTTAGGGGTCCAAATAGCAAGATAGGCTAGAATAGGTTCATATAGCATAATAGGGGAGGTGTGCTTTTCACTTTAGCTTATTTTTGACCTAGTTTTTAAAAGAACAAGCTTAAGGTGTGGTTTTGACTTAGTCAAACCCTAAAGGCAGCCCCATTTTTAGGTTTCCCATCCTACCTTTGCTTCTTGTTTTCCAAGGCACCATCTCCTATAAATAAGGTTTCGTACTCCTTGTATTTTTAATGTTGAATTTGAATAGAAAAGTTACTCCACATAATTTGTGTGTGGTGTTTGTGAGGCTTGTTTCCTCTTAGCATTAGGTCTCATCTTGAGTGATTTTAGAGCTCTCAAGTGGCGACCATCAACACTTATTTAGAGGAAAACCACACTCCAAGTGGCGTGATCCATTCTCAATCCATCACATAAGCGTTCCCTTCCTTCATCTCTTCCATTTTTCCATTTACTCCATTTATATTTGTGTTCTTATGTTCTTATTTTCTTCCATTGTCAATTCTTTCCATCATGCTTTTATGTTTCCTTCCATGTTCATTTAATTTCCGCACTTCATCATCAATCACCATATACTTGTATTTTTCCTTTTCCCTCTAGAAGTGAACCTTCACACTTACTTTACCACTTGGTTAAGTTCGTGTCCAGTAGGGATCTTCTTTGGGTTCTCACCATATAATTGATAAAAAATCTCAATCCTAAGTAAAGTGTCACATCTAAAAATGGCTAAATCTAAAATCAACTCACATAAGTATGTGAAGTAAACTTATGTTCATGAAGCCTTGTGAATTCATATTGGTAATTTTTAGATACAAACCATTTTTGGAAAGAATGTTTGGGGATGAAATGAATTTTTGAAGATAATCCTCTTAGAAGGTGAGAACCTTTAGGATGTGTTTGAATTTCATTCCAAAAATTCTTTGTCCAAGATGTCAAGTATTTAGATTTATTAGGTAATGAAAAATACAAGGAAGAAGAACACCTTGGAGGAGCAGTTTGTGTTCTGGAACAGGTCAACATGATTGCTTTTGTAGTGTAAGGTAAGATATTCTGACCCAATTTATCTTTTCTTTCTTTATCTTTTTGATTTATTTTTTTTTCATTTTTGTTTGGTCTTCATTACCTCCTTTGGAGAGAGAGATTTCAATATGATCTTATGCCCTTGGAAGGTAAAAGAAATTTTATTAGTAAGGCCATCATGTAAATTTTTTCTATCAAATTGCCATGGCCTTCCTAATAGAATATGGGTGGCTTCCATTGGCACAACATCACACAAGACCTCATCTTTATATTTTCTAATTGAGAAGGCTATGAGGACTTGTTTATTAACAATTATTTCTCCCTCTTCACTAAGCCATTGGAGCTTGTAGGGATTTGCATGAGAGATGGTGGGTAATCCAAGTTTTTTCACCACTCTTGTACTTGCCACATTGGTGCAACTACCCCCATCTACAATTAAGGAACATAATTTTTCATTAATAAGACACCTTGTATGAAAAATATTTTCCGTTTGACTCTCATCAAAAGGTTTTTGAATGTGTCCAAGCATGCGCCTTACTACTAACAAATTACCTTCACAAGGCAACACATATTCATCCTCACTTTGGCTTCTTAAAGAGGTAGGGGAACTAGACCTTGAGGCTTGGGAACTATGGTGACTCACAACAACTCCCCCTTTTACCATCATGGTTCTTTTGGATGGACAATTTGCAGCTGTGTGCCCAAAACCTAGACATTTAAAACATTTTGTGTTTGAGGTTTGGTGGGTGACTTAGGGGTAGAGGTGGAAGGTTTAGAAACTCTATGGTTAGAAGTGGTTTCTTTAGAAAAATTGGAAGGAAAATTTTTTGTAGAAATTTTGTTTTTATCCTTCCATGAAGATTTGTGGAAGCCATCATTATGAGTATTTTTTAAATTGGTTTTCTTCAAAAGTTGTGATTCTACCTTGATGGCTAGGTGAACCAATTTTTCCAAACAAGAGTACTCATATAATTCTATAATATCTTGGATTTCCTCCTTAAACCACTCACAAACCTAGCTATCTTTGACTTCTCACTATCATGCATGTCAATCTTGGTCAAAGTAGTTTCTAAGTCTTTGTAATATTCATCTACACTCCTAGGTCCTTGTTGGAGCTTCAAGAAGAGTTCCATCCTATAACGAAGAGGAAAAAACCGCCCGCACATGCATTACTTAAATCATACCAAGAAACCATGGTTGGTCTATTCTTCAAGCCAGTGTCCATTACAGTTTGATGCCACCACTGCATGGCATAATCTAAAAATTCTAGGGAAGCTAACTTAACCTTTTGGTCCTCTTGGACCTCATACACATTGAAAATTTGTTCTACATTAGCTTCCCATCCTAAATACACATTGGGATCACTTTCCCCATTAAAACTAGGAAATTTAAGAGAAAGGAAAGAAGGCTTTTCTTCAAAGTGATGCACTCTCCACTTTTGGTCTTCTTCTTGGCCCCCATAGTATGTGTAGCTTCTAAAGGCTCTTCTTTGTTCCCATCTCCTTCCTCTATGTAGTCTCTCTTGAGTCACTTCTAATATTTGCAACCTTTCCACCAATTGCCTCATCTCCTTTTCCTTTTGAGCCAAAGTCCTCTTAGTTTCCGCAAGTTCTACCAAAAGAAAAGTCGTTTGAGGAGATTATGACTTTAAAGATTATCCTGAAGACAAATGAGCCATAACTTGCACAAAAAGGAAACAATCAATTAGTGAAAAAGATTAACAATTTTATCCTCTCCTCACTTGTATCACTCGGTTGTGTAGAAAGGAGGGAAAAAATACACTCAAGAAATATTTTCGCTCTAAACACATGAAAGATGACAAAGCTCTTACACTTGCTCACCAAAGATTACCACAACAAAACTTAAGAAAGTTTTAAGGACAAGCAAGAAAGCTAAACCAAATTGGAAATAAGATAATGAAAAAACTTTGAGAAGACAAAAGAAAAGCACTTAAAAAAAAGACTCAAAGAAGCTTACTTAAACTTTAATTATGAAGGTTTGCATGATTTTAGAAATTTTGAAAGCAAGAAGGATTAAATTCCACAAGTATGAACACAATTTGCCATATACTTAGAATCGTCTTT
The DNA here is from genome assembly GCF_051622355.1 of Phaseolus vulgaris. Classification (NCBI taxonomy): domain Eukaryota; kingdom Viridiplantae; phylum Streptophyta; class Magnoliopsida; order Fabales; family Fabaceae; genus Phaseolus; species Phaseolus vulgaris. Next base: position 14,634,194 of record NC_143501.1, read on the forward strand.
AGTAATTTGCAAAGTGAAAGTTGAAATGTGAATGCTTCTCAAAACCTTTCTTTTTTGTCTTTGTTTTTTTGGATTCAAAAGTTCCATATTCTTTTTTTGCATGCATATGTTTTTTGTTGTCATTCCACTTTTCACTTTTTAGAAAAAAGATGTTGGTTTTGGATTCAAATCATATGAACACTTGCATTCTATGTTTGGAATGAAATCAACCACTACTCAAACAACTTCTAATTTGTTTTTAACACTTCACAATTAAAAAATAAGTAGAAAGGAGACAAGTCTCCTAGAATACTAAGAACATAAGACTCAAGCAAAAGATGTAAGGAAAAAAAATTGACACAAAATAACATTTAAAAGCGGAATTTAAAGGCGGAAATGAAATTGCTTGAAGGTAAAATCAAGAATTTAAATGTGCTAAAGTTTAAAGGCATAAAATCAACTCTTAATAGATAAACACAATTAGAACCATGCTCTGAAACCACATGATGTGAGTTGATTTTAGAATTGCACATTTTAATTGGTTGCTCTTGTTTATGATTTTGAGATTAGAAATTTAAGGTGAGAACCCTAAGAAGATTCCCACTGCACACGAACTTAACCAAGTGGTTAACTAAGTGTGAAGGTTCACTTTAGAAGGGAAAAAAGAAAAACACAAGAATAAGGTGATGATGATGCAAAGGGCAGAAATTAAGAACAATGGAAGTAAAGGATGAATCAAGATGAAGGAAGGATGGAAAAAGAGATGAGATGAAGGAAGCTTTTATGCTATGTGAATCTACTCTAGCCTATTTTGCTATTTTGACCCCAAAATTGCAACCAAATTATTTACAAACATGTTTTATCTTTTAAGAAGACCAGAAGAAAGGACAATTGATGTTCTGGTCTATGCCAAGTTCTTCTTCTAGTGAGGTCCGTCTGATATTTAGTGGGGCCTTGACTTGATTATGAGATGACTGCGCATAGTGTGAATTGTCTCTTGAGCCCTTGATCATCTTCTGGGCTACTTGGATTGTATCAAATCCACCTTATGCAATTTGGTTCTTGAGTTATGAAGGATTTGATCAACGACAGTGGAAGACTTAAGGAGTTATGGTTAAAGCACCGAAAATGAGTTTGGCAAGGAGTGGAAGGGGTGTTTTTCTAGGTGCAAGAAACAAGGAAGAGATTAGGGTAACTTCCTTAAGTTTCTACACTAAAAGAAAGAATCTTAAAAAATAGAGACTTGGAGAGAAATGTGTTTAAAATTCAGAAACACAATTTGTTGAACAAGATGCTTTGATGTCTCCAAATCCAAGAGGAAAGCTTGAAGACCTTGCTACTGGGTGTGTGTATGTTGTATAGTTGTTTGGAACTTGTTAATTCACTCCTTAAGATGATCCAAGTTCATTAGAATCTTTAACCTTTTGAAAAGATGAGTTTTCTAAAATGTTGTTGAAATTTCAACAGGTTGTTTTACTTAGTAGTTTCAACAGGTTGAAATTTCGAAACAACAAGTTATTTTACGTTAGCAGTTTTTGAAAAAGGTTTTGAAAAGCTTGACTTTGTGGTCAAGTCAATTCAACCGATTGTTTCGACAAAACAATCGATTGTTTTCCTGAAAACCTTAACAGAATTCTGTTAAGCGGTTTTAATATGTTTTAAATGATCCTAACTAACTTGGCTCCTTTATTAAATGCTTTTGACGACTTGGTTGGTCTATATAAAGGTGGTTTTACGCTCCTAATCTAGAAGTAAGAGAAAGAGTTTATCAAAACAATTTTTCTAAGATTTGAAAGAGTTTTGGATCATTCTTAAGTGTGTGGAATAGGATTGGGTTGTAATTCTAAACATTAAGCTTTGCAATACCTAGGTGTATTCTATTCCATTCTTCCTTGGTTACTATATTTTTGTAGTTGTGTTGCCAAGGAGTGTTGTGTGTTCTTGAGGTGTTCAAGATCAACATTCTTGGTGTGGTTTGCCAAAGGTAATGTGTTTCTTGAGGTGTTCAAGGTCACTACTTTGGTGTGTGATGTTTGTAATTTAGTTTTGATTACATAGTGGATTACCCAGTGGTTTCTGGGGACTGGATGTAGCTCTTGGTGAACCAGTGTAATTTGTTTGTGTGATTCACTCTTTCCCTGATCTCACATATATCTGTTTTAAGTTGTTTTTATTAACTGCTGATAAAAACAACCGATTGTTTTTCTGATATCATCTTAAAACAGTTTTTGGGTATTTGTTTCCTTGATTATTTTCTGTGTAATTCAGCATTGATTTTCCTTATAGCTTCAAAGTTTGCGAAAATCCCTCTTAAACAATTCACCCCCCCTCCCTCTCGTTTCAGGCCATATATTCTAACAATTGGCATCAAGAGCTTGGTTCTTGAAAGATATTCAAGTTTTGATCCTAAATCTTTTTTAAATGGATGAAAAGTTTTCTTTTGAGGAAGGTTCCTGTTTAAACAAACCACCTTTGTTCTGTGGTATGAACTATGAATTGTGGTGCATAAGAATGAAATTCTTTATTGAATCTATAGATAGAAAAATCTGAAATGTTATTACAAATAACCATCTCATGATCTCATGCCTATATCTAAAAATGTTTTTTCTGAAAGAGAACATCTTGATTGTGTAGCTATGAACATCTTTGCATCTGCACTTAATTCTAATGAATTGCTCAAGGTTTCAGAATGTAGTTCTGCCAAAGAAATGTGAAATACCCTTGAAGAGTATCACAAGAATCCAAGGAGTGCCTTGATGGACAAAGAAGAATCTTCTGCTAAATCTTTCTCTTCAGAATCCAGAAAGGAGGTTTGTCTTATGACAAAAGAAGAATTTGGATCAAGTCAAGCAAGAAGGAAAAGAAAGCAAAATTAAAAAGAAGCCAATCTATGTTTGATGGTCAAAGAAGAAGATGATGCAAGTAGTGTAAGTTCTTGTACTTCTTTAAATGCTGAAAATTATAGTCAACTTCTTGAAACCATTAATGAAACTCATAAAGAAGCTAATAGGTTGGCCCTTTTAAATAAACGGTTGAAAGGTTTAAACAACTCGTTGGTAAATAGAGTCAAGATGTTGGAAGAAGAGTTGAACAATTCAAAAACTGATTTTGAAAATTTGGAAATGATTTACCAAAACTCTTCTTGTAAGTGTGTTGATTCAAGTTCTTGTGAAAATTGTGAATCTCTTCAAAAGAAGGTTCATTATCTTTTAAAACCCATGGACAAGTTTTCCAAAGGCCAATCCAATCTTGAAACTGTTCTTGCTTCTCAAAAATGTGTTTCTGGCAAGGCTGGGTTGGGGTTTAATCCAAACAACAATAACAAATCTGTTTCAAAATCCTTTTCAAGTTTATTTGAAAAACAACCTGTTGTTTTATCGAAACAACCGGTTGAAATTTGTCATTACCGCATGAAAAGGGGCCACACTATTAGATTCTGCAGAGTAAAAAGGTTTTATGTTCCCAAAGGCACTTTGAAATGGGTTCCTAAGGTTTCTAAGGTTCCTAAGGCTCCTACTAACATCATTGGACCTAAATTTATAAGGGGACCAAATCTTGCTTCTTTACCTTTCTTGTAGGAATCTTTGGCAGCCAAGAATCATCTTTGGACTTGAAGAATGACTACTAAAGGGAAAATATTCTTTCTGGACTTCCAATTACTGTTGTGTACAAAGCCTAGTTTTCTTGAAGGCCAAGAGAAGTTACTTGTTTATGGACAATGACTTAGTGAAGGAACTACATTGTCAAAAGGATAAGACTTTCCTTGTTTTTATTTTCTTCTCTTGAATTTTTCTTTAATTCTGTAGTATGAAAAATATTGATTGATGTCTTTATCTTTCGTCTATGTAATGTGAATATGAAGTCTATCCTTCTGATTCATCTTTACCTATCAATTCTGAATCTGTGAAATGCTTAAATTACTGTCACAGAAAAACAACCGATTGTTTTCACGAAACAACTGATTGTTTCCCTTTAACAGCATTGCATTAAATTGAATTAATTTGTTTTTGCATTTTTTTTTGTTGCAGATTCTTTCCCCAAGCAGTTATGGGTCAAAGTGCATTTATCATGGGTCTGATTTCGTTCAGAAGGGTATTACTTTTGTCAAAAATGGAATATATTTCACAAATTCTTGGAAAATTAAGAAGATTTATGACTAGTCAAAGTCTTCATGTGCCTTCATGTGAAATCTGCCACTGAGTGACGTGCCACTGTGTAGTCTTGAAGTAGACTCTCTTTCTTGAAGACTGAAAGCCACTAAATGCCAAGGATTGGAACTATTTTATGTGAATATGTGAACTCATATGCAGTTGTTTCTCTTCATAAAAACAACCCACTGCGACATGTCTTGCTGGTTTTCAAATCTACTAAAAGTCTCATTCTGTTTTCAGGTTTTTCTCTTTTCCTTCATGGATACCACAACATCAAAGAGGATCAAAACAAGGACTTGAAGAATGTCTGCTAAAAGGAAGAACATCAAGAGCATAGTCAATCTTTTTATCTACACTTTTCATTTGCATATGTCTTGCAAAGGTCTTTGAAAGTCAAGAGATATCCTAGGCACATGCACAATGGTTGCTCAAAAAGAGAATCTTCAAGAATAAAGAGAGTGAAATCTTTTGGGGTTCTATTTGCTAAAGTATGAACAAATTGCATAATGCACTTTTCATCGCTTTAAAAGGTGATTACTTGGTTCTGGAAAATATTCTCTTTGCTTTCACAGAAAACAATCAGTTGAAAGTACAAAACAACCAGTTGTTTTCCTTTGACACCTCTTAATGAAGTTGCTATAATTGCTTATGAATGGTTAAATCTGTTTTTGCTTTTCAAAGTCAGTTGTTGATCAAATATGCAATATGTATGCCTCATAATTTGGTCATAAGGGTATATGTCTGTTGTTTTCTTGGAAGTTCAGTGCTTTGTATGAATGGCATCTTCATTGGTTATTCTTCAACTAGCCATGCATATAGAGTCTACAACAAAAGACTCATGACTGTGGAGGAGTCTGTTGATGTGGTGTTTGATGAAATCAATCATACAGATCAAGGTTCTACAGAGAATTATGTAGAAGAAGATGAGTAGAACATCATTTTGTAAAAGCTGGAATCCTGTCGAGAAAAACAACTGATTGTTTCTTTGAAACAACCGATTGAAATTATGCAACAGGGTAGATGATTCCTGGATTGATGATAAGCATTAAATATGAATTCATAACTTTGTGAGATGGTTTTATTACTGCTCGGAATGCTCAAGTTTTGGTCCTTACTGCTACTAATCGTCTTTCAAAAATTTATGAAAGCAATACTTTGATGTCTCCCTTAAGCATTTGTATTTTATGTTTCGGATCAAAGGGAAAGGGCTGAGATATTAAATGCTATCTTGAAGGGTGAGAGGATTGAAGAAAACATTGACTTTGAATGTATAGCCTTCTTATGTGAAGATTACACTAGTTCGTATCTCTTTGTCTTGTGCAAGAAAGTGACATTTTTCTTTCATTTGGAGAAATGCTGGATGAAGAAAAGAAAGGGGGAGAAATTGTGGTTTCTTGGACTCTATGGTGCTTTAAATTTTGTGTAAATTCAGCTGCTGTCATAAGCTCTGATACCCTTAGATATCTGCTGCAATTTTTGATATGGTATCAAAGATTTGTTGCTGCAACGGTGCTGCTATACACACTGGTTTTCTGGTTTATTATGTTGTTGCTATATGCTGGTTTCAATGCTGGAAATTCTGTTGTTTGTATCCCTTCTTTCATTCTATTTGAGAAGACAAATAGGGGGAAAATGGTGTGGTTTTATGTGTTGTAGTGCTGCTGCTACGCTCTGGTGTTATCTGGTTTTATCATGGTTTAAATTTTGCTGTTGCTATGCTCTTATTCACCATTGTTGATGGAGATCAAGAAGAAGAAGAGAATGAGGTTGAAGTTCAAGATGCTCAAAGACATATTAGCTCATCATCCTTTTTACCTCAAAGGATTACAAGGAGCAAAGCTAAAGAGTTAGGTAGTAGGCTTCAAATGTTTTCTCTTTTTATAGTTTCTTTTGTATAAAATTTAAAAACACATAGAGTAGTGTTTAGGAAACCTAAGACACCACCTTTGTATAGCATTTATAGGCATTAGTTTTAGGGAAAATCTAGAAGGTGCCTCTTCACTCTCCATCTTGGCGCTAGAATAGGAAGAGTTAGAAGGCTACCTTGCAAAACTTCTCTTATAAGCTTCCTTTGTAAATAGTGACCGGTCCTTCTCCCTATAAAAGAAAGGCTTAGTTCTTTGAAATAATAAGATTGATTTTGTGAGTAAAGAACCTCTCCCAAATTGGTGAGTGAATTGAGAGAGACTTGTGTCTTCTTCTCTTCTAGTCTTATCTTGAGTACATTCTTGGACTCTCAAGTGGCGGCAACTACACTCATCTTGAAGTCATTCATCCTTCAAGTGGCGTGCACATCTCCAAGAGCTCCAACCACATAAGTTTCCTTGTTCTTTTCATCTCCTTCTTCCATTTCCATTCCAAAACAAACTCTAAAACATGTCTTTGTTGTTTCTTGTCATTTCAATCGGTAGAACTTGTTTGTCTTGTGTTTATATTCGGTAGTTTCATTTAGTTTGCTGTTCTTGTGATTTTAATTGTGTTTCCTTGAGTTTTAATCGGTTCATTTGTGTTTTTTCTTGTTTTAATCGGTTCATATGCCTAAAAATGGGTTTCTATATGAGTTTGGCTTGGTTACTTGTGTTTTGGTGAGTTCTTGAATGATAAGAACATTGATCCAATTCTTAAAAAGTGCCTAATCATATTCCAACTCTTGTTGAATCCATAACATGTTCATATCATATCTCCATCATGTTAGTGGAATCATATCAACTGTTCTGCTGCACACAAGTCTATTTTTGGCACTAGTTTTTATGATTATTTGACTGGTTTTTCTGCTTAAAGGCTTAAGCAGAAAATTGTTTTTGTGTGCCTTGGTATCCTGCTGGTATACTTGCTTTGTATATGCACAAATTCTGTTTTGCAGGACCTTTCAAGTTCAAAAACAACAACACAAACAAACCATGGATTTGTCTTCATCAAATAAGGGGAGGTTGTTGAACAAGATGCTTTGATGCCTCCAAGTCCAAGAGGAAAGCTTGAAGACCTTGTTGTTGGGTGTGTGTGTGTTTTCTAGTTTTTTGGAACTTGTTAATTCACTCCTTAAGATTATCTAAGTTCATTTGAATCTTTAACCTTTTGAAAAGATGAGTTTTCTAAAATGTTGTTGAAATTTCAACAGGTTGTTTGAAACAACAGGTTGTTTTACTTAGTCGTTTCAAGAGGTTGAAATTTCGAAACAACAGGTTGTTTTACCTTAGCTATTTTTGAAAAAGGTTTTGAAAAACTTGACTGTGCTGTCAAGTCAATTCAACCGATTGTTTTGACAAAACAATTGATTGTTTTCCTGAAAACCTTAACAGAATTCTGTTAAGCGGTTTTAATATGTTTTAAATGATCCTAACTAACTTGGCTCCTTTATTAAATGCTTTTGACGACTTGGTTGGTCTATATAAAGGTGGTTTTACGCTCCTAATCTTGGAGTAAGAGAAAGAGTTTATCAAAACAGTTTTTCCAAGATTTGAAAGAGCTTTAGATCATTCTTAAGTGTGTGGAATAGGATTGGGTTGTAATTCTGAACTTTAAGCTTTGTAATACCCAGGTGTATTCTATTCCATTCTTCCTTGATTACGGTATTTCTGTAGTTGTGTTGCCAAGGAGTGTTGTGTGTTCTTGAGGTGTTCAAGATCAACATTCTTGGTGTGGTTTGCCAAAGGTAGTGTGTTTCTTGAGGGGTTCAAGGTCACTACTTTGGTGTGTGATGTTTGTAATCTGGTTTTGATTGCATAGTGGATTACCCAGTGGTTTCTGGGGATTGGATGTAGCTCTTGGTGTAAGAGTGAACCAGTATAAATTTGTTTGTGTGATTCTCTCTTTCCCTGATCTCACATATATCTGTTTTAAGTTGTTTTTATTAACTACTGATAAAAAAACCTATTGTTTCGAAAAAACAACCGATTGTTTTTCTGATATCATCTTAAAAAAAAATTTGGGTATTTGTTTCCTTGATTATTTTCTCTGTAATTCGACATTGTTTTTCATTATACCTTCAAAGTTTGCGAAAATCCCTCTTAAACAATTCACTCCCCTCTCGTTTAAGGCCATATATTCTAACACAATTCAATATATCATTAAAGTCTATGAATACAAGAGAGGAGCCATTTATTTATGGTGTTCACAAACCATGTGATGCAATCCAAGCTTTTGGTTGATGGAAGGAATGAAGTGGCACCGGAATAATTTGAAGAGGATGCACCGAATTGAAGAGAAAATGAAAGATTCGTGAGGTTTGAAGGTAGAATTGAAGGGGAAAAAGGTTTGGCCAACCTTCCTTAGGTTCACTAGGCATAATAGGCTCACTAGTAAAAGAGATTTGGGAGAGAATGAGTGTTCAAGTTCAGAACTATTCATTCAATATTTGCAAATCTAAGTACATGAGAGTGATTTGGGGTATTTATAGATGAAGGTAGCTTACTCCTTAAGCTACCATAACTCTAGCTAAGTAGAATTAACTATGATGAGTGTGGTGGCTTAAGGAGGCCGCGTATACTCTTCTAAGGTTCTCTAGAAGCCCTTACTTGTGTGACAAGTTAGGGTTTCTAGAGTATCTTTGTTTCATCTATAACATACTTTAAAGAAATCAAAATACAAATCTTATACAGGTTTATTCTATTATTGATACATACACTTCATCTATCTTTTATTCTTGTGTATGGTGACTTGGATGGTCTTCATCACTATACCTCTTGGATGCCTTCACCTTAGCTAAGTGAAACTTAACTATGGTGAAGGTTAAAGATCAAAACTGTGTAGTTCTCCTATAGAGGCTTCTAGAAACCTTTTCCTAAAGCAATCTCCAAAGATAAGAGAGGAATGCAAATACCAATTTGGCAACAATTCAATACTCAAACAATGTTTGAATGTTAGATGGTAAATACTCTTATTTATAGTGCTTTAGTCTCCTAAATTTGTCTCCACTCATATAGTGACATGTGGCACTAATGACTACTTCTTTGGGCTTCTAACTCCTCTCCATTTACATGGTGACATATAGCAATCCAAACTTCAAGATACTCACCTATGGGAAGAGGACAAGTGTACCAGAGACTTAGAAAGTCAAGGAGAAAGGCGCCTAATGAGAAGGATACAAGTGGCGCCTTATGTGGTATCTTCTTGGAGTCTTTCCAACCTTTTCAACTGGACATCATGTTGAACAAGGTGCTTTGATGTCTCCAAATCCAAGAGGAATGCTTTAAGACCTTTGTTGTTAGTTTTTTGTGTGTGTCTAGTAGTCCTTGAATTGTTAATCCAGACTTTATGATGATCCAAGGTTACTTAAATATAATCCTTTTGAGAAAGATGTGTTTTCGAAAGAGTGTGAAATTTCAACCTGTTGAAATGTCAATTCAACCGGTTGTTTTATACTTAGAGGATTTTGAAAAGCTTGACTTTGTTGTCAAACCAATTCAACCGATTGTTTCGAGAATTCATCTGGTCATTTTTCTGAAAACCTTAACAGAAGTCTATTTAGTTCTACCAATTTATTTTAAATGATTCAAACTGCTTTTGGTTCTTGAATTAAATGCTTTGACCATCTGATTGGAGTATAAAAAAGTTATTTTACGCTCTTGGTCATTAACTAAGAAAGAGAGATCAATCAAAAACAATTTTCAAGAATTCAAAGAGCTTTTGGATCATCTCAAGTGTGGAATAAGATTGTTTTGTAATTCAAAGAGCTTTTGTGGTGGGTGAACACTTATCGAACATTTATTTTGGTTAAGAGTGAATCAATATAAACATCTTGTGTGAATCTTTCTATCCTTACACTTATTAAACTGCTGTAACTTTGATTTCTAAATTGCTAGTATAAACAACTAGTTGTTTCGCAAAAATAACTTGTTGATTTTCTGGAATCAAATTAAAAACAGTTTTCTCTTTGGCTGAACATGTTTATAATTGATTGATTCTTCATAGTCTTGTAGTCTACCTTCAATACTTGAGAAAATCTTTCAAAAACAATTAACCCCTTGTTTAAGGCCTATAACTCTAAGAATTGGCATCAGGAGCTGAGTTCTTGAAAGTCATTCAAATTTTCGATCCTAAAACCTCTTTAAAATTGTTGTTTTGGGGAGGGTGCTTTAATAAACAGGTCACCTCTGTTTTGTGGTATGAATTATTAGTTTTGGAAGGTTATAATGAAAATATTTGTTGAATCAATTGATGGAGGAATCTGGGATGCTATTGTAAAAGGCCCTTTTGTTCCTAAAGTTAAAAAAGATGTTGAGAAACCTTGGCCCCAATGGACTGAGAGTGAAAGTAAAAAAGCCCAATATGATTGTGTTGCTAAGAACATAATCACTTCTACTCTAAACTGTGATGAGTTTTTCAGGGTCACAATGTGCTTCAACAAAGGAGATGTGGGACATCCTAGAGGTTACCCATGAAGGTACCACTGATGTGAAAAGAGCAAGAAAGCATGCTCTAATTCAGGAATATGAAATGTTCAGGGTGCTTAAAGGGAAAACCATCTCTGATGTTCAAAAGAGATTCACCCACATTGTGAACCACCTCATCAACCTTAGCAGGATAATGATGATTCTTTCTTTAGCTCATCAAATAATGAAGATGAAGAGGAAAATTTGTGCTTGATGGCAAAGTGATGGAGGAGGGCCCAAGCTCACCACACGATGAAAGCCAAGCCTCCAAGACTAGACAGTCTAGCCTATGATGAGGAGCGTCTAGACTCAAAAAGGAGCGTCTAGCCCATGAAGAGGAGCGTCTAGGCCATGATGAGGAGCGGCTACCTAAGGAGCGTCTAGGCCATGATGAGGATTCCTTCTAGACCGTCTAGCTTCACATACACATGGGTCAAAGCTACGATTTTGGGAAGAGAAGACCTTTGTAATTGTTACATAAAGGCCCATTAGGGGTGCTTAGTAATTAGAGTAGTGTAGAAAGCATATTTGTGTGAACATTCTAGAAAGACCATGGAGGGGGGTGAGCATAAAAACTAGACACACCCCTCCCCATGTGCTCATTTGTGCACCCATGTGCCATGTGCACCCATGTGCTTCACATTTACTTTTCATTTGGCTAGCATTAGGGTTGCATTATGGTCCTCCTTAGCCTATAAAAGGAGGAGCCTACACCTTGTATTTTCAAGTTTAATTGAGTAAGGTTATGCTGCCATTTTTGTGCACAAGCTTTACTTCTCCTAGAAATCTAGGCTCTAAACTTCAATCCTTTCACCTTCTCCCTTGAGCTGGCCGAACCACTTAAACACCATACTCATCATGCACCTACAAGGCCAACACAACTCCTAGGAGGGTCTTGATCATCTCACCCATTGCTTCCGCACCTTATTTTTCTACTTTGATTCAAGAAGAACACATGAAAATGCCATCACAAAGGGAGAATTAGAAGCAAGTAGTATAAGTTCCAGCAATTCCATAAACTTTGAAAGTTATAGTCAATTTTTTTATGCTTCTAAAGAAACTCATGAAGAAGCTAACACTACAAAAACCTGTGTATATTGTGGTGGTTTTTTTTTGTATAAAGTGGCGTTTATAACCGCCACAATATACGTGTATGGCGGTTTCACGCTACCCGCCGCAACACTCACCACTTTAACACTACGTTTAAAGTGGCAGTTTTTATATGTAATTAGTGTCAGTTATAACTAACGCAATTTAATTCATTATGTAGGGTATAATGTGGTGTTTTTAACTATCGTAATTTTAATTCTAAATAAATAAATGTGCTAGCCTCTTGTAAAATTATCTTGGAATTTATTAGTCTTATGCTTCCAAATTGTAGCATAAACATTTTCCTAAGTTCTCTAGAGGGAAGTCTTCCTCTTAGCCTCCCCTAAAACTTTCCTAGTGAATTGACTTAACCTTTCACTAGGTTATTTCCATCTTTCCACTCTAAATTCACAGTTCATATCTTCACTTTTTCCACCATTTATGCAAGCTACTCATCATGTTCCATAAAAAAAATCAAGAAACGACACAAGCATGGAGAAGAAGGCCATTATTTGGTATCAAAGCCTTGGTTGTCAACAAGATAAGTGTTCCTCTTCTCCTGTTTATTTTCATTCTTAATTTTGCATTGTCTACTACTTGTTTTTGGTTTTCATGTCTTGACTTGTTTTAATTCAATTTCATTGATTAAAATATTTCTAATGCCTTTTCTTATGATTCAATTTACTTCAATTTACTTGTAATTTCTTAACTCTCTTTGTTCTAGATTTTAGGACTTATATTGTGTTTTGTGTTGTGTTTACAATTTTCTGAAGTCTTCATTCAATTTCATTTGATAAATTCAGTCTATAATTGTTTCATTTTCATTTTATGATTCATTCCTTGTTGTCTAAAGTCATGTTGCTTTCTTATGTCACAATTTCATAGTTTCATCTATTAAAAATTTGTTTACAGTTTTTTGAGTAGCATATAGTTTTTGAGTAGTATATTGTATCATATGTATTGTTGAGTGCTTTTCTCTTTTGATATTTGAGTTCATTGATTTCTATTACATCATTAGGGATCATCCTTAGAGATAGGCTTCTTTTGTGTATTGATTCAAAGTTCAATTCTACACTTAATTCTATTAGGTTTCTTCTTTACTGCTATATTTCTAAAAATTACTCTGGATTTAGAATACTATTGTGACCGAGATACGCATCCAAATTAAATGAAATTTTATATGTGAGAACTTCAATATGTTGATGATCTTATGTTAAAAAGGCACATCCAATTTCGAAGTAAAGAAAATTATAAACGTTAAAAGTCTGGATGTCAGTACTGAAAAAGTGTGAACGAAGTGTGAAAATTTCTCTCGATTTTTAAAATACTACAATTGATTCAGTGCATATTTTGGTATGAATTTTGTTGAGAGGATTACCCAATATGTTAGAAATATGTGGTAAAAATTTGGGAGAAAACTTCAAATCTATAAATTTTTTTATAAATTCTGGACGCAATTAATTCTGATCTAGTTTTATAAATGCTTTTCCTAGTTAATTTATTCTAAAGTGCATACTTTCTTTAATTGCCTTGATTTTTATTGTCTTTTTCTTCTTAATTCCTTGATTATTTCTTATCATTAATCCTCTTGAGTTGTCCATCCAAGTTGAGCTTTTCTTGTGTTTAAATTTTCTTGAACTCTTTTGGAGTGGATTAATCATCTCGTGGAAGTGCTTGTGATTGGGGAAGCCTATTGACTAGGTAGCATACTAAGGGATGGATGACGATTTCTCAAGGATTAACACCCTAAGGAGAAACATCAAGTGCAAGGAAAAAAAAGAGAAAGATTTTATAAGAAGAAAAACTTACAAGAAGAGAAACATCAAACATTAAGTGATCCTTTCCTGTGAGCCTACCTTGTGTGCTAAGCTTATTTTCTTCTTTGATACAAAATCTTAAAAATGGCTATAGTTTCTTCTCACCAAAGTACGAGTGATTCCAGTTCCTCGATGAAACTTCTGAAACAAATATCTCAGGGTCTTCAATCACTTCAGTTATGGAAACAACAAGATGTGAGAAAAGAGAAAAGGAAAGAATTGAAAGAGAAGCACATTTAGTTGTCTTAGAGGATGAGTTGAGACTTTTGAGAGAGAAAGATATTTCAAACCATAGAGCTTCTAAACATAGTAAAAGTTAAATTTTTAGATGCTCAACTAAGTAAAAAAGAAAGTTTGAAAGAAAAAGATGCAAAACTTGGCATTTTTTATGAGAAACATCAAAATTTTAAGGCAAAAGGAAGAAATAAAAGATATTGTAAGAATAGGAAGAAATTTTATAAAAAGAGAAAATGAGTTTACAAGAAGAGGAAAAAACTATAGAGAAAAAGTGAAAGCTCTTCGAGAAGAAAAAGAAAAAGAGAGAAAAGAGGGTAGTCTTTGGCTGAATGAACATTATAAACATCCCTCTTTAACGGATACAAAGGAAAAAGAGCATAGTCCAAATGTAAGCCATGTTAATATTGTTTATCATTGGTTTAATTAAATTGTCCTTTAGAAATAATTCTTGACCAACCTAGTACCCCTAAGAGAGAAAAAATTTCAAATACATTATTCTAACCTAACTTGTTCTCTCATTATGGATAATGGATCATGCTACAATTTTTGTAGTACTAGGTTGACTCAAATGATAGACTTAACTACCATTTATTATCCTAAACTTTATAAATTTCATTGGATTTTTAAAGTTGAGAATATGGTAGTGAAGCAACAATAAAAAGTAAATCTTTCCGTTGGGAACTATGAGAAAAATGTTTTATGTGGTCAAGTACTAATGAAAGCTTGTGAGATTTTGTTAGAGTGACCTCAACAAATTAATCCTAAAACCATTCATGAAGGTCATACTAATAAAATAAACTTCATTCATAAAAATAATTTTTCACTTATTTCTTTATCATTTTCACACGTGGTAAAGAACCAATAACAAAAAATTATAAAACAAAAAGATTAAGAGAAAAATTTCTCTTGAAGAACCTTGTTCTTCTTGACTTTTCTATACGTATGCCACTTGATCTATTTAGTGTTTATTTCAATTGGGTATTTGATCATAGAGGAGAAACATAAATTCCAGGCAAAAATAAGGTTGTTGTCTGAAAACCAACCCTGTAGATTTGAGGACAAATCCTCTCAAGATGGAGGGTATGATGGAAACTATCCAGTCACAAACACCCAAAAAATAAGGAGGATGAAGACCTTGTGTTTTTCTAAGCATTTACTTGCACATATAGGCCTAATTGGGCTTTTGCTTATCGTATGTAGGTCGATTAAAGAGGAAAACTCTATGATGAAGAAAGGAATAAAACATATCCAAGAAGACCTCCAAGTCATCCCAACATCCTCCAAGTCATCCCAACATCAACTTGAGCATTAGTCAGAAGAACACAAGAACACATCATTTTGTGGCCAAGCTATAGTTTCTTTAATTATATAAAGTAGTTTAGTATTTCATGGACCATGTATTGGGCCTAGTAGCATAGAATAATTGAACCTTATAATTTGGGCCAAGTAGAATAGGATTTTGGGCCCTGTATTTGGGTCAAAGGCAGAATAGGATTAGAATATGATATCATAAACCATCTAGGGTTATATTTGAGCTTCTTTAGCCTAATGAAGGCCTAGACGTCCAATAGGAGATGCACATAGAAGGAGGACGAAATTAACATGTGTTACACATGGGAGAAGGCATGGAGAGTGTGACTAGCCACATGACACTTCCTCGATGGAGAGTATTAGCACTAATGAAGAGATGACACAATGAACATGGAAAGCATGAGCTCCACTTAGAACATTGTCATTGGCCCTTCAGTTGTAGTTTGAATTTTGAATTTTTAAATTTTGGCTCTCTTTTGGGCTGACCTTAGCCTTATAACTAATTGTGCTAGCCTATTCTGAAATTAGTATGGAATTGATTTGTGTTATGTTGTCAAGTTGTAGCCTAAACAATTGTTTAAGCTCTCTCTAGGGTAGTCTTCCTCCTGACCTCCCATGTAACCTTTCTTAGTGAATTGGCCTAACTTCTCACTAGGCTATTTCCACCTTTCCACTCTAAAGTCACGCTTCATATCTTTACTTCTTCCACAATTTTTGCAAGCTACTTATCATATTCCATAAAAAAGAACTCAAGAAACAACAGAAGCATGGAGAAGAAGACCATCAATGAAGGTTATGGGAGAATGTTCCAACTTAACAATGTAAACAATTTACTTATATTTATTCTTTGTAATGCAGCATTTGTATGTTTACTTATATTCATTATGTATAATGCAATATTTATATGTTGATTTTTTTCTTTTTAGTATATATCATTACATTTAATATTTTTTTGAATAAAGATATGATTGATCCAAATAATACACCCCTTCCCCCACCCCCTCCCTCCCAAGGTGGGTTCCAGAGTCAACTGCCTACCCATAAAAAGGGTACACGTGCGACTAGTCTAAGAGAGTTGATTGTTAGTCGTAGTGTTGAACCAAGAATGCCCATCAAGTTTGATATGAATACAGGAAAATCTTTAGGAGAGCATAACACAAAAGTCACCATGTTTCAAAGATAGCGAAGAATCAAATATGGCAGACTATCATGTTATGAAAATCTTAATTGAATTAATCCAATCATAAGCAAACTAAAAAGCATATTTATAATTGGTATTTATTATGCAACTCACATATGATCTCTCAAATAGTAATTTGTTGAGGACAAAATGGATTTCATATGTTGGGCATTAATGGAGAGGTTTTAAGAGTGACCTCACTAGTCGTTATATTTATGGCCAATTGAGTGACAAGAACCCTTGTGATATATACTAGTTTCTTGATGAAGAGATGTGGCAAACTTTTCGAGAGAGACTATTAGACCCTACCTTTCAAGTATATTAAATTTTACATTTAAGGTGTGGTTTTTAAATATTTTTTGTTACATATATTTTTATTCATTCTTTATATGTGTAATGTATATAATAGACAAGGAGAAAAGTTGCACATGACATTCAAAAAAAGAATGTATGATAGGTTGAAGTGGATTACGATTTTTTAGGCCTCTTCCTCAGCTCCCAGTGATGAGTCAACTTTAGTTTGATATCTCCATCTCCCCGCCATGACAAATGGAACAGAGCTCACAAAAAATTATTAGGAGATTACACATCCGAAAAAAGTTTGGATCATAGCTGAGCGGATTGTAAATAACTCATGACATAAATTATTTTGACATATTTTAATGTAAGTTAATTTTTGTGTTGAAATCTACATTAAAATGTTTTTTTTGTAGGATCACTTGGTGGAGCAAAGATCTCAGGGATCATTCGCTACGGAAGGGTGTCAAGACATATTAGCGGTTTCCTTCGTCGTTTATAACATCTAATTCGCGTTTGGAGTACTAGATAAGGGATAGGCATTAGTCAATTCTTTGGTACTCTAGCTCGACATGTTAGTTTAGGGTGTAGGGTTTAACTTAGTGAGGCCAACAAGAAACTTCTCAAAGATGAGCTTAAGAAGGAAATATTCAGCACATAGAAAAGTTGTCCTACTACTGAAGAATCAAGGGATGGTGGTGTTGATGTCCCTGTTGACTATGGATTGTACATTGATGATCCTCCCCAACATTTGGTGGCCTAAGGTAAATTTTATTACAATTATATATTTTTTTGTTTATATTTTTTTTATTGTCATATATTTATGTGGTCTTAGATGAAATATATACGTTGGGATCGATCATCCATCACTAGACGATTAAAGATGATATGATACGAGTGGTGATCATAGATGTTTGAGAATATTCTGCTTGCGTTCTTGTGCCCATTGAGGAGGTTCAAATAGTAGGATAGGTGGTGGACCATCTGGGAAGACACATATTGGGCCTTTAACAAGGGCCATTTCTAGAAGATTGGAAGAAGAAGAGAAGCTCAAAAGACTATTTTTATCGAGATTTTTTTTTTTACTATTCTTCCAACTTTTTTAGTCTTGTAAAAATTGTACAAAGTAGTATAGGCTTTGTTTTAGGCTTGTATTTGTACCCATATTCTTGTGCTATGATTTAAGCCTAGTAAAGTAGAATAAAAATAAGAGTAGAGAGTCTAATTAGGGTTACAATTAGGCTTCCTTGAGCCTAATGTAACTCTGGATCGTCTAGGGTTTTGGAGAGTGTTTAAAAGGAGGCATGGACGACACCTACATGGGAAGGGAACCATGAATATCCAACTGGACCAGCCACATGGAAAGCATGAAGGACACTTGGTAACACCTTAATAGAGAGCATTTCTATCCAATCATAAACCTCCACTTGTATGCACATAAATGAAGAGGATTTGCTCCAAATAGAGTAGGCCATTTTTCATCCTAGGATTGCAGATTATTTTCAGTATTTAGCACCAAATTAGGCTATAAATAGAGGTGTTTAGTTCATGTCAATTCAGCTTAGATTTGACTAATGAATTGCTTCCAAAACTCAGCTTCAATTGTCTTTTAGCTCTCTCATAGTTAGCACCTTTGTGTGTTTTATCTTTGACCTTTTTAGGAGTTGGTCTCACCTCTTCTAAGTTTCAACTTTTATACTCCAATTCACCTTCTGCACGTAGTTTTCCTCCTCCATTGAAGTAAAAAAAACTCCTTCAACAATTTGCATGAAAGAATTAAATCAAAAGAAGCAAGGAGATGCAAGCTAGAATTACATCAACAGGCCCCAGGAAATTTTATCATTTGGCCAATTAGATTGGAAAAATTGATTGTAGTAATGGTTATTTTTAATACTTGATTTAATTGTGTATTATTCTTTATAATATCTTCACACGACTTATATTTATATATTAATTTTATTTAAATTTAGAATGACTCTAAAAATTCAAAAGTTGTCAACCCTCTAAAACTACAAATGTCTTATCACCAATGACTTGGTGCAGTGATAATGACAATGAGGAAGCAAATTGTCTAATAAGATATGTCTCCCGATGTTGTAGGTAGAGCCAATAACGTCCCTTTTCTATATGTCATAAGGATATTTGTGAGATTGTTAATTGTATTGATCAACTATCTATATCGGTTTTACAACTTTGTTTGTTGTATCATTAACCTTGAAAGTAGTTTAATATATTCATATTTTACTCTAACATTATTTTTTCAATGTTTAAGGTATTTACATCACCTCTACATCGAGAAAAAAATTCTTATATATATGGATTTCTTAACCTAGTTGTCATTCAGAGTTTAGGAAATAAAGCAAGTGATGTGCAAACATGCTTAATAGAGACATTTCAAAATACAGGCAAAGAAATGTATTTAGCACCTTACTTGCATCAGTAATTATATAATTTTAAATTATAGTTAATTAATTTATCTACAAACACTACTAGCTCATGGAGAGAGTTAATAAAAATTTACTCAAATACCTTAACTATTTAATTGTGAATTTCACTTTTTATTCATTAAGTCATTTTTTTTAGTTATTCAACGATTTATCTCCATTCAAGGAAAAAGATATTATAAGACATTAGAATGCAGTGGATTTCATTTTTAAAAGTGTTTTTGATAAGTTATAAAATTATTTAGTTTATTTAAATATACAACTGGATGTTATATTTATCCTTTTTGTACAATGTTTATTGGATACCATTGAATTATCAAGGAATGAGTTTGTCTGGAAATTGTACATGGTTATATGCAAGAGATTGTTACTAATGAAAAGAGGAAAATTAATAAAGCAAACGAATTTTTAAAAAATATACAAACTTACAATGTAGGTTATAGCAATATCTAACAAAAAGTTTGATTTACTATGATAAGGGATATAAGTATTTGTCATAAAAAAAATCACTTACTATGAGAGCTTTGATGAGAACCATCATAATAAATCATATTTTCTATAATTATTATAGAAATACTAATCATAGAAAGTTTCGTCTAAACATACTATGATAGTTATATCTAGAACAATCATAGAAAATATGACGTACTATGGTATTTATATCTAGAAAAGTCATACAAATATATGACTTACTATGATGATTCTTCTTAGAACCGTCATAAAAATTGTTATGTAGCAATGGAGTTTTACATTAATTTTGCACATTTTATGATAGTTAATATACAACAAACATAATAAATTCAACTTATAGTCTACCTATGTATCGTTTTTGTTAACATATGAATTTTGGTCTAGTCCTCCCATATTTTTTTTTTTTTTTCTTTTTTTTAATAATACTTTTTTCATGTGATGGCAAATGATTGTTGTTATTTGAGGTGTCAGCCTAGCTGAGATGTCATGTAGCATAGTGATGCCTAATATGAAAGCTTTTTATATAAAAAAAAATTACTAAGACATTTTTTAACCGACATAGAAAGGGTAAAATTTCCATGTCGCGGTATATATGTTGTCGTTAGAACCATCTAAAAAGTATTGTAGAACCGTCATAAAAAGTCTCGTCTACACGAGTGATTCTGCATGCGCTAGGCGGATTGACTCTTTTTGCTTCATCCTTGTTTGCTTGTTTTTCTGCCCTTTTCCGATAAGATTTTATAGATTTCCTCTTTTCTTCTTTGTCTCTAAGTGCAACTTGAGTTGAAGGAAATTTCGCATGTTTTCCACTTATCTTTACACATTTTCTACACTAATTACATGCCTATTGATCCATGATTTTTGCTACAAATTGACCCTTATCATGCAACCTACACCGAGTCCTCAATTTTATCCCTTAATGTCACACAACCTTTTTATTGTGACTTTAGTTCTCATGATTCAGATCGTGCTTGTTATGATTGGTGTTCGGAAGTATTGGAACCTACTTGGGTGTGGGGGAGGAGTTCCTTAGTGAGGGCCTTTTCTAACTTACGTGCCTTGTTAGTTTTCAATGGTGTATATTGAGCGAAGCATAGAACACAAGGCTCTTTAGCCTTGCTTGGTTAAGATGTTTATTTACATAGTCTTTGTCATATTTCCTCTTTTCGATTAAGAACTCTGCTCTCATTTAGTTTCGAATGTCCTACTATTCTTGAAGCTACATGGATTTACCAACTCGGCACCGCCTCATCTAGGTTTAATGCTGGTTTTTTGCACAGGCTATCGACAATTATCCTAATCTTAATATAGTGATGAGGTGATGGAGTGCCACTTTCGGGTTTAAGTTTTGTATATTGAACACTACTTTTCTAAAGTGCTCCATCAACGTTCATAATGATTTGCCATTTTACTACCGAATATTTACCAAGACGATCGAGGTGAGATGTTATGCACAACTCGTTAAGAAATGTTTGCTGAATTTAATTTATGGAATGTGGCGACAAACCAGCTCAAAGTTACCCCTTGAAAGGTGTTAAAAATTCTGAACACAAGTGCATCTTCCATGGTTTATAATCCTATCTTAATAATATAGGCATCAACGTGCTTGTTAAGATTTTTCGTGTTCCAGGTGGAAACCTTGTTGTCTTGTTGGATAGTTCCTCTAAGTCCCATGGTGTGCACGAAATATTCTTAAACAAGAGTGAGATAATCTTTGCGAGATGCCGTACTGTCTTTTATCTCTTAGTACACTTCTACTTTCTCCAAAATGCTTTAAGTGCCTATTCCATTCACTATGTGTTGATTGAGAACCAAAAGTGGGGTTGCTTCCAAAGACATACTTATAGTTAAGTTAATTTGGAAGTAAATAGGGTAATGATAATTAATGAATAGCGCATACCTTGGGATCACTATCTACTGATGCTAATTTTACCACATTTTTACCACTGTGGAATTTGAAATGAACCTATACTTTTTAACGATGAGATCATCTGTCCTTTGGATTAACACATTTACTTTAGTGAATGATGGTGTTTATTTTAGTAAATGATGGGGACTAAGTTGTAATCTCACACTTTTCTTACTTTAGTGAATGATGTTGATTAGGTTGTTAATATGATATACTGTTCCCGTACAACAATCCATTTAATCCGATAAAAAATTCCCAAAAACATTTGATCATAATGAAATCTTCGAAAACAATAATTTTCGTCTATTGTTATCCAAGTTATGAGTTTAAATCTCCATTTGTGCGAAGTTTATTAATATCTTTTAAAAAAAAAAAATTCTAGCCTATGTTAATGTTGTTCTCGAACAAGGTTAGAATCAAGAAAACGATTCGAGTTGTTCCTCTACCTCATTGATCGGTCGGTCTGTACTTTTATTCTTCTCCAACCAAGTTCCTTACTCTCCTCCTCTCAATCTGTCTCTCGTTCTCCGCAAAGTCCAAACTCGGATGGTACCTGCAAAAGGCACTCTGACGCTCAAGTCAGAATTGAGTGTTCGACACTCGGTACTGTGAGCACTGTATAATGACGTACCTGATTCTTGGATTTTGTGTCTATTTACAAGGTTATTATGGGCCTTTTCTTATTGGGCCAGATTATGGAGTTGGGTGATGTTTAGAAGTGTATTACTTAGCTTTTGGTTGTTAATTAGCTTCACCGGTCCTGCTTAAGTGTAATGGTCTTTGTGGCGTCGGTCGGCATAATGACTAGGTACCAAGTAATATCTCGGTCATGTGGGTCTTACTAGTACACTTGCCCCCAGAGGGTGGTTAATTCGAAAAGTCTTTGTCTGAGGCGTTATAACAGTTGGGCTTCTCGAGGTCTGATATGACGTTGAAGGCATCAAACACATGACGTGACGTGCATTAATGAAGGGTTTTATGGATGCCATTTGTCAAAGACCGTTGGATCGAGGAAGATCTAACAATTGAGATGAAAGTGACGTTTTTCCTCTCGAGTCCCACAAAGACTATAAATAGTTGTCCCCTACAGTTCCGAGTTACTGCTTTTCTTGCTCCGATATCTAAAACTCTCGTCCCGGCATGCTGTTTACCATACACTTCAAGAGGTTAGTCATGTCTTCCTTGCCTTCTTCTTGGTCCTCCTCTTCTTCGTCTTCTTCTTCCTCTTCGTCTTCTTCTTCTAGCTCCTCCACGACCAAGCCTCTATCGGTCAGGGCAATTCAGATATTTCCCCTTGTGGGGAATGTCGTCGGGGGGATGATTCGAAAAGTTCTGTCGACCAGTCGGATTTCCTTGAACAGTCATCCTATCCCTTGGGGCTTGACTGGGTAGACCCTAAGGTAACTGGGTTTACTTCTGTTTTTCTGAATGGGGCTTCCATTTCCTCTTTCTTGGAGAAGTACCCTATTTTGAAGTTGGATGCCAGCGATGGTATTCTGGTTGTTGACCATTGTCAACTGACCAATACCATATGTATGGGTCGGTCTTCTTCAGAGGATCCCTTCTTCTTCTTGTATTCTTGTCTTTTTCTTTATATACACGTTGTCCTTCCTTTCGATGATTACACGATGCGCTTTCAGGCACTCAACATGGCTCCCTCTCAACTTCACCCAAATAGCTGGGCTTCCCTTCAAACCTTTTCTCTCATATGCGATGTGTTTTGTGTATCTCCAAGTCCCTCTACTTTTCTAAGTTACTATACCTCCCACCCAATCGAACCCGTTAATTGGCATTCGCTTATCATTCGGTCAAGTAATATTCTTTTTAACCCTTTAACCACCTCGTATAAAAACTTTGAAGGTAAATTCTTCAAGCTTTTTGTTGAGCCCGAGGGCACGAGGTTCTCTTTTTGACGAAGCCGGTTGACCTAGGTTTCCTTTGTACTGGACTAGGAATCCTACTCGCTTTAAGGAATGGACCAAGAGATTTATTCTCTTTTCTATAAGCTCCCCCAAAGGCTCCTTACACTGATGTTGGCCCTCGACTGCTGCTGATAGAAGTAGAATAAGGCGAAGGGAAGGGAGAACCATCGCAACCACCCAGTCTCTGAGCAGTATCCTGACTCCTCCAGAGTGTCCTTCTCCAATTAATCATGAGTCTTCTTTAGCGGACGACGATACTCCTGGCCCTTTTGTCGTTGTTGTCCCTGCCTCCCAAACTTTGAAGGCCCCCTTATATCTTTTAGGGGGGATCTACAATTCTTTAGGAGTGTTTGGGTTTGTCTGTCGCTTGTTGCCGAGGAGCTTCTTATTGCTTTTCCTGAGGAGGGTCTACTTCAGAGTGACATTGAGATGTTATGTCGGGGTTTCGTCATGACCCGGATGGGTGCTGATGCCCGAGGTTGTCATGTCGAGGAGATCTCGTGGCTTGAATATGAGCTGGCCGAGGCCTCAAGCTCGCTAAAATCATCCTTGGAGGTGGTCTCAGCCTTTGACGGGAAGATGGCTCAAGCGATGGCTAAACTCGAGATAGCTGAGACGAGGGCGGCCTAGACGGAGAGGCGGGAGAGGGAGAGGGTGGCCGAGGTGGCCAAGCTGAAGAAGGCTTTGAAGGAATCCAAGGCAGAGAACTCGGTGTTGTGCACCGAGAAGGCGACGGTTAATGCCGAGCTCAACAAGACCATGGACGACACCTTAGTGATGTGGTCTCCTCCTTTAGTTTAATCAATGAATTGGTCATTTTTCTTGCTTTTATAGCTCTTTCTTAATGTATAAGTTATAAAAACTTTAACAGCTAATCAGTCGACGTAATCTTGGAACATAATTAAGTTGCTAAGTTATAAATTGTTTTGGTCTCAGTCGGTGTGACCGATAAGGTTATGCGTGGTTTTTTAAATCCTTTAAGGTGTCGACAGGGTGTGCCGGTTAAGGCTACTTCCTTGAGTGAACCAAGTCTTTAAGGCATCGGCAGGGTATGCCGGTTAAGGCTACTTCCTTGACTGAACCAAGTCTTCAAGGTATTGATAGGCTATGCCGGTTAAGGCTACGTCCTTGACCGAACCAAGTCTTTAAGGTGTCGACAGGGTATGTCGGTTAAGGCTACATCTTTGACCGAACCAAGTCTTTAAGGTGTCGGCAGGGTATGCTGGTTAAGGCTACTTCCTTGACCGAACCAAGTCTTCAAGGTACCGGTAGAGTATGCCGATTAAGGCTACATTGATCGTGCCAAGTCTTTAAGGTGTTGGTAGGGTATGCTAGTTAAGACTATGTCCTTGACTGAACCAAGTCTTTAAGGTGTCGACGGGGTATGTCAGTTAAGGCTACCTCCTTGACTGAATTGATTTGTGTCTTCTAGTGTCGATAGGGTATACCTTTTGAGGTTTCGCCCATGATCGATTGAGCATTGACAAATGTGTAAACTTATCTTTAAATGCATTTGAAGAAAAATGCCTCATTGAAACCTACTCGATCGAAAACCCTCCTTAGGGAAAAAATGATCCGGCGAGGAAAAAGTACATAAATTTTATTGATGTTCAACTATAGTAAAACTTGAGGTGAGTGACATTCCACGTTCTCGGTACAATTTTTCTCGATAGCAAGTCTAAGTAATATGCTCCTCCAGCTGCAACATCTTGGATCCATAATGGGCCTTCCTAGTTGGAGGATGATGTGAGTTGATTAAGAGATGAAGCATTAATAGACACTTTCAAGAATTGGATCAAGATTCTACAAGCAATTCAAGAACATAAATCAAGGAACCCATTAGAAACCCATTTCAGGAACACAAATCAAGAAACCCATTTCAAGAATATGAACCGAATAGAACATTAACAAGTAATTCCAACCGATTAAAATAAGAACCAATGACAAACTATTGATTAGAAACATTCAATAGCAACATTTGACCGATTGAAAATCAAGAAAAAGAAACAAAACATGTTTTAGAGTTTTTGATATAGAATGAGTATGGAAGAAGAAGATGAAGAGTTGAAGAAACTTATGTGGTTGAAGACAATGGGAGTGATCACGTCACTTGGATGGTGGAAGGCTCCAAGATAAGACAAAGAGAAGGAGACCAAGTCTCACAAAGAAACCCCTCAAATTCTAGAGAGTAACCTCACTTTCAATTTCAATATTCAACTTTCAACTTATTATTCAAGGTACCAAGCACCCCTATTTATAATGGAGAGGGTCGATCATTGTACAAGGGAGAAGGAGTTGGAAAAGTCACTTTTCTAGCTTCTTCTAGCGCCTAAGAGAGAAAGGAATAGGAAGAGTCACTTCTTCCAACTTTTCCTAAAAAATGCGCCTATAATGTCTTACAATGAGAGGTATCTTTTGGTTTTCCTCTTTTGGCATTTTCCTAAGGCTAGTCCTATATTAAGAACACTAATAGGAAAAACTTCAAGTGTTGTGATCCTTGACCATTCCTCCTATTGATGACATCTTTAAATGTTTGTTGAGATTACCCTTCAAAATAGCATCCTTGGTTATCTTCATGCATTTTTGGTTCGCATCAGACGAGAACTTGCCTCTTGTCTTCGTGGCCTCACTTCGCATTCTCCAAACGAGGTCTCCCTTCTGGAAGCTTCTTGGTTGGACCTTCGTATTTTATTGCTTGGACGCTCGGAGCTTGCATGCGGCTTCGTGGATCTTGCTCTAATCTCGGAGCTTGTTTAATAGGTCGAGTCTGACCAACATGCTCTCCTGATTCAAAGATAAATAAAAGAGTTGTCTTCTGAAAGAAGGTTCATCTAACTCGACTGGTATCATGGCTTCAATGTGGTATGTTAGGCTATAGGGTGTCTCTTGTGTTGAGGTTTAGGGTGTGCAGCGGTACGCCCATAATACCTCTATCAACTCTTTGGCCCATCGTCCCTTTGTTGTGTCGAGTCGTTTCTTCAATTCATTAATGATGACCTTATTTGTGGCCTTAGCCTGCCCGTTGGTTTGGGAGTGCTCGACTGAGCTTGTTATTGATTTTTATTTGAGGTCCTCGTAAAAGGAATGGAGCATCGATTAATGAAATGCTGACCATTATCGGTTATGATGGTGTGTGAAACTTCGAACCGACACACAATACTTCTCCATACGAAGTTCTGGACATTCTTGGCTGAGATGGATGCGAGGGGTTTAGCTTTGATCCACTTGGTGAAGTAGTCTACCCCAACCAAGAGGAATTTAGTTTGCCCCTTGCTTGGGCTGAAGGGGCTAATGATGATCATTCCCCATGTGGCGAATGAATATGGCGGTATCATATTGTGGAGTGTTTCCAGCTTAAGATGGGACAAGGGGCCAAACTTCTAGCCCTTGGTCTGCACAATCGGCCAATAGTACCCAGCTCGAAGCACCTTGGCAGCCATCGTTCTTCCGCCCGAGTGGTTTCCACACGCTCCCTCGTGGATTTTCCGGATGACATACTCTGTCTGCACTTTGGCGATGGATTTTAGTAGCGGCCTAGAGTATCCTCTTCGGTAGAGGTCCTGACCGATCATTGTGTACCTCGCGTACTGCAGCCTCATCGTCGTTTCCTGCTCTGGCTTGTAGGTGTCGAGCTCTAGGTACTGAATGATTGGAGTCATCCAGGTCTCGACCTTAGTTACGACCAGGCACTCGACCTCTTCTACACTGGGTCATTTTAGGCAAATCTGTACTACAGATTTGTGGTGGCTCTTTTTCTTTGTCGTTGCAATCCGAGACAACGCATCAGCTTTCGTGTTGTCCTCCCGGCATATGTGTTCTATCATTACCTTTTTAAATTAGGCAATGAGGTTAGAGACCGTATGGTAATACTTCTGTAGCAGAGGTTCCTTCACCTCAAACTCTTTTTTGATCTAACCCACCACCAATTGGGAGTCGCTTTTGCACGTTATTTCGCGAGCTCCCATGTCATACACTAAGTTCATCCTCCCAGGATAGCCTCGTACCCAACTTGATTGTTGGTGGCCTTGAACCCGAACTGGTCCTTCAAGGACAACCCCTGCTCCACATGTCGTTTTGTTGGATGAACCATCCACGTATATCGTCCACCCGGCTGAAGGATCCTTCTGTGGAGTTAGCTTGACATAGAAATTAGCTAAGCATTGGGATTTGATTACACCCTTTGGCTCATAGTGGATGTCAAACTCTAAGAGTTCCACCGACCACCTTATCATGCGTCCTGCAAGATCTAGCTTAGATAAAATTTTAAAATTTGGATAGTCGGTCCTTACCGTAAGGTGTGGTTCTGGAAGTACGATTGCATTCATCTGGCCGTCAGGACCAGGGCAAGTGCTGCCTTTTCTATCATTTGATATCTTGTCTCGGCCACATAGAACGTCCGGCTAACAAAATATACGGTCTTTCTTCCTCCATCTCTTGGACGAGCACTGCACTTACTACCTCCTCAGAGACCGACAAGTAGACAATTATTGGCTGGTCAAATCTCGACTTTTCAATTACTACTGGTGAGGATAGGAATTCCTTCAAGTGTTGAAAGATTTCTTCACACTTGTCATCCCAGCTGAACTTGGTTGCTTTACAAAACAATTGTACCATCAGTTGTGTTTGCTATGCTAACCGAGGGATAAATCTTGAGAGGGCAGTAAGATGCCCTATGAGCTATTGCACCTCTTTCATGTTCTGAAGGCTTCACATCTCGATTATCGCCCGACATTTGTCCGAGTTGGCTTCAATTCCCTGGTGGGTTAGCAAGAAACCCAAAAACTTTTCTCCTTCCACGCTGAATGCGCACTTCTCCGGATTGAGCCTCATATTTGTTCGCCTTAGTGCATCAAATACTTCATCCAGGTCTTTGATGTGTTTGTCACATGAGTCCAACTTCACCACTGTGTCATCTACGCAGACCTCTACATTCTGACTTATCAGTCCCTTGAAGACTTCGTCCATGAGTCGCTGAAAGGTTGCTCCAACGTTCTTCAGGTTGAATGACATTACCTCATAGTAGTAATTCGCATCCTCCGTCATGAAGGCGGTTTTTTCCTTGTCCCTCGGGTGTGTGCTAATCTGGTTGTAGCCAGAGTATGTGACCAAGAAACTGAGAATTTTATGACCGGTCGTGCCATCAACTAACTGATCAATATTAGGGAGTGGATATGAATCCTTAGGGCACGCCTTGTTGAGGTTTGTGTAGTCTACGCATATCCTCCATTTACTGTTATTCTTCATGACCATACTACGTTGGCCAACCAAATGGTATACCGAGTCTCTCGTATAAACCCGACTGATAAGAGCTTCTCGGCCACCTCCTTCGTTGCCAATCTCTTCTTCTCGCTAAGCTTTCGATTCTTATGTGCGATTGGACGCGCTTCCTTGTAAACTGAAAGCTTGTGAGTAATGATATTCGAGCTTACCCCCAACATACCAATTTTAATTGTCTTGCTCGCCTCTCCTTTGCCAAAGGTGATATAAAGCTCGATGTACCCTCACGTGCTTACTCTTTCACCTGAGAAGCCGACCACATGATCGTCATACAACTTCATCCCCTCTTCAGTTATCCTCGTTTATTTGAACGTTTTTCAGTAGAGGATGTCTATCGAACTACCCTGGTCCACCAGTGTCTTCATGATGGTGAACTTGTCGATATCGACCGATATCACCATGGGGTTGTCCTGTAAAGGGTCGACACCCTTGAAGTCTTCATCGGTGAAGGTGATGTGTGGCATCCTCGGTCGGAACGAGATGGTGTTCACCTGATGCACCGTCCTTAGGTGCGTCTTTCAGGCGCTATTGGAGCTACTTCCCCCAGCAATTGTGTTGATGACCTCTTGGTCACCCCTTCTCTCATCTCTTCTTAGAGGGTCTTCTCTTCTCTGCCTACGCTCGAGTCAGCAGTCGTCTTCTCGTGCTCTCGAAGGGCAGTGGTCTTCTCGTTCTCTCAAAGGGCAATAGTCTCTCCGTCTTGTTGGCTCTTCCCTCCTTGGGGACCCTTCGCCCCTTTGCCCTCTGCACAAATTGGCGAAGATGTCCATCTTGGATAAGTTCCTCGATCTTATCCTTCAGTGCTTGGCATTCCTATGTGGTGTGTCCACTGTTTTTGTGGTACCGACACCTACGAGTATGGTCGGCATTCTCAGGGCTTGCAACCTTCCTTAATGGTGGAATCAGCTCGACACTAAAAGCCATATCTAAGATCTTTCCCCTGTTGGCACTTAAGGGGGTATATCTCATGAACCGATGCCCCCAGTTGTCTCTCCGCCTATCTACTCGACCAATAGTTGGTCGGTTTTGACGCTCCTTTTCCTTAACTCCACCTGCTTTTTCCTGATTCCTAAACTCTCTCAGCTCCTCTAGTTGCATGAACTTAGCAGCCCTCCACCTAAGCTCGTCCAAGTTTGCAGCTACATGCATGCACAAGTTGTTGGCAAATAGCCTCGATGGTAAGGTCGTGATAATATGGCGCATGGACACATCCGGGCTCAAATTTTGAATGCTCGTGGCCACCTTCCTAAACCTGTCGATGAACTTCCTCAAGGACTTCCACTTCTCTTGAAGAATGTTGACCAGGGCAATGGAGGTCAGCCGATGCGATCGGCTACTGGCGAACTGTACCTCAATGTTGGACGCCAATGTTTCAAAGCTGTTGACGGAGTTAGGAGGGAGCTTCGTAAACCAACTCAAAGCTCCTCCTTTCAATGATGTACGGAACACTCGGCACAAAACTGCATCTTCTAAGGTGTACAAGCTCATATGCGTGGTGTACATGTCCATGTACTCGTCAGGGTCGATCATGTCGCCATAGCAATCCCTGTTAAAGTCTTTCCACTTAACCGATAGTGTAACCCCGATTATGGAATCGGTAAAGGGGTGTCAACGAGCCGAGTCCAGAGTAAGACTGACTTGGTCGGATAGAACTCACCGTCAACCTCCTGGGTGTGGATCTTGTCCTTCGGCTCCTCAATAATCTTAGGTCCAGTGGGGGTGGTGAAGCCCTCCCGACAAGATTAGTCGATCCAGCAGACGGTCCCCCCTCCACGAACTTTCTTTTTATCTCTTCATTCTCCTTTGGGAGAGCTAGGATCTTATCCTCATTCTTATGTGTGATCTCCTCATTCCTTCATCTCAGCCATCTCCCTTTGCAGAGACATCAAAAGTGTCATCTACCTCCTCAGTCGGTTTGCACCTATTCCTCTCCAAGCAAGCTCCTTACTCTCCTCTCTCAATCTGTCTCTCGGGTTAGACACTCCAACACTCAAGTCAGAATTGAGTGTTTGACACATGGTACTCTAAACATGATATAAGGACGTACCTAGTTCTTAGATTTTGTGTCTATTTATATGGTTATTAGGGACCTTTTCTTATTGAGCCAGATTATGGAGTTGAGTCATTTTTAAAAGTGTATTACCTAGTTTTTTATTGTTGATTAACCTCAATAATCGATACCTAATAATCTCGATCGTGAGGACCTTACTAGTAGAAATGCTTTTAGGTATTAACTGACATCAGGTTATCTCTCAACAAAATAATTCTAAAAATAAATATTTCGACATGTTTCAAAAACCAAAATGAGCAGTCGTAAAATGAGCAGTGGTAGAAAATTTGAAGTGACATTAACATTACAACCTTTTTTTATGGATAAAATTACAAGACATACTAAGAAGGTATGTTCCACTACAGCTGTTGGTAGCAGGACTTACAAGAGTTACAACTAATTGAAGTTTTCATATTCGATTCAAAACCACCAAATAAAAATTTAGGAAGAAGGAAAGGACAAGGACTCTTACACCACTGTTATACAACTCAAATCTAAGTCCTTCCCACACCCTTTTTTTCATCATTTCTTCATTTAGGATTTTGCGGACATAACGTGATCACTTGGCCATCATCACCTTAACGAACTCCTCGTAGTTTATTTGGCCATCACCATCAACATCAGCCTCACGAATCATCTCATCAACCTCTTCATCAGTGAGCTTCTCTCCAAGGTTTGTCATCACATGGCGGAGCTCAGCAGCAGAAATGAACCCATTTTGATCCTTGTCGAAAACCCGGAATGCCTCTTTGAGCTCCTCTTCAGAATCAGTGTCCTTCATCTTCCTAGCCATGAGGTTTAAAAACTCAGGGAAGTCAATGGTACCATTCCCATCAGCATCCACTTCGTTGATCATGTCCTGGAGCTCTGCCTCAGTTGGGTTTTGCCCCAATGAACGCATAACAGTTCCAAGCTCTTTAGTTGTGATACAACCTGAAAGTTCACCCCCATATACAATAAAATCAATAACGGCTTCTAATTCATAGCATTGTTTCGTAATTAGTTACTTTAATATCATTAACCAATCACTCCTACATAGGATGGTGTGTATAATAAACTTTTCTCATTCAATCAATCTCCGGGTCCACCAACTGTATATTAGTTAAATGTTGTCATCTATGAATTTGTGTCCCTGATTTCCTCCCTTAGCGTCACGATCTTGATTAACGCAGATTATTGATCAGAAAATACAGAAAAATTGTAGAATAACTATTTGTTCCTTTCTTCTCTCTCTTGTCCCTAAATTGCATACACCAAAACATCACAGATAACAACAACACGCCATGACCATGATCTAGAACCCCATAAATAACAAAATAAAAAAACAGAAACATTTTTCCTTTTGAAAATATAAAAAAATAAGACATCACATGCAATTCACCTATCAAAAAACAAAAATTGAAACAAACAAATTTTCAATAGTGTCACCCGTCCCTTTCTCTCTTCTCCTCAACAACCAAACAGAAACATGGAAAACAATCACTAGAATAACGAAAAACATTAACGTCATGCCCACTGGGAAGCTCAAATAATAATAATTATAATGATGATAAACAGCATATGCACTTATCAGAGATCAAATAACCCGTAAGCATGTTAAAGTATCAACATCAATTTCTGATTGGGGGATTCATATAAAACATCCTAATGCGTAGATTTAAACTAATAATGATAATAATCGAGATCTAAGTGGACTAAATTGAAAACGAAACCGATTTTAAGAGGGAAAAAATATAATCTGTGTAATTTAATTTCCTAATTAGCGACCGATCTATGAAAACCGCAATCGGCAAAATCAAATTAAACACACAAAATATGAGAGAGCAAACCATCGCCGTCCTTATCGAACAAGCTAAAGGCCTCCTTAAACTCGGAGATCTGCTCGTCGGTGAGTTGATCAGCCATTTAATTGTTCTTCGGTAACTAAAGTTGCTCTTTCTTTTCTTCTTTCCTTCGAGTTTCTTCGATCGAATATGAAGAGAGAGATAGAGAGAGAAAGACAGCGCGTTTGAATGCGGATGGATGGATGGATGGTTACAAACAAGTGTGTTGGCGTTGTTTATATAGGAAGGACCTTCCGTGTCATCAATCAATCAATGTTATCGTAGCTACGTAACGCAACGCGGTTTCCACACACCTTTACCGTTTTCTACTTTTCCTTTACTGTTTCTCTTTTTGCAATTTCTTTTTTTTCAATGATATGAAAAAGAAATCTTTTACAACTGATTTAATAATATAAAAATATATATTATTACTTTAATTAAAAAATAATTAAAATACTAATATATTAACTATTAAGTGGTTAATTTTCATTGGTAGATTAATATCACTTTTCTTTAAATTTTTTAATATATTTTTTATATATATAAAAGTCATTCTAAGTATCATTATGAAATGAGATTTCTTAACTAGTATGAAACCTCATCAATTATTTTTCATCACTTCAATCTTTCAGTTTTTTTTTATCTTATCTATTCTTCTTTCACTTTTTTTTCTCTATCTTTTTTAAATCCTGAAATTAATACAAATTTATGAATAAATAGTTCTTATTCATATTATAATCACAAAATACGTAAAAATATTTAAATTAATAAATTAAAAGTTAAATTATAGTTATTTTATCAATAAATATTCATAAATGCATGTATTTTAATATAAATTATTATTAATATCATTGAGTTATGACACTTATCAACTTCTCCAATCTATAATCTTATTTTTCCTCAAGCAAAGTACATGAATATAAATAAATCATATTTAAGTTCAAATATCAAAAGAACATTATGTACTAAATAACAAGTTAAATTATAAACTTATAAAGCTTCCAACTTCCAGGATAACAACTAAAACAATGAAATGACAATTTATCAAGGAATTTCTTCTCATATTCTCACAAGTAAGTGTTTCTCTCAATTTTCATTGAATCCTAACAAATCACAATTTGTTCTCGAACGGGTTTGGGACCTAGAGAACGATTCCTCTTGCCTATACCTTTGGTCGGTCACTGATGCTCCAAGCTTCCTACTCGCCTTTCTTCTCTCGGTCGTCTGCCTCCACAGGCGGGGGTGGTACCTGCAGAAGGCACTCCAACGCTCAAGTCAGTCGTGGTGTTAGCACTCGAGTGTCAGAGTACTGTAGATAATGACGTACCTTTCTTCTTGAAATGTGTGCAATTTATATTACCTTAATGACCCTTCATTGGTGGATCGGATAAGGAGGTTGGTTCATGTTTAGGGTTGCACTAAACAACCATTAACTATGGATTAACCCTGCTAACTTAAGTCAACCCTTGGCTCGTCGCCAAGGGTCGGTTGGTGACGTGTCGTCATGTGACCTTCTCACCATGGTTAGGTGGTTAATTGGTCTGAATGCAGGTCGACTCATTGAGTCGTTTGGTAGTGTCAGTACACTTGCCCCCCAGGCTCAAGAGCTGGTACAGCCGAAGAGTCTGAGAGTTGGGATTCGGTCGATGGTGTAATGATGGGTGAGGTGACTGGAAGCGACGCCTGAGCGGATGATGTGACGTGCATTTATGAGGGGGGTGTTTTGGGCGCCAAACGATGTGGGTCATTGGATCAAGAAGATCCAACGGTTGAGATCTTATGACGTTTGGGATTCTGAGACATCTTTGGGCTATAAATAGGGATTGAGAATAGTGGCTTCTCACGCGTTCTGATATTCATTGAGCTCTAACACCCGAACGAATCCGAGCAATCTTCGCTGCCTCCCTTGTTCGTCTTAAGGTTAGTCATGTCTACCCGTTCGCGTCTTACATCTTCTTCTTCTCCCGCTTGATCTCCTCTTCCCAACTCTCCTTCTTGTTCGTCTTCGTCGTCATCTTCGTCTTCTTCATCCACTTCCTCCTCCGACAGAGTCATCTCGATCGGGGCAATTCAGACTATTGCCCCACAAGTGGAGGAAGTGAAGGGTGATGACGTTGGTAACGCGTCAGACCGGTCGAGCTCATCTGAGCAATCACGTCCTCATGGGGGCCCTGCTTGGATCGATCCCAAGGTATGTGAGATCGCGTGCGTGTTTCATACGGACTCCTCAGTGGCTGATTTTTTTAATAAGGTTTCAGTCTTGAAGGCTTCAGCCGAGGACTCCTTATTGTCGTTCGACCCTTGTTCGCTGGACGACCATGTGTATAAGGAGCGGTCATCTACCGAACCCTCCTTCTTCTTCATGTACAGTTGTCTTTTTTTCGAATTTGCATCTGTCACTTCCCTTTGACACATTCACGGTGAGTGTCCTTCAAACGCTTAACGTGGCGCCGAGTCAATTGCACCTTAATACGTGGCCATCCATGCAGGCTTTCCGCGTGGTATGCCAGACATTTGGGATGCATCCTCTTCCTTCTTGCTTTCTTCACTTTTATGCCTCTCACCCCTCTGAGCTGGTTGGTTAACACTCCTTTGTCATTTGGGCTGGTAGTGTGTTGTTCAAGGCTTTCACGGCCTCCTATAAGAACTTCAAAGAAAGGTTCTTTAAGGCGTTCGTGGAGCCGGCGGGCACGCTCTTCTTTTTTTATGAGGTCTGCCAGCCAAGATTTCCCTTGTTTTGAACGAGGAGTCCTACAAAGATAAAGGATTGGCCACACCCGGTCAATCCAAGCGAAGGCGAGCGAGAGGTTTTCGCTTTGTTCGATAGCCTTCCAAAGAAGCTCCCCGCTCAGCTACTGATGTCCTTGTACACAGAGACCGATCGTGAGGCGGTTTTCGAGGGTATGTTTGATATCTTTAGACCTTCGGTTGCTCATCTTATATTTTTAACTAACGTGTTGTTTTTATTTCAGTAATTGCAAAGAGAGAGATACCGCAGGCGGTCAGTATGTTAACCATCTTCAAAGACAAGCTGAAGAGGAAAAGGGGGGTTGCCGACATCGAGCCCTCTCCTGCAGATACCGCCTGGGTGGGTTCTTCATCGAAGAACCCCAAGAAGAGGACCCGAAGGGCGGTAACATCGCCCGCACCTTTCAGGCTCCTGGGAGATGCCGACCCCTCCTCTAAGTCGAGCGACTGTTCGTGTCGGCTCGCCACCAACCGACGAGTTCAACCGGCCCATACTAACAGCGGTCGCCATGCCTGTGGCGGTCGTCCAGGAGTCATCCCTGCCACTACTAGGGGGTGACTCATGTTTTACAAGGGCGATGAACTTCGTCCTGCCCTCAAACCTTGAAGAGCTCATAGGGTCGATCCTTGAGGACGACCTTCTCGACGACGGTGTCGAGATGATATGCCGAGGTCTGATACTGACTCGCCGGGGGGCGAAGGCTCGCAGGCGGCGCGTATCACGCCTCGAGCACCAACTTCAGGCTGCCGAGTTGGAGAAGTTGTGTTCGCAGGCTGCCGAGTTGGAGCTTGGGGCATCTCGGGTGGCCGAGTTGGAGAAGGCTGAGGTTGAGAGGGCGGTCGAGGTTGCCCGGTTGAGGAAGGCCCTGGAGGAGGCCGAGCGCAAGGGGGCGTCTCTGGAAGGGGAGGTCGTTTCTTTGCGCCAAGGGAAGGAGTCGGTGGAGGCCGAAGTGCTAAAGACAATGGAGGACACCATGGTCTTAATTATTCAAAGCTTCAACCTGGCCGCTCGGCAGGCTGGGGTGCTGTACGGGGGGGCCTCCACCTTCTGGTCAATTTGACCAAGTTATGGAGGTCTTCAACGGCCAACTGGTTCCTGCGGACGAAGTCCAAAACCTGTAGAGTGCCAACCAGCCAGGCCCGAGCGAGAATGTTGAAGATTAGAGCTTAGGCTTTTAGGCTTTCTCTTTCGTTTGTTTCGTTCCCTTGAGGTCGGGGTGTGGCCTCTACCTTTTGTTTGAGAAATAGAATCGATCGCTTTTTAATTCCAACATTTTGTACAAGTCTTTTCTTTCGGTCGGTGTGGTGTGAGTTAATAACAACTAACTTAATAAAACCAATCGGTGTAAGGTGATGCGATCGGTCGCTCGAGAGTAAATTGCTTAACAAATTAAGGGCGGTCGACCATTAAAACATAGCATTGTAAAGAGCGTCTTATTTAGACAAGTTAAATTATGTGGTCGGTGCAGCTAGTGGTATCAGGATGGACTGATACGCTTGAGTGAGAATCGGGAGGGAATGCCGGTTAAGGCTACATCCTGGCCAAACCGTGGTTACAAGGTGTTGGGAGGGTATGTCGATTAAGGCTTCATTCTAGCCAACACTTGTACTTGGGTCTCGGGAGGATATGCTGGTTAGGGCTTCATCCTGGCCAACAGTTGTACTTGGATTTCGGGAGGGTATGTCGGTTAAGGCTTCATCCTAGCCAACACTCGTGCTTTGGGTATCGGGAGGGTATGTCGGTTAGGGCTTCATGTTGGCCGAACCATGTCTCTTATGTTGATTTTATGATTGGCACATTGTTTGATGAAAACGCTTCTTTGAAACCCCTCTAATCGCTAGTGTTACCGGACGAGGAAAGAGTGTGTGAATTTTATTCATTGTTCAGCTGAAATAAAATTTGAGGTGCGTGTCATTCCACGTCCGCGGTACAATTTTTCTTGGTAAACACTCAAGGTGATACGCCCCCTTCTCCTACCTCTTGGATCCGAAACGGTCCCTCCCAGTTTGATAAGAACTTGTCGTTCGTCTTCCTGGCGTCGCTTTGCATCCTCCAGACGAGGTCACCCTTGTGGAAGCTCCTCGGTCGAACCTTCGTGTTATATCTTCTTGCTGCTTGAAGCTTGCATGCGGCTTCGTGGATTTTGCTCTTGTCACGAAGCTCGTTGATGAGGTCGAGCCCGACCGCTAGGCTTTCCTTGTTGAGGGATAAGTCGAATAGTTGTCGCCTAATGGACGGTTCACCTACTTCCACTGGGATCATGTCCTCAGTGTCGTACGTGAGGTTTTACGGTGTTTCTTGTGTTGTGGTCTGAGGGTGCATCGGTATGCCCATAGGACTTTGAGCTGCTCCTCGGTCCACCTCCCTTTCGTCGTGTCGAGCCTCTTCTTCAACTCGTTTAAGAGGACCTTGTTGGCCGCCTCTGCTTGACCGTTCGTTTTCAGGTGTTCGACCGAACTCGTGACGGATTTGATGCCGAGGTCATCATAGAAGGTCTGGAGCCCTCAGTCAATGAACTATCGGCCATTATCGGATACGATTGTGTTTGGCACTCCAAACCGACACACAATGTTCTTCCATACAAAGTTCTGGACATTCTTGGCAAATATGGCGGCGAGGGGCTCGACCTCTATCCATTTTGTGAAGTAGTCCACAACAACTAACAAATGTTTCGTTTGGCCTTTATTGGGTGAGAAAAGACCAATGATGAAGCGGAGTTCCTTCGGTTTCAAATGATGAAGCGAGCCGAACTCTTAGAACTTTAGACACTTCTTGACATACTCCGTGCAATCTCCGTGAACGGTTGGCCAATAGTATCCCGCTCGGATAACCTTGGTCGCCATCGTTCGGGCCCCAGAGTGGTTACTGCATGCTCCGTCGTGAACCTCTTGCTGCACATATTGAGCTTGCTCCTTGGTGAGGCATTTTAGGAGCGGCGTTGAATACCCCCTTCGGTATAGGTCTTGGCCGATCATGGTGTATCGGGCGCATTGACTTCTAATTGCTTTCTCACTGCATGGTTTGCAGGTTCCATGCTCTAGATACTAGATGATTGGACTCATCCAAGTATCGACTTTGGTGATGGCTAGGCATTCGGCCTTTCCTACGCTCGGTTGCTTCAAGTGGATCTGAATAACCGACCGGTGGTGGCTTTGCTTCTTAGTGGATGTGAGGTAAGACAGTGTAGTTGCTCGTTCATTGTCTTGTCGGGGTATATGCTCGATAGTGACTTTATCGAATTTGGCAATCGAGTTGCCGATCGTATGGTAATAGCGCTGAAGGAGGAGCTCCCTTACCTCGAATTTGCCTCTGACTTGGCCGACTACCAGTTGTGAGTCGCTTTTACACGTGACCTCGCGAGCCCCGAGGTCGTGGACTAAACTGAGGCTGGCCATGATAGCTTCGTATTCGGTTTGATTGTTTGTTGCCTGAAAGGCAAACTGTAGCACCTGCTCAATCAATAGGTTGCCCGGTCCCTCTAGGACGACGCCTACGCCGCACGAGGTTTTATTGGACGACCCATCAACATATAGCGTCCATGTCGTAGAGGTGTCAGGCTGTGGTGGCAGCTCTGCCAGGAAGTCCGCCAAACACTAAGACTTGATGGCGCCTCTCGGTTCGTACCGAATGTCGAATTCTGAGAGTTCTACCGACCATCCTATCATTCACCCAGCAAGATCGGGTTTAGACAGTAGTTTATATATGGGATAGTTGGTCTTTACCGTGATGGCATGATTTTGGAAATACGGTCGCATCCTCCTCGCAGTTAGGACCAACGCTAGTGCCACCTTCTCTATCATTTGGTACCTTGTCTTGGCCGCCTGGAGCGTGCGATTAACAAAGTACACTAGGTGTTCTTCGTTGTTGATGTCCTGTACGAGGGCGGCACTGACCGCCTCTTCTAATACGGCCAGGTATACTACGATCAGGAGATCCTGCCTAGGCTTCTGGATGACGGTTGGCGATGAAAAGAATTCCTTGAGCTTGGCAAACCACACCAAGAGTATTGATCTTGAACACCTCAAGAACACACAACACTCCTTGGACACACAACAACAGAAATACAGAAGATTGAGAAAGGTTACACCTGATCAATGTACAATCTGAAAATAATACAATTGCAATCCTATTCCACTCTCACTTGAAAATCCAAAGCTTGATGTGAATCTTGAAAACTTGAGATCAAATATGTCAAACTGAATTTCTCAAAACTGTTTCTTACTCTTTAGAAAAATATAACAAACTATTTATATTTTCCAAAGATTGGTTAAAACATCTAATGAAGGAGCGTATTCAGTTAGAAATCATTTAAGACAGATTCATCATTCAAAACAGAATTCTGTTAGGATTTTCAAAGAAACAATCGGTTGAAACCACGAAACAACCGATTGATTTGGTTTGACAATTAAGTCAACCAAGTCAAACAACTTTCAACCTTTTTCAAAACATCTAAGAACAAAACAGCCGGTTGATTCGACAAAACAACAGGTTGTTTTTCACTTAGTTGAAAAAACATTTAACTTCTAAAATGTTTTAATTAACATCAGTTTTAGATTCAACAAAAGAGTGGATCAAACTTTAATATACCCAGATCTCACCCACACACAACAGCAACACCAGCCTTTCATCAAACACCTTGGATTTGGATTCTTCAAAGCTCTTGATCACTCTTGATCAACAGTCCCATCATATCGATCTCTATTGAATCCCTTCCACTTGTTTGGTAGAAGAGTCTCAATGACGAAGTCAATGAAAGGGTGACGACGGTCGGTCACAGTGGTACCGGTCGTGTTCATCTTCTTGTTGGGGTGGGACTCACCATCCATCTCTAGGGTGAGGTTTTTGTTCCTCGGCTCCCTCTCGGTCTGAGGACCGGCAGCGGTGGCGAAGGACCTGCCAACCTGGTTGGTCGGGACAAAGGACGATCCTCCTTCTACCAACTTCTTCATCTCTTGGTTCTCCTTTCGGAGGTTCTTGATTTCTTCTTCATTCTTCCTGGTTGCCTCTTCATGCGCCTTCTTCATCTCGGCTAGCTCTTTTTGTAAAGCCAACATAATAGTTGCTTGATCTGCTTCAGACATCCTCTCGCTAGCCATACTGCAAGTTGATACCATCTACTGTTGCTTCTTCACACTATTCTCTCGGCCCCACGGTGGGCGCCAATTGTTCTCGAACGGGTTTGGGACCTAGAGAACGATTCCTCCTGCCTATACCTTCGGTCGGTCATTGATGCTCTAAGCTTCCTGCTTTGCCTTCCTTCTCTCGGTCGTCTGGCTCCACAGGCGGGGGTGGTATCTGCAGAAGGCACTCCAACGCTCAAGTCAGTCAGGGTGTTAGCACTCGGGTGTCAGAGTACTGTAGATAATGACGTACCTTTCTCCTTGAAATGCGTGCTATTTATATTACCTTAATGGGCCTTCATTGGTGGGTCAGATTAGGAGGTTGGTTCATGTTTAGGGTTGCACTAAACAACCCTTAACTATGGATTAACCCTACTTACTTAAGCCAACCCTTGGCTCGTCGCCAAGGGTCAGTTGGTGACGTGTCGTCATGTGACCTTCTCACCATGGTTAGGTGGTTAACTAGTCTGAATGCAAGCCGACTCACTAAGTCGTTCGGTCGTGCCAGTACACAATTGCTTCTCATTTCACCTTTATATCACAATCATATTAGAGACATGAATCTTAAGGTCTTCTGTAGGGTAATAATGAGGTTGGGCTTCCAAAAAAATATTGGTGTTTCAGATAACAACATGCACACTTAAAAGAAGAAGAACATACCTACAATCCAAATACAGTACATATGTGCTATTTAATCACCAATTTCTTTGACTTTAATACTTTTTCCCCATTTTCTGTACTTATTCATGATTTCAACATGAACTTTTTCTTTTATTTTCCTTTTTTTTCAAATATAATAGAAATATATTATTCCTATTTCCAACCAAATAAATTATGTAAACTTAAATTATTCAAACAACTAAAACCAATCCTTCCATTTTCTATATGTAAATTGCATATATGTTTTCTTTCCTTAAACATGGCAACAAGTAGGAAAATAGATCAGTTAAGGTTCGGGGTGCAATAAATACAAAATATATTTTTGGCTCAAAAAGGGATATCACAAACATATAATCAATTTAAATAAAGGTTGGTTGTTTGGCCCTAGGTTTCTAATTAATACAAATGCCTTAGTCATTTTCATGCTCTTTTATGATGTAACATAAAATAAAAATCAAACAACCACAAAAATTAAACTAAATGACTCCTAATGGTGAGACTTGTTAGCACTTGTGAGCCATCAAGACACACTTACTGTTTAAAAGAATTTCCTAATTAAAGAAAAATTTTAGGAGGTGGAAGAACACCAAAGACTCTTCCTTAACACCTAAAGTAAAGATAATGACCAAATTACAAAAATTGAAAAGCAAAAAAGTTTAAAATCTTTAAATTTCTCTTCTCTCTCATAAGTGTTTCGCGCCAAGTCTCTAGTTGTTTGTCTTCCAAGGTAAGTATCCCTTCCAAAGTCCTTTGTCTTTTCTTAAGATGCTACCTAGAAGTTAGTTCAATTCTCACAAAGAACAAATTCTAGCTATATTCCACTTCAAGGGATCAATAATAAAAGCAATAAAAGCTCAATTTGGAAAGTTAAACTCAAAAGATTAGAGATGACAAGCAGAAATTAAAAACTATCAAGAAAGTATGCACTAAAAAAGAATTACCTAAAGAAAGGCACTTAGATGACAAAATTTAAAAAAATCAAATGAATCACCAAATTATTAGTGCATTAGACCCGGAATGTTGTTGGCCCAAGGCTTGGCCCAATTACTCATCTGCAACCAACTCAGTTCTTTATTTCGTTCAGCACTAGTGCAACGTCCGCATCGTTTTTTTTAATTGAAACGTGAACTCTATTGTAGGTTCCTTCTGAGGCTTCTTCTTCCTGCACCCCTACATATTTCTTCCTGCACCCCCACAATTTTCTAAATCTTGAAACTGGCTTTAACCTTTTACTTGAAAAAGGGTATCATGGTTACCGAAAATGGGGATCTGAGAGTGTGCTACGGGTTCATCAATCCAAAACTGAATCATTTTTTTTTCGAATGACGGGGTGTTTTGGAAGTAAATTTTGCATAAATTATTGATTTCCAGATTTCTGAATCCAGAAGCCTAATTCTGTTACGGATTGGTGGATCTGGAATTTTTTTTTTTTAATTATGAATTTCTGAATTCGGAATGCATATTTCTGTTATGAATTGGTGGATCCGGAATGCTTTTTTTGAATGATGAATTTTTAAATGTGAAATGCATATTTTGAATTACAGATTGGTGGATCTGAAATTTTACTGGAGTTCCAATTCGAAATGTTTCCAGATTCCATAATTCATAATGAAAATAATAAATATAGTTCAAGTGCATTTTAGGGTTTTAAAAAATAATAGTGATAGTTTGGTCTTTCCATAACATTGTGTTGGTGCAGGAAGAAAAATGTAGGGGTGCAAGAAGAAACTTCCTCCTTTTGATTGCTCGTTGGACCCACACCAAATTTTTATTTCAGGTATTTCTTCTTGCACTCCTACATTTTTCTTCTTATACCCCTACATTCTTCAAAATACCCAAATTATCCTTAACATTTTTCAGAATACGTTTTTTTTACTTCTAGAATGGTTAATCTGTAATTCATAAATGTGTTCTAGAAAAAATCCTGAAAGAATAATCTGAAAATCATCTTTAAAGGGATAAAATAGTCTTTTCAGAAAATGATGGGCGCATGAAGAAAATTGTTGAGATACTTCTTCAATGGTCCAGTTTCAATTCTCAAGGTCCGCTTGAAATCTCTAAGGCAATTACTTCCTGCACCATATCACTGCACCCAATCATAGGGGAAAATCCGAAAATATCTTTAAAAAAATGGGGTACATATAAAATTACATTTCGGACCCCCTTTTCCGGAACACAATAATCTCTTCCAGATAATTTTTCTGGAATGTATTATTTTCAGTTTCGGATTGTTTTATCTGGAATGGAGTTTTACTTTTTTTTCGGATTTTTATATCCGAAACACAAAAATCTCTTCCAAATTTATTTTTCCAGAATGCATTATTTTCACTTTCGGATTTTTATTTCCGGAATAAAGAGTATTTTTGGAATTTTCAAAATTATGTTGGGTGCAGGTTAAAAAGTGTTGGGTGCAGGGAGCATTTGCCAATCTCTAATTGGCAAAGCACACGAAATTGCTTTTGGGAATGCAATTAATTTTCATGCTTCTGTCACGCCAATTCAACAATTTCAGTCAATTAATTGTTCACAAATTTCATTTATCCGCTTTTGTCAATGTTTTGTTTCTTAAATCATCAATTGCCAAAATTGTTGGACCAAAACATCAACTCATTCTTCATGTGAAGTTTCTGCTCTAATTGCACTGTTGATAATGAAAGTGCAGCTGCTTCACCAATTCAATTTTTGATTGAAACTCTCTACCACGTATATGAAAATAAAATCTCCATGTAATACAATTGGAATTTAAATCAATTCACTGAATCAAATAATTCCTACAGCGCTTGACTTGCTTCAGCAAAAATTGAATGCACAGCAGTAAAAAAAATTTCACCGTTCAAACTGAAAGTTGCACTGTACTAATCAATTCACATATTGAATTTAAATTCAGCAAAGTAAAACAGATGTAGAAATATAGTTTTTCGATTAAAATCTGTACTAATACTTTGCACCAAAATAATTCGACTGTTGAGAACTGTTCTCAAACGGGTGTTGGGGCCTAAAAAATGAT
This sequence comes from Phaseolus vulgaris, assembly GCF_051622355.1. NCBI lineage: Eukaryota > Viridiplantae > Streptophyta > Magnoliopsida > Fabales > Fabaceae > Phaseolus > Phaseolus vulgaris. The sequence continues at coordinate 14,678,058 of NC_143501.1, forward strand.
TGTGTTTCTACTCTCTTCGGTTGGTCACTGTTACTGCTAACTTCCTGTTTCGCCTTCCTCCACTCAGTCATCTGGTCTCACTGGCTAGGATGGTATTTGCAGAAGGCACTCCAACGCTCAAGTAAGTCAGGGTGTCGGCACTCAGTTGTCAGAGTATTGGAGATAATAACATACCTGATTCTTGGAATCTGGACTATTTATATTACCTTAATGAGCCTTCGTTGGTGGGCCGGATTAGGAGATTAGTTTGTGTTGAGGGTTGAGGGTTGAGGGTTGTGCTAAACAGCTCTTAATTATGGATTAACCTTGCTGACTTGGTTAACACATGACTCGACGTCATAGGTCGGTCGGCCACATGTCGTCGCGTGACCTCCTTATGGTGATTGAGTGATTAGATGGTTCGAGTGCTGGTCAACTCACTGAGTCGTCTGACCGTGCCAGTACAAGAACAAACTTCAACGGTTCAAACAAACAGTTACCAAACAAGAAGAAAAGTTGCTGATGCGGAACTACTTTACTATCAAATTTTCCAAAGACAACTCTTTCACGTTCCAATCAACACAATTGTTTGAAATTGTACCCAAAAAAATACCAAAACTGAATCAGCTAGATTGCAAACAATTCAAGTCATAACTCTAAATTATAACACAATGAGCAATTCATCAAACAACTTATGTGCAGTTTCAACCAGAACACAAATTGCTTCAAAAATCCAGCACCAAATATCTTGTGTTATATTCTAAAGTTTTGGGATTTGATTAATATTATTATTGGGTTGTTAAGATTTAATTAGTTAGGATTTTATTAGGATTTTATCATTTATTTAATTAGTTGGGATTTTATTAGGATTTTATCATTTATTTAATTAGTTAGGATTTTATTGGGATTTTATGATATTTAGTACTCTATAAATAGAGTATTGAACTATTATTTGAGATATGAATAATATATGCAGTTTGTTTCCTTTTCTCAATTCTCTATTATTGTTCTTGTTCTTGGTATAATCGGAAGCCACCTAAAGGTTCCCTTTGTCCAAAGCCTAATCGTTCTTCGAAATCTCTTACGAGATGACCTAGACGCTTCTACACACGATCGTTCATATCATCTTGTTAGTTTATTATATAATGATTATTCATAAATACTCATATGATTATCATTTATATTACATACTTAGTGAAATAAAGTTATTAAACTTAAATACATTAAGGTTGAGGAGCTTTCCAAGTACCTCGAAAGATGTTAAGATTAAAAGACATCTGAGTAATTTAAAAGTGCACAGCCAAAATCAATTGATAACTGCCGTTGCAAATAATTACAAAACTATATTGCAAACAACTAAAAAATATCATAAGGACCCAAAAGCCTATATATGATTTCACCAAAAGGAGTAATACATATTATATTATTATCATTTTTATCTTTTAGTCAGTCAAGAATCCTTCTACAAATAAATCTCCTACCAATGCTTAGAAATCATCTCGGTATATAAATTTAACAAGGTGTTCTACCTTTCTTCATAGCGAAAACACTTCACATTCTAAGAACACACTTTAGATCAGTTTTTAAAGGTAGATTCTATCTGCACCTCCTTTGGTTCTTCCTACACCTTCATATATTTTTGTATTTTCAATTGTACCCTTGTCACTATATACTGGATTGCACAATCCATAACACCTTCAGTGTTTAACATATCGGATTGTGCAATCCGAATGGTCATCCAGATCATTCCAGATTGTATAATGCGATATGTAATTTAAATTATATTGGATTGTAAAATGCAGTGCCTTCAAACACTAGTTTAACTGTTGAGAAGAGCTATGAGCTACCTGATAAACAGGTCATCACCATTGTTTTTTAGCACTTTTGTTGTTCTGAAGTTCTCTTCCAGTCAACCATGATTGGAATGGAAGTTGTTGGCATTCATGAAACCACATACAATTCAATTATAAAGTGTGATGTTGATGTAAGGAAGGACTTGTATGGAAACATAGTCCTTAATGGTGGTTCTACCATGTTCCCTGGTATTGCAACTAGAATGAGCAAGATCACTCACTGCCTTGGCCCCTAGCAGCATGAAGGCATCGCATTGTACAATCCTGGATGGTTATTCGAATTACACAATATGGTATGTTAAATTAAAGATATAAATATCTTTTTGGTCCCTACGTTTAAGGTCAATATTCAATTTACTATAGTGGTTTTTAAAAAAATCAAGTTGGTCCCAAAGTTTTTTAAAAATTATGAAATTTGGTCCCTTCAGTTAAATTTCCATCAACGATGTTAACTAGTGATTAAGTGGCACATAAAGTGGCAGCATTATGCACACATGTGATACAATCCAAGCAGCCAAGAAGATGACTAAGGACTCAAGAGACAATTCACAATGTGAGCAGTCATCTCAGCAATCAAGTCAAGGCTACAACAAATATCAGACGGACCTCACTAGAAGAAGAACTTGACATAAACCAGAACATCAATTGTTCTTTCTTTGGTCTTCTTAAAAGACAAAAACATGTTTGTAAATAATTTGGCCTCACTTTTGGGGTCAAAATAACAAAATAGGCTATAGTAGGTTCACATAGCATAAAAGGGAGTGTACTTAGCGAAATAGGTTTGTACCAAACCCATTTTTTCAAGACAAGACACCTAGAATTAGGGTTTTTAACCTACCTTCTAGAAGTTATGCCTAAAGGTGTGGTTTTGACCATGGTCAACACCCTAGGCAACCCCTCTCCCTTGCCATTTCTACCCTTCACCCATCTTGCCCACCAAGGCACCCCTTCCTATAAATAGGGTGTCTTGCCTCATGTATTTACAACTTGATTTTGAATAGTAAAGAAACTCGGCAAGAGTGATTTTGTGAGACTTGTGAGCTCTCATAATAGGTCTTATCTTGGGTGGGTAATATCTCAAGTGGCGGCTCTTGAATCACTCATCTTGGAGTCCCTCTGCTCCAAGTGGCGTGACTTCCTTTCTTCCCATAAGATCTATTCATCCCTCCCTCTTTTATCTTTGATTTACGCCTCCTTCCATTCCATACATGTCTTCTTCTAATCTTTAATTTGTTCTTTGCTTTGTTCTTCTTCTTTACTTATTCCTTGTCTTAATTTCCGTTGCATCATTTGTCACCTTATAATTGTATTTTTCTCTTTGCCCTTCTGAAGTGAACTTTCACACTTACTTAACCACTTGGTTAAGTTCGTATCCATTAGGAATTTTCTTAGGGTTCTTAGCATAATTGGTAAATAAAAAATCATAAACAAAGAGCAACCAATAAAATATGCAATCATAAAATCAACTCACATCATGTGGTATTCAGAGCATAATTATTTTGTTCTTATTTGCTTTGAGTTGATTTTGACCCTTTAATTTCTAACACATTTAAATTCTTGCTTTTACCTTCAAGCAATTTCAATTTCGCCTTTAAATTCCTTGTCATTTACAATTCCGTTTTATATTCGTTAAGCACTTTAAATTCCACTTTTGAATTTTATTTTGTGTCAATTGTTTTTCCTTACCTCTTTTGCTTGAGTCATATGTTCATAGTGTTCTAGGAGTCTTAAATCCTTTCTACTTATTTTTCTTTTAATTATGAAGAACTAAAAGCAACTAGAAATTTGTTTGAGTAGAAGTTGATTTAGTCCCAAACAAAGAATTCAAGTGATCATGTGAATTGAATCCCAATCTATTTGTGAAAATTGAAAGTGAATTAAAATATGCATGCCAAGATGATGGACATTTCGAATCCATAAAACAAAAGCAAAGACAAAAAAAAAAGTTATTTCAATTCACTTTTCAAGTTTAAAATTACTAAAAAGAGGATTCTTTTTATGTGGCAAATTGTTTCATATTTGTGGAATTTTATCCTTTATGCTTTTACAATTTCAAAGAAAATTAAAACTTCATAGTTAAAAGTTTAAGTAAGTTTCTTTTAGTCCTTATTCGTGCTTTTCTTGTTTGTCTTCTAAAAGTTTTGTCACTGTCTTTTTCCCATTTGGTTTAACTTTCTTTCTTTTAAGTTTTTCTTACTTGTCTTTCAAATTTTCTTAAGTTTTGTTGTGGGAATCTTTGGTGAGCTTTGTCATCTTTCACTTAAGGTATTACTACCAAATGTAGACCTTTTTTTTTAAGTGCAAATATTTCTTGAGTGCATTACATTTCTTCCATCCTTTACTAAATAGCCGAGTGATACACATGAAGAGTGGATAAGATTGTTATTTTTCACTAATTGTTTGTTTCCTTTTTGTGCAAAGTATGACTCATTTGTTTTCAGGAGAATCTTCAAAGCCACAATCTCCTCAAAAGACATCTTTTGGGAGAGCTTGCGGACACCAAGAGGACTTTGGCCCAAAAAGAAGAGGGGATGAGGCAACTAGTGGAAAGGTTGCAAAGATTAGAAGCGGCTCAAGAGAGACAAACTAGATAAAGGATGGAACTCTTGTTGAAGCTCCAACGGCTTCAACAAGGATCTAGGAGTGTAGATGAATACTTCAAAGATTTAGAAGTAACTTTGACCAAGATTAATATGCATGAAACTAAAGAGTCAGAGATTGCTAGATTTGTGAGTGGATTAAGAAGAGAAATTCAAAATGTTATAGAACTTTATGAGTATAAATCTTTGGAAAAATTGGTTCATTTAGCCATCAAGGTTGAATCACAACTTTTTAAGAAAACATCTTTCAAGCATACTCATAATGATGGCTTTTATGACTCATCTTGGAAGGGCAAAAATAAATTTTCAAAACAAGATAATCCTTCCAAAGAATCCACCCCCACAAACTTCTAAAAATCCTTCTCCTTCTAGGACTAAATCGCCAACCAAAACCTCAAGTACAAAATGTTTTAAATGTTTAGGTTTTGGGTACATAGTTGTCAATTGTCCAAACAAAAGAACCTGGATGGTTAAGGGGGGGCAAGTAGTAAGTGACCATAGTGATCAATCTTCTAGGTATAACTCCCCTTCCCCTTCAAAAATCCCTAATGAAAATGAATGTGAGATACCTTGTGAAGGTGACTTATTGGTGATAAGGCGAATGTTGGGGACAATTCCAAAACCTTTAGATGACACCCAAAGAGAAAATATTTTCCACACCCGCTGCCTTATCAACAACAAGTTATGTTCCAAGATAATAAATGGGGGTAGTTGTGCTAATGTGGCAAGTACAAAAGTAGTGGAGAAGCTTGGATTACCCACTATCTCTAAGACAAAGCCTTATAAACTACAATGGCTTAGTGCCGAAGGTGAAAGTCCTCATAACTTTTGCTATAGGAAAGTATAAATATGAGATTTTATGTGATGTTGTGCCAAAGGAAGCAACACATATTCTATTGGGAAGGCCTTGGCAATATGATAGATAAGTTTTACATGATGGTCATACCAATAAAATGTCTTTCAACTTCTAAGGGCATAAGGTTATCTTAAAATCCCTCTCTCCCAAAGAAGTTCGCGAGGACCAAATAAAAATGAAAAACAAAAGAGAAAATGAAAAAGATAAAGAAAGAATAGATAAATCGAGTTACAATATCTCACCTTACACTACAAAAACAATCATGTTGACCTGTGTCGAAAGGCAAACTGCATCTCCAAGGTGTTTTTCTTCCTTGTCTTTTTAATTACCTAATAAATCTAAATAATCTTGGACAAAGAAGCTTTTGGATGCAATTCAAACACCTCATAAATGTTCTCACTTTCTAAGAGGATTGATTATCTTCAAAAAGTCATGTCATCCCCAAACATTATTTCCAAAAATGTCTTGTATCTAAAGCTTACCCATATCAACTCCTAAAGCTTCATGAACATAAGTTTACTTCACATGCCCTACCTTGCAATATTTTATATGTGAACAAACTGACTATGTTATTTCCAGGAGTTTTAAATTCGAGGTCGAATTCTCTCCAACTTGGGGAGCATGATACAATCCAAGCAGCCAAGAAAGATGACCAAGGACTCAAGAGACAATTCACATTGTGAGTAGTCATCTCAGCAATCAAGTCAAGACCCGACCAAATATTAGACGGACCTCACTAAAAGAAGAACTTGGCGTAGACCAGAACATCAATTGTTCTTTCTTCTGGTCTTCTTAAAAGAAAAAAACATGTTTGTAAATAATTTGAGCTCACTTTTGGGGTCCAAATAACAAAATAGGCTAGAGTAGGTTCACATAGCATAAAAGGGAGTGTACTTAGCGAAATTCGCTTGCACCAAGCCCGTTTTTTCAAGACAAGGCACCTAGAATTAGGGGTTTTAACCTACCTTCTATAAGAAATGCCTAAAGGTGCAGTTTTGACCATTGTCAACACCCTAGGCAACCCCTCTCCCTTGCCATTTCTACCCTTCATCCATCTTGCCCACCAAGGCACCCCTTCCTATAAATAGGGTGTCTTGCCTTATGTATTTACAACTTGATTTTGAATAGTAAAGAAACTCTGCATGAGTGATTTTGTGAGACTTGTGAGCTCTCATGTTGGGTCTTATCTTGGGTGTGTAATATCTCAATTGGCGGCTCTTGCATCACTCATGAGTCTCTCTGCTCCAAGTGGCGTGACTTCCTTTCTTCCTATAAGATCTATTCATCTCTTCCTCTTTTATCTTTTATTTACGCCTCCTTCCATTCCATACATGTCTTGTTCTAATCTTTAATTTGTTCTTTGCTTTGTTCTTCTTCTTTAATTATTTCTTGTCTTAATTTTCGCTGCATCATTTGTCACCTTATAATTGTCTTTTTCTCTTTGCCCTTCTGAAGTGAACATTCACACTTACTTAACCACTTGGTTAAGTTTGTGTTTAGTGGGAATCTTCTTAGGGTTCCCACTATAATTGGTAAATAAAAAATCATAAACAAAGAGCAACCAATAAAATGTACAATCATAAAATCAACTCACATCAACATGTCTCTAGGTGTGATCCAAAGTGTATTCTAACACCTTTATCTTCCCTCACTCCATTATCCCCCATTAGAACCCTAGCCTTCTCAATCTTCTTCCACTGGCTCTTCCCTGTGAATCACTCAAACCTGAAATTCAATTTTCCTTTTTTAAATTTGTCTCCAAATCCCAAATAATCGACCTCGACATCAAAAAAACCCTCACATTGGTTGAGAAGAAACCTTACTAGTGTGCATTTCACTTTCACTGCACATGTTACTTATTGCTATGATTTATAGAACACAAAATGGTATGTGAACAATCGCCTCATGTTATTTCTGTACGACAAAGTTTATAATAACCAAACTATTATGATATATAAATGTGGGGGGTACAAGGATGTTTAATCCCTTATGCATCATTTAACATAATTTATAAAATTGAAATGCAACACATAACATTTAGTAACAAATTTTACAAAAGAAATGAAAAAAACAAAAATAATAAAAAAAGATGAAAAGAAAAATTAAAAAAGAAGCTACATATCTTATTACCAAATGATGTAATCCTAACTTCATCTTCATTTGTAAATCTCTTTTTCATTATTTTTTATTTAAATTTCTTCAACAAAATATGAACGATAATAAAAACTTAAAGAATTATAAAATTTTTAAAAGAGATGAAATTTAGGAAGGTGAATCTAAATGAGGTTAGGTTAGCACTTAATATTTAGAATAAGATTAAGTTGGGGGATGCAGGGAGAATCTGCCGTTTTCAAATCGCATATTTTTAAGATCTCCACTGGTTGTTACTGTTCAACTACAGTTATTTCACCAAAAATTATTAAAAAAATTATATTTAATTAAAAAATGGACAGATTCATGTCCAATATTATGAGTAAATTAATCCTTTTAACACCTAAAATTTAACTTACATTGATTCGAAGACGCAAATATTTATAATGGTGTCAAATTAAATTGATAAATACTTCATGTTGGGTTAAGCACGAGTGTCAAGCATCATGCACAATCCTCGCAATTTAATAAAACATTAGCACCTTTGCAAATCAAAACATCATTCTGTAACAAATGCAGCATACATGATGAGAAAACCTAAATAACATGAGAAAACTCCATTATGTAAGAAGTTGTTTCCAGTACACAATTCATTTAACGAGTTGAATCATGGAAAAGTAAACCATCCTCTTGACCTTCAGCCAAAAGTAGCAATAAGGAAGGATTTATAAATGCTCATGAACTTGGCCACAAATGCTGCCAATGTAAACAAAATAAAAACAAGGCGGTCAGTAAGCAATTATTTTAGGCTAACTGGTACCAGAATCTATATTCACTTTGTAATTGTATAAAGGCATTGCTTTAACAAGTAGATTTATTAAATCCACAAAATAAATATAAACAGGGTCTATAATACCTTCAATGTGAAAGATCGCCTTCTGTCCAAGACGCATCCGATGTTCCTGATTCAATAAAGGGAAAATCAGGAACCACTTTGAAAAATATAATATACTAATATAATAATTCCAAGTTAACGACCAATGAGAAAAATACAATGCGGAGAATAGATGAGTGGTTATACCAAAGTACATTAGAAGCACAAAAGAGTATCAGTTAAATATAGCTGCTTGAACTCTTCTAGAAGACATTACAATGCCAATTCCAGATGCTGATACTAAAAATAATACCCCTAAAGCACTTACATAATATGCAGCCCAATGACATACTTCATGCTTTAGTTCTGCATCCAGCTTCCTCAGTAGCTCATAAAGAAGTCTCTGAGCCAAAAAAATATAATATAACATCAAAGTTAAGTTAGAAAAATAAAAAAACTAAAAGTGACAATATAAAGGAACATGTTAACCTTCAAAATGATCTCCGGAGGAATACAATTGATTAGCAGGTCATAAAGCTTTCCTCGAACTTGAAATAACCTAAGGTAGATGAGACAAAGAGAGATGAAATGGGCATTGCACACCACTAAGATAACTGACTAAACATATTTGCCTACAACACAGTTCAATAGGTGATCCACGAACCTGACAAGTTACAAGTTTAATTGAACATTCAATTTATCATGAAAGAACAAAGTATATTGCATTAAAATCAAACCTTTTGGGGCTCTGTTCTTTCATTATGTCAGATGCAATTTCAGAAATATGGTCTTCCCAGTCCATTGGAGGAATTGTTTGTTTGTTAGTGAAAGGATACCTGCAAGCATCACATGTGACAATATGTGAAAGAGATAGCTATCAGTTGTTGACTAGTTGCCCCTTAAGAACAAAGATTTGAAAAGGAGATGAAGATTTGAAATTATGATCCATTAATAATAGGAAGCATATGGAACTTACTGCTGGACACGACAAGACTCAAATGCCAATATGGCTCTCCTTAAATTCCTATTGGATTTCTCTGCAATGCGAGCACCAAAACCAGGAGGTAGCTGCAGCTCTTCTTTCTTACCAATGAGTTCTAAAACTTCAAGAATCTGCCATATAGATTTCCAAAATTCAATAAAGATAAATATTAAATTCAGAGAATGGGTAAGCTAAACAAGATCACTATATATTATATGTTTACATGTTTATATGTCTTATGTTCATGTCTTATGTTATATTTTTTAAATGTTATGTTATATTTTTTAAATGTTTATGAATCTTACGATTTGCAATACAAATACAAAACGATTCACGATTCAAAATATAAGCTCTCCGATTCACGATACGATTCATGATTCAACTACCATGATCTGTAATTGTTAATTAGAGTTCTTTATGTTTTTGTTACAGTTGTTAAAGGAATGAATTTCCATTTATATAATGTCCTGGTTTCACCCGGAAGAGGTTAGGAAATTTTGACTTCATGTAAACTAGATATTCCAGTGTAGAAAAGGAAAGTCCTTCTTTTGGGGGTAAACTTGTTTATCTTCTTTTGTAATTCTTGATACTTGGATAAAGAAGTATTACAGTTAACTGTTCTTGAGAAAAAGAGGATTATTTGTTTTTCTAGCTTCAGTTTGGGTATCTCAGAGAGTGAGTCAGTGTATCATATATCTTGAAAAAGGAATAATGCCTAAAACAAACATAAATAAGAATAAGCAATAAAATGCTCACTAGCAAAATAGCATTCAACTACTGGAAATGACTAAAGCAAAACAACACACAAGAGAAAAAAAAACTCCCTACTTTCCTTTGCCACCATAGTATATATTGAAAATAATTACCTGCTCTTCACTTGGTGCGTTTATTCGTACATTGAGACATCTAGAGCGGATTGCTTCTGTGACTCTTGAAGAACTATTGCAACATAGAATTAGTCTGCAATAAGCACTGTATTTCTCCATTGTTCTCCGGAGAGAATGCTGAGCTTCTCTAGAGAGTTTGTCAACATCATTGAGAACGAGTACTGATACAGAATAAAATCAGATCCAAAGAAAGAGGTAAAGGTAAACACATGTAGTCCTGCCATTTAACCCAAGGTGGACAAGTTGCTTAATTGACATATACAAAAGGAAAAGGGACAACTAAAATATTAGAGGACCACATTACAAAAGTAAATTAGCCACTATCAACCTCAGCCACAAGATCAACAATCAAAGAGCCACAAGATCAACAATCAAAGTGAAGATGCTTCACAACATAGATAAAAATTGTAACATAGTCATACATACATTGCAAAAGAATCAAAAGTAAAAACGAACTCCAAAATAGATGTTAACCATGCAAAGGTGTATTTTTATATTTACTTAAAACAACACTTGTGTAATTATAAAAACAAAGACTTTCAGTTACCTTTAAATCCTTTCTTCCCCTTAGTATCAATGGGTCTATTCTTAGCCATTTCTTTGATTACTTCTTGAACAACGTATCTGTCTTGAAATCCTGCATCACTTGGAGTTATTTCAATGTGATTGGCACTTGACAATGTTGTCAACTCCATGTCAATAGATCTACTCCCAGCCTGAAACCAATTCTCAAACAATTCAAAATAAAAACCAGCTTTTCACAACAAAACGCTTCTTTCTACTCGTAAATATGAAAAAACCTTGTAAAGACATAAATCAGCAACATAATTTTATATAAAGGAAGTTTCTACGGTACCCTTCTTTTCTGTTGACATAGAAAACTCTTAGCTATTCGTAGCCACTAACATTAAAATCATAAATATTAGCAACATATTTTTATATAAAGGAAGTTTATCCGGTACCCTTCTTTTCTGTTGACATAGAAAACTCTTAGCTATTCGCAGCCACTAACATTAAAATCATAACAAAAATCCTGAAACATAATAACATAAGAGGATTGGTTTTTAAAGCCACAACAAAAAGATGGAAGAAGCTTACATTCACTTTCCACGTCCTATTTTCCACCTTCACCTGCAAGGTTAACAAAGCCAGATTCCAGTTTCGAATGAGGGCACCCAGAAGAAAATAAAATAAACCATAAAACTAAATTACTCCAAAAAAAAACATTTTTTAGTGCTTTTTCTAGTGACAAGTGAAGCAAAAATAGAAAAAGAAAACCTTTTCGGCACCAGTTCCGAACATTTGGCGGAGAACAGCCATGATTAGGGTTTTCTTGCCAGAGCCAGAAGGGCCATAGAAGAGTAAGTGGGGGCAATCTTGTTCCGTCACCTGCAATAAAAGATAAAAAAATCGAAACAAAAATTAAAAAAAAAAAAGATAAAATGCATAATTGGATGGAAAATGGAGGGGAGAGTACCAATTTCTTGAGATTGTGAGCGATGTCTGTGTGGACCATAACATGGTCGAGGGTTTTGGGACGATATTTGTCCACCCACAACATCGGGTAAGGTTTGGTTGTGGTGCTTGTGAGTTTCTTCGACTGATATGGCTGCTGAGAAGTGAGAAGGGAATAGAACAGCACACTCTGAAATGGCGGGAAGAGGGGAAGTTATATACCCTAGCCCAGCTTTTTATTTATTTATTTATGATAAATTACATTTATATTTCTTCATGTCCATGATGATGTCATGTTAAATCACCTCTTCTTATATTAATACATAATATTTTTTTCTTTTATATTAAAAAAAACATCTTCTTTTTATTTAAAAATTTCATTTTAAGTAAAACGTAAACAAAAATTACAAATATAAAAATTAATAAATAAATAAAATTTAACACTTTTTAATTATATATTAGCGGAACACAAGTGCATCCGCATTTTTTAGTTTTTTATTGTGCATCCGCATTTTTTAGTTTTTTATTAGTTTTTTATTTTTTTTATTATTATTATATGTATATAAATATAAATTTATGTGTATTTGTATGTGAGATATCTTATTGGATTTTAAGAGATTTGAAAAAGAAGAAAGATAAAATAAGAGACAAATTAAAAAACTGTTCTACATTCAAAACTATGTTTTAAATAGGAGAATCAATCACTTCACTCTCTTGTCAGTTAAATGACCATAAATAAAATATAAAATTAACGTATCAATCTCTCTACTTTCTTGCAGTTAAGTGAGAACAAATAAAGAAAAATATCATTTTAAAACAAAAAAGTAATCAATCACTCCGCTCTTCTGTTTGGTGACAAAAAAAAATAAAATTAACATATCAATCACTCTCCAGTAACAAATAAAATAAAATTTTAAACTGCTTTATTAACTTCTAAAATTGTAAAATGTTCAAATAACCAAAATAAATTAATAAAACAAAATATTAAATAAAGATAAAATAGAAAAAAAAAATTTAAAGTAGGAAATCCCCTTTATATATAGGTATAGATTAAAAATATAAAAATATTATATTAATGTTATATTGTTACTAAAGTATACATCATATTATAAACATATTAAAAATAGTATTTCTAAGAAAATATTAATTTAGTATAGAAGAGTCACAAAATATATGATTGAATTTATTAATTATTGTGAACATATAAGTTTCTCTCATTTAAATATAATTATATGTGCAAATTGTTCCTACATATAAATAATCTTTTTAAAAAAATAAATGTTTAAAAAACTAGACTCATTTTTATTTTTATAACAAAAATATGGGTTTCTTTAAAATTATAAATTAAGACTTTTTTAGTAAAAAAATTCTATAAAGTGAAATTACTTTTTATCTGATTTGTTTTTTCAAATTTTGTGCTCTCTAAAAAAAAGTTAATTTATACTATTTTTTAACACTGATATTTTATCATCATCATCATTATTATTATTATTATTATTATTATTATTATTATTATTATTATTATTATTATTATTACTATTATTATATTTTTTATTTTATTATACTATTACTCATTTCTCTTTTCTCTGATTTCTCCACTCATACTCTATCTCCTTGATTCATAGGCTTATTTTCCCCCACTTATTTTTGCATTTTTTCCTCTACCCATTCCCTCTTACTTTTTCAACATTACAATTTTCTCAATAAAAGCTTATAGATTTGTACTTAATTAGCAAAAAAATCTAATCAAGTCAAGTGATCTATAAACAGTATTGCACCATATATACCAAAGGTTTGCATAACAAAAAAAAAGGAGAGAAGAAAAAAGGAATTAAGAGTAGGAAGACATGAAGAAATCAATGAGTATTACAAATAGGTGAAATATTTATAGAAATAGTGTAATTTTACATCAAATTTACACAAATATCCAAGTTGAAAAAACATTATATATTTATGTTTTGTTTAGATTGAGGTGGGGATTTGTAAGGAGGGTAGAGGGTGGATTAGAGAGGATTAGAGGAGATGTGTGGGGTTATTTGAATTGAGGGATGATAGAGTGGATTTGTGAGGATGGTTTATTGAAATTTGTGAGTGATGTGATAGTTAGGAAATAATTTAGAAATTATTTTAAAGGTGTAAAATGTAAATTTACAAATTTATCCTTGTCATTAAAAAATATTTTAATAATGAGTTATGGTATTTTTTTTGTGTAAATTTGAGTTAATTATTTTTTTATAATATATAATATTTATAATTACTCTTATTTTGAAATAAAAAATAATTTTGTGTTAAATTCAAATAAATTTATTAAATATATTAAAATTTATGAAAGTAATATTTATTGTTATATACATTTGTTATTTTTATATAATTATATATGTTTAGTTGATATTATCATTTTATTTTATTATTTTTATTATTTATAATTATATCTTGTTATTAATAGTATAATTAAATATATTTAAAATTATTAAATAAATTTATATAATATTTAAATTTGTATATTATAGGTATATAATTATATTAATAATTATAATAGTACTAAAATAAATAATACTATTAATATTTTGAATAATTATATATTTTAAAAATAATGTATAATTTAAACATAGTAGCACGATAAAATTCACACATTTTCATAAATATTATGAAATCCTAAATATTAACTACCAACATGAAAAAAGTTATATTTTATTTTTTATGTATAATTTTTTCTACCAATTTGTATCCAATAAAAAAAATAACAATTTTTGCTTATCATTAATAAACATTAGATTAACATGAAATAGTCGGTGATTTCAATAAATAAATGAAGTCATTAAATTAGATCCTAAATGATGTTGTGTCATGAGAATTTAAAAAAAAATTACAAACATAATAATGTCCAATAACGCGTTAAATTTATCTGACAATCAAAATAAGTTCAACATAAAAAATAACAATAACATAATAAAAATATAATTAATGTTCTTCATTGAGTTTAAGCTGGTGAAGTGCATCTTCGATTCGGTCCAAACGTGTGTGGATAGTGTTGATATTTTCCTGCATATTTTGAATGCCCCCCCAAATTTGTATTAACATCGCCGAATCATGGGGGATTTCGGGTTGAGGATGACCGCCTGCAACATGTTCTTGAAGCAGTGGAATGTCTTCGTGTTCTTGTTCATGTTCATCGTCAAACCTTCCAAGTTGCCACACATCATTGCTCTCAAAGATATTCATTTTCTTCATGGGTTTTTTCCCGAATAAGTTATTCTACCCTAACGTGATTGATGACTCTCCCATCAAGTTCATGCCATATAGCAACATGAGGTGTGTGATTAAACAACCATATGGAAGAGGCATATCATTGTCACGACATTTTATCATATGTTGCATGATATAATGAGGCCAATTAATCATTACATTACTTTTTAAGCACCATAACATGAAAACATCTTCATGAACCAACTGCGAGAAGTTGCTCCCCCAAGGACACAACATGTGCACCCATGTGTAATGAAGTAGTTTATCATTCATAGTCAAACTACCTACGTTTCTTATATTTTTCCGTGCACCTATTCTCTTATCATGGTTGATAGGGCTTGTTGACGATCAAAATGTATGTCCTCAGGGATGATACTAGGGGTTAACAAGAGACCATCATATTTCAGATTTGCCACGTTCATCCAATCCCTATGTCTAATTATAATCTTGTGGGTGTCAATCTGAGTAGCAAGGTAACCCTTTGTCGTTAGATGGAGATTTGAATAAAAAAACCCTAACCATATCCTCATAATATGGTAGTCTTATACTAAGAAAGTTTTGTAATCCTTGGAAGTTCAAATATTCTTGAAACTGAAAACCAGATGTGGCAAAAAAATGGGAAATCTAAGACTTTTGGAGGTATGACTGGTCTTCCATGAAAATTTTCCTCAAATGAAACCATCTGACGTTTCATTTGGAAATACCGGGAATAATCTAAAACACCCTCCCTCCTTTGTAATGGGATCATAGGAACTTCTTCATCATTTTGTCCACTTTTACCCTTACCCTTAGGCATTTTTTGCCTCTTCGTGGATGAAGATGCCATCGATAAAGAAATTAAAACCTATGATGAAAATGTTACGAAACAATGACAAAATAATAGTATATTAGAAAATATCCTCACACATAAATTTCAAATGAAAAATAGTTCAACAATAATAGTATTAGAAGTCAAATAAGAAGTACAAGGTTTGTCTTAAATTAAAAGTAGATGCAATTAAATTACAAATTGAAGAACATAAAAATATAATTAAACATAATTTATTGACGCCGAGTCATGATGTTAAACAATACTCGCATCGCAATAGCTGGATTTTCACAAAGAAAGTCATAGCATTGGTCCATGACTGCTTCATCTTGAATATTTAGATCAATTAGCATGGACCAAATATCCGAAGGCGAGTATTGATACGAACTCTTACGATGATCATTTTGTACGTGTTCACCATAATAATCATTTCGTCGTTTGATTTCTGCAACAATTTCTTGTGATGAAGTGGCTTGTACTACGATTCATGGAAGCGACACAATTTTGCAGGTTCGTATTCAACATATTAAACTGATTCTCAATTACATCCCCCATGGGGCCTTTTCGCTTTGATCCCCTAGATGACGATGTCCCACCGGATGGTTGAGAGGGCGCAGATGGAGTATTACTTGGATGGTCTGTTCATTGAACATGCGCTACAGGTGAGCATGAAAGTTTGTGGTCTGCAACATTAAACTATGACGGCTCAGGTATGTAGTCCATGTTATGATCGCCTAGGTCCACACTTAAATTTTTCGTGTACACCTGTCTAGATGTCAATCGGGTTGTCCTTTGACCACTACCAGTGGCCCTATCGTTGGACCACAACTCCTCCATAAGATTGTAGTGCCGAATGGATTTGGCACGCCACTTATCAGTAGATGGTTTCGCCTACAAAAAGTTGGGTGTTATTATAATAACAAATTATGGGATATTGTTATCTTTAATTATTGGATATTGTCATATTTAATTACTTTACCTGAATCAAGTTTTCCCAGACTTCGTCCTTGGCCTTGAAACATTTTATGACTTGGTTCCAACCAAAACCACTAAGACCACTAAATAGGTCGTGGACCTCCCGCCACCTGTCCTTCAAACATTTTTGTCGGCTCTTTACATTATTTTTCGTAATGGCAGGGAGTCCAGCCTCGTGTAATGCAAGTACAATGTTATTATATCCTTGAGTCGTCCAACTGCCATCAATTCTCGACCCTCGTCGTGCCTCGTCCACCATGGCATTAAGCAGGATAAAATCCATATTTGTGGTCCACTTTGTTGTCTGTGTGAACCTAGAACTTAGCAGAACACTTTTACTGCGATCCATCTAAACAAGCATTATGAAAGTTAGGACCAAATGAGTAAACATAATATAAAACAACATTTATTACAGTATCAATTGTTTACATAATCTTGCCACATTTTATTTTCTATAGTGTCCCTAATGTGTGAACCTAGTCTATGATCATCGTCACGAACTTGAGAAGCTGAAACTTGTATATCTTGTTGCAACAATTCACGATCCACTTCTTCTATTAAAGAGTCGTCATTGTTCACCCCGCTAAGAGAGTTATGCAAAATACAGCAAGCTAAAATAATATTTGTCATGGTATGCAAATCGTAATGTGGCTCGGTCCCGGCTAGAACATACGTGAATTTCATATCCAAATCACAAGCTGCGAGTACGGTTTGAGTTGGCCAATCTTTTCTTCCTAGAAAACGAGGTGCATCAGCACGTGGGACCTTCACACGTACATGAGGGTCATCAATGGCCCCTAAACAATCCTAATGGTAACCAAAATTTCAAGTCTAAAAAGAATACAAATACAAAAGACATTATGAGAATTGTAAAGGAAATTTGTAATAAACAAACCTTAAAGTACATGAAAAATCGATTGTTGTGTAAGATTTGGGGTTGGACATCAATACCATCTGCTTGCTTAATGAATTATCCTTCCAACATCAAAATTGCATTTAATTCGTTGTGAAAGTGATGAGAAACTGTTTCTCCAGATCGATGGAAAAAAATGAAACACTTCGACTTGACGTTATGTCCAATAATATGAAGAAATTTAGCAACTTGTTCTTCTACTGTTGAACGATATGCATCCTTAACAACTTTGGTTGCCCTAATCCGTTCACATAATTGAATGAATGCTTCTGGTCCCATGCGAATAATGTCACGAGAACGTTTGGTGTGCACCAAATACTCCATCAATTCTTGTCTGCAATACTCTTTTCTTGGTTCAAACTCAATAATAGAGTTCGTTATATCACTTAACATACGCAAAAAATTCAAACCAAAAGCAATGATGCAAAGGATCACACTGAGGCAAGTTGAGTATTTCTTTTCAATTGTTCTTGTATTTTTGAAATTAGATTCATGTTCGCACGAGTAAGATCATTATAAATTGCAATTGTATCCTCAAATTCTTGTCTGTCTTCGTTGTCCTAAAGTGGTTTCCAATTGTTCTCGTTATCCATGTAATCTTAACCTTGTCATTAACAACCATAAAATAGTTTATGGATACACGTGAAATAGTTTATGTTACGAATAACTCTAACCACTTTAAGTTAGAGTTACTTTAATAGCATTAGGGTTAGGATTAAGATTATGATTAGAGTTATGTGAAAAATACTAATAGGGAGAAGATGTACTTTAATCCTTATAATTAAATCTATACATAAGTAATACCACTACTAATAATAAAAAAAAGTAAACACATAATAATAAAAAATATAAAAACAGTAAACACAACAAACACATAATAAAAAATATATAAATATAATAATCATAAAAAATATAAAAACATTAAACAAATAATAAAAAAATATAAAAGCAGTAAACACATAATATAAAAAATATAAATACATTTATAAAAATAAAAAAATTGTAAACACATAATAAAAAAAATGTAAACACATTTATAAAAAATAAAAACAGTAAACACATAATTAAAAAGTAAAAAAAATGTAAATATATTTATAAAAATTAGAAACAACTATCACATTAAAAAGTAAACAAAAACACTAAAAACCAAAGAAAAAAAAAATTAAGTACAATTACTAAAATTAAAAACAGTAAACACAAAAAAAACTAAACAATTTCTTGTTTTTCAAATAATTAAAAACAATAAACACATAATAACAAAAATATATATATATATAAAGAAATAGTAAATACATAAAATAAAACAAAAAGAAAGTGTAGATCAATTTATAAAAATTAAATACAGTAAACACATAATAAAAAAACAAATAAAAGTCTAAATATATTTATAAAAATTGAAAACAGTACATAGGTACAAAAATAAACAACACAGTAAAAATCTAAAAAAATGCAAATACAATATTAAGATTAAAAACAGTAAACATATAAAAAAAATTAAACAGTATCTTGTTAATAAAAAAATAAAAACAATAAAGACATAATAACAAAATATATATATATATATATATATTTATAAAATTAAAAACAATAAAAATAAAAACTAAACAGTGAACACAAAATAATAAAAAATATAAAAGCAGTAAAAAAAAATAAGAAGAAGAAAGTATAAATAAATTTTTAAAATTTAAAAACAATAAACACATAAAAAAAATTAAATACATTTAGAAAAAATTAAAAATATAAATACATAAAAAAAATAAACAAAACAGTAAATACCTAAAAAAATTTGTAAACAACAATTATTAAAATTAAAAATAATAAACACATAAAAAAACGTAATAATAAAAAATTTAAAAAAACTAAGCACCCAATAATATAAAAAAATAAAAATAGTAAAATCATAAAATAAAAAACTACACAGTAAACATAATAATAAAAACTGTAAAATCACTAAACACATAAAAGAAAAATAAATACATTCAGAAAAATCAAAAACCATAACCTCATAATAATGAAAAATAACTACATTCCTAAAAAACTGTAAACAAGAAAATAAACTAAAAAATTACCACATACAAAAGAATATAAATATATTTATTAAAAATAATAACAGTAAATATATAGAAAATAATTGTGAATATATTTTTAAAAATTACAAAAAAATATAAATATATTTATTAAAAATAATAACAGTAAATATATAGAAAATAATTGTGAATATATTTTTCAAAATTAAAAACAGTAACTGCACATAATAAAAAAATCTGTAAATATATTTAGAAAAAAAAATTAAAAACTTACTTGAAGGTGAAGAGCACGGGAAAGAAGAAGCAGAAGTAATGTGATGAAAAGAATCTGAAAAAAAAAAAAAAACATAACAAAATCCAACATTTGTCTCACACAAGGGAGAATAGATTCTCCTTCTACCTTTAAAAGTCACAAAATCGATTCTCCCAAATCACTTTTATAGAAAATCGATTCTCTACATCTTTTGAAAAAATGTAAAATCGATTATGCATCATTCAATCATATGGAAAATTGATTCTACAGCATGTACAAAGATAGGAAAATCGATTCTACAACATGTATAAAGATAAGAAAATCGATTCTACAGCATGTACCATGATAGGAAAATCGATTTTGGAAAATTCGAAAAAATGGAGACAAACCAGTGAGTTTTATCTTGCTCAAACCACTTCTCTCTCGTTTGTTCTTCGTTCTTGGCACAACAGCATAACAATCAAACCTAATCCATTTATAACAAACACAACTTCACTTTCACATTCACGGGGTCTACCATTTTGATCAAGATTCTTCTGCAATTAATAGCACTGGACAGTCTAATGAAAGAAAATTCATTGGCTCAAAACTGCACGACAATGTAAACTCATTCACATGTGCACAAAGTTTTTAAAGGGTACGAAAGTAAAATGCTATTTGTATGTCTTTGCCACCTGTAATCCTCACAAATCTTTTCACTTTTGTGAGGAGGAGAAAAGCTTCTCACTCCGCTCTCCCATCCGCGCCCACGCCTTCAAATAAACGGATTCAAACATGAATTTCACCCGCTCGCCCCTCCCTCCTCCTTGATCACACCCAGAAACAAATAGTGCCTTAATGAAATTATGGAACGACTTGATTATTCTAAAATTATTCTATTGTTAGATGAATTTAATATGATGTAAACAAATATACTTAAGATATACCAAAATCTTAATCATCTCGCATGTTCAAAACAAATTAACAGAAAAATCGTACTAGGTAATGACAACTTTAATTAACAATTTAAATGTACTTAGTTTTAAAATAAAAATAAAAATAGTGTACATTGTAATCGTCATACCTATGACGACTTTAATTTATTGATTTTTTAAACATAAATGATAAATATTTTTAAGAGAAATTGGGTTAAAATAGGTTGTGGGATAGATTGAAAATACTTTATTGTTTTATAAAGTGTTTTGAGAAATTGAAAATATTGGAGTGGTTTAAAAAAGTTTAAAATAAGGTGAGTGAAGTATGGTTTATAGAATTGTAAATAAATGAAGTAAAGTTTATATAATTAAAATAAAAAAAGAAGTATAGTTTATAGATTGATTAAAAAGTACAAATGAAACAAAAAAAATTAAAAATAGCAAACATTAACACCAATTACATAGTAATGAATAAATATTTTATTGTTTTATAAAGTATTTTCAAAAGTTAAAAATATTTGATCAATTGGAATTTGTGTTTATGTTTAAAGGTTTAGATTATCTAATATCAATGTTAATGAAAATATAAATTATATAATGTATATAAATTAATAGAACTTGTATTAATATTATAAGAAATGCATAAAATAAAAGTGTAAAAATAATTTTTATATGGTTTATAGATTGATTAAAAATGTATAAAATATAAATATTGTTATACATTTTTATTTTGTGCATTTGAATGTTTTATGCTTGATATGTGAGGAATGACCATTCATGCCTTTAGAACTTAAATGGAGTTGGAAAGCACGTTCGTTTTCTAAACTCCTTCAAATCAACCAAGTATGTCAATGTTTGGGAACAAATTGAATATTTGGCTTGAACTATTCCATCTTAATGCAAAAGTAGACTAATTGTAAGTCAATGAATTGATTATAATAGTTTGTTGTTTTAGATAACCATGATTAGGGAATTAACTTGGTTTGGCCATAAGGAATAGTGAACTTGAAGAATAAAACATTTGCAAGTAACATTAATCAAAGAGATTTACAAAGTAATTCAATCCCAACATTTGTTTTGAATATATTAACTTCTCCTTTTTCATCAAGTTTCAATCTCGTTATTTATATTATCTATGTTTATCTATTATATCCATTAAATATCACCTATACAACCCAAAAAATCAATTTATCACTACAAAAAATATTATTTTTAACGGGGGTTATTTTTGGCATTTCCGGCGGTTTTAACCCCCGTTAAGTGCGTTACCCGCGGTTTGCTTTTCCCCTGGTAGATCCAGCGTCGCTAATGGTTACCAACGATTTTTATGAACCCCTGGAAAATAATTACTTCCCGACGGTTTTGAAACCCTCGTTATTACCGGCGGTTTTGAAACCTCCGTTATTACCGGCGGTTTTGAAACCCCTGTTATTATCGGCGGTTTTGGAAACCCCCGTTATTACCGACGGTTTTGAAACCCCTATTACTTCTAGGAGGTGCATATATAAAAAAAGTAGGTGACAAATAATAAAAATGTCGAACCAAAATTACCAAACGGTTTTTCAAACCATGTGTTCTTCTTCCACCACCTAACACTAATATACTACTACCTTTCAACTTTTTTTTATTTACCTTTTAGGGTTTTGTAATACTATATAGGTATCATTTTTTCATAATGAAAATATAGACACTAAATCATTAATGTAATTTGTTTAAGATGTGATTAACACAATTTCGTATTAATACCAAATAATTATATTGATATAAAAAACATATATTACTTACTAGTTCATTCATCTTATTTATTAAGATTTATTTAGTAACCGGTGTTAGAATAATAAACACAAAGATTTATTTTTGATTCTTATTATAAAAAAAATAAATTCATTATATATAAATGTAAAAATGTGTAACAGTAGCCAACATTAAAAGTTAATTGTCCTGGAACAAAATCCTGAAGAATATTTAACGTTACTTTCATTGGAAACGGATCCACTACTTCTTTTCAGCGTTTACAGATTCTAATTAACCAAACAAAATGTCTATGTAGTCTACACCTAGCTATTTCTTCCTTTTGCACATAAGTAACTGATACACAGTACAATTATATACCTTGACTCACTTCTCGTGCTTCTTGGTCTTGCACATCTGTCATCAATACACTAGGATTTTCTAACTTTAAGACTAACAATTAATTATGAAGGAGTTGATTCTTTATCAGATTTTTTTTTTTTTATCTTTTAAAAATAATAAATTAAATAAAGAAAGAGAAAACAGGAAGTAGATTACGCCTTTTCCCCCATAACATTATTTGTGGTTGTGGTGGAGAAAAGAGTAACCTGAAGGTGGCTTTTCACATGAGATATGGTAAACCCCTTTGCATTCATGAGTTGTAAAACCAACTTTGGTGTGGCTCCTGTAAATACAAATCAATACCAAGCCTTTTTGAAGTTAGCTTATAGTTTTACGTGAAATGGTATAATAGTGTTCCGGCATGTCAATGATATATATGATTATCATTCCAAGTGTTGTTGTCAACTCAACGTGGTCATTCTTATTTTTCTTTTCTGAAACACCTTTTGTACATCTTTTTAAACTATCTTATTAGTAAAATTATAAAAAGAGAAATGTTCTAATAAGACCGCTGGGAATAATATTTAAAAATTAATACCCATTTATGATTTCTTAATTTTACAGGTAATATTTAAATACAACCTCAGAAGAAATTAAATTCTAAATTAATATAAAACAATAATAGCATATGTTTTGTAAAATAAAATAAAAAACTGAGTAAGATGTTAAATAACAATAACCTATAAATAAATAGATTTTTATGCATTATCTTATTATCTATTCATCCGTACAATGCTAGTTGGGAATGATTCTAGGATTTGCATGTTGACATAGCAAGAAATAAACAGCCAACGTTCCACCGTTCCACCTGCTCCATAGATGTTCAACAGTATCAACAAATATACACATTCAATATGTCATATGTGAAATACTAGTATGCTTGATTTCCTTAGTCCAACCAAAAATATACTAATTACCAAAATCAAACAAATACCTTGACCATTATCCTTCCCTTGTAGTACAATAAGAACATATTCGGAGCAGCGGCAACAGAGTAAGAGAGTATATAATCAAAGAAAGAGCTCCAATCACATCTTTCTGGTTGTCAATTCCATGAGGAAATGTTTTATAGAAAACATAGAAAGGGGAAGTGCCCAAATCTCCATAGACTACACCAAGACTCTGATATGCATGCCTCAAAAGTAACAGTGTAGAAATTTTCTAACCAAATCAAACCAATAACAATAGCAAATTATACACCAAATTGTATGGCAAGCATAATATCTTTTGAAACTGTAAATGATAATTAGAGAATGAAGAAATTCCAATTGAAAGTTTAACTTACTCAATAGACTACACCAAGACTCTGATATGCATGCCTCAAAAGTAACAGTGTAGAAATTTTCTAACCAAATCAAACCAATAACAATAGCAAATTATACACCAAATTGTATGGCAAGCATAATATCTTTTGAAACTGTAAATGATAATTAGAGAATGAAGAAATTCCAATTGAAAGTTTAACTTACTCAAGAGACATGTAAAAATATAGATTTCTTACTCTACTCAACATTAGATATGTTTTTGGAGAAGAGTTGGTTCTAACTTGTCTTGATAGCCTTTGTCACCAAGTGGTCAGAAGTCTAATCTTTTTCTGCTCCACTGGAATTCCACCTAATTGCTTACATAGGACTTCCCCATTAATAAAGCATTTCTCATGAAAAAAAAAATCATATCTCTTTGTGAAATCATATCAAAATAAATGAAAACTTCAATGATAGATATTGTATCTAATAATTTGTAATTTTTTATCTGTTGAATCATGACAGATCATTTTGCTTTAATTATATACAATTTAAGCAACTATTTTTCTCAATTTATGTAACGTTATTGTCTCTTGCCCCTTTTTTTTGGCATGCCTAATATCATCTCCTACCTTGACAATAAAGTTTGAACGTATAAACAACAAGTGAAACTCAAGAAAGTGCAACTTCCTTGTTCTTCAATGTAAGAAATAGTTCCTTAAATGTTATTTCACGAGAAAATGCAATTGCCAATAAAGTTTCTCCTAATAATAAATATGTTTATGTCACATTATAAGGATAAGTAGGCAATTACCACATCAGCTACATGTTCTTGTTACTTGGTGTCTGTTGCTTGTGACTTGTATGATATAAATGCATATTGTGTTGGGTTGTGACAAGCATTTACTTTTAATTTCCTGAAAATCATAAAGCAATGGTTTTAAGCAAACATGTAGCAATAGTTTTAAGCAAAAATTAAGGGACTGAACAACAAATAGGAATTTCAGGATCTAATTGAAAGAGATTTCAAAATTATAGGGGCTCATTACACATTTTAAATCATATAGATACCTATTTAAAGATTCAGAGAAAATACAGGGGAAAACATGTGACTTATCTTTTGAAATAAACTTCATTGAACAAGAACTTTTATAACCATAAACAGGCATAAATAGTTCAAGAAACATCAGTATATTTGCTGGCTTAAGCTGTCAATGATTGAAAAAAATACCATTAGTTGTCGATTTAAGACAACCTTGTTACCAGCTGAAGAGTAGAGAGCACTCTTAAGTGTAGTACAAACAGTAGCATCTGGATAAATCTATGATTATAATTACAATCAATACAGTACGTTGTCTACCCAAGCTTCAGAAAAACCAACTAAAGATAACAGATTCCCAAAGTTGCCTTCAGAAAAAAGCTCAACAACATTGAATTCAAAGTTATAAAAGCAAATAAATGAAAATTGACTTATTTTCTAAAGACATTCAAGAATTATGTCAATCCAGTTACAAAAAAGGGAAGTGGACAATGTACATACCTCATTGAACCTTTGCCTTCTCCTATAAGCCTGCATATAGCAATACCCAATATTTCATAAACTCTAAACCAAAAAAACATAAATCTCCAAAAAGAATCAACCAGGAAAGGCCAGATTTTTACACCAGACGCGACCCGAAAAATATGACTTTTCCTTACCAACCTCTACTGGAGTTAAACTTTAAAGTTTACACTTGAATTATAGAAAATGCTGAAAAGAAACTTGGAGTGAATTTTGACAATATAAATAAATTTAAACATATTCGTTTGGGTTAGAAAAAGTAACAAGAGAGAGGGGGGATAATTCCTCATAATAATAATAATAATAATAATAATAATAATAATAATAATAATAATAATAATAAATTAATAAAAAAAGAAGATGAGTGTGAGGAATCAAACCTCTTCCTTTCACAAACGAGCATTCTCTTCCTGGAAAATTGTAATCAAAGACTCTAACTCAATTTATAAGTCTGGAAACAACATAATCATCATCATCACCACACACTGCCACTCGCCGAACAAGTTTCAAATTCAAAAATAAAATAAAATTGAAAACAAAAAAAAGTTACTAATTTTTCAGTTACTTTACCCAATCTTTGAGCCTATTCAGTGTTCCAAAACATGCTCTACAAACTATCAGGAACAAATCATCCAAAAATAAAGCAAAACATAAATACAAAGTTTCTCACAATGAAAAAAAATCCTAAAATAAAGGAACAAATCCAATAAGATAAAATGTCGAGTTCTAAGAATACACAAAGTAAACAAAACGAAACGAGAGACGAACCGGAGCGGAGACCCGAGTCACCGAACTAGCAAAATGCATTGTAGTTCTTGGAACGAGAAGTACTGCAATCTGGAACGAAAATGCATCAGAGAATAATTTGTTCACAAAAACAAACAAAAATGATCTAGGTCGTGTGAAATGGGGGAAAATACAAATCAATTTTGAAAAACAAACTAGGGCACAAGATGAGAGAACATCGATTGAGAAATGCAGAAATCAGAAGAGTTGGAGAATATGATATACACTGAAAAATCTCTAAGCTCCCGCTGTGATAGCCCTACACCATCTCCGTAAGTGTGTTGTTCTGTAAAAAAAATTCCAGGTAGTAGCTTTCTTAAGAGATAGAAAAGTTAAAATAAAAAATAAAAAATAAAAACTTTGCATGCGGTTTATTAAGAAACCGCAGAAACTTAACAGGGGTTATAAAAATCGCCAGTATGTATCATGTCATACTAGTTTTAGTAGAGGTTATTCTAACCCCTCCTAACAAACCTCTACTAAAATTAAGAATTTTTGTAGTGTATCCTTACTTCACTTTGAAAGATATTACTATATCTTGGTTATTTGTAGTCCTTGTGGATACATAAACCTCTTTTATGAATTATATTATAGTTGAATTTGTTTACTTGCCAAGAAATAAATCATAATCAAGTTTTTGGGGTTGTTGCTAAAGACTAGTTGATAAACTAGTAGTTATTGTACTACCAGGTGGCCGGAAGGCCGACTAGACCGGATAGACGACAAAACCGACTAGACGACAACAGGCGAAGCTAAACGCGTAATTAAGCATAAACAACCCAACTTAAATGATAAGCACGGTTAAGGCTCAATTGGGCCTTCGTTTGGACCCTAAAGCAGGCCCACAGCGGCCATAGCCCACCTAGAGCAGTATAAATAGCAGAAGAGGCACATCACCCAAGGTAACTATTCACTCCCCACTCTTCTGGTGCTTAGCTCTCGGTCTGACTTGATTGTCGGAGTGTCTTCGCAGGTACTCCCCCCATCGTGTCCAAGCCGAAGATCCAGCCGGAAGAAGACCAACTGGAAGACCGACAAGACGAGAAGAACGACACAAGACATCATCAGAAGAAGTGTTCTGCAGGGTCAGATCTTGTAGGAACATTTTGGCGCCCACCATGGGGCCGAGAAGACTAACCCCACGAATTATCCGCATGGTGACTACGAGGAACATGACGGGTAACGATAGGAATGCACAAGAAGAAACCAGCCGTCCAGACCCTATGACGTTAATCTTGAAGATGCAGCAGGAAATGGAAGCTTTGAGGAAGGAGAATGCTCAAATGAAAGAAAAGCTTGCTAAGAAGCCGGAAATACCGGAAGCTATGGATAATATCCCCTCAAGAGATCATGCGAACACGGATACACATGAGGCCGGGAGCTCGTATCAAGAAAACGTAAGGCCGACCTCAAATAATGCGCTAAACACGGCGCCTAGAAGAAGCCCCTTCACTGAAACCATCCTTGAAGTCCCCTTGTCGGGAACCTGGAACAACCCCACGTTGGACAAGTATGATGGGTCCACGGATCCGGATGAGCATGTAAATGTGTACCTGACACAGGTCGGCTTGCATACGGCGGAAGACGCGTTGTGGTGCCGAATATTCCCCACCTCACTTAAGGGGGCAGTCTTGAGCTGGTTTACTCGACTGCCAGCTCAATCCATAGATTGCTTCGACACACTTGCGGCTAAGTTTGGAGCACAGTTCACTACCAGCCGACCACACCACCTCACCTCGATCGCCTTAGTGAATATTCGGCAAGAGAAGTCGGAGACCTTGAGGGCCTTCATGAACAGATTCAGCAAAACAGCGTTAGACATACGAAACCTAAGTCCCGAAGTGGCGATGCACCACATGGTGACTGCGCTGAAGCCGGGACCATTCTCGGACAGTTTATGCATGCAACCGGCCGCAACATTGGATGAGTTGCGCCAAAGAGCCACCAAATACATGCAGCTGGAGGAATTGAAAGAGTTTCGGAGTAGAGCTCAGGCGCCCGACGAACCTGAGAGGAGGAGAGACAGAAGCAGGCCAACACATTTTGGGAAGCCCAGAGACTTACCCAGGGGACCACGTTTCAGCCGTTACACCCCCTTGACTGCCGAAAGGTCAAAGGTCTTAGAGGAAGCTCTCAATGCAGATCTCCTGAAGGCACCAAGCAGGACTCCTACTCCGTTGAGTGCCGACCAAACCAAGCATTGTCGATACCACCGCAATTTTGGGCACACAACGGAAGATTGTTGGGCACTGAAGGATAAAATTGAAGAGCTCATCCAAGCTGGTCATCTGCGACGCTTTGTCCAGACAAGCCGAGAGGAGAGGAAAAACGAAGTTGATCTGGAAAAGAGAGAAGGGCGTAGGAATACGCAGGCAAACGAGCAGAGAGGCCGAAGAGGCCGGGACGGCCGAGAAGGACGAGGAGCAAGAGATCATCGAAGAACCATGCCGGTACGAGGAGTCATAAACACAATCGCCGGAGGTTTCGCGGGAGGAGGAACTACATCATCCTCCCGAAAAAGACACCTCCGGGCGGTCAGTTCGGTGTACTCCATCAGCAGAAGCAACAGGAGAAGCCTGCCTCCCATGCTTTTCACAGATTCGGACTTCAGAAACATAAACCCGAAGCACGATGACCCTATGGTAGTCACCATCGAGGTAGCCAACTTTGTCATCATGAAAACCCTGATAGATCAAGGGAGCTCTGTGGATATCTTGTATTGGAAGACCTTCCGAAAGATGGGCATATCTGACGTCGACATTGTCCAGTATGATGAACAAATCATTGGCTTCGCGGGGCAGAGAGTCAACACCAGAGGATACATTGACCTGGACACCAAATTTGGAGAAGGAAATCGAGACTGTCGGACGATCAAAATCAGATACCTGCTTGTCGACGCCGAAACGTCTTACAATATTTTGATCGGGCGATCCTCTCTCAACAAATTGGGAGCTATAGTCTCGACACCTCACCTGGCCATGAAGTTCCCAGCCGACAACCCGAGTAGGGGCCGAGAGGTGGTCACTCTCCATGCCGACCAAAAAACTGCTAGAGAATGTTACGCGGCAAGTTTGAAGATTCTGCCACCGCGAACACCCACCCGAAGGGCCGAGGTTCATCATATATCCTTGAGTGATGACTTGGATCCAAGACCTAATGACGAACCCCAAGTGGAACCCAAGGAAGAGGTGGTGCCATGCCGAGTGGGCCGAGCAGGTCAGAATACACGCTTGGGATCAACCTTAGGAGAAGAGGGAAAGAACATTATCACAGCTGTCCTATACAAAAACACAGACTTGTTCGCATGGTCGGCAGCCGACATGCCGGGAATAGATCCTCGCATAATCTCGCACAAACTATCAGTCTGTAAGGAGGCTAGGCCGGTAGCCCAGAAGAAGAGAAAGTTCGTGGGAGAAAAAGGACGAATAGTCGAAGAGGAAACCAGGAAACTACTGGATGCTAGGTTTATCCGAGAAGTGCATTACACCACGTGGTTGGCAAACATCGTCCTGGTGCAGAAGAACAATGGAAAGTGGCGAATGTGTACTGATTACACCCATCTTAATAGGGCATGTCCAAAAGATGCATATCCATTGCCAAGCATTGACCGGCTGGTAGATGGCGCAGCCGGTCACAAAGTGTTAAGTTTTCTTGATGCATACTCTGGGTACAACCAAATACGCATGAATCCGGCAGACCGAGAGAAGACAACCTTCATTACCGACAAAGCCAATTTTTGCTATGAGGTTATGCCTTTCGGCCTCAAGAATGCTGGAGCCACCTATCAGAGGCTCATGGACCAGATGTTCCGAGATCAGATAGGAAGGACCATGGAAGTGTATGTTGACGACATAATTGTAAAATCCGATAGCGTGGAACAACACGCCAACGACTTGGCCGAGGTCTTCCAGCAGATAAGAAAGTATAACATGCGCCTTAACCCAGAGAAATGCGTATTTGGAGTTGAAGGAGGCAAGTTCCTAGGCTTTATGCTGACAAGCCGAGGAATCGAGGCGAATCCGGACAAGTGTCGGGCCTTGGAAACCATGAGAAGCCCGGAAAACCTGAAAGAAGTTCAGCGGCTGGTGGGAAGACTGACGTCCTTGTCCAGATTTATGCATAGATTAGCGGATAAGATCAGACCAATCTTGAGGCTCATGAAGAAAGCAGAGAAGTTCACATGGAGTGAAGGTTGCGAAGAAGCTTTTCAAACGGTAAAAAAGGCGTTGGCCGAACCGCCTATTCTAAGCAAACCCGTCCATGGGATCCCTCTACTGGTCTACCTGGCCGTGTCGCCGGAAGCCGTAAGTGCCGCCATAGTACAAGGCGCGACAGAACAAAAACCAGTCTACTTCATTAGCCGAGTACTACAGGATGCGGAAACCCGGTATCAAATGATCGAGAAGGTAGCTCTAGCCCTCGTCCATGCCTCCAGAAGGCTACGACAATATTTCCAAAGTCACGAGGTGATAGTGCGAACCGACTTCCCCATCAATAAGATTTTGCAAAAACCCGAGTTGGCCGGAAGAATGATTGGCTGGTCAGTCGAGTTGTCCGAGTTCAGCATTAAATACGAACCACAAGGACCTATCAAGTCCCAATGCTTGGCAGACTTCACTTCAGAGTTACAGCAATGCCAAGAACCTGAAACCATATGGGTCTTGCATGTCGATGGCTCCTCAAGTAAGAAGGGTGGGGGAGCCGGAATTGTTCTGGAAGGGCCAAAAAATATACAGATTGAGCAATCTTTGCGCTTTGGTTTCCCTACTTCGAACAATCAAGCAGAATATGAAGCGCTCATAGCCGGACTGTTGCTGGCAAAAGATGTGGGAGCTCAGAAGGTGGAATGTCATACGGACTCACAACTCATGGTTGAGCATGTCAATGGGAACTACCAAATCAAAGATCCTCTGCTCCTGAAATACTACCACAGAGTGGTTAACATCATCAGTCAGTTTCAAAACGTCAAGATAAATCATGTGAAACGACAAGAAAACCTGAGGGCCGACACCCTGTCCAAACTGGCAACCGCTAGGACGAAAGGCCGACACGCCTCTGTCATTCAGCAGATCTTATCGGCTCCGTCGGTCCCCATCGGGGAATGCATGGTCACCGAAAAGGGAGAAGACGACTGGGTGTCCGACATGAAGAAAGTTGTCAAGGACCGTGAAGAAGGGAAGGACGGCCATGACTTATACCTATCCAGGAAAGCGTCACGGTTTGTTATAATAGGAGAAGACTTGTACAAGCGAGGATTCTCAACCCCTTTACTCAAATGTGTGTCGAAAGTAGAAGCCGAATATATTCTGCAAGAATTACACCAAGGGGCGTGCGGGTTACATTCTGGGGCCCGAACAATGGCGACGAGAGTCCTGAGGGCCGGTTACTATTGGCCTACGCTAAGAACAGATTGCACCAACTTTGTGAAAAAATGTGTAAGTTGTCAAGAGCATGGTCCGCTAATCCACCCACACCCTCACAACCTGCAAAGCATCAATTCTCCCTGGCCTTTTGCCCTGTGGGGGATGGACATAATAGGTCCCTTCCCCCAGGCAACCGGGCAAAGGAAGTTTCTACTGGTCGCAGTGGATTACTTTACAAAGTGGATTGAGGCGGAACCCCTTGCAAACATCACAGCTAGGCAAGTCCAGAACTTTGTATGGAAAGACATCATCTACAGGTTCGGAATCCCGCACACCATCATCACGGACAATGGGAGACAATTTACTGATCGCAAGTTGGCCGAATTCTATGAAAGCCTGGGCGTCCAGCACAAGACAAGTTCAGTGGAGCACCCGCAAACCAATGGCCAAGCCGAATCTGCTAACAAAGTCATCCTGAACGAACTAAAGAAAAGACTTGGCAGTGCCAAAGGTAAGTGGGTAGAGGAGCTCGTAGAAGTTCTCTGGGCATACCGGTGTACCCCCCACTCGGCAACTGGGGAAACCCCGTACAATCTCACCTACGGCACAGACGCCATGCTGCCGGTTGAGGTTGGAGAGCCGACAATCCGAAGAGAACTCCACAGTTTGAAGATGAATGAAGAGTGTCTAAGAGCAGAGTTGGATTTGCTTTAGGAAGCACGCGACAGGGCCAAGATAAGAGAACAAGCTTGCAAGCAGATGGCCGCGAGAAGATATAATTCAAAGACTAAACCAAGAGCCTTCCAAGAAGGAGACCTGGTCTGGAGATTGAAAGGAGAAGCTCGCAGGATCCCAGCAGAAGGAAAGTTCAATGCAAACTGGGAGGGTCCCTTCAAGGTCAGAGAAAATCTCCAGAACGGCGCATATCGCCTAGAACACTTGGATGGCAGAGAAGTTCCCAGGACGTGGAACGCGAGCCATTTGAAAATGTATTTCAGTTAACATGTATTATAGGTGTACTCTTTCCTACCTTCGATCTTTTTTCCCAGAGGGCTATCCCGAGGGTTTTTGATTGAAGAAGGTTTTAACGAGGCACCACAATCAATGAAATCATGTTTATCACTCAAAATTCTCTGGCAAATCATTAATACAAGAAAAAATAATACCTCTCGGCCAAGGAAGAATTCACCCAAGTGAATCCCTGCCGAGAGTGCAACAACATACCTCTCGGCCAAGAGAGTTCAAGATAAACCTCTCGGCCAAGGAAGAATTCACCCAAGTGAATCCCTGCCGAGAGTGCGACAACATACCTCTCGGCCAAGAGAGTTCAAGATAAACCTCTCGGCCAAGGAAGAATTCACCCAAGTGAATCCCTGCCGAGAGTACAAGAAAAACCCCTCGGCCAAGGAAGAATTCACCCAAGTGAATCCCTGCCAAGAGTACAAGAAATACCTCTCGGCCAAGGAAGAATTCACCCAAGTGAATCCCTGCCGAGAGTATTAGAAATACCTCTCGGCCAAGGAAGAATTCACCCAAGTGAATCCCTGCCGAGAGTACAAGAAATACCTCTCGGCCAAGGAAGAATTCACCCAAGTGAATCCCTGCCGACCGAGAGTGCAATAAAAACCTCTCGGCCAAGGAAGAATTCACCCAAGTGAATCCCTGCCGAGAGTACAAGAAATACCTCTCGGCCAAGGAAGAATTCACCCAAGTGAATCCCTGCCGAGAGTACAAGAAATACCTCTCGGCCAAGGAAGAATTCACCCAAGTGAATCCCTGCCGACCGAGAGTGCAATAAAAACCTCTCGGCCAAGGAAGAATTCACCCAAGTGAATCCCTGCCGAGAGTATTAGAAATACCTCTCGGCCAAGGAAGAATTCACCCAAGTGAATCCCTGCCGAGAGTACAAGAAATACCTCTCGGCCAAGGAAGAATTCACCCAAGTGAATCCCTGCCGACCGAGAGTGCAATAAAAACCTCTCGGCCAAGGAAGAATTCACCCAAGTGAATCCCTGCCGAGAGTACAAGAAATACCTCTCGGCCAAGGAAGAATTCACCCAAGTGAATCCCTGCCGACCGAGAGTGCAATAAAAACCTCTCGGCCAAGGAAGAATTCACCCAAGTGAATCCTTGCCGAGAGTACAAGAAATACCTCTCGGCCAAGGAAGAATTCACCCAAGTGAATCCCTGCCGACCGAGAGTGCAATAAAAACCTCTCGGCTAAGGAAGAATTCACCCAAGTGAATCCCTGCCAAGAGTACAAGAAATACCTCTCGGCCAAAGAAGAATTCACCCAAGTGAATCCCTGCCGACCGAGAGTGCAATAAAAACCTCTCGGCCAAGGAAGAATTCACCCAAGTGAATCCCTGCCGAGAGTACAAGAAATACCTCTCGGCCAAGGAAGAATTCACCCAAGTGAATCCCTGCCGACCGAGAGTGCAATAAAAACCTCTCGGCCAAGGAAGAATTCACCCAAGTGAATCCCTGCCGAGAGTATTAGACAAACCTCTCGGCCAAGGAAGAATTCACCCGTGAATCCCTGCCGACCGAGAGTGCAATAAAAACCTCTCGGCCAAGGAAGAATTCACCCGTGAATCCCTGCCGACCGAGAGCGCAATAAAAACCTCTCGACCAAGAGGGTTCAAGATAAACCTCTCGGCCAAGGAAGAATTCACCCATGAATCCCTGCCGACCGAGAGCGCAATGAAAACCTCTCGACCAAGAGGGTTCAAGATAAACCTCTCGGCCAAGGAAGAATTCACCCAAGTGAATCCCTGCCGACCGAGAGCGCAATAAAAACCTCTCGATCAAGAGGGTTCAAGATAAACCTCTCGGCCAAGGAAGAATTCACCCAAGTGAATCCCTGCCGACCGAGAGAGTGCAATAAAAACCTCTCGGCCAAGGAAGAATTCACCCAAGTGAATCCCTGCCGAGAGTGCAACAACATACCTCTCGGCCAAGAGAGTCTCAAAGAAACAATCAACCGTACAACAATAAACGCGTATACAAGCGAAAGACGACATCCCAATTAGAAACAACTCATTCATTATATTCAAAAGAAACCGGCTACGCCGTATCGGTTACACAAAAAGAAGGGGGCCACGACTTTACAAAAAATAACAATTAAACGCGACCCATGCATAGAGAAGCAACCTAGCTATCGGACTCTAGGTGTTCGACCTCAGGAGCTGTCGGGGGAGCTAGAACTTGAGTTGAGCTTGGAATTTGGTCTATCGGCATGAGTTGGCCTTCGTAGAAATCCTTGTCGACATCGAATTTCCCTTCATCCAAGGGAACATTATAGAAGAAGGCCGCTTGCCGAAGGGCTTTCTTAAAGCCAAGTTCATGTTCCTCCATGACGCTATCTTCGGCCACCTCTAGTTCCGCCAGCAACTTCCCTATCTTCTCTTCGGCTCGGTGGTTGGTAAGGGCCATGTCCGAGAGGCTTTCCTTTAAGCCCTTCACTTCGTTGTCAGCCTTCTCGGCAACCTCTCTACCAGCCCTCTCGGCCAGTTCAAACTTCTCTTTCCACCTCACCGCCTCGGCCTCTAGGGCTTCCTTCTGAGCCACAAGTGTAGCATTTTCGGTCAGCTTTGTTTTCAAGCTGGCCGACGACTCGTTCAGCTTAGCCCGGAGTCCCTCCACCTCGGCTGCATTTTTGTCCCTCTTCATCAAATCGGATGCCATCCGTTTGCCGAGTACCAAGGTCCTAGAGCACAACTCCATGAAGGCGTCATGAACTTGAGAAGGGTGTGCCGACAAGTACGCATCTTGCTGGTAAGGATTCAGCATGATGTTCACCTTCTCGGCCACATTAAGATCGTGCCCGAGAAAGTCAGGCCCGCTCGAACCCGGTCCCCCGGGCAATCGGCCCCTCTTAGGAGACTTTCCAGATGAAGAGCGCTCCCCATGGCGCCGAGAAGACTTGCCACGATCCTTGCCATGGTCTTCTTTCCGTTTCCTTGGGTTGGTCGGACGATCGGATTCGACAGCCGGCACTATGGTAATGGGGATAGCAGCCTCGGCATCCGGTGTACCCGATCCTCCTGGCGTATCCCCCCTCGCGGCCATCTGTGCTTGTCGCTTCAGGCGAAGCTCTCGGAAATAGTCTTTCTTTCCACCTGGCGGCACCAAACTTGCCATTATACCTGAAGGACGAAAGCAAAATTAGTCATAGTAAAGCGCACAATAAGACAAGTAAAGACACATACCGTCAACATCAACACATCTATCAGGGGACAAGTAGGCACGGACGAGGGACCGGGTTGGAATCTTGCGAGGAAGGTGGTCCAACACCGATAACACTTCCAAGTCGTCATCGGTCATCAGGGACCTCGACCATAAATTGAAACGTGCCGGATCCTTCGTCCAATAAAAAGGAAATTTAGGTGTCTCACCATCAAAGAAAAATTGCCGTCCTCCCTCCTCAATGACAACCTTAAAGAAACCTGTCTTAAAGTTCTTGTAGGATGTCGTATAAGGAGCGAAAAGGCTATTTTTTGTTTGGCCGACAAGGGATAACCAACATATTCGGTCACCCGGCCTAGTGCCAAAGAAATGCAAAAAAGACCTAGCTGTCGGCCTAAGACTCAACACGTCGCAAAGCAACCGAAAAGCCTGGATTGCGGCCCAGCTATTCGGATGCAGTTGCGTGGGGGCTACATTTAAAACACGCAGCACTTCCATGGTGAAACTATCAAGAGGAAGACGGATATGCATATCCGAAAACAAACAAGAATAGAAATAGAAAAAATCCTTTCGCCCTTCCCCCCTGCCCAAACAAACAGTCTCAAACTCTCGACACCTGCGAAGAGCGAAAGCACCACTAGGCACACCATCTAACACAATATCTACGCTATCTACAAAATCCTGGAGCAACGAAACTTTGGTAAAGACAGAGAAGAACTCAAGAACACTACTATGTACCCATCTATACTCGGCCTCTCGGGTTTCCTCCCCTGCGTACCCACTCAATGACAACGACTCTGCGGGTTGTTCACTTTCCCGACTCAAAGGGCCGACAGCCCGAGAAGAGCCTTCGGCATTCTCGGCATCTATGACAGGGATATCATCAGCCAATGGCCTCTCCCTATCAGACCCCCTAGACACGGAAGGACATGAGGCAGCAGTCGAAAGAAAAGACATTGTTACCTCCAGGAAACTCTTCAACCAATACACAAGGAACGCAGGAATATCACTCAGCTGTCGGACTCTCGGAGCTAGTTCATGAATCACGTGAAGAAATCGGAGCCCACTGCCACTCCTATTTATAGGTGAGAAAAACGAGAAGGCGAAGCGTCACAACGAATGCCCACCGTTGGATCCACATGCAATGAACGCGTGAGATCCCACCCAGCGGTCACATCCCACAGTACCACGCGCACGCGCCTCGAGTACAAGCCAATGTACTCAACCAAAACAAACTGAAGGCTCACGGCAATTCGACTCTACGTTACATTTTAGCCAACTCACTTGAGCCTGGGGGGCATATGTACTACCAGATGGCCGGAAGGCCGACTAGACCGGATAGACGACAAAACCGACTAGACGACAACAGGCGAAGCTAAACGCGTAATTAAGCATAAACAACCCAACTTAAATGATAAGCACGGTTAAGGCTCAATTGGGCCTTCGTTTGGACCCTAAAGCAGGCCCACAGCGGCCATAGCCCACCTAGAGCAGTATAAATAGCAGAAGAGGCACATCACCCAAGGTAACTATTCACTCCCCACTCTTCTGGTGCTTAGCTCTCGGTCTGACTTGATCGTCGGAGTGTCTTCGCAGGTACTCCCCCCATCGTGTCCAAGCCGAAGATCCAGCCGGAAGAAGACCAACCGGAAGACCGACAAGACGAGAAGAACGACACAAGACATCATCAGAAGAAGTGTTTTGCAGGGTCAGATCTTGTAGGAACAGTTATATCATTAGTTTTAAAGGAGACATATTGTAATCTTTGTGCACAACTATTTTGTTAACTCTAGAATTAGTAGTGACTATTTTATTTCTAGAATAGTCTAACTTTTTTTTGTTTGCTAATTGTTTTGTTTATAAATAGTCTAACTCTTTTTAGAAAGACTTTAATATTCATGCTAACAAGAGGCAAAACCTCTACATAAGGTCTATTGTTTGAGTAGGGTATTGAAAAACTCTTGAGAAAAGAAAGAAGCAACCTCAAACAAGACAAAAGAGATCAAAGTTGAACTCATCATATTCATAATCTCAACCACCTCAACTTGACAACATGGTTGATCAAATGGGAAGTAGAAATAGTGATGGAGGAAGAACTGTAAATCCTTAGAGAAGACCACTTGGAGACTATGCTATGCCACAAGGACCAAGATATTTTTCAAGCATAGCAATGCCATCTACAACCAGCTTGATGCAATTCTTCTTGAGTGTTGGATGAAATTGATGGAAGACAGTGAAAGACTTGTAGATTTGTGGAGGAAGCACATAATGACTATGGAGGTTTATGGGTTTGGGCGAGAGTTTACAAGGTGCAAAGGCTAAGGAAGTGGTTAGGCCAACTTCCTTGAGTTTCTAAAATACAAATGAGCAGGATAGAAGAGAGATTTGGAGAAGTGTGCTGAGAATTTCAGAAACACAATTTCATATATCAATCAAGTCTAAGATTTACAAGAGAGGAGTCTCTTATTTATAGGCTAAATAGACTCCTAAAATGAATATTGAGTTAACAAAATACTTTACATTCCTAGCATGTCATGTGACATTCCTAAGTGCAAGAAACTCTCCACTTATGAGTTTACACGTGGCACAAGAAGATTGGAGACTCCTTAGAAGAGACGCCTTGCTTGGACTCTTGAGAAGAGATTGAAGAGTTACTTCATGCAAAGAAGAGGGGCCTAAAGGATGTGTTGTTTGGAGAGAAAAATATTCCTATTATAAAGTTGACTCAGAAATACAAAGCCAAAAAATAATATTCTACTATTTACATTTTATATAAGACTATAAGATTTTTACTGTACATATGAGGAGAGTCTTGTGAATATCTTCTCCTTTCTCTATTTTTTCTAGCCATAGCACGAGTGAATGGTCCTACATGGGTTTTGTTAGATGGTTCTCCCTCATATATCCTTGGAGATGAAGCTAACATTCTTAAACTTAATCAGCAATCATCAATTCACATGAATGGATCATGCAAATCCTTACACTTATTTATCCACTTTTTATAAATTGGTTAGTACTATGGGATTTAAAGAGAGGTACATAGAATCAGTTTATCTAGGTTTATTCCCTTTCTCATTGGATGGAAAAGCAAAATAATGACTTAAATCATATCCAAACAAAATCTTAACGGTCTTTATTTTTTATTTTCTTATTTTTACAAACAAATTATATTTTAATCTAAATATTTATAATTTATAATTTTATATTTACTATGTAAAAACTCATTTCTTTCTTCAATATATATTCTAATTTTTTAAGCACGATAAATATTTTTATTTTTTGAGAACCAATTCATTTATTTTTCAATGTATCAAACAAAAATTATCAATATTTTAAATTTATTAATTCATTTCAATTTTCAACCAAGTAATAATTACAACTTTAACTTAAAAAAAAATATTGTACTGTCCATGTTTAGGGTTTAGGGTTTGATTGGTTGAGTGTTTGATCATGTTGCTCATATACCTAATCAACAAAGAGCAGTTTAGTTCGATGGAGCGTCGATGGACATGTAATTTTATATTTTTTTAGTTGTCCTCTATAACGACGCCTATATTACATGAGTTTCTTGTATACTCAATTTTGCTTTACTAAAATAATGAAAATAAGATATTTTCAAGCATTTCTATCCCTTATAAATTGTATGTCTCAATTTCCATTTGTTATATAATCTCTTATTATTTTCCGAAAAAGAGGGGTGATCGGAAGACGTTATAAAAAGGGGAAGACCCTTAACAGAAAGATAAGTTTTGATTCTATGAAAAACATACTACACACTGATATTTTATGTACTGACTTGATCATTGGAGTATTGTCAACAGGTGGAACTTTCCTCATTTCATTTTGTGACCTCAAAGCAATCAAAAGCTACAAAAGGATCACCTCGAAAACCACCACCAAAATTCCGACCTCCATTTTTTAAGAAAACAAATATAATAAATTAATTCTCCACCTATATTATTTTTTTCTCTCTCTCTCTTGGACAAATTAAACCCGACACCACCCAACCCAACCCACAAATTTTTAAGTAAATTTGGTGGTTACATTTTTTTACCTCAAAATATTTTTCATTTATTTTTTTCCATTTTTAAATATACAAATTACATTACATTTTTTTTATAAATTTTATATTTACTATTACATTTTTAATAAAATTTCTACATACAAATTACTACCTATATTTTTATTTAATATTTCCAAGTGCATTTTTTAAATCATTTCAAATGTTTACTGTTTTTAACTTTTAACGTTAAAAAAATATATTTTAATGGAGATTATTTAGCAGATATTAGTATAATCCTAGAAATTGATTTAATTAATGGAGGTTTTTTTATAACTTCGGCAAAATAACGAAGGTTTTTAAACTTAGTTAAATTTAAAAGATTTATTATAAAACTTCGGTAAAATAACAGAAATTTTTTAACTTTAGTTGATTTTAAAAAGTTTATTCTAAAACTTCAACAAAATAACGGAGTTTTTTTTAGCCTTCGTTAATTTTTAAAGGTTTATTTTAAAACATCTAAAAAATAATGAAGGTTTTTTTAACCTTTGTTAATTTTTAAAGGTTTATTTTAAAATCTCCACAAAATAATGGAGGTTTTTTTTAACCTTCGTTAAGTTCCAAAGATTTTTTTTAAATCTCAATAAATAAATATATTAAAGTTTTTATAAATAAAATTAAAAATATAATTTTAATGTATTTGATAATTAAATTCTTTAAAGTTTTTCAAAGTATAAGTTTAGACATATAAAGATTTTTTTAAATATTTTTAATCATAAATATTTATTTAATCAAAACTAGTTAGTTTTTTTTTATTTTATATAAATATTTTTATTAAAGATTATCATAAACTATAAATATTATTAATTATATTTTTAATACACACTAAACAAAATAATAGTTTTAATGAAAAATTAATATAGTTTCAAAAATATATTTAATTATTAATCTCCATTAAATACCAAATGTTTATTTCAAAACTTCCAGAAACTATAAAAGGTTTATTTCGAAACCTTAGTAAAAGCCTACATTATTTCAAATTTTATTTATTTTTATTTTCTCTCATTTTCATTCTCTCTTAAATTTACTTCAAATTTTGTTTTACTTTTTATTTCCCCCAATTTTTTATTTGTTTACTCTTCTCTTTTTTTGTTAACCATCCTCTCATTTCCCTCTTCTTTTCCCCAGTCTCTCCGATCATTCCATCTTGTCGAAGCCATCCGTCCTTCCACCTCGACGCCATCCTCCGTCTCCTGTTCCACATGCCGTTACTCTCTGTCGTGTTGTCTCGTTCTGCAATGCCGACAATTTCACCTCCAATGCGAAGATGAAGTTCTACATATTGATGAAGGGGATAAGGAAAGTGATGATATATGTTCTTGTCGGCTTTAAAGACAAGCAGTGGCTCCTCCTATTTCTGGTGGATTTTGTGCTTCCCTTTGGATGCAGCTCCGTTGAAACAGAGAGGGCCCTACCTGTTGATTACACTCCGACGATCAAGTCAGTATAGGACTTATAGAAACAGTAAGTAAGTAAGTAAGTAAGTAGTGTTCCTCTCGTTTGACTCGATTGCCTTCGTACGTCTACGACGATCACACGCCCAAATCTCTCTGCCTTCATTCATGCTTTCCTTTGATCGAACACCTGAAATTGAAAAGACAAAGGGGCGCCCTAGAGGCCGTTTGCACCCCGACGCTCAAGTCAGTCCTGGGGCTAGGAAACACCAAAACACTTAGCCGCAAAAGCTCTGTGAAATTTGTGTGTGCATTTGCGTAAATGTTGCGTACCTTATTAGGTTTGTTACTACCCTTTATATACTTTAGAGTTTTCGCTACCCGCAATTAGGGTTACTAAGGGTGTGCCTTAGCGCCGCTATCACCCACTCTTAGAGCAATCTAGCGCGTAAGGCTCCCTTACTGGAGTGTAACCTCTGACGGGATGACCACCTGGGTACCAACTTGTGCACCTAATCACTGGGGCCATCCGTCCTGGAAGTACCCTAGTTGTTCACGTTCCATGCATGCAATTATCCCTGGAACGTAACCCTCACGGGCCTTAGCTCTTCCAGTGCCTCTTTACTTGTGCTATGCCTGAATGCGTCCTTCACACCACACGCACGAACCCCTTGTGATCTAGGCTTCTCCCTACTGATAACTGGTGTGTGGTCTGGGATCCACCTCACGTGGCCCAGCTATGCTTTTAGAATCACCGATGTCCGATGTCACATCGCCCTCATTCTATTGTCGAGGACACATCAGCACATCCTGATGAACGACGTCTGACCACTCTTCGGCACCTTGGCTCATGTGCCTTGCGAGACACTGGCCCATGCCGCTCGTGGGACGCAACTTATGTGGCCCACCTTTACTAGCGGTCAACGATGTCCGAGGACTGGTCGGTACAAGTAGTTTCAGTCTTAGAAACAATGTACCTTTATCTGGGATCTTGACTCCCATTTATAGACTACTTTTAGGTTACTTCTTGTAACAACCCTATCTCACGAGAACCTTATCTCAAGTGAAAGCATGTTTAATGGGAAAAGAGTCTGTTACAATGCGCACAATCTTAGCGCGGCAACTACACAAAATCTTATCTCCTTGGAGTGCATAGTCTTAACAGAATGGCCGCTAAGGTACCAACTCATGTACCATCATTAGGGGTCCAACCTGTCCATTGTAGGCATACAAGCCTCTACGTACCATGCATGCAACTTATTCCCCAAAAACCCTAGTGCTCTTGGGCTTAGGCTTTATAGAGAATGTTTTACTTGTGCTAGACCCGAATGTGCTAAACACACCCTCAGGCCCATCAACACTCTTCGCTGACCTGACAAAGCCATATACGTGAAGGATTACATTAAGTATATGAATGATAGTCAATACATGCATACCTGGAGCCTACTTATGTGGCCCACCAACTCGACCGAGCTGACCTGTTTATCACAGACGCTGATGTCCAATCACCGAGCGCTGAGCTCAACGCTCTGTTCTAGTACTGTACTGGCACGACCAAACCACTTAGTGAGTCGGTCAGGAACTCGACCACTCAACCACTCGGCCACAATGAGAAGGCCACGTGACAAATCGTGGCTGACCGACCCATGACGACGAGTCATGGGTTGACCAAGTCAGCAGGGTTAATCCATAATTAAGGGTTGTTTAGCACAACCCTAAACATGAACCAACCTCTTAATCCGACCCACCAACGAAGGCCCATTAAGGTAATATAAATAGCACAAATTCCAAGAAGTAGGTACGTCATTATCTACAATACTCTGACAACCGAGTGCCGACACCCTGACTAACTTGATCGTCGGAGTGCCTTCTGCAGGTACCATCCCAGCATGTGAGACCAGTTGACCAAGGTCAGATGAAACACCTACTGGTCGTAGTGGACTACTTCACAAAGTGGATAGAGGTCAGGCCTCTAGCCTCCTTATTGGCCAGAAATGTCCACAACTTCATTTGGAAGAATATTGTGTCTCGGTTCGGGCTACCGAACACAATCATGTCGGACAATGGACGAAAATTCATCGATCGAGGGCTTTAGACTTTCTACGATGACCTAGGCATTAAATCCGTAACCAG
The DNA here is from genome assembly GCF_051622355.1 of Phaseolus vulgaris. Classification (NCBI taxonomy): domain Eukaryota; kingdom Viridiplantae; phylum Streptophyta; class Magnoliopsida; order Fabales; family Fabaceae; genus Phaseolus; species Phaseolus vulgaris. The sequence goes on from NC_143501.1 coordinate 14,721,633, forward strand.
CTCGGTCGAACACCCTCAAACGAATGGCCAAGCTGAAGCAGCTAACAAAGTCCTCTTGAACGAGTTGAAGAAGAGACTTGGTGCGGCAAAGGGAAGATGGACAGAGGGTCCTGTGGGCATATCGGTGCACGCCTCAAACAACGACACAAGAGACGTTATACAGCCTCACATACGACACCGAGGCCTTGATCCCAGTAGAAGTGGGCGAGTCGTCCATAAGGCGGCAGTTGTTTGAGTTATCCCTAAATCAGGAAAGCCTGGCGGTCGAGCTTGACCTCATCAACGAGCTTCATGATAAGAGCAAGATCCGCAAAGCCACGTACAACCTTCGGGCGACAAGAAGTGATACAAACCCAACTCACATCAAGATGGTACAACACGAAGGTTCTCCCAAGGAGCTTCCACAAAGGCGACCTCGTCTGGAGGATGCAAAGTGACGCTAGGAAGTCGGACGACAAGTTCTCCTCAAATTATCCGAATCCGAGAAGTAGGTGAAGGGGGAGCGTACTACCTAGAATGGTTATAGGGAAAAATTGTACCGAGGACGTGGAATGTCACGCACCTCAAATTTTATTTCAACTGAACAATGAATAAAACTCACGCACTCTTTCCTCGCTCGACAGCGCCAGCGGTGGGAGAGGTTTTAACGAGGCATTTCCATCAAACAATGTGCAAACTATAAAATCAACCTAAGAGGCACGACTCGGCCAGGATGAAGCCTTAACTGGCATACCTTCCCAAGACCCCAACGCAAGTGTCGACCAGGATGAAGCCTTAATCGGCATATCCTCCCGAGACCCAAACATAAGTGTTGGCCAAGACGAAGCCTTAAGCGGCATACCCTCCCAACACTTCATCTCCACGGTTCAGCCAGGATGTATCCTTAACCGACATTCCCTCCCGACACCCACTTGAGCTTATCGGTCCATCCCGATATCACTGGCTATAACTGAATGAAGCACTACACCTAACATGTGATTTAACTTGTTTAAATAAATGCTCGTTATCTTATTATGCTTCAACGGTCGACCGCCAATCCAATTCAACTCGTTAATTGTTGACTTTTTAAACGACCGAAAGGGTTAACTTACACCAGTTAGGTTAATTAGATTTGTTATTTTTAACCCACACTACACAAGAAGGAGGCCACACCCCGACCTCAAGGGAACAAAACGAATAAGGATACAAAAGCTAAAAACCTAAGCTACGGTCTTTAGCGTCATCGCTCGGTGCAGGCTGGGCGACGCTCTGTGGAGTTTGAACCTCATCCGCGAGGACGAAATGGCCATCAAAGACCTCCATCTCTTGATCAAATTGACCAGAAGGGGGAGGCCCACCGTATAACACCCCAACCTGCCGGACAACCAGGTCGAATGAAGCTCTGACTGATCAAGGCCATGGTGTCATCCATGGTCTTCTCGAGCTCGACCTCTACTGCTTTTTCCCTTTCTTCAGGGAAATGATCTCTTCCTCCAAAGACGCCTTCCTGCGACTGTCCTCCTCCAGGGCCCTCTTCATCCGCGCGTTCTCGGTCGCGGTATTGGCCTGAAGTCGCTCCAACTCGGCTATCTGAGTGGCATCGAGCTCCTGCTCGACAGCTTGGTCGCACATCTTCTTCTCATAAGCTGTGTTGGCTTCAACAACTTGCTTCAAACTGCTCGGTGCCTCTTTACAGCTCGTGCTCTAGGCGCGAAGCCTCCTGCGCGCTGTAGCCCCATGGCGGGTCAGTATGAAACCGCGACACATCATCTCGATGCTACCCTTGAGCAGGTCGTCCTCAGGGACCGCTCGGATCATGTCTTCGGTATTAGGGGGTAGGTTGAAGTTCACCCCCCTTGCAAAACGCAAGTCACCCCCCAACACCGATAGGGGTGACTGCTGGACGGTCGCCACCGACATAGCGACCGTTGTGTGGATTAGCCGGTTGAAGTCGTCGGTTGGTGGGGTGTCGAGATTGATTGGTGCTCGACTTGAAGGGGGGACGGGCATCTCACTGGGGTAGCGATATGTTCGGGCGGTGTTGCCGCCATCCCTTGCCCTCTTCTTTGGATTTTTGGAGGATGGCCTGCGCACCCTTTCTTTTCCTTCACGCGGTCTTTGAACGCCTTCAACATACCGACAACCTGCGGAACTTGTCTTTTTGCTATTGCTGCAACAAAAGACAAACACGTTAGTCAAAATTCAAAATAAACGACCGAATGTCTAAAGGTGTTAACATACCCTCAAAGGCCGCCTCTCGATCGGACTTTGTGTACAATGACATTAGTGGCCGAGCAGGGAGTTTTTTTAGGGAGGTCATCAAAAAGGGCAAAAATGTCTCGCTTGCTAGCACTTGGGTTGACCAGACGAGGCCAATCCTTTATCTTCGTAGGATTCCTTATCCAAGACAAAGGAAACCTAGGCTAGCCCGCTGCGTCGATGAAGTGCGACATGCTCGCTGACTCCACAAACTCTTTGAAGAATCTTTCTTTAAAGTTCTTGTAGGAGGTCGTGAAGGTTTTAAACAAAACACTGCCTGCCCGGTTGACCAAAGAATGCCAGCCAATCGGGTCGGACATATGAGAGGTGTAGAAGTGCAGGAAGCAAGTGGCGGCAGGACGCACACCGAACGTTTGGCAAACCACGCGAAAAGCCTACATGGACGCCCACGTATTCGGGTGCAACTGACTAGGCGCCACGTTGAGTGCCTACCGTGAACGTGTTGAAAGGAAACGACATGTGCAAGTCAGAAAAAAAGACAGTTATACATGAAGAAGAAGGGGGGTTCGATGGATGATTGTTCCCTATATACACGGTCGTCCAGCGAGCAAGGACTGAATGACAGTAGAGAATCCCTAGCAAAAGCCTTCAGAACAAGGACCCTATTCAAAAAATCCGCAACAAAGACGTTAATATGGAAGACGGATGTGATCCCAAAAACTTTGGGATCGACCCAGTCAGGGCCCTCATGAGGGCGCGGTCACTCAGATGAGCTCAACCGGTCTGACACATTGCCCGCGTCGTCACCCCTCACCTCCTCCATCTCGGGGCAATGGTTTGAATTGCGCCGACCAAAAGAATTTTGCTAGAGGAGGAGGTGGACGAAGAAGACGAAGAAGATGAGCACGAAGGGGGCTCGGGAAGAGGAGAGGGAGCAACCGAAAAAAGAAGACGTAGGACGAGAATGAGAAGACATCACTAACCTTAGACGAACGAAGGAGGCAACACAACTCGAAAACAGTCGTTCGGGTCTCGGAGCACAATGGAGTTTAGGAAGCGTGAGAAGCCACTGTTGACAGCCCCTATTTATAATCCGAAGACGTCTCGGAAGCCCAAACGTCACAAAAATCTCAATCGTTGGATCTGCTTGATCCGACGGTCCACGTTAT